>NC_135311.1:108219816-108849504 GCF_048772815.1 Callospermophilus lateralis | reverse complement strand
TGTTGCTTCCATTGGTCCAATTTGAGAAGTGCCGATTCTGTTAACACAAACGGAGCTTAGTGTAGGCAACAGTTACTAGGTCTACTTAACTATCTGGGAAGATCCTGTAACATTCTAGCCTCCCCCAGAGTGCACCCACAGATTAATCTATAGGCATTCCTTAAGAATATACAGTGTGACTAGTCTTGTGCTAGGCTTTGAAGGCATCATGGACTTTTGGGGATGTCTAGCCCAAAGCATGGGCTGGAGCAGTTGCGCCCAGATTGCCCCAAGAAACTGAGAATCCTCCTAGTCTGCTTCTCAGTCTCTTAATGGAATAAACTCCCTACAAACCATTTCTCTGCCCCCCCCATCACCATACTCCCAGAGAAACTACATAATCACCAGAACATTCCTGTGACCAACTCAGTCTAAACCTTATATACATTTGTTCCTATCAGTGGGAAAAACTGCATAGATTAATCCTTCACAGCCCATAATATGGCTTAGTATAAAGTACGTCAGCAGGAGGATTATTATTGGCAGCCATGGAAGTTTAAAAAGAGGCAGACTTATTTACAACAGAATGTAATTGGTAAAAGTAAACTGTTTTCCTTGAAATCTGACAATGTAGGCATTTATCAACCCTGGTTTTATAAGAAAGAAAAAAAGCAACACTAAAGAGAAAAGGAAGGAAAACCAATAGTTCTAGAAAGCAAAGCAGACATTTTTTTAATTAGGAAAAAGTATTTCAGAAAATGATTAATTACTTGAAAACATGCTCAAGATAAAAGAACTGTGAGTGAAAGGGGTCTTTATTATTATGGGTCAGAGTTCCTTAGTGGCAGATCCAACTAGAAGTCAATTGTCTCGACGCCTAGATCAATGCTTTTCCCTTTCGGTTAGCTCCCACTAAATAACAAGAATTTTTGTTTTTGAAGAAAATGAAAAATCTTCCCTCCTGAGCTTTCTGATAGAGCTCTGGTCCCCTTGGTACAAACTACCCAATTTAAAACTCAGATCTCTGAAGTTTGTAGAGAGCACGTGGGTCAGATCTAGAAATTGGTGTATGTGCTTTGACTAGTCCTGCTTTCACACATATTATTCATCTCTTCAGCAAGACAGCAAGGGCTGTGCCATCCTTTTACACCCTTCACAAATCCTTTTTGGAGCTGTTACCCCTAAGTGATTAATTTAGGTCTCTGAATGATTGCAGACACATGTAGCAGTATTAGGAGACCCAGAGACAGTTGAAACCAATTACTGGGCACTGTAGGGGTTTACTTCCATCTTAGCTATTTGTTGCTGCATAACAAATCATCCCCAAAAAACTTTGTGGCTTAAAATAACAATAAACAACGATTATTCTCATGATTCTGTGACTATGCTCAGCTGAGGTAGGAGGGCTGGTCCTGCTCTATGTGGTACAGACTGAGATCACATATTTAGCTGCATTCCATCGATACCAGGCTGGAGCTGGAATATCCAAGATGGCCTTTCATCCTCTGATGGCCTCTCAGTGCTTGGGAGTTTAAAAGCCCTGCCCAGATTCTGATGCTCAGAATAATGAGAAATAAAAACTGAGGTGGTTTGTTGTATAGCAATAAATTGAGACAATTTTCCACATTCTTTTCCTTATTTTCTATTTTCCACCCTACCCACTCTATCCTCAGGAACTGTGTTTTCTCACTGTCTCCTCCAGCACCATGTTTGCAAAAGACTCAGTTTTCAGATTTATTTTCATTAACTGCTTACATCACAGGCTGCAGAACAGTCAGCACATATTGCTTATTAGATATTTTTAAAAAGTATGTAGAGGGCCTGTTCAGATCAGTGGAAAGTTGGCATCATGAATCTTTTACAAAAAAGGGTGAGAAGCATGCTGCCTTTTTTAGTATCTGCTGATCTCCTTACCATATCACTTTGTAGCAATTCCACGGTTTTCTTGTGTTCATCCACAGTTTTCTGTATTGCCTCCATAGCTAGATGGACACTGTTTAAAGTATTGCCAATGGAAGCTACACTCTGAACAGAAACATGAAAGAATGTCAATTTTTTTCCCTTTTTAATAGCTCTATTAAGATATAACTGACATGCAAGAAACCATATATATTCAAAATGCTTTGATTATTTTGACATAAATATAGCAGTAAAACTTTTACCACAATTAAATCAATAAACACTTATCACTCCCAGAAGTTTCTTCATGCCTTTCTGTAATTCCTCCCATCCTATCTCCAAGCAACCACTGATACCCTTTCTGTCACTCTGTATCAGTTGCATTTTCTAGAATTTTATATAAGTAGAACCAGTGAGTGAGTACAAACTTTTAATCTGTGGCTTCTTTCACTCAGCATAGTTGAGATTCATTCATGTTGTAGCTACTCAGAATGCTACATTTTATTGTATGGCCATATCACAATTTCTCTACTTACCTGATGATGGACATTTAGGTTGTTTTCTATTTGACTATTACAAAAAAAGCTGCCACAAACATTCATGTATAAGTCTTTATGTGGACTTATCATATGCTTTCCCTTCATCATATGCTTTCTCATCAACACAATAGCTAGGAAGTGAGTCGCTGATAATATGGCAAATCTATGCTTTAATTTCTATAAAAATCTGCCAAACCATCTTCTAAAATGGTTATGCCATTTTGCAGTTTTACCAGCAGTACATGAGAATTCCCATTACTCCATATCCTCACTGAAACTGGTACAATCAGTCCTTTCAATTTTAGCCATTCTAATGGAAGTCCAATGGCATATTGTGATTTTAATTTACATTAAACAACTAACCAAATGTAGATACGTGTTTTTAATTACTTCAAATATATTCAAACTATGAATTCTAATATGTATAATTTCCTACATATATAAAACTAACAAATTTTCTCAGAACTTTTTCTAGAGGAAAATAAAATCTTTTCTAAAGAAAAGATATTGGTTTATAAATGTGGGCCCAAGAGATAAGGTTCATCTACAAACTGCTTCTGTCAAGCCCTGCTGTGGGCAGGCAGATGGCTAGGTAAAACACTGTGGACTGCCACTGGGTCAGAGGCAAATGATGACTTTTGAGCAAAAATGGGTAGGAACAATTTTTGGTTCTGAGAAACCCAGCATTGCAGAGATGAAGAAAAATTCCATTTCTATAGAATCCTGTCGGCAACTATTGGGTACATGGAGTAACTTATTTTGCTTTCATTAGGCCTAAGGAGCCTAAGTGTACTGGGGACAGGATTCAGAAGCCATCTTTTTAAAAAACCCTGTCTTAAGGGAACATTAAAGAATGTCACCATTTGGTGGGTTCTGGCCTTTTATAAAAACATGCTGACAATTTATAGTGTCATATTAGTATTTTGATTGTTTGTTTTGTTTTTTGGTGCTGGGGACTGAACCCAGAGCCTTGAGCATACAAAGCAAGGACTCTACCAATTGAGCTATATCCCCAGCCCCCCCCCCCCCATATTAGTATTTTTAATCAAGGTAATGTTTTTTCCTACTGATATACAAGAATCCAAGAGGAAAAAAAGATAACATTTTCAACACTAAAAGAAAATAAATACATGAGATGCATTGAAGTCAGGTCTTTGAGATGACTTAGTGCTTCAAAAGTGAGCCACTTGTAATAAAAGCAGTATCTAGCATTACCAATATAAGGATTTGCAAAGACACAAGAGTAGAAGTCTCTAAGTTGGAATGCTATGTAAGCTCTGTTGTTACAAAAGCTACAGGCATTCAAAGACACCTACTGTTAGAGAATCCTCACTGGCTGGATGTATGAGCCCAGCAGGATGCCCGAAGATAGTAAGCTCTTGTTTAGAGATTTTTTTTTTAAAGAAAGCAGCTGACACAACCATGTAAACTCTGGAATCAAACTCTGAAACTAGTATTGCCACCAACTGCAAAGAGCCTGGTACACACTGGAGGAAGCTGCACAAATATTTGTTGAATTAATGAATGTAAGAATAAGTCAGTTTCCTTTTTTAATGAAAGACTGCCAGAGTTGCCTTTGTACTAATGCCTACAGAGGCCTTTTCCCTACTTGGCTCTTGGGAATAACAGCAAGAATCTGGCTTCATCAAAGATGTCTCTACCTTTTTTTTTTTTTTTAATGTTTAAAACAGATCACCATAACAGACAAACAGCAAACTGACAACTGAGCACATATGATGTTGTGTCTATAAAATAGCAAGTTTTGTTTTATTCATGGCTCAGGAATTTCTCACTCTGTTATTGAAACAACTGAAATTTTTATAAAGACTGGCATATAACTGAATCAAACTTACCACACACGAACTTTGAAAAAAGCCAAAGATCCTAGACTTAATACCCACTCTTTGGGATTCTCTTACTCCTGAATCCTTTCTTCCATTTCCTGATGCAGGAATATTTCCTTATGTTCAGTTAGGTACATTCTTTCCCCTTCCAACCCCCATCCAGTTCTAAGGATTCCTAAGTATCATCCATCTGGTTGGTTCTTGCCTCCTTCTCTAGGTCTGAATCCTACGAATCAAGTAAAGAGAAATTCTAAACTAGAATTCTAAACTAGAATCTATGCATATATTTACAAGTGAATTGCTCAGAGGATGTGTACATTTACCTTTATAAAATGTCAAATTGTTTCCCAAAGTTATTTTTTTTCCAATTTAAACTCTCAGCAGGAGTGTTTGTTTCACATCCTTAGCAACACTTGCTCCTTAAATTCTTATATTTTACTTTCCTTTACATCTTTTTTTAAAGAAAAATACCCAACTCTTGGCTATCTTTTCCTCTGGAGATGGCCCTCATTCTCCTTTGGATGTGTATCTGATTTCCTAAGTACATCTCTCTGTGTCTCTGGAAACAAAAACCAAAACCAACTTTTTTTTTTTTTTTTCTGGTGCTGGGATTGAACCCATGGCTTTGTGCATGCGAGCAAGCATTCTACCAACTGAGCTATAATCCCAACCCAAACCAACTCTTTTTAAACCATGGAAAATAGCAGAGATTTAGGGTAACACTCATGTACAAATGGTCTGCTTTCATAAAGACTACATGATGAAAAATTGAAAAGGCAAGTGTTGAAAAGCAAGACCATATAAGCTAACATACGAGTCCCAGCAATGTAAATCTAGGACTGCAATAGACAAATAAAAATGTGTGAACCCTATAAACCATCATTAAAGTAACATGTTGCAAATTAAAGGTCTAATTAACCAGACCAAAACAAAGTTTTCTGAACTCTGAAGAACACAATGATAAGATTCTATTATTGCCCTCTCTGAGCAGCTGATTTT
This sequence comes from Callospermophilus lateralis, assembly GCF_048772815.1. Taxonomy (NCBI): domain Eukaryota; kingdom Metazoa; phylum Chordata; class Mammalia; order Rodentia; family Sciuridae; genus Callospermophilus; species Callospermophilus lateralis. Next base: position 108,844,244 of record NC_135311.1, on the reverse strand, counting down.
AGATGCCAGGCTTTCAAAGAAAACTTTGAAGCTAGAAGTCCAGCAGTAGGGTTAGTCTCAGTACTTATATAAAGCACTTACTTTCTGAAGTCCTTCTACAGTGGTAGGCAGGCTAATTAAGTCTGCAGCTGACTTAACATTGGCTTTAAGGTGGTTTACTGCAGAAGTCAACAGAGAAATCTGGAAAGAAAAGGAAAAACAAACAATGAAAACAGAACTCATAGATATGTTTCCTTCACAAACTACAAGGCTGATGAAGTCAAGGTACACTTTCAGTTCGCAGGAATAAGGAACTAAAAGTACCTTGGATAGGGTTGAGATTCAGGAGGCAGCAATAATACCCTTTCTTTCCCTGCCCAATTTAAACTAGTGCCAAAGAGGGAAAGAGAGGTTATTATTCTTTATCCTAGTCCTAGCAGTTATAAGGTCTAAAATCTTAAATTACCCAAAAGATGCAGTGATTACATACAATCCTTCAATAGTTAGACAAGAAGAAAGCTAATGATCAAGGACCACTTCAAGGTTTCATTTTGGTAAAATATAACACCCTCAGTTATTTAACTGACTTTTGTTCCAGTCCATGTGGGAACATATTTTATAAAGTAAAAGCCCATCATTACAAAATATAGTCTAAGGAACTATACCTTGACAATTTGAACAGTACTTTCAACTACTTAGGGATTTGGTTTTGGTTTAATAATGTGATTAATATTTCAAACTCAATAACTCAGCCAAAGCACTACTTTGTACCCTGAAGGGGCTCAATAAATACCACTGACTCATTGACTGATTCAATGAATGTATTAAAACAGGAGTTGAATCAAAATAAAATGTGGCTTCCCTTCTGCTACTTAGGGGTAGAATTCTAAATAGCTGAACTTCTCTCTTGCATGGAGACTGGGGTAACTTTTATAATGTTCAATTTCGGGCTGCAGAGATAATATTCTAAGGAGGCTTGTAGTGTAGCTCAAAAAACTTCAAAGGGGGAAGGGAGGGGGCATGGAGTTAGAAATGATGGTGGAATGTGATGGACATTATTATCCAAAGTACATGTATGAAGACACAAATTGGTGTGAATATACAACCATAGATTTGAAAAATTATGCTCTATATATGTAATAAGAATTATAATGCATTCTGCTGTCATATATAAATAAAAAAATTAATTAAAAAAACATTCTTCAGGCTGGGGATGTGGCTCAAGCGGTAGCACACACGCCTGGCATGCGGGTGGCCCAGGTTCGATCCTCAACACCACATACAAACAAATGTTGTGTCTGCTGAAAACTAAAAAATAAATATTAAAAAAAAATTACAATAAAGTCAACAGCAGTTAAAAAAAAAAACAAAACATTCTTCAAAGATTCTCAGATCCACACTGCTTTCCTATTTCAAATTCTAGGATGAGAATTCAGATCTACCAAGCAATGATAGTAAGAATGGCCATAGAGTAAACATTTTGGTGTTTCTAGGCACAGGCCAAGGACTGTGGCAGGAACCAGGAGGATATTAGACAAAGGAGAACCACATTCCTTCCACAGATGCTTGGCATCTTCTCTGTGCCAAGCACTGCTGCAGGCACTGAGGAGACAGTGGCAAATAAGATGACAGGGTTTTGCTCTCATGGAGCTTTCATCTCAGCAGAAGGTGACAGAAAAACAAGAGAATCAGAAAGTACTAAATACTATGCAAAGAAGTTAACAGAGCTCCTGGAATGAGCAGCAGCTTGGTTTGGGTAAGGGAATCCAATAAAGAACTTGGGAACTCAGGAGTTCAAGTTCTCATTTCCTTCTTTCCCTTTAGGACAGGTAAGTTCAAAGACTTGCCCATTTTTCATTCACTTTAATGCAACAAATATTTATTAAATCCTATTATATACCCATGGTGAACAGCACAGATATCAGGGATCTTACGATGCTTATGTTTCAGTGCAAGTAGATAAACAATTTCATTTAAGAAAAATATCAGATGGTAGACAGCATTAGAAGAAAATTAAAATAAGTTGACATGGTAAGAGTGACTGAATAGCTACTTTGGATCAAATTCAGAGAAGGCCTCTATAGAAGAAAGTTAAACTAAATCTAAATAATAAAAAGAAATTAATCATACAAAGATTGGATGACGTATACTTCAGGGTAAATTGCTAGGGAAAGAGCTTGACATATTTAAAGAATAGAAAAAAGGTCAGGTGGCAGGACCAAATAATGTGTGTGAGGAGGATTTGGGGGTGGGAGGTGAAGCCAAAGATACAGGAAAGGGCCAGAACAGGCAGGATTTTATAAATCAGAACAAAGATATGAATTGTATTTGAGCTGTGATGGGAAGAGGTATAAGCAGAATCATTATATGACTGAAGATAACCTGTAGGAAGATGACTACTGCTACTCTGTAGACATATGGAAACCAGAAAAAAAGGCAATTTGAGTAGTGTAGGTAAAAGACAATGGTAGTTTGAACTTCAGTGGTAGCAGAGTTAGTGGTAGAAGTTGTGACTGACATGATTTGCTGGGAAGAGGTGAGGAAGAGAGAGGAATTAAGGAAAACTACCTCAAGAAGCTGAGGGGCTGGGGTGTGGCTCAGTGGTAGAGCGCTCACCTAGCACTCGTGAGGCCTTGGGTTCAATCCTCAGCACCACATAAAAATAAATAAATAAATAAATAAATAAATAAATAAAAGTATTTAAAAAAAAGCTGAGAAAGAGGTCACATTAAACAACTGATTAAGTATTAAATGTGATATTGGATAAAGTTCTGAAATAATATCAGGTGGGAAGGGACAGGCTTTATTGAAGCCTGTCCTAACTCAGACTCTGATGGAAAAGTTAACTTTTATAAACAAAAAAATAAAACAGGCATTCTTTTGAGGTTAGAAGGATGACAGTGGCATTGAGGAAAGTTAACTTTTATAAACAAAAAAATAAAACAGGCATTCTTTTGAGGTTAGAAGGATGACAGTGGCATTGAGGAATGGGTAATGAACAAACAGCATAAATAAGCTCAGGGTTACTTTTTCTTCATAGTACTTCTCAAGGTGATGACTTATTTATTCGTGTGATTATTTGATTAAGGTTTCTCTCCTCCACAAGACTGTAAGCTTCATGTGCTTAAGGACCATTTCTGCTGTATCTTCCAGAGTATGCTTGACACAAAGATAGTAATTAGTAAGCATTTACTGAATAAATGAATGGCTGAGAATAAACACTCTGTCTGGGATGAACCTTGAGATGGGTAGTCCAAGCAGAATAGGGGGAGAGGCCAGGAGGCAGGAGATAAGGCTGATAAGTAGTAAACTTATTTTTCAATATAGTAGGCATAACAACTACTGTTTAACAACCGTATCAGAGGGATGTGTGATGGTTCTAAAATATGTTTACAAATTCTTTGACAGTCTTACCTTCCTTTCCCTTCCCCTTGAGTGAGTTCTGGACTAATCTGACTTGTTTTAGTGAACAGAATAAAATGGATGTAAGAATCGGCAGCTTTGGAAACTAGGTCATACATAAAAGGCATTATGGTTTCCTCTCTGCTTGCTGGGATCACTCATTCTGGGAATGCTAGCTGCCATATTGTGAGGACAAACAAACATCCCTAGGTTGAGGTACACGTTGGGAAGAACTGAGGTCTCTTGCCAAGTTAGGCCTTCATATGTTGAAGCCCTGCTGACATCTTCGCTGCAACCTTAGAGATGCTAGTCAAAACCACTCTGCTGAACTACTCTCCGGTTCCCGAGTACAGAAATTCTGAGATACTGAGTGTTTATTGATTTAAGCCACTAAGTTTTAGGACAACATGTAAATCTGCAACAGATGACTAATATAAGTTATGAGGATTAAATACATATGTAACTAAAGCACAGTACCTGGTACAAACAAAACATTAAATAAGCAACAGTTTTTTAGTAGTACAATTTAATGAGCACTTAGTGAATTTTCCATAAGTGTTCCAAAATATTCAGACCACTCATCAGCATCCTAACTCTAAAAAAAAAAGTGAGAAACCTTAGCCCACAAAGGTAGATTCTCAGCAAGCTATAAAACTCTAAATAAAGTAGCAATTACATTAAGAAGGTTTTCACTCAGGCCTTTAAGAGGACATGAATAATATTAAGATTTGAAAAAGACATAAGGAAAAAGGCATTCTCAGGCATTGTTCACAGGATTCTAAACTGGAAAAGCTGTGTTAGAAGGTTATCTAGGAACAACCTTCAAAATTTGAAATGTTTATGTCTTTTATTCAGCAATTTCATTTCTAGAAAGCTACCCTGAATATTATTGCTCATGTATACAAAGATATATGCACAAAGATATTAAGGTCTTCCTTATGTGTAATAGCAAAGCACTAGAAATCATCTAAGTATCTATCACTAAGAATGAAGATACAGGTTCTACAAGTTGTAGAACAACACATATTAAAGGATACCACTTATTCCACACATACATGCTAACCCATAAGCAAATTCTTACTAAAAGCTGTCATGGTTTTCTAAATACATAGGAAGACAAATGGAAAGATGCAGGTCATATTATTGATAATAGACAACTACAGGGGAAGGACACACAAATGTATATGTGTGTGTGTGTGTTTGACAGATCAGGGTACAAACAGATGGGGACTAAATAACTAATAATAAAATTATTAAATAATAATAACAATAAAATATATTTTATTATTTAAATATTACTTAAGACTATATTCATATATTTATGAAATTTTTAAAAAGACAAGAGATGAGAAAAAAAATACACATATATGAAAAAGTTACCACATAACTTTGGAAGGGGTTTGATGGGTCTCGTCAGCCGCCCCTTCCTTCCATGCCCTATACTGGACCTTCTAAGATCATCCAATCATAAAGAGGAAGAAGGAATTCATTCACCAAGTATGTTTTACCTAGTGCCCCACAGTATATATACAGTTAGCTCAAAACCAATTTGATGTGTAAGAACATGGTTACTTCAAATGCCCTATTAATTATAAAGCACAAATTCCTTCCCATGACATCTGGCCTTCTAAAGGGACAACAAACTTCTCTGGGTAGAGTGATCTAGGTAGAAACTATTGTCCCAGTTTCCACGACATCCTGAGGTTATGGCAGAACTAGTCAGAAGTAGCTCAGGAATGGTTACGGCCTCACAAAAGGCCAGTGTGGTTATTTAGCAGGTGTCATTTTACCCAAAACCAGAGAAGTAGCTAGAAGCCAATGTAGGTAGAATTAGGTGAGGTACTGTTTCCCCTCTCCTCATACCATAAACACTCTAGGCCTAGGGTTTCAGTTGCACCACTGAAGAGTATGCTCTGAAGAGCTGACCATCAACTTGGCAGTTACCTAACAAACTTAAAAGACCTGGATCGGGATGGGGTTGTGGCTCAGTGGCAGAGCACTTGCCTGGCATGTGTGAGGCACTGGGTTTGATCCTCAGCACCACATAGAAATAAATAAGGTACTGTGTCCATCTACCACTAAAAACATTAAAAAAAAAAAAAAAAAAGACCTGGATCACACATGGTCAGTCTCTAAGAGTAAGCTATAGTCCTATAAATTACAAGGTTGAATTCCATCTTACAGCCCTCCTCTCTTCGGGGGACTAATGCAAAAATCTCGAGAAAACTATAGCAAAGCTATGTGTGTATCTGGAAAGGAGAGATGAGGGGCACCCTCTGGTTACTACCTCTGAAACTGGCCTGCCTTCTAAAACGTGCATTCTGGAATGTCAGATTTGATTTAAGCGTCACAGAACTTATCACTAAGTCATATTTTGCAATCTGAAGAATCTAAAGTTGAATTAAATAGAAACCATTAAGAAAAAATTCATATTTCAGCCAAAAGATGAGTCATCACTTTTATGCATATTACATGACTTTTCATTAGCAAAATTAAAAATAGCCACTGTAGATCATCTGCTTAATAGATCACTTTATACTATAAAGTAAAAAATGGTGCTCTTTTTATTTTTTTTGCTTTGAGGTTGAAATTAAGTGTTCTTTAAACAGTAAGGAGAAAAGTTACTAAAACAAACATTCATCAAGAGTAAATGAGGATGAATAGGAACCTTCCATCAGCATCTTATCCTTTCAACTTTATCTATCAAGCACCTATTGAATCCTGAAAGGTCATAAAGATGGGAGGCAGAATGGGAAATGGGAAAGAGGCTCTCAAGATGTATTTTAATTTTAGCACTGCTATACAGCTGTGTGACCTTCTGCAAACTACTTAACCTCTTTGACCCTTAATTTTCTTACCAATAAAATGGAGATACCATTTTCTACTTTATAGGGCTATATAAACAAAGATGATCACAGATGCAGTGCATCTAATAGTGGCCTACACAAAGAGAATACTCAATAAAGGCAATTATCATTACCTAGTAACCTACCACCACTATCATCACCATCACTTTCATCATCATGCTTAAGGTTCAGAATACATTATATAACCTTCTAGTGCAATTAGATACACATGCAAATAACCATCACATATGCTATTTGGACCAAGTACTTAAAGATATAGGGAGTACTATAGAAGGGCATTCAAGGTTCTTTTTGTTAATGGTTCTTGTTGAGGGATTTGATCTCTGGACTCTTTCTATTATGATAGAGCTATAATGAATGACTAAAATTCCCTAAACACACTGTGTTTCTATTCATCTATTCTCTTGCACATAAAGTTCATTTTCATTGGTAGTGGTAGTTATCTTCTAGAAAAGTTGCAGCAAACATTGAACTAGTGAATACTAAACTGCTGTTCCTAGGGGAAATGCAGGGTTACGTTCCTACCAGACCTTTTTTTCATCACATTTTTGTCAACTGATCAATATAATACATAATTTTGTTTTATGCATGTTTTTGTTTAAAAATATTATGTAATGCATATTGTTCACTCACTAACAGCACTACTTCAAGTCATGCTTGAAGGAAGCAAGTATATATATATATTTACTTCATAAGGCACACCACAGTCTCCTTGCATTTAAGAACACCATAGCACTTTATCTCTAGGCCTTGGCGACATTGAAACAGTAAAATCACCAACAAAAAGTATAAAAATGGGAAAAATGTGGCATTAAATATACTATAAAAAAGACACTTGTTTATAGTATAAGACCTGAAACAAGAAAGCAGTGTGTTGCATTGTTCAACCTCAGCTGTAAATGTGTACTGAGTGACTCAAATTTTTACTTCTGTGAACAAGTCAGTGAATGACTACAAAAGCCTCCCAAATATAGACTTTGGAGTTACAAATAAATTTTACTGATCATGTGAATTTGCAAATATGGAATTTACAAATTAGGAGGACAGGATATACTAATGCTTTAAGCTAAGTACCCTCTTCTCTTTCTCAAAAATTCACCTGGCCAACTCCCATTTGTCCTTCAGGACTCGGCTCAACATCTTTGGGAAATCTCAACTGACCCCAGCCTTGGTTGAATATCTACTTAAATATGCACTCATAGTAGTCATTTAAACCTGTTTCTTATTGTTTATTAGGCTGTTTACAACCATTTATATCTTTAAAAAAAAAAAAAAAACCTCAGCTGGGCAAAGTCATGCATGCCTGTAATCCCAGAAGCTCTGGAGGCTCAGATAGGAGATTCGTAAGCCAGCAACAGCGAGGTGCTAAGTAACTTAGTGAGACCCTGTCTCTAATAAAAAACAAAATAAAGCTGGGGATGTGGCTCAGTGCTTGAGTACCCCTGAGTTCAATCCCCGCTACCAAAAAAACAAAACAAAACAAAACAAAAAAAACAAAAAAACAAACAAACAAACAAAAAAAAACTTCCACTTTTTTGGTAAGACCCTTGAGGAAAGAAATTACATCTTTTTGGTTTTAAATCTATTATGCTATGAATTTTGTGTCACCCTAAAACTTATATGGTGATACTTAATCCCTAATGTGGTGGCATTAATTGGTGGAGCCTCTGAGACATGATATGGGCTCCACTCTCATGAATGAAATTAGTGTCTTCACAAAAGAGATCCAAGGTAGCTTGTTTGCCCCTTCTGACATGGGAAGACATAGTAAGAAGGCAGGATGTATGAAGCAGAGAAATGAATTTTCACTAGACATCAAGCCTGCTAGTGCCTTGACTCTGTACATCCAAGCCTCTAGAACTGTGAATAATAAATTGCTGTTGTTTGTAAGTTATCTAGTTTAAGGTATTTTGCTATAGTAACCTGAATGGACTAAAACAGAATCCAAGACTTAGTTTCATAAAAGCAGCTTAGTAAACATTTGTGGCATTAATAATCTTCAAAAGAAAAGGGAGAAGATTCCTTATAATGGTCAAGAAGAAATAGATATAAATTCAGAGGTTTTAATGAATACATTTCAACTACTAGTTTAAAGACTTTTCAAGGGAAAATATGATTTTATGGTTTCCAAACTGATAGCTTTTGTTTTAAAAACTGCATTAACTTCAACTTACATTGTGGTAAGGACAGTGCTTTGTTAAGTGATGAAATACATTTTCTTGTTGTTTAAATCACTTTGAATTACTTTTAAAAATGCCACTAAAAGCATCTTAATGGACAGAGTTACCTTTAGATATAGAAACATAGTTAAATATTAATTTTATTTTTATATCTATTTTGGTTTAGGACAAATGCCATTAGAGATGCACAGCACTAATTTTAGAAAAACACTTAGAGTGCTACGCTCCCTTTGGAAACAACATGAAGCTCTGCTTCACCACCATCCTTTCACTGTTTGGGCCCAGGCCAGTAAAGAATTGCTGTGTTAGGCTGACTTCATTAGTCACTCCCAGCATTTCTGAAGGTATATTGAAGCTAAAATGGAAAAGGTTGCAATTCAATCTTCCCAGTTTCATATATAAAACCCAAGGACTGAAGTAAACTTCTCGATATACCTGTCTTCCCAGGTACTTTTTTTTTTTTTTTAAATATCTTTATTTATTTTTATGTTGTGCTGAGGATTGAACCCAGTGCCTCACACGTGGGAAGTGGGCACTCCATCATTGAGCAACAGCCCCAGCCTTCTTCCCAGATACTTTTTGCATTAAAAATAATGGCCAGGCCAGGAATAAAAGTGATTCTTTTGTGTCCATATTTCTGGTTAAAGAGAATTTGGAAATCAAAATATATCCCAAACATGTGAAAAAAAAAATCTGTCTTCTCATACTAAGAACCAATTTCCCTTTGATTCTTCATACAATGCCATTTATAAGGAGATGGGAAATAGCTGATGTTGCCTCTTCTTGTTAAACAATCTCATCCTCATCTCAGAATAGTTAAATCCATGACTAGCTACTGGAATCCTCAGATTGCCTCAGGAGAGACTAATTATCTCAAAGGATTTCAGTGTAGTCTACTTTCACCTGATATAATCTCTGCCCAAATTGCTCATTTTCTGTGTGAATGTAAGCAAGGCCACAGTTTATCCTATTCTTTTTGTCCCTATTTTGTTACGGAGTCCAAGTATAAATGGCAACTAGTAAATACTAGGTACTACAGCCTATCAATTATTTCATAAATAATTTTTAAAAACTCCAAAATAGAATTGAATAGGAAATAACAAGCCATAAGGCATCATACATATTTAGGGTGTGTCACTGTTTCAGAAACTTATCTCAGTTACATATAGCATTTTAGATCATTTTCTGTTGCTATAACTGAACACAAGAGACTGGGTAATATAAAGAATAGGGGTTTATTTATATTTAGCTCATGGTTCTGGAGGCTGGAAAGCCCAAGAGCATGGCACCAGCATCTGGGAGGGCCTTCTTGCTGTATGGTAATATAATGGAGGACATCAAATGAACGTGATGAGACAGAACACTGTGCCATCATTCTTATTATACCATCATTGGGGGTCCTATTTTTTATGACCTCATTTAATTCTAATTACCTCCAAAAAAGTCTACCTCTGTATACCATTAGCATTGGCAGATTAAGTTTCAATTAATATACCATTAGCATTAATCTGGGGATTAAATTTCAATGCATGAACTACTGGGGAACACATTCAAACTACAACACATATGTCTGAATGTGATTACTGAGTCATTATATAAAACATTCCTTACTGTGGGTTCCAGGCAAAAGTTTGGAAGCCATGTGGTGCCCAGGTCATTGATCTTTGATCCTAAGTACTGAACTACTCAGCTCACGAACAACTGTTGAAAGGTGTAGCTTCAGAAATAATCACAAGTACTTCCTCTAGCACAGTGCTCTCTCCCACAGCAAACTCCCACTGTTTGGCTCATTCTGAACTTTGTGACTCCCCTCTGAAGAAAAGAATATCCTCTTAGTTCCACAAACATGACACACCTATTTTTAGGCATTTTGCCTATTCATGCTAAACAATCTCTTTATCTCAGAATATTAACTCCATGATTTATAAGGAGATGGGAAATACTGGAATTTGATTGCCTCAGGAGAGATGCTAATTATCTCTCAGAGTTTCAGTGTAGTCTGCTTTCACCTGAAGTATTCTCTAGCCAAACTGCTCATTTTTATTTTAATTCATTTGTTACTTGAGTTTTCTTTTCAATGATGACATCTTTCCCAAATAAACTGCAGACACAGGCTACAAGACCCAATGACAACAATAGCTCCTTATATATACGAGATGCATAGTCAACATCCTTTATTTAATTAATTAATTTATTTATGTGGTGCTGAGGATCAAACCCAGGGCCTCACACATGGTAGGCAAGTGCTGTACTGCTGAGCCACAACCCCAGCCCTGTCACATTCACTCTTTAGGAATTAAGGCCTACTGAACTCTAGCCAACTTAGGGACTGGAAAAGTTAATATTCTAGGCTTCTTTGCCTGGCCAAAGTATTTAGCTTACTTTACCACCTGCTCCTAAGCTACTCTGAATAACCACCACTAGGTATGATTTCCAGATTTGGTTTAGCATAGTATATAGCGCTACATCCCAAGGCTGCAACTGTAAGTTTATTAACTCTATTAAATAAAACAAAGCTGTCACAATCTAATAAAAACAGGTTATCCATTTTTCTTGGGGGTTGGATGACACTCCTTTTTTATGATACCTATACTGCCTCATAGGAAACACCAACTCAACAATTTCCAACTCCCTCTACACTGCTCTAACTTAGAGGAACTTTGTTCATTTAAGAAAGGGTTAAGATTTTAAATATTTGGCAAATGCATAACTAATACATATTTTAATGTATTGGGATCATAGTATGCAAAACCTCAATTTAAAAAATTAGCAACCTGAAGTAAATTCACTACCCTCATAGCTAATACAGAAATAAAATTATTGCTACCTGCTTATTCATTTCTGTGATGTTGAGCCAGACATCATTCAAGCCCAGCTCTCCAGACTCAATCTTCTCAAGTTGTTTCTGTTCACTGAGTAGTTCTTCATTAAGTTTGGGTATTTCCTGGAATGAGCTCTTCTGATTAGATTCCACTAAAAGGAAAAAAAAAAAAAATCATAAATAGAAATAAGCTTTCCTCATGATTTCAAGATGAAAAAATAATCACACAGTTGGAAAGAAGATAAATTAATAAAACTTAACTCTGGGATGATAATGATCAAATTCATATTACCAACTCCACTGTTATTTTATATACTAAATGCATATATTTAACACTAAGCCCTCATTTCAACTAGACCAACTAGAGCTATTTCACTACTGGCATTGCAGTTTTTTTAAGTCAGGTAGCTAAAAAATAAAAAATTCATGAGGAGAGGAGTTAGATATGAAACTCTGTAACATTATGATTTTGAGCAAATTATTCATATTCTTTGAACTCAGTTTCCTCATTTGTAATACAGTGATAAGATGTACTTCCCAGGATTGTTAGAATTAAGTAAGAGAATGGATGTAAAGTTTTTAACACAGTTGGCCAAGCACACAAGAAGAAATACATAAATGCTTAGTACTGACCAGCTCAAATACGGAGTTTTTCAATTAATCAATGAAGATTTATAAAGCTTGCTCCATTAATGCTCAAGTGACATCATACAAGTTATAGTTTTAAATGCAAGGGGTCTTATCACTTTTCAAAACTGTTACGAGGACTGAGGTTTTTAATACTTTTCATAAATAGCAAAGTGTTTTCTAAAATCCGATATCAACCCAAAAGCTCCAGATGAAGTAGAAGATAAAGGATCATGCTAGGTGAAGTACAGGGTGATATTTGGCCTTTTCTTTAGGAAACAATATCTCCTGAACGGTTGAGAGATTTACCAGCATGAAGGAAGAGTCCTGATAGAGTGCTTTCTCTTCTTTAAAAAGCATTTTTCCTTCTAATGGAAAATAAAATATTGATAATGGCTGGTCCTTCAGAATAAAACCTACTTTTTTTTTTTTAGGTCATAGACCGCATGATTAGTTATTACATACTTTCTTTTAAACCAAAAACTGATACAAAGGACCAATAAAAAACAATTTACTAAAATGTAAACTCCAAGATTGGGTCTTATTCATATCTGTGTAGAATATACCTGGCACAGGCTGGGTTGTGGCTCAGCGTAGAGTGCTTGCCTAGCATGTGTGAGGCGTTGGGTTTGATTCTCAGCACCATATAAAAATAAATAGAAATAAAGGCATTAAAAGGAAAAAAGAGTCAACTCTTAAAAAAAAAAATTATACCTGGTACATTTCAGGCACTCCACTGGGTCTACCTCTTCAATCTAACAAAGAAAATTTCAAGAAAGAAAGCTCCTCAAAATTCTTAGCAACAAAAACTTCCCCCCTAAAACTGAGGTGGTATTTCATACATGCCCAATATATGAAAATTTAGAAAAATGAAATTAGATATTTTTATTTATCTTTCAAAAATACTTGCTGAAGGATTTCATTTCAAGTAATAGACTTCCTTAAGTACTTTAATGTGGCATTTGATTTACACATGGGTTGCAGGAATATACCCATCTCATATAGTAAAAATATTTTCCCATTTAGTCTAAACTAAAGAAGCTCAAAGCATGTTACTGAATTTCTGACACATTTTCAGTAAGATTGTAAAGAAAACCCATCCATGAATGTTCATATTCAGGTGGTTGAAAATCCCAAAGAAGGAAAGTTTTCTTTCTTTTCTGATGTCAGTATGCATTAAGTAGGAATTAGAAGTGGAAGAGAAAAATAAGATAAACACAATAACCTAGGTTACAATTATTAACTAATGAATACATAAAAATGATAAGTCCTGAAAATACTATATCTTGAGGACTGTATGAATTAAAAGGGGATTGTAATCATTATATAATTTAGGCTTTTTAGGAGATACAAGCTAAGCAGACATACTTTTATTACATAAATGGGAGGAAGTGTAGCAAATAACTTACAATTACTAATTCATGTTCTTTCAACATGGAAAGCAACTTGTTTAAAATTTAATATGTTAATTCTCAAAAGAATTACCTAATTGATTTTTTAATATATAAGATTAGGAGATGGGGGTTGGGGATACAGCTCAGTTGGCAGAGTGCTTGCCTCACATTCACAAGGTCCTGGGTTCAATCCCTAGCACCACCATCAAAAAAAAAAAAAAAAAAAAAAAAAAGATTAGGAGATGGAAATTTCTGCACTGTATCTTAGGAGCAGAACATATGCTAATAGCAATATTTATTTATACAATGTCTTTACAACTTGCAATAAAATTTATGTAACCATTATTAAACAAATTATTATTGAACCTCTACCATGTGCCAGTCTTGCATTTGGCACCACTGTATATAGAAGACCCTAAATTCTTAGTCTAGAGGAAAAGTGAGGCATTGATTACTATATAGTGTGACCAACGTTAGAGGAATGCCCAAAGTGCTTGGGGGTACAAATACATTTTTATGAGAAAATGAAGGCTCAAAAGGAATAAGTGACTTGTTTAAATTTTAGAGCCAGGATTCAAATTTTCTGTTCTGAGGGTCAGTACTCTTTTGAGTATACTCCAGAGGTCTCACACACATCCTAATACCCTCATTAGCACAAGATAATTTTTAAGTTCTATATACTAAATATCAAGTCAGTACTTTGCCTGTATAGCCAGAAAAGGAGATGACTGATATATTAATACCATCCTTCTCTTCCAAATTCTTTTCCTAATGTTTCACACTTTAGTGACAAAGGAGGATAGCTTGGAACAGAATTTTTATTAGAATAACTGTGGAGATCTTTCAAAGTACCTGTTTCTGGAAAAAGAACACTGAGCCAAGAGTTTTAAGGCCAGCTAGTACTTTAAACTCAAGGATCAAGTTATTCCTTGATCACGAAGGAAAATGCCAAGCCTATCTGTTTTGCTATTTCAGATATTTTAGCCTCACAAGCTCCTTGGAAAATATACTGAAATAAAGAAAGAGGGGCTCTGAATTTCTCAAAAAGTATTAAACCTAGATAAGATGGTGGTCTTATTTGAGTCAGTGAATTCCACCATGTCCTTGAAAACTAAAAAGTAAGTTAGCTTATTGAAACATATTTAAAGTAGAAGCATAATTCAAAGAAAGATTATTTAAGCTTCATAAGCGTGACCCCATTTAGTCAAAATAATTGGTTTTCACAAAAAAACTCTTGGGCAAGCAGTCCACAATAGTCTAGCCTATGGACTGAATGCCCCAGGCTCCATCTCTTCTCTATCATCTTTCAGAAGTCCTGCTTTCAGATATTGAGGTAATGGCATTTCTGTTGTAGCAAATCAAAGACATCAAAAGAGGTGGATTGCTAAATCCAAACCTACTTCATTTAGCTGGCTGACAAATGTAGTCAGGATCCCAGGGGAATGTTGCTCAGCTTGAGAAAGCCAGCTCCATGGTCCAGGGCATAATCCTTGGCAGCTCCTAAATACACTCTTTCCAGAGACTGGTATTAACAAGTGCTCACTAAATATTTGTTAACTAATTTTCTGTCAGGCCTACCACAAGCCCTACATTCTCCAAACTAAGAAATTTCTTGAAAAGCTCTGCTAAGGTACAAATTACCTGGGTATCCCATAAACAGAGACATAGAGCATTTAGAGAAAGGAATCCCTAGAGGGCAGCACTGAGAAATGTGCTGAAATGTGTATAAATATATAATTGCTATGTGTGATCAAAACAAGCTGTGGCACAAGCCTATGAAGTCTAATTATGGAGAGATGATTGTACAGACAGGAGTGGTCAGTGATTACTTATGGTTAAACATTGTTTCTGAGAACCTTGTTTTTAATTTATAATTACTACTTACATATGAAGAATACATTGGCCTTAGAAACACTCTGCAATACTGCAAGGACAACCAGTAAGCCAGAGAAAAAACAGAGCTTGACTCTCATTCTTTCTTATATTATTTAACCAGCTGATAAATCATACAAGTCAGGATGATTCTGGCAGAAAATTATGGTTTACCCAATGCAATCTCTGAATCTGAAGAAAACCAAAGTGAGCATTTCATAATTTTTTCCCCAAAGCAATATCACTAGAGACATGACTATCACACTAAAGGTTAGCTATCCTTAGGTCAGGTTCAGAACCTGAAAACTGCAGGCAGCAAGAAGAAGTTGGGGTGAAGAAAAGGTCAAATGTTGTGATCTCCCAGGCTTAAAATAGGAATAAGAACTCTAATTCCAGTTCTGAAGCCAGCTTTCTTTGTGACCTTGAGAAAGACTGTGATCAGTTTCCCTGTGTGATAATGCTATCAAGGTTATGTATTTGTGATTAAGTTGAAACTAATTCCTTAGTTTAGAAAATTAACCCATGAAATCTAGAACCAAAAATTTCCGTGTTGCCAACCAGATATTTAGGTTAAATGTAGTGGAAGCTACCATGCAAACAAATCTGTCAGAAAAAATAATTTGAATGTGTAAAATACAACTTCACAATTAGAATACATAATGCTTTGTATCTTGAAAAGTCTCTTTAACCTTGACACTCTTTCATGAGACAGATACTTCTCCCAGCTGTATATTGTTCAAGGTAGGTACTCTTTCGGTTATTGAAAGCTCTTCATGAATATATAATTTAATTCAAAGAATCACAAAGGTTTCCTAAAATTTTAAAATGATATCTTAAAAAAAAGTCTTTTCCTTAAAACACATAATGCCACAAACAAGCAAACAAGCATAGATAAGGATAAGAAAGAAATCTGTTTTTTTTTTTTTTTGCTCTATGCTTGAAAGCTGATAAATATGCAGAAAACCAGCTCTTCTGGTATTTCTACTAAACTTCTCTTAGATTACCGACCCAAGTTAATATCAAAGAAATCTATGGGTATTTGGAGAAATGTGTATAGACTTACACAAGCATTGGCAACAGTGATTCAACATACTACTGGTTATACACATGAACCTGGGCAGCAAGGGGCAAGAGGACCAGGTACAAATGTCAGGTCTGCCACACGTAATCACTGAACAAGTTACTTAATCTTTCTAAGCCTCTTTGCTTTTAAGAGCATAAAAATAATAAAATGATTTATTTGTGACATGGCATATAGTAGGCATTCCATAAATGTTCGTTATTGTAGTTGCTTATTCCTATGTTTCTACATGTTTTCATAAGAGAAAATAATTTGATAGACACACCTACCCTCCTTCTCAACTGTTCCTGTAAGGTAGAAGGAATGAGCCTTCTATCGCCACTTCACTTAGTGGTGTCCAGGTCATACATGGAGGTTAACCAAGGCTCGAGGCTGCTCTTCCTTTCTGTACTCAAGAGTCAACTGCAATGTCCTGGTGGACAAGTAGCATCTAAAATACTGGTGGATAAGCACTGTCTTTTGTTTATCAGTTTAAAAAAAGATAATTGGTCAGGAGCATCGGCACACCCCTATAATCCCAACAAACTGGGAGATTAAGACAGGAGAATTATAAATTTGAGGCTAGTCTTAGCAACTTAACAAGACCCCATTTCAAAATAAAAAATAAAAAAGGATGGGAATGAAGCTCAGTGGTAAAGTTCAATTTCTAGTACCTATCTCCAAAACCAAAAAACAACTGTTGTAACATTCAAGTTGACAGCTGGAAAAGAGTATAAACATGCTGAAAAGAATGTACAATTGCTTTATCAGAATGGGCAAAACTCAGCATGGTCCAATTTGTCTTTGAACCTGGAAAAGAGTTTCAGATTATACTTGGAAAAGGGTGACCACTTACTTGTTCTAAATCTTTCCTTGAGAATATCCAGATCCTCCTTCAGAGCAACTTGCATCCACACCAAGCCAACACAGGCCACGACACAGGCAGCGAGGATGACAAAAGCACAGAGAGGATAACAGATCTTGCAGCATCGTAAGTAGTCTCCCCTATCATAAGAATAATGCCATCAACATCAATTCAGGCAAAAGGTCTTCGGAGAAAAGCTTAATTAGAAAAGTGTAAAACCAATGGTTCTTTTCAACTATCACCGCACTGTAATGTACCTATTTTTCACTTTCAAATATAAGTTCGCTCACTCCAGGGGACCTTGTTTCAGTGTATAGAAACTTCACAAACTTTTGAACAAGTTTTACTGCAAATGGAATGAAAGAAATAGGATCTGTAGGGTTAAGTGGACACCTGGTGCACTCTAGTTTATTAGCTCAGAAAGAAGGAAACAAACAAGCTAGATTTCACAAACTTATCCAGCCCTCAAGGTCTAAACTAACCCAGTAGGGTTAACTATTCTAGAATTAACCCATCATTAAACCTTCATACCCCAAACACAAGTTTAAGTACCTAATCTGAAAAAGTCACTAGAAACAATACTCTTCTTTAAGAAAACAACAACAACAAAAAAGGTAGACATTCTAAATAAACACACAAAGGATTCAATCTCTTCTGGCACTCCAACTTTCTGCCTAGCTCTTGCTTTCAAATCCTCAGAAAAATTCGCTTTTCTTTTAGTGTGTCTTCTAACAGGGTCCAAGGGTACTTTTGAGTTTCCCTTCTAGCCCTTTACCAGGTTCAGATCCAATTTCCAACATGCTCAAAGCTCACTACTTGTTCAATGACTGCGCCAACTAAAAATAGTTTAGGGAAAAGTGTTCTTTTTGTCCTTCACCCTCCATCTTCTCTTAAGTCTCATACTTTCTATAATACATCCCTCACCATATTCTCCCACCAAGATTTAGACTCATTATGAATACAAAAAATAATTAGCAGTTTGAAGATCCTGGACTCTCCTACATTCTTTTTAAAAGGCCTAATCCCAAAAGTTTCTCTGCCCCTCTATTCTTAGCCTCTTTAAAACTCCCAGGGCTCTTGGCACATTCCCCAAGTCCACAACCTTCACCCTACAGGTGGGGCTCTTCTTTCAATACCTAAAGACTGACCTCCAACTTATCCTTCATTCAGGATCTGAACATCTTTTCTCCCTCTTTGCCTTCTAAGGTTTACATTTTTTCTTCCTATAAACTTCCTTCTTCTTCCCACTGATTTGTCCCATTGGTAGTGCAAGGAGATGGCTCTCACCCTCCCAGCCCTGATCATTGCATTTACTCACTTGACAAAGCGAGAGCGATTTCCAACAACACCGAATTCCTCTTCCTCCTCTGAGCTGGAATCAGAGTCTGAGTCAGGAGGTTCAGTGCGAAGCAGACGGTGGCTGCTTGAGCCTTTCTTGGGCTTCTTTCTCCGGCTGTCCCCAGACAAACCGATCAATGCATTAAGCTCTCTGCGCTTTTTCATCTTCTTGTGTGGGGTGGGTGGAGCACCCACTCCTGAGCTGCCAGGTTCGTACCCGACGCCCAATTCTCTTGCTGCTTTGGAGCTACTACCTTCCAGGGTGGGAAATCCTGGGCCAGAGCCCCCTGGTCACTCCCACCCAGGGGCGGGACTGACCAGATCCGCTGGGGGCTGGAGAATGGAGCCCAGAGGACACTGGAACTCAAACGGGTGGGGGAAGTCACATAGAGATGGCCGAGGCGCTGATGATCCAAATGGCTAAAGCCCGGGTCATGAAGTGTCTGTCGGGTAAGAGAGTGGAAAGGGGGCAACCTTTATCTCTCAAAGGGGAGAAAAGCTACGTCAAGAATGAGAGATTCTCAGCCCTGGTAAATAGGCAATATTTCTAAGAGTGCTCCGAAAGCTGGGGAAGGACACCCAGAATAGATACTTTGAACGTTTGGGACAGGACTTGTTCTTGAAAAGGGTGGAGAAGAGGCGATGCAGAGCAAGACAGTGGGAACTCGCTGGTTGGAGAAGTGGCGGCAGGAGAGGGTTTACCCCGTTGCACTACAACAACCCGGAACTCTGCCCAGGCGACGAGAAAAAGCTCTGGCCGGGAAGGCGGAGGGGGTTTGGGATGATCACCGTTCTCTGGCCTCCGTCCTGAGTTTGAAGGGAGTCCGGGTCGGAGGGCCTGGCGCGACAGCAGCTAGTCCGGTGCCTGGGAGACCCCAGCCCTGCTGTCTGGGCCGGGGGGGCGGTGGTACTCAGGGGGCGACCGTCGGTCCCCCCACCTGAAGCGCTCCGGCTGAGTTTGAGGTGTTGCGTCACGGACGACTTCGGCTACTCACACACGCCGCTCCCACTCCAGCCGCGACTTCGGCCCCCGTTCCGGCTCCGGCCGCGGCTGCTCCCGACGCGCTGGTGGCGACGGCGGCGGCGGCCGCGGGCACCAAACCCGGGCCATCGCTCCAGCCTCAGCTCACTTCCCCTTTGGCAGTGGCCCCCCGGCACCGCCTGCCAGTAAGCCGGGCCCCCATTGGTTGCCCGCTGGGTGACGTCACGCAACTGGGTGCGAATGGTGGCTGGGAGGCGGGGCTTTAGAGGGGTGCTGGCTCTAGGCGAGGGCTGGGTCGGGCCTGCAGGTTAGGGAGGCTCCGCCCCCAGGAGGGTCGCTGGAGATCCGCAGCTCCTCTGAGCCCGGGTGGAGTTTTGTTTGCCGAGGAGTGGTGGCGGGATAGGCTGAGCACCCCGCTGCCAGACCTGCTTGGAAAGTTTGTCAGCTGTGCAGGCCGTCGGTACCCAGCCAGACTAACCTAGTCTACAGGATCCACCCCTCTGACTCGCAAGCCGTTCATTAAAAGTTTGGGCGTGTTTCGGATTAATCATCTGGTTGATTCATTCATTCAGTGTTTATTGAGGACGACATTTCAAGAGCTATTCTAATGCTGGGGATACAACAATGAGCAAAATAACCAATGTCCTTGCTTTCCTGAACAGGGTTGCCAGAATTAGCAAGTAATATTATACGGGACACCCAGTAAAGTTTAAATTTCAGATAAACAGGATTTTTTTTTTTTTTTTTTTTTTTTTTTTTGTATAAGCAACGTCTGGGACTGAAAAATAATGCGTTGCTTATCTGAAATTCAAATCCAACTGGACAGCTTGTATTTTATGTTTATCCTAAGAGCCCACACTCTAGTGGGAGGAGAGCAACAACCAGCAAACATATTCATGTCAGGAGGTGATGAATGTTATGAACAAAATGGAAACATGATAAAGTAATGGGGAATGCCTCTGCCATGAGGAAACCTTTAGTCAGAAGTCCTGAAGAAGGGAGAGAGTGAACTGGGCAACAGCTGTAGGAAAGAGTGAGCAGGAAGACCTGGTATGGCTGAACCTGGAAAGCAAAGAGAGTGGTAGGAAATGAGGTTGGAGAGGCATTTTTGACTATTCCTAAACTCCCTAGGACCTTACCAAAGGACTTTGGGAAACCATTGGGAGCTTTAAACTGACAGGAGACATATTTTGACTTTTTAATTTTAAAAGAAAAGATCACTTTAGTTACTGTGTGGAAAAAAAGATCAGGAAGAGTGAGGGACTCAAGAGACCAGTTTGCTTCAGCCTAGCTAGAGATGATGATGATAGGTGAGGATGGCAGCAGTGGAGATGGTGAGCATTCTGGATGCTTTTTCAAGACAGAGCCAACAGTATTTGCTGGTGGATTAGATGAAAGGCATGAAAAAAAGATGAGGTGGAACATTTGGAAGAAGGGCATTTCCATTTACTGAGGTGAGATGGGGCGGCAGGGAGAATGGGACAAGCTTGAGAAGCTTGTCAATTAGATATTGATATATCCACTGGGAATTCTGGGCAGAGTTGGGATCTGAAATATAAATTGGAGAGTCATGAGGCACAATGACCCTTAAAGTGAAGTGCTTTGAGCTATCTGAAAGACAAAATAATTTTCATACCCATATTTCTTTTGTGGCAATTATACTGCCTTTGTCCAGAGATTTCCACCCAAAGTCTGGGCTATGCCTGATTTGTCTTTAAGGGTTTAGCTCAGAGGTATACATCTAATAACAACGACCCATAAATATGTCATAACTGCATAACTGCGTTAAGTGTTGCATAGAAGTATGGGCAGAATTTTGGATTCCAGAGATCTGAGATTAAATTCCATTTTAAACTAATTCTGTTCATATGGAAGCCATTTAACTTTCCTGAGCTCCATTTTCCTCCTCTGTAAAATGGGGATAAATACTTCTTTTGCAGGACAGACAAGGAGAAGGTGATTGTGACAGTGCTTTTGAAGCCCAAAATCATGGTGTATTTGTTCCATTTTTATTGTCTCTGTTTGTAAAGCTGTGCTGTCCAAGTACGGTAGCCATTAGCCACGTTTCACAATTTAAATATACATTTGACTTATTTAAAGTGAAATATAGATTTTATAATTCCATAATCTCAGAAAGTTTATTGGACTGTTCTGTATTGTGCTTCTTTGAAAGACTGGAAATGGACAGGTGATTTCAGGAACCATTTCACAGTCGCATCTTGTGGTCATCTGAAGCCCCAGGCAAGAGAGGTGGCTGTCAGGAGGAAGGGTCCGGTGTTGTAAATGCTTTGTTCTTACCATGGGAACTGGGGACTGAGGAACCAAGGGATATGGGGTAGGACAAAGGAAATACCACTAGGCTGAATGATTTCTGGTCACCCAGATCTCACCCTCTCTTTAGGTGGAGGCTATGGAGAGCAGGCTGTGCCCTGCTCTGAGTTACTTCATGATGTATAGAACAGTAGTTTTCAGATTGTGCCTAACCCAGAGTTACTCCATTTTAAAAAGCAGTCGTTTGCCCTGACTTACTCCATTTTTTATACCTTTATTTTATTTAATTTATTTAATTTTTATTTTTATGTGGTGTGGGGAATCTAACCCAATGCGTCACGCTTGCTAGGCAAGCGCTCTACCACTGAGCCACAACCCTGGCCCCCGCTTACTCCATCTTGAGGTTAAGTGCTGAGGTAGAATGAGTCTACGTCTTGTTTGTATGAGTAAACAACTACTATCTGTCTAGCACAACCATAAAGCACAAACTGATAAATTCATTGTGCTATTAAAAATAATCACCTGTGAACTTACTGAATTAATCAGAAGCACATGGATGCGTGGATGTATCAAACTCATATCAGAAAAAACAGGCCCATGAGCTTATTAAAATACTTGAGTACCAAATGACGCCTATAAAAGGAGGAGCACCCAAGATGGGACACAGTGGCACACTAATTCTGTCATTTGGTCATTTGTCAAGAGCCTTGCCCAGGAAAATCGCCACAACAAAGAACCTCCAGTTCTCTATCCTGGGGCTTCAGCACAGTCTGGTTTCTGCTGCCTGTGAAGACCATGCACAGCTCACTCCAAACAGATATCTCAAGCTGGCACTCTGAAACTGCCCTCTGACCCTTGGCCTAGAATAAGTCCCTGCCCTTTGACAGCTCTTCACTTAGAATAAGTAATCTTGATCTGATCACTTACAGTGATTCTTTGCAATGTATCTGCTCAGACTTTGCCCTTAGTTTAGCCTCCTGAACCTCTGAGGCTGCCTTAACCCTTTCTTAGCCTTTCTGTAAGATATCCCCCCCCATGTGACTTGAGTATTATAAATATTAGTAGTTAAGATTGGAATAAAAGAACCTGTGATTGCCTGACTTATGTCTATCAGGTGATCACCCTAATATTCAGTGAACTTCCACTCCTGAAAGTGGTGTAGCTATGAATTTATGGTTATTCAATAAATTCTGACATTGTGGAAAGACACAAACATGCTGGGTCTATGTTAATGGCATAACTCACAACAGAAACCTTCCCCAGGACTGGCCAGTGAACTGGTCATGCGTGGAGAGGATGATGCTTATGCTGTGACCTGTCCCTCAATCCTTCCGTCTGTCTGTTTGTCTATGCTCTGTAGATCACGCCCCACCTATGTTGGGTAAGTATCCTCCAGGATCTGAGTCACTCTGTGAATGCTGCTGACCTGGTATTTCTTTTCTCTCAGGAGCTCCTGGATGCCTCTCTGGGCTCCTCCTTCAGACCTGGGACCCTCAAGACCAGGGATGGAGCCGATTCCCTCAGATCTGGGGCTCCTGTCCTGAGAGGTCCATTCTGTCTTCCCACATCAGGACTGCCCAAAGTGGTGACCCTTCTTTTGTGGATGTTCATATTATGAGACTGTGCCTGGGGAGCCCTGTTAACCTCTTCAAAACTTGCTTGAAAAGCAGTAGGAGCTGGGGGAAGTCACTTTACAGTTCTGATGCTTTAGCATTCCTGTCCATGGGATGAGGAAAATAATACTCCTTTCTCGACCTTCTGCTCAGTGTTGTCTGGGGGAGGGAATGGCAAGAAAGTGCTTTATATGACATCAGGTATCATTAGGTTGAGTGATTGTCATCTGCTGAATACTCATGGCAGCTCTCTGGGGAAGTGGGGTGAATGATGATTTCCTTGCACTCAAAAGTCACATCCTATGTAAGTTGCAAAGCCAAATCCCGAGACCTGTGCTGCCAAAGATTACACAGAGTGCTTTCACTTAGGAAAAATGAGGTGGAATGGGCAGCTTGCCCAGTTGTGGTCAGAAGTTGAATGCAAGTCTCCTGGTTCCTGGGCTAAAGTTCTTTATGATCTCAAAGTTCTCTCTCACTCCTGAGATATAATTCTCTGAATTCTGCCACTTGGCAGCTGTGTCACCTTGGGCAAATTACTGAGCCTCTTTGAACCTCATTGTCCAGTTTTTTGAAGTGATGGTAATAATAGTACTCAGGACTGGCTACATGATTTGTGTGGGCAAATGCAAATGAGAATGGGGGGCCTCTTGTTAAAAAAAGCTGGAAAAAGGCTTTTGTCCTCTTTTCTGTGTTTTTTTTTTTAACCTGTCATGCTATTTATTATTCACTATCTAATGTTCTTTCTTGGGCCTGGTAGTACGAGGCGAGTGCAGGCCATCACAGCGGCGTAGGTCCCTGTCCCATAACTTGGCATGCACACCTTCCCATCCTCTTCCTGTGTGGGCATCCAGACCCCACAGAATCAGGGGATGACAGGGAGTAGAGTTTGGCAGGGGGCTGGGTGGACAGACAGCTAAGAATCCATCTTAGGGATGGGGAGGTAGGAAGGAGAAAAGAGACAGGACACTGCGCTGAGGCTCCAGATACCCAGTGTGTGCTCTATTATTCCGTCAGACTTCACATTTGAAACACAAAGATACAATGAACATGCTGTTCATTTAATTATTTTCAAGTGTTCACAACAAGCAAACCTGCTTAACTAGGAAATTCTATTCACTGTAGATATTGAGCATCAGGAAACTAGCTCTATTTTCCTTTATACAAGGTCAACCCAATTTAAATTGCTTTCTAGTGTCTCATATAGTTTTAAATTTATTGATGGTTACTTTATATTTTTTTTCCAAGTTCTGAACACCTTAGAAAGAAATTTATCTAGACATGGAAGTTTTATTTATTAAAATAATTGTAATAAATTACTTTACCTTAAAAAAAAAAAAAGAAGATATAATGAATAGGAATTTCAAGAGGGCTACCCCAGAACATTAAACCCGACTTGTGAGCACCCTTCTGATGATGCACTCTGTGCAGCTGCACTGGTCACATACTTGTCAAACTGGTCCCAATGGTACTGGGCTCACAGAGTGTGCAGAGAGAAGTAATATGCCTGACACATAATAAATGCCTAGTAAATGTCAATTGTTCCATTAATGCAATTATAAATTATTTAATATGATGTATAGATTTGTTACATATGACTTTGATGATGTTTCAATTGTGGGAATACATCTCCATTTACCTAATAGGAAGTGCTGCTTATACTTGCTAGAAGATCCCTCTTTAGCATTATCTTTCTTGATGCTTTGCCATGGTTGAAGGGGGAGGAAGGAACAGAAGTGAACATTTTTAAATACTTAGGTATCAGGCATTTTTGTGTTAATCCTCATTGCAATAAGTTAATCCTTTCTAGGCAAGCATCTTATTCTTGCTCTAATGGAGAAAGAAATTAATGTTTCGAGAGTGAGAGAGGCTTCGCCCAGGGACACACAATAAATCAGTGGTAGACGCTGTGGCTTGGATCTGGATCAGTCCACCTCTGAAGCCTGATTTCTGCACCGGTGCCCAGCACCATGTGGCAGATCCCATTGCCTGGTGCCTTTGACTGCAGCTCACCGGAAAAGGGGCTGCCAGCTGAAGCCTGTCATCTCTCCTGGGATGGCCTCATTGGTTTTTCCCGAGCCCCTTCCCATCTTTGCTCCTGCACCAGCAGCTGCATCCTGTACCCCAACGAAGGGTCTGAGGACAATGGGAAGGGGAAGGATTAGGTGGTAGGAAAGGGGCCAAGCACCAAGATGAACAATGACTTTTTTCCCCATGGGTCCTAAGCAGCCTGAAGCAACAACTGGTTCCCAGCATTATTGTGGGATGGGGTAAGGACTACCACCCCTGGCTGGAATTCTCCTATTCTAGGCACAGCCTCCTCTGAATTGCTATAAGCATTTTTGTGTCACTGCTTGTTGAAGCCTCAGTTTCCCCACCTATAAACTGTCTTTAGTGTCCAGAACAGAACCTCGGGCAGGGGAGAATAAAGGGTTGTTTGCTGACTTGAACTATTGGAGTAGATGAAGGCATTGTTTTTCTTGGTGATTTCTATCCATCCATTCATCTGTCCCTAAGAGAGCCCCTACTTACTTTTGAGGCCTTGTGTGCTGTCCTGGAGCACAATAATACTCAGACTCTACTCAGCAAAAGTTCCAAGGAAGCAGGCAATGCCCATCCCCACTATCTCAGGGTAAATGTCGCAGAAAGGCTTATAGAAAAGAGCAAGACTGGAGTGACTAAGTTTGGATGAGAATAATAATCCTGGAATGCAAGGACCTTACCATGGCCTCCAGCCTACCTACCCTGGCCTCCTCTCGGGCTTTCTTCCCCTGGGGTCTAAACTGGAGAGGAGGCTTCAAAAGACCCTGGAAGGAGCCCTGGGCTGCCAGCATTGGGTTTGAGTTTCAGTCTCTCCACTCACTAGCTGTGTGACCTTAGGCAAACTCCTTTTTCCTCTCTGAGCCCAGCTTCTCGTCTGTAAATTAGAACTAATGATCACCTCCTGGCAGTGTCCGAGGTAAGGATTACATTTAAGTGGTAGGCTTTCAAGGGCTTCAACAGAATTGCTAAGTGCACTAGTTGTACTGGGAGGCCAGCCTTGGAGAAACCCCATTTGAACCAGGGAACTTAGTACAGTCTGGAGAGATGTTGGGATCAGAAAAAGAGAATTATACTAAGGAAGGGCCTGATGTGTGTGTGTGTGTGTGTGTGTGTTGTTCGCTCCTTTTGTGCATGCTGCTCCTTCCAGCAAGCCTCAGTGTTTGTGGATGATGGAGTGAATAGGAGACTCTGAGTCAGCAAGGCCCTGTGAAGGATCCTAAGAAAAGCTTCCTGGGCCCTCCTGAGTTCTCTTCTGAGGGAACAGTTTTGGTCCAGTAGTATACAGCTCTGATATCCCCCCCACTTCTCACTGGAGAAGACTGGTGCTAGGGAGACAGTAAAGGCAAGTGCAGCCTTGTGCTGCCCTCTGCTGGTTTCCTGAACAGCAACACTTTATACATGGGTCCCTTCCCATTCACAGGCAAAGATCCTCCCGTGTTCAGCTCTGTGTTAGGTCCACCACAGATAGACAAGATCAAATTCTTGCTGCTTAAGGGCATGTGTGTGTGTGTGTGTGTGTGTGTGTGTGTGTGTGTGTGTGTGTTTGGAGACACATACATACACACATGTACAATAAAATTGTGATAATCACCATGAAACAAGATGCAGAAAAGATAAAAATTGTATGAGGATAAGTTTTCAAATGGTGATGATCTTTAATTCATGGATTACCTAATTCATTAACTACATGTTTATTCATTACTTACTGTGTTACAAGCTCTAATATTTGTTCTGGAGCTACGAAAGGGGAGAGATTTCATAAGAATCCTTGCCTGCCTGGAGTTTACATTCTAATGAAGGGAAACAATAAATAAGACAAGTATGTTTATATGTTGTTGAAGGAGAAAAATTAAGCAGGGAAGAAGGAAAGGGAGTACTTTTGGGATGATCACAATTCCTGAAGTAACATTTGAATAAAGACCCAAGGGAGCTGGGCTCAGTGGTGCACACCTGTAATCCCAGCAGCTTGGTAGGCGGAGGCAGGAGGATTGTGAGTTCAAAGCCAGCCTCAGCAACAGTGAGGCACTAAGCAACTCAGTGAGACCATGATTCTAAATAAAATACAAAATAGGGCTGGGGATGTGGTTCGGTGTTCAAGTGCCCCGAGTTCAATCTCTGGTGCCAAAAAAACTTCCAACCAAATAAAAGAAAGTAAAAACCCCAAAACAACAACAACAACAATAACAACAACAACAAAAAAAACCCAAGGGAGAGAAAATCTGGCTTCTGATCATAATTGAATACTGTTCCTGTAATTCTGTCTCACACAGATAACTAGAAAACTGGACGAATACAAGAAACAACTGTTTAGACTTGGGACAACAGTTAGCACAGGGCTGTGATCCCTAAGAGAAAGAAAACAAACAAAATTGAGCCTGATGATCATTGACCTTTCTCCCTGAAGGCACTTTCTGGCAGAGCAGGGAGGGGAACCCAAGTAAAGAATGGGAGCCTTTCTGTGTTGAAGACAGAGACATTGACATTGGAAAGACTGAGGCATTAGAATTGCAGGGAAGAGTACTAGAAAGGAAGGAGTTATTTGGAAAAAGGACTCCCCTGAATCGGTCTAAAAAGTTATGCATATGTAGAGTAAAAATTCATGAGTGAAAGCAAATAATAACTACTGGGAAGTTCTAAACTGAGCAGCTTGTGGGACTCAGTCAGGGCTGAGAAACATTCAACTAATAATTGGCTAAGTGGAGAGAACTTGATGAACACCTGGAACATTCAGTAGAGATCTCAGAAGGGTCATGGTAGTAGGGCTAAACTACCCTTAGAGTAAAAATCCATGAGTCACTCAAATAAAGCTTAACAATAGTTTCAAAAGGAAAAGGGTTGATTCATAATAACTTAATTGCCTACCTAAGTGAAACAAACTCCAACAGAACAAAAATTTGGACCCTCAACTATGGGACATTTACAATGTTCAATGTCCAATAAAATGACTAGAAATGTAAATAATCCACAAAATATGACTTATAATCAGGAGGAAAGTTACCTATAGAAATAGATGCCAAAGTGACAAATGATGGGATCAGCAGACACAGATTTGAAGCAGCTATTTTAATATATACTTACATATTAAAAGATTTAGATGAAAACATGAACCTAATGAGAAAAAAGTGAAAGTTTCCAAATGGTACTTCTAGAATTTAACAGTATAGTATCTGAACTAAAAATGCACTGTACAGTTTACCAGAAGATCAGATACTGAAGAAAAGATCAGTGAAGTTGAAGACATGATAATAGAAAATATTCAAACTATGGGAAGGGGCAAAAATACTAAACAAACAACAACAACAACAACAACAAATCCCAAAACCAAAACTGAAACAAACAAACAAAAAACAAGCCAAACTAGAATTATATACATCCAGTGAAAATACTCTTCAAAAGTGAAAGCAAAATAAATACGTTTTTAGACAAAAGTTGACAGAATTCATGTCAATAGCTCTGCATTATTTGTTAAAAGAAATTCTTTGGACTGCAGTAAAATAACACTAGCTAGAAATTTGGATCTATACAAAGGAATGAAGAGTACTGGTAATATTAAATACAGAACCATTTTTCTTGGTTTAAATTTCTTTTTGACTGACTAAAGCAAACAACAATAGCAATGTATTATGGGGTTTATAACATGCAGAAGTAACATATTTGACAATACAGGGTAGGATAGAGAATACTGAAGTATATTGTTTTCTTCAATATGTGTGATGTGGTACACTTTGGTTTGAAGATAGATTGAATATTTATTGTAAACCCTGGAGAAACTACTAAAATTAAAGATTCATGACTAATAAGCTAATGTCAGAAATAAAGTAAAATAGTAAAAATCCAATCCAAAGATGGCAAGGAGAGAGGAAGAGACAAACTAAAATTTCAGGGAGTGGCCAAAATTACTTAAAAGATTTATAGCTTTAAATACTTATGTTAGAAAAGAAGAAAGGTTGAAAATCATGTACGTTAATTTCTACCTTAACATGCTAGCAAAAAAGAGAAGTTTAAACTCAAATAAAAGGAAATTATGACTATCTGAGAGGAAATCAATCAAACTGGAAACAAAAAATTAAGTCAAAGGCTGATTCTCTGAAGATATCAATATAATTGATATACTTCTTGCTAGACCAATGTAGGGAAAACAGAGAAGTCACAAATTATCCATATGGGAATGAAAGAGGGAATTTCATGACATAGCCTTCAGACATGAAAAGTATGAAGAGGTAACATCTTGAAAAAACTTTATTCCAGTAAGTTTGACAACTCAGATGAAATGGACAAATTCCTTTAAAAATCACAAACTGCCAAAGCTTACTCAAGGAAAAAAAAAAAAATATGGCCTGAATCACCTTATATCTATTAAATAAGTCAAATCTGTAATTAGAATCCCCCTGCATAAAAAATAAAAGAAAAGCCAGGCCTAAAATAAAATTTTTAAAAAAGGAAGAAATAATACTAACCTAACACAATTTTTAAAAAATTTGGGCAGAAGGAAATTTATCAACTTATTTTTTGAGCTTGATATTATCCTGACATTACAAGCAGATAAAAACATTACAAGGAAAGAAAACTATAGATTGTGTTTGCTTAGGAAAAAAAGGTACAGAAATCTTTAATGAAAATTAGCAAATCAAAACTATTAATATACAACATGTCATGACCAAATGGGCTTCATCCTAGGAATGAAGGATTGATTTTGCATTTGAAAAATCACTATAATTACAATGTGATAAAATAAATGAGGAAAATAATGTAAGTATCACAATATTTGCAAAAAAAAAATGGCTTTAGACAACCTTTCCTATAGAGGAAGGAGAAAAAGGGAATCTATGAAAAGCCTATAGCTAAGTATCATACTTAATGCTGAAGGTTAGAACGTCTTTTCTTTTGTTTTTTAGTACCAGGGATTGAATTCAGGGGTGCTCAACCACTGAGTCACATCCCTAGCCCTATTTTATATTTTATTTGGAGACGGTCTCATTGAGTTGCTTAGAGCCTTGTTTTTGCTGAGTCTGCAATCCTGCTTTCACTACTTTTTAACTTTCAGTACTGAGGATAGCACCTAGTGCCCTTTATTTATTTTGAGACAGTCATGCTAAGTTGCTGAGGCTGGCCTTAAACTTCCTGCCTTCTTCTCCAAGTTCCTGGGATTATAGATGTGCACCACTGCACCCAGCTCTGCTCTCACCATTTCTATTCAACGTTGTACCAAAGTCCCAGTAAGTTCTATAAGCCATAAACAACAGCACCCCCCTCTGCAAACAACAACAACAAAACCAAAACAAACCAAAAATTCTAATATAAAACAAAACTCCCAAAACAAAACCACATAGATGGATATGAAGAAGTAAAATTGACTTTATTTACACATGATATGATTATACAAGTAAAGGCTCTTTTTTTTAAAAAAAATTTTAGTTGTAGGTAGACACAATACCTTTATTTTATTTATTATTTTTATGTGGTGCTGAGGATTGAACCCAGGGCCTCACATATGCTAGATGAGTGCTCTACTGCTGAGCCCCAACCCCAGTCCAAGTAAAGGATCTTAAGGAGTCTTTACTAAAGCTATTAGAACTAATATTAATTTAGCAAAGTCATAGGATAAAGGGTCAATGTATAAAAGTCAACTGTGTTTTTATGTACTAGGAATGGAATTACCATTACAAATCCTAGCAATTATAAAATAAAATAAAATACCCCAATTTACAATAGCACAAAAACATGGAATATTTATGGATAAGTTTCACAAGCTAAGAAAAAATCTGTGCATTGAAACTATAAAATATTGCTGAGAGACTAACATAACATAACATAATACTAACTAACCTATGTTAGTATTATGCTCATAGGTTGGAAGATATTATTAAGATACCAATTATTCCCAAATTGATCTATAAATTCTATGCAGTTTTGAGCAATATGTCAGTAGGATTTTTCTTTTTGAAAGAAATTGACAATATAAGCCTTGTCAATTAAAATACATTGCTGTGTATGAACATGCATGAAACTAAGATAGTAAAAAAAACTTTTGAAAAAGAAGAAAAAAGTTGCAAGATTTATGTTATTTGATTTCAAGACTCAACAGAATATAACAGTAATGGAGATGTGAAGGAAGCAAGGGACCAAATCACATGGAAATCTGGGGAGAAAGTACCTCCAGCAGGGAGAAGAGAAAATGCAAAGGGCCCAAGGAGGGGGCACATCTGGAATGTTTGAGGAGCGATGAGGATACCAATATGGCCACACAGAATGAAGGATGTAGAGAGTAGCCAGAGATGAGGTCAGACAGGTGACAGAAAGGTAATTTAGGGCTATGCAAGACCTTGTAAAGATTATGGTTTTTATTCTAAGTGAATTAGGGAGTCATTAGAAGTTTTTGATAAAAGGAATTATGTGATCCCTTTTAATGTTTTCACAGTATCACTCTAGTTGCTAGCTCTAGAATGAAATAAAAGGGAGCCAGGGCAGAAGCAGGGGAGTATTTCAGAGGCTACTGCAATAACACAGAGATGATGGTGGTGTGGATCAAGGTGGAGAGGATACCATTTAATTGATTTTATAGATACATTTTGAAGGTAGAGCTGACTGAATTTGTTGCTGAATTAGATATGGGATAGAGAAGAGAAGAGAGGAGAAGAGAGAAAGAAAGAAAGAGAAAGAAAGGAAGGAGAAAGAAGAAAAGGAAGGAAGGAAGGAAGGAAGGAAGGAAGGGAGGGAGGGAATGAGTGTTAAGGCCCAAGTAACTGGGAGGCAGAGTTGTTAAGTATTGAAGATGGGGAAGATGGTGGAAGGAGTCATTTTGGGAGGAGTAGATCAACCATTTTGTTACAGACCTATTAAGTTTGAGATGCCTACTGGACATTCAAATGGATCTGTAAAATAATTAGTTTAAGATATTGAATCTGAAGTTCTGGGTAGGGGTTTAGGTTCCAAATATATTTAAAGCCTTAGGATTAGATTAGATCACTAAAGTGATGAATGGAAATAGAAGGACATGAGTTCCGTGGACTGAGTCCTGGGGATCCTCCAATCCCTAGCTTAGGTTCTTGGGAGGAACCATCCGAAGTAGGTAGCCTGGGCATGAGCAAAGGTGTGTAGGGACAGACACTATCAACAATGTTAAAACTAAGGATGTGGAGGTCATGAAGGGCCTCAAATACCAGGGTATCCCATCACTGAAGTGTTTCTGAAGAATCAGAATCATGGTCAGTTATTTTTGGATTGAACCCAGAGGCACTTTACTACTGAGCTACACCCTCAGCCCTTTTATTTCATTATTATTATTTTTTAAAATTTTAAGACAGGGTCTCACTTAGTTGCTTGGTCCCCACTAAGCTGTTGAGACTGTCCTTTAACTTGAGATCCTTCTGTTTCAGCCTCCTGAGCCACTGGGATTACAGGTGTGTACCACCCTGCCAGGCTCAGATTCACAATTTAGAAAGGTTGCTCAGCAGCTCTGAGGGAATGAAATGAACTGAGGGAATAAAATGGTTAGGGTGGGACAAAGCCCTTGGGCAGGAAAACCTGGCAGGAGGCAAGAGCAACAATGAGGTCATTGTATCAGGCTAGATACAGGCCAATGATCTCCTGATATGGTACTTCTCTGTCTCTGGGCTCCTGCAGCATCAAAGTCTCCAGGGATTT
Organism: Callospermophilus lateralis; assembly: GCF_048772815.1. Classification (NCBI taxonomy): domain Eukaryota; kingdom Metazoa; phylum Chordata; class Mammalia; order Rodentia; family Sciuridae; genus Callospermophilus; species Callospermophilus lateralis. The sequence continues at coordinate 108,811,289 of NC_135311.1, read as the reverse complement.
GTCTGCCAAAGATTCCATTTTGATCTTCCTGGCTTGGCCTGAATGAAGAGGAGAGGAGAGGAGGGAGAGGAGGGAGAGGAGGGAGAGGAGGGAGAGGAGGGAGAGGAGGGAGAGGGGAGAGGGGAGAGAGGAGAGAGGAGAGAAGGTGCTGAGGGTTCTGTCCAAGGTGCTTATGTGTAAGTTCCCATTTCCACCTCTGGAGGGTGTACCGACATTCCCATCTCAGATCTCAGGGCTAACAGAGAATCAACAAGCCCAGCATCATCCCATGTATGGCTTCGGGTTCTGGTAAAAGATGTTTGGGGATGTGTGTTGGCTTTACCTCTTCACCTTCGTAGATCTCCCCGTATTGTAGTTGTTTGACCAGATAGACTGAGAAAGTCTTCCTATCTAGGGAACTGGAGGACTCTGGCCTAGTCACTTCCCAAGGTTCCACCCCACCCTTATGAGTAACACCATGGAGGTGGCTCAGGGTTTGCCTGGCTCCTTAGTTTTGTTTCTCATAGTGGGCTAGTTGTCTCTCTGCTCAGTAGCTAATCTGTGTAAACTGTAGGCCCAAACATTCTGTCATTTTGTCTTTGCATGTTAACTTTTTCTAAAAAGCCCCTTTATGCTTCCTTTATATGGATAATCCTAATGCCATTCCATGTTCTAGTGAGGTGTACCAGTTTCCAGAAAGCCTTTACTGACCCCTCCTAGGTTGCTTAGGTGTCTCTTCCTCTTCCTCCTCCTCCTCTCTCTCCCACTTCCCCCAGGGCTGAGGACTGAACTCAGGGCCTTGCACAAGCTAGGCAAGAATTCTGCCTCTGAGCTAAATCCCCAGTCCCCCTTCTCCTCTTCTTAATTGACACTACACACAAAATTGACTTATCTATAGTTTTGGCTCCTGAAAACTGTCCTCATAGGTCCTTGTGTAGACCTGTTTCCTTTTCTTCTTCCTTCTTTCCCTCCTTCCTTTTTTCTTTCTTTACTCTTTCTTCCTGTCCCTCTCCCTCTCTTTCCCTCTCTCTCTCCATCCCCACTCTGCTCAGGAACTCACAACCAAACCCAATCCAATAAATAATATCAACATTAATTGACATTTAAGCTCCTATCCCCTTTCTTCATCCCCTGGTAAACACTATCCTGAAATTTGTATTTGTAATTTTCTTGATTAAAAATAAATGCGTAGCTAATTTGTGTTTTTATTTTAGTTGTTACTAAAGTTTATTTAAAGAATATCATGCTGTATGCACTTTCTGAGACTTGTTTTTTTTATTTCAACATAACATTGGAGTTTCATTCGAATTGTTACATGGGCTATAATTCACTCAATTTTGCTGGCTTATATAAAATATTATTTTGTGTAAATATGTCACAAATTATTTATCCATTTTCCTCTCTATAGGCATTGAAGTTGCTGCCATTATTTTGTTACTACAAATAGTATTGCTAAAAATATTGTCATACATGCATCCTGGCTCTTGTCTTCTTGTACATACTTGTGGAATTTGAAGTGGAATTTCTGATTTGTACAGTATGTGAACACTCAGCTTTACAAGGTAGTACTAAGTTGTTTTTCAAAATGGTTGTGGTCAAGTACATGACCATCAGTGGTGTATAGTAGAATTGCTGACTCACATTCTCTCTAGCACTTGCTTTTGCCAGTCTTCTTGATCTTTGTAAACTGAACCGGTCAATTTGAATTTCATTGTAGCCTTTTATTTTCATTTTCCTTCCTATTAATTAAGTGGAGCCAATGCTTACTGAAGACATGGTTTCCTTTTTTATGAAATGTCTATGACTTTTGTTCATTTTTCCTGTTGTTTTTCTTGCTCTGGATGATTTGAGGCATTTTATAGATTTTTTTTAAAGAAGAATCTTTTTAAAAACATATTTATTTTTTAGTTTTAGGTGGACACAAAATCTTTATTTTTATTTTTATGTGGTGCTGAGGATCGAACCCAGAGCCCCATGTATGCTAGGTGAGCTCTCTAAGCCACAACCGCAGGCCCATTTTATAGATTCTTGATATAAATCATTTGCTGTTTATCTGTGTAATGATTTCTCCCCAGCTGGTAAATTTACCTTTACTTTCTTTTTTGTCTTTTGTCCAAAGAAGTCATTATTTTAACAGTTAAATTTATGAATCTTTTATTTTATGATTAGGTCCTTTTTTGGGGGGATAAATTGTTTAAAAAATCGTTTTCCTGGGCTGGGGTTGTGGCTCAGTGGTAGAGCCCCTCGCCTAGGATGTGCAAAGCGCTGGGTTGGATCCTTAGCACCACATAAAAATAATTAAATAAAATAAAGGTATTGTGTCCAACTACAACTAAAAAATACAATATTTTTTTTTAAAGAAATCATTTCCTAGGTCACAGTCACAAAGATATTAACCTGTAAAAGCATTTATTATTAAATGCTTTAAAGTTTTACATTTTCCATTAGTCCTTAGTCTATTTTGAGATGATACTTTTTGTATGTATAGGGGAAAATTTCATTTTTTCATTACTGTCATATTATTTGATAAATCTCTTTTGGGACTATTTCATACTGGCCAATTTGTACCGTCACATTGTCTTAGTTACTATTATATCATAATGTATTCTGATAGCTAGTAAGACAAATCTTTCCTCCCTATTTTTCTTCTTCAGAAATACCTTGGATATTCTTGGCTTCTTCCTGTTCATTGTTAATTTACAATAAGCTTGGTAAGTTTCTCTTTAAAAAGCCCTGTGGAGATTTTAATTGGGGTTGCATTCAATGTAAAATCAACCTTTTAACCATATTAAATATGTCTATTTATGGTTATGAGATAAATATTGTCTCTATTTATTTCGCCTCCTCCTCCCCTTCCTACTCCTTCCCCTATTCTACTCTTCCTTCTTTTTGCAGTACTGAGGATTGAACCCAGGGCCTTGCAGAAGTGTTCTACCACTGAATTACACTCTAGCCTATTTTTACTTTTGAGACAGGGTCTCACTAAGTTGCCTAGGCTGGCCTCAAACTTGCCATCATTATGGCTCAGGTGGATTACAGGCATGTGTTACCAACCCTGGCCATTTTCATCTTCTTCAATTTCTTCCTTCCTTCCTTCCTTCTTTCCTTCCTTCCTTCCTTCCTTCCCTCCCTCCCTCCCTCCCTCCCTCCCTCCTTCCTTCCTTCCTTCCTTCCTTCCTTCCTTCCTTCCTTCCTTCCTTCCTTTCTTTCTTTCTCCCCCCTCTTCTTCTTCTTTTTTTAGCCAAACATACGTGTATTAGTCTCTTCAATATATTTCAATAAAGTTTTTGTTTTGTTTATTTCATAAAAATATCAGGGCTATAGAATATTTACAAGAGTAGTAAATCAACACCCCTCTACCTTTGCAATATTTGCTTTAGTTCCCTGTATTTATATAAGTATTTATGTTCTTTTATTGTAAAATACTTGAGACTAACTTACATTCAAATTATGAAACTTACTCCCAAATACTTCTACATATAACTCCTAAGTCCTAAGACATTTTTCAGAATGAGTACAGCATAATTATCTCACTCAGGAAATTTAACACCAATACATTATTTATTCTTTAATATATACTCCATATTAAAAAATTTCCACTTATCTCTCTAGTGTTCTTTGGGATCAAAGATCTCACACTGTGTTTAGTTGCCATGTCTCTTTTTTTTCTCGTTTAATCTAGAGCAATTCTACAGCGTGTCATTGACCTATGTGATTTTTATCCTTCATGATATTTATTTATTTATTTAATTAGAGCTTCATGGTCTTTATGATATTTTTGAAAGCAAAGGCTAGGTTTTGCAAAAATTTTTAAAAATTTGGATGTAAAATTGTTGGGCCAATTTATAATCCCAGCAGCAATTGTTATATAATTGTTTTCTCATGATAGTTTCAGATTAAGCGTTTGGGCAGGAGTGCTTTATCAATGACTCAGGTATCACATCTGAGGGCACACAATGTCATCTGAGTAATTGTTGGTGATGTTAGATTTGATCATTTGGTTGAGGAGTTACCTCTCAGTAATGTGTTATGATTGTTTGCATATAGATCTTATACAACTTTGTGTCATATTTATGCTTAAATACTCTATATAGAAGATTCCTAACTTAGGATGGGTTTGACTTAGGATTTTTTGACTTTCCAATGGTGGAAAGTGATAGACATTCAGTAGAAATCATACTTGGAATTTTGATCTTTTCCAGAGCTAGTGATAGGCAGGTCAATACTCTCTTTTGATGCAAAGCAGTGGCAGCGGGTCCCAGCTCCCAGTTAGCCATGTGATCATGAGGGTGAATAACTGACACTCTACAGTGTACAGTGCTGCTAAGCTGTGACATTCAGTAGGTTAGGTGTATTAAATGCATTTTTGAGTTATGATATTTTCAATGTGTGATAGATTTATTGGTTGAGTTGTAACCATATTGTAAGTTGAAGAATGACTGTAATTTTGGTATTATTATAGATGGCATGTTAAATATTGTTTCCTTTCTTCCTTTCTTCTTTCCTTCTCTCTTGATTTTTTTTTTTTTTTTTTTTTGCAATTTTGGGAATCGAGCTGAGGGGTGCCCTAACACTGAACTATATCCCCTTTTTGAAAAATTTTAAATTTGGAGATAGGGTTTTTCTGTTATCCAGAGTGGCCTTGAACTTGCTATTCACTTACTTAACCCTCTCTAGTTACTGAGATTACAGGTATGTGCCATTCACCCAACTTCAATATTGTTTTCAATAGTAATTTTTTGTTGTTGATGTATAGAAATGCAATGACATTTGTGTATCCATCTTACATCCAACTGCTTTGCTATACTCCTAATCATTCTAACCATTGGTCTGTGGGTTTTTTGTTTTGTTTCATTTTATGCAGACAATCATATTATGTGTACTAATTCACAGCTTTATTTTTTCCATTCCATTCATTTATGCCTCAACATTTTTTTTCACTTATTAGGGCTAAAATCTCTCCTTTGTTCTCTCTAAGCCTCCGAACTTCCCTCATAGTATTGATGGTACTGTGTTATTATTGTCTGATCACTTGTCTATCTCTTTTATTAGTGTAAGAATTCTTTGAGGAGGTAGACACGATAAGCCTTGGCCCAGAGCAAATGTTTGGGAATAATAACAAGTACTTACTGAGTACTGTGCTATGGATTTTGTAAAACTAATTTCATTTAATTCTCCTAAAAACACTATAAGATGGGTACAATTACTATGTCATTTTTAAAATGAGCAGAGACTCAGAGATGCTAAGGCCACACACCAGAAAGAGGCAGAACTTGGATTTGAACTCAGATTTAACTCCTAATATTTTTCTTTTAATTATTGTTTTTTAAAACTCCTTTTCCTTTTAATGAGTGAATGGGTAAGAGAATGGATTAGGGTGCTTCTTTCAATGTCTAGGTGGTTTAGGAAGTTCTCTTGGTGACTCTATTTCCCTGGAGAACTTTGAGCACAAGGCTGCTGGCTCTGGCTATCTTAGGAAGTTCTACTGGTCTCCCTGCCAACATGGTGAAGTCTATTTTACATTCTAGGGTTCCTCCAGAATGCTAGGGGCTTATAATATAGCAGGGACATCACAGGGGCTGCTATTCTAGCACAGCCCTTACAAACTTAGGCAATTTGAGTTGTGGGTTAAGACTTTTTCCTGTGTCTAGGGAGTGACAAGTGGCTCAGTTCCTCAGGGATCATGGGGTCCCATCTATGCAAGTCACAGATTTGGCAGCAGTGGCAGTGAGCCTTCAGCCAGAGAATTCCCAGGGGGAAGTTTCTAGTGGCCAGTCCTTGGCTCCTAGTCTTGAGATGCTCCTTATCCTTAGACTTTGCAGTGTTGGCAGGGCTGGCAATAGTCAATCCTAAGATATAGGGGATCACATTAGTGAGCCTGGTCTAGAGCCTAGGGGTGGTCAGGGGTAGGAGGAAATGTTCCTTATCTATAGCAATATCTGTCTTGTGTTGCCATGGAATGACAGCTATGTGTTGTCCAGAAGCCCTGAAATATTATTAGGGAAAGGATAATTCCACCTCAGACCTAATTTACTTGATTCCTGTGATTGCAAATGACCATTGTGGTTTGCTCTGAGTTCCCTGGAAGCCAAGGCACAAAGGGAACCACAATGGATACCAGTACTTCATTTCATGAAATATGAGTTCCATAAGATGTGAATAAGTGTGCCACAAATAAGCAGTTTCTTGGTCAAATAGAACTGATTAATGCTGCATACATTACACTCCACATCCCACTTGAAGATTTCTAGTGGCATTATATAATGAAGGCTCAGAGACATCTTTCAGGTGAAATTTATTTTTACTCAGAATTTCTCAAGTTTAATTGATTGTGAAGCCTCTTTCAAAGGGAAAATCTATTAACAGCTTGCAAGAAACCAGTGTTTTGAGTAGTTTATTTTGGGAAATGTTTAGTTATACAGTTTTTCTCTACAGATATTTTTTTTCCTGATTCTAAATTCTAAGGAAGATTCAAGCACATATCTGTTTCTCTGCCAGTTTGTCCCTGTCTGTCTAAATCTCTCTCTATCCCTATGAATCTTTGTCAATATCCATGTGCCCAGGAATTTCTATAGGTGGGTAGGGGGCAGGATAAATACCCCAGGTGGAAACCCATCTATAGTGAGCTAACAAATTTATTGGGGTGAATTAAAAGCAGAGCTTTTTTAACAGAGATTTTTAACATCCCAGATGTCAGTAGCTGGGAAGCCCACCAGGAATTTGCCCAGGAAACCTGGTGCAAATGTTCAGTTCAGTAGCATCTGGAGAGCCTTATCTTATATGAGGTGGTGTGTATTTGGAGACAGCTATGGTTTCAGTTGGTTGACTCTGATGACCCTCTTCTACATTTCCCTTTTCTCTGCTTGGGAGATAAGGGCTTGAGCAGCAGAAAGAAGGATTATGCTGGAAGAGGATGTGATTGGTCCTCCTGGACTTGGTTTCTGCCTTTGCCCTTCTAGGGCTGAAAAACTGGGGTTCTAAGGAGGAGGACACACAGTCTCATTGGGAAAGAGAAGGAACATTCCCTGACTTCATTCCACAAGTTCATTCAAATAATATTCCAATACTTGCCTGAAGCATGACTGATTGGAGCTTAGAAAATGGAGCTTGTCAAGGGCAGCTTCCTAGATTTTCCAGGGGTCCCTAATACCTAGGATGGTGGGGAAGGAGCATTAAAAATTGCTTGACCACTGCATTTGGTGAGATAGCTCAGGCTCTTCAAAATGTTCCATAGATATAATCTCAGTTGGGATTCACAGCAACTCTATGAAACATGGCAAGGATTGTCACTCCATTTCACAGCTAAGATAACAGGCTCAGAGAAGTGAAAGGTTGCATGCAATTTCATACTTCTGGTGAGTAGCTGGTGGTCTATATTATACCCTATATCTGCTGCCTCTGGAAAGATCCATGCCAAGCTGCTGTCCTCCCACAGTGTAGGGGGATTCTAGTCTGGTTAGAAGGGCATGGAGCTGGCATCTTGTGATTCTTTCCCCTGTGGTGGCTACCCTCTTTGACCAGCAGAGGGAAGCACTGAAACAGAAATGTTTAAAGCCTAGGACTTTAAGTTCATTCTCACTCCATATATTAGAGATTCAACAGAGTTTTAGGTGCATAACAATGGTAGCCATTTACTGAACACCTATTCTGTGCCGAAATCATTAACATATACATTATTTCTAATCTTTAAACAACTCTGCATGGCAGAGATGACTGCCTACATTTTCCAGATGGAAATGGATCAGAGATCAAATCACTGAGGACATGGAGTTGGTAAATATTTTGCTTGGGATTTAAACCTGGTTGCCTGGTTTCCAAGAATTGGTGCCTCTCCCTTAGTAGGCCCAGGACAATGTTATTTGAGTGAACTTGTGGAATGAAGTCAGGGAATGTTCCTTCTCTTTCCCAACGTCCTGCTTCTCCAGGTCAATACCCCACACAGCTGAGTGCAGATCCTCAGCACAAGGAAGAAACTACTCTGCTTCTACCCCCCATCTCCCAGTTCTGCCCAATGTCTCCATGTTGCTTTCTCTCTCTCTCTCTCTCTCTCTCTCTCTCTCTCTCTCTCTCTCTCACTATCTGTATCTCTCTTTTTTTCTGAAGCTGCCTCCAGTACTTCTTTTCCATCCAAAACCAGAACAGGCACCAAGAGTCTGAACACTGAACTGGGATGAATCCTGACTTTCGGTCTCTGCCCTTGTCAATCATCCAGGTCTTTCTGCTGCTTGATCTGCACCCAGGTGCTCTTCAATGGCTATGTCCTGGCATAAGCCTCCATCATCCCTCATCAACCCTCCACACTGATTTCCCCACTCCAGTCCTTGCTACCTCTCCACATGAATCCCCACAGAATGGCCAGGGTGGGCCTCACTGGCCATGCCTCAATTCCTTTAGAATCTTTCCGCACTCCTCATGGCCTGGAAAAGCTTCACTTCCTTAATGGGGCCTGCAAGACCAGGTGTGGCCTGGGCCTGGCCTGCCTCTTCAACCCCTTCCCTCAGTCTGCACCACCCTGGATTCATTCATCAGCTCTGGTGGCTCATCTCCTGGGAAGGATTCTACGACCCCAGCTGGAACAAATTCTTCCCCTCCTCTCCCCATGGTCCCAGCACTGAAAACAATTGTCTACTTGGATCTATTTTGTCTTTCTCTTCCACTTATCTTTGAGCTCCTGCAGGGCAGGGACCGTGTCTGAGGCACCTCTGTGTCTGAGCCCTCATACAAAGCCCAGCACACAGGAGCAGCTTAGTGGGTGTTGATTGAATGCCTGATTTGACTCAGATGGCTTCACGGCTTAGGCCTATGGCTTCAGGTTACTGCTGCTCCAATTTCCTTCTAGGTGATGGGAAAACTTTACAAAGGCACATGAAGAAAAAGCCTCAGTTTCCCTGCTGACCAGACTCCTCCTTCCTTCAGACACCCTTGCATAGTTAGGGCATACCTCCATCATGACCATGAAGTCCTGCTTTTACATCAAAGCAGAGTGGAATTCTTCCTTGGCATAAGCTTTGGGCACATTCCTTCCTCCCTTCTCCACTAACCACTTCCCTCTCCAAAAGTCTGCTCTGAGTCTCTATAAAATGTGACATGACTCCTGGCCACCTGCATTGCTCACCCACCGTCGCTGTTGTTTATCAGGAGAGAGGGAGAGGATAAGGGGAGATAGGGTAAGGGGAGAAATACCTTTTGTTCCAGGGATTTTATTTTTTTCAGTGAAGTGACAGGTACTGATTAAGCAGAAGCAGTTTCTCCTCTTTGGCACCTGCTGCCTGGGAAATGGATGGGTAATTTACTGTGGGGAGCCTCAGCATCTCCTTGAGGGAATGTCTGCCCAGGTAGTCAAAACCCCCAATCCCATATTTTGTTGTCATCTTTTAGAAAACTGATCCATGTTTTTCTGACCTTGTCTTATCCTCTCCTACTCACAGACATGTTTGTTTTCTTATTAGACACTAACCACATCATGGAGGGATTCATTTTTCTATCCATTTATGCTGCTTTTAACTGTCTTGTTTAGTTCAGGAGTTCTGACCACTGGAGAAACCATTATCCACCTCTGGGTATGTCTTACAGAGCTCTGGTCAAGTCCTTAAATCAATTCCAGATAACATTCCTAAGTCTTAATACTGCTGTACCCTCTCTTGTAGTGAAGTTTCTTTAAGCATTAGAAATCTTAACGCATTTGTTAGATTTAGTGCAAGTGTGTGTGCCCTTTGGAAACTGAAACCCTGCCCAGTTCCAGTTGCTCTGAGTAACTCAGTCAGCAACACAGTCACAGATCCAGGGCAGAGGGTTGTGAGATCACTATCTGTGGAGTGCAAACTGACATTCTTGCCTGGGATTCCACAAAGTTCTCCGGCTTCTGAGGTCACTCTGCCCCTTGGCACTTAAACAGAATCACTTGGGATCTGTTTCCATGGGTGGCAGGAAAATTAGCACCACCCTCTTCGTCACTATCTTTAGAGCTTGTGCTTTGCCTAATGGCCTCTGGGTCTTGGGGTGGTTATAACCTTCCTGCATATTCTTTGATACTTATCTTATCTAGAGCCAAGTCTAATTCTCCTCTCTGTGGTTGGCTTTAGTGATTTACTTCTAATATATAAGGGCAGAGGCAATGCCACTTGATTGCTGAGTCTAGGTTTTTATGAAGATGATGGAGCTTCTGTCAGATTCTTTCTCTTTTGGAATCTAGCTGCTATGTTGTGAGGAATCCCAGACTGCATGGAAAAAACAGGTGTGTTCTGGCCAATGAATGCAGAGATCTCAGGTGACATGTGAGCAGCATGTGAGTAAAATTTGAGAGGACAATACCCCAGTCACCATCAGACTGTAATCTCCCTATGGCCTGGAATGGCTGTTCTTTTTTTCTCTTTGATTCTGTGAACACCATCTCCTCCCTCCTTCAGTCTGGCAAAGCATCACAAATGCAAGGCAAGTGTGTGCAGTTGGAGATTTTTGAACATTTGGGACCACAGAGGGGTTGGGACCCAGCAAAGTCCAGAACAAATGTAAAATTCAACTTGAGTGTTAGACTCATGTGAAAGAAAATTCCACAGCATTTCAACCACAGAGAATTTCTTACAGGTCTGGTCCACCCCTAGGTGCAGCTTTCTGCCATTATCCTCAGATTCTTTTTCTCCCTTTCCACCTTCCTCTCCCTTGTTAGTTGCATTCATTCTTATTTTCATATAAAGAGCCACCCAACAGATTATGAGTCCGTAAACTCAGTGCTTCAAGAAACGAAATGCTCTTTCTCCACATTGAAACTTGTTCTCTCAAAATTTTTCCTATAGATGGCAGAACTGAATCGCAGTCACATCAGGGTCTCCTCACAGTCACTTTCAGACAATAAATACCAAAAGACCCATCAGCCTAGAAGCACTGTGCAGACCCCTCGACTCCACCTACCCAGAGCCATGAAGGGCCTGTGTCCTCTTTCATCCTCTGAGTTCCCTGCAGATGTCATGTAAGGATCCTTCTTACAGACTTGTCAGACTTCCTCTCGTCTTCACTCCTCTCTTTCCTTTGCTGCCCCATTCAGTTCATTTCTGGTCTCAACTATAGGAAAGTGGCTCCAGCTGTTCATGTATTTCTTCAAATTTGTTACTGATGTTATAGAATTTATCCATCATACTTAGGCTTTTGAATCCTAAAACTAAGAATTTAACTCTGATTGCAAAGACCTGCAGGGCTACCTGTTGAAGTGGGGCCTGGGAAGAGAGGGGGAGAGCAATGCATGGACAGCAGACAGTGTTTGGAACTTAACATCACACAGAGAGATTTGTCTACTTGGTTCACATCTAATCTATGGCTGAGGTAATTTCATTCCAAAATTTACCTCTTATTGTCTTTTTCTGACCAACGGAACATTCTCTGCCTTTTTTGGTAGGAGGTGCCAGGGATTAAACTCAGGGGCACTCGACTACTGAGCCAGTACCCCAGCCCTATTTTGTATTTTATTTAGAGACAGGGTCTCAGTGAGTTGCTTAGCGCCTCGCTTTTGCTGAGGCTGGCTTTGAACTCAAGATCCCCCATCTCAGTCTCCCGAGCCACTGGGATTACAGGCATGCGCTACCATATCCGGCGAACGTTCTCAAGAAAAATTCCACCTTCTTCCTAGGTTGGATTGAAGATGACTTCTAATATAATTTATTATTATTATTATTATTATTATTATTATTATTATTTGCAGTTCTATGGCTTGAACCTAGGACCTTGCACACGTTATGCAATCACTCTGACACCGAGCCACACACTCAGCATCTAGTGTTTGAGATGACATTCGCCCTTTTTCTGTAACAAAACCACAAAACTGTGTAATCAGAGCTATGGTGGAGGCCAGCACTGGGAACCCTGGGACAGAGACAAGGGAGAGTGGGCTGCAGAAGACTTCCTAGAGGAAGTGGCATTTAGCTGGGGAGAGCATTTCAGGGTGTGATGAGCAGAAGTCGAGGAGGAATTGCAGGGTGTAAATTGGCTCTTGGGGACCAGCTTGTGCCAGGTCTGGAACACAAAGGGTTTGGCTTCAATCCCAAGGGCAAGAAGTATGAGGCGGTGTCATAATTTAAATTGTTGTCTCTCTGCTCCCTCTCTTGGTATTTGCTCATTCCATTCTCCTCACCTGAAGTGCCCAGTGCTATTTCCTTCCTTATATGGGAAGGTTTTTTGGCTTTGCTCAGCCTGAACCCTATTTCCTATCCTTCCACTGCCTGCCTCTTATGGCACCCTGAACTTGCAGGCTTCTGAACAGTTTCTTCTTTCTCTCTTGTACTCCAAGCCTGTGCTCCTGCTGCTCACTGGGAATGCCCTTCTCCTGCCCATCTCTAACTGGGTTTCTCTTATTTTTCCTTTCGGTCTCATCTCTGTATCTACCTCCTCAAATCACATCCAGGCCTCTAGGTTGAACTAAGTCTGTCTCTGCACAGAGATGATATTTTTGATCTGTGTCTTCTCTACTATCCCCAAGAGAACTCCAGCCTAAGCTTTGGTTCAACTCCCAGCCCAGAACTGCCTGGGTAGGTAGCTGAGCTGCTCCCTGGGGTGGTTTCCTTTGGCAGAGAGGGAGGCAAGTGGAACTGGCAGTGCTTCCAGTGTCTGAAGTCCATTTATGACTCAGGGCTCGGGGTGTTGAAAACATAACTGGATTAGTGGGCAAATAATTAGGCAGCTACAAATGAGTGGGTAGACCCAGGGAGGGACCCAAACCGCATTCTAAGTTCCATGAAGCTAGCCCTGTTTCAGAGCCAGATGGCCTGCATCTTAGCTCAGCATCAGTACTGGTTTGCTGTGTGGCCCTCCCAAGCCCCCTCCTTCCTCTTGAGACTCTGTTTTCTTATCTATGATAGACATAAGGATCTTATAGATATCTTTATGTGTAACATGAAAGTTTGGGTTAGATGATCTGTCTCTGGGGTCTCCACAAATGTTACCATGAATGCTGCATTGGGGCTGCCTGGGGTGCGCAGATGAAGTTGACCTCACCCCTGGTTTCCCAGAGCACACAGTCCAGGAGGCATGCTCACACTCAGATGGTTTTAACATCGGTAAAGGTTAGAGTAATACCATCCTGTGAAAGATCAGGCTTTGTGGCTCAGAATCATCTGGGCAAGTGTTGGTTGGGTTGCTTTAGGCTACTGTCTGTTTCTCCCTGAGGCTGCTTCCCCTTTGGTAGAATGGGGATGATAATTCCTAACTATGAAAGGTGTGTTATGAAGGTTAAAACTCTCTTGCCCCCCAAAGACCCCAACAACCATATCGAAAGAACCTGTTATTGTAGGGCTTACAGATATTAAGAGAGGCCTGCTGGGTTTCTCAGGAGGGAGGGATTTACACTGCTTGAAGTGGAGGTGGTCTGAGGAAGCTTCCCAGTCTGGGCCTTGGAGGATGAAGAAGAGCCCCCTGAGAAGGAGCTGTCGGGGCACTGTAGGCAGGGCCTCAGAGCCCCCATCATAGGTCATAGAGCCAACCTTTCCACTCAGGCTTGCTGTAAGCCTCACGGGCTCTGCTGTCTTGCTCCAAGTGGCTTTCAGTCCCTCACTTCCGCTGGGCCCCAGCTCCTGCTTCGTTCCATGTCCTTCTCTGTGGTGGTTTTTAGGCTTTTCTGCTGGCCACCATTTCCTGCCCATCTTTCTCTGATCATGGCTGGCAACCTTCCCCCTACTCAATGCCTAGCTCCTTCTGCACTGAAAAGAATTTAGTGTCCTCCTTGGTCTCCTCAAAACCTGCCTTTCTCCTGTCTACCCTGCTCTCATGCCCTGCTGCACCTGGACATGGCCAGTCCTGCATCATAGCTCTCATGTCCTCTTCCATATTTGGGAGCTGGACCCATTTTATTCCCCCCTCTGTCCTGCACCTTCAACCTTGTCCCTTTCAGTATTTAAAATGCTCATATCTCCTCATTCTAAAAGTAGTGAAGCCTTTCCTGGACCATCAGTGGCCCTCCCCTGCACAGCAATTCTCAGAAGAGTTTGTTCTTGGCCCTCATTGGGCACATTCCTCACTTCCCACGCCCTCTACTGTGTACTGGTTTCTGGCTCCAGGGTCATGGCTGTGGCCGAGGTCATCAACATCATTCTATCCGACCTACTTAATCCACTTGACCTTTTTTAACCTGCTCAGCAAATATCACCAGGCATGAGAGTCAGGTAGTTGTTACCAGGGAAGGGCTGGAGGTGAAGCAGGAAGACAAAAGTACTTAGCAAGCTTTGGCAGTTCTCACAAGCCATCTTAAACCTAAGCTTCCAAAGGGTGGAGGCAGGACTCACAGGATGATATTACTCTAACCTTTATTATGTTAGTAATTTGATCACTTGCCCTGACCTGCACCTCTGTGAGTGATCCATGGTTGTCCTTGCTAGAGACTGGGCCACCATCCACCATCTGGCCTGTTCTGCTAATGTGGAGTTCTATCATCTGAACTAGGGAGGAAGAAGTCTCAGAGGGCATTGACTTCGTTCCCTTCATCTCCCTGGTTGGGAGTCCTAGCCTCTGCTTGTTCACTTCCAGTGATGGAGAGTTCAGTATCTCATAGTTCAGAGGCACCTGCCTGGAAGGCTGGTTGTGAATGGGCCGTTTGTGGTAAGAGCTCATTAAATGTGTGTTCCTACTCTATCTTCAGGCAGTACAGTATGTTAAAGAATTTTCACTGGATCTAATACCAAGGAGATCAACTGATCTATCTATCTATCAATCTATCTATCTATCTATCTATTTAATCTATCTATCCATCTATCCATTTTGTATATGTACCACATTTTCTATACCCATTCATCTGTTGAAGTGCCCCTAAGTTGGTTCCACAGCTTAGCTATTGTGAATTGAGCTGCTATAAACACTGATGTGACTATGCCACTGTCGTATGCTGATTTTAACTCCTTTCGATATATACCAAGGAGTGGTATAAGGGATGGGTTGAATGGTGCTTCTTTTCCAAGCTTTTTTTTTTTTTTTGCAGAAAAATATTTTTCATTTCTCTAGTCTTATCTGTCCATATCAGGTCTGTGTATCAAAGTTGACACTAAAAAAAAAAGAAAACAACAGCATAAATCTGACAACATGATATCCGCTCCCATAACCATGAGCAATACAATCTCGAAATGAAGACAATGATGATAACCGTGCTTCATCTCATATGATAAAATTTTCCTACCATCAAGAACACACTAGCTTGTCCCTCAAAAAAGGCAAAAGATATTTTTTTCTTCCAGTGATTCTAAGCTTTTTGAGGACTCTGCATACTGCTTTCCGGAGTTGTTGCATCAACTTGCAGTCCCACCAGCAATGTATAAGCATACCCTTTTCCCCACATCCTCATCAACATTTATTGTTACTTGTATTCTTGATTGTTGCCATTCGGACTGGAGTGAGATGAAATCTCAGTGTGGTTTTAATTTGCATTCCTCTAATTGCTAGAGATGTTGGACATTTTCCCCCTAGTCCTTCTTATTTTATGTCCAGTCTCCCTACCACCCTTATTCCTCCTTCCTCCTCTTGAATAGGCTCCTCTCTATTTTGTTTTTTAAAAGATAAATTTATTTTTTTTTCTAAATTTCACAAAGAATAATGTGATAATGAGACAGGAGATATGTGTGTGTGGTGTGTGTGTGTGTGTGTGTGTGTGTGTGTGTGTGTATGTTCTCAGAAGTTCTCTGGCTTCTGAGGTCACTTTGTCCTTTGGCACTTAAACAGAATCACTTGGGATCTGTTTCCATGGGTGGCAGGAAAATTAGCACCACCCTCTTTGTCACTATCTTTAGGGCTTGTGCTTTGCCTAGTGGCCTCTGGGTCTTGGGATGGTTATAACATGCCTGCATATTGGGTAGGGTCT
The DNA here is from genome assembly GCF_048772815.1 of Callospermophilus lateralis. Lineage (NCBI taxonomy): Eukaryota > Metazoa > Chordata > Mammalia > Rodentia > Sciuridae > Callospermophilus > Callospermophilus lateralis. Next base: position 108,795,484 of record NC_135311.1, on the reverse strand, counting down.
GAACACTGAACTAGGATGGATCCTGACTTTCGGATATATATGTATATATATATGCATATATATAATATTTAATATATATATGCATACATACTTATGTGTGTGTTTGTGTGTGTGTGTGTATGTGTGTGTGTGTGTTTGTGTGTATGGGGAGAGGGAGAAAGAGAGATAAATGGTGCTAAAAGACTAGATGTCCACCTGTGGAAGATTGAAACTGGGTTCCTATCTCTCACCGCTTTTAAAAATTGGGCTATCATCCACCATCTGGCCTGTTTTGCTAATGTAGAGTCCTACTAATTGAACTAGGGAAGATGGAGTCTCAGAGGTGATTGACTTAGTTCCTCATGGATGGGAACCCTAGTCTCTGCTTGCTTACTTCCAGTGATGGTTAGCTAGTATCTCATAGCTCAGATATATATAAATATATATAATATGCAATATATATATATATATATATATATATATATATATATATATATATTCTTTACTCAGTCAATGATGGATATTTGGCTATTTAAAAATATTTTTCATTGTAGATGGACACAATAACTTTATTTTTTTATGTAGTGTTGAGGATCAAACCCAGTGCCCCACACATATTAGGCAAGGGCTGTACTCCTGAGCCATAACCCCAGCCCCATTACTTGGCTATTTTGACGAATGCTATGATACATAATAAACATGGATATACAAGCATCTCTATAGTATGCTTTTTTTTTTGTATGCTGATTTTAATTCCTCTGGGTATATTCCCAGGAGCGTTGTGCAGTAGTTCTGTTTTTAGTGTTTTGAGGAACCTCCTTACGGATTTCCTTAGTGACTGTACTCATCTACATTCACACCAACAATGCATAGGAATTCCTTTTATCCTCACCTCAGCATTTTCTCACCAGTTTTTTCCTCTTCTATAATAGCTCTTCTGCCTGGGATGAGATGGACTCTCAGTGTGGTTTTAAATCGCACTTGCCTGATGGTCAACTATGTTGAATATTTTTCATATATTTATTGGCCACTTGTGCTCCTTCTTTTGAGAAGTTTCCAGCTCTGCTGTCCATTTATCGATAAAATTATTTGTTCTTTTGGTGTTAAATTATTTTGAGTTACTTATATATACTGGATATTAATGCTCTGTCAGATGAAGGTGGCACAGATCTCTTCTCATTCTATAAGCCGTCCCTTCACCCTGTTGTTTCCTTTGTGTGTAGAGCTTTTTAATTTGATGTAATCTCATTTGTCAGTTCTTGTTATTATTTCCTGAGTTGTTGGAGTCCTATTGGAAGTTGTTGACTGTACCAATATCTTGAAGTGTTCCCTTTGTCTTTCTCTAGTATTTCAAAGCTTCAGGACTTAATTGAGGTCTTTGATCCATTCTGAGTTGATTTATTGTAAAACTTTGCATCACTGGAATGAAACATACTCAATGCATGATCTTTTTAATGTGCTGTTGAATTAGATTTGTAAACATTTTATCAAGGAATATTATTAAACTTTACTTTGTTAGTTTATTTATTTATCTATGTGCCACTGAGAATTGAATCCAGTGCCTCATATGTGCTAGGCAAGTGCTTTACCACTGAGCCCCAACGCCAGCCCTTATCTAGGATTCTTGTGTCTATGTTCATCAAGGGTATTTGTCTAAGTTTTCTTTGTTTTGTTGTGTTCTTATGGAGTCTTGATAGCAGGATAATACTGGCTTAATACAATGAGTTTGGAAGAGTTCATTTCTTTTTTATTTTATGGAATAGTCTAAGGAGCATTGATATAATTCTTCTTTAAAAGTCTGGTAAAAATTCAGCAGTGAATACATCAATCCTGGGAGAATTTTTATTATTGCTTCAATTAATCTTGTCACATTTTATTGATAAATTTAGGTTTTTATATCTACTTGGTTCAATTTTGACATGTTCTATATCTCTAGAAAAATTTCTATTTCTGCTGTATTTTCAATTTATTGGCATATAATGGCATGTTTTTAATATTTTTTTCAAAATATTTCCTAATGATACTTTGGATTTCAGTTGTATCTCTTATAATAGTCCCCTTTCTAACTCTAACTTTATTTACTTGGGTCTTCTTTTTCTTTTGGTTAGTTTGGCTGAGGGTTTGTGAATTTTATTTATCTTTTCAAAGATGAACAACTTTATTTAATTGATCTTTTGTATTTGTTTAGTCTTTTTTTCCATTTATTTCTACTCTGATATTTATTATTGCTTTCCTTCTACTAATTTTTTGTTTGTTTTTCTAAGATTTTGGGATGCATCTTTAGGTATTTTTTTTTGAAAATTTTCTTTTTTTTCTAAAGTAGGCACTAATAGCTATAAAATTTTCTCTTAAAACAAATTTTGCTGTGTCCCACAAGTTCTTATAGGTTATGTTTCCATTTTCATATGATTCTAGGAATTTTTTAATCCCCCTTCCTCCCAGTATCTTCAACAACTCACTGCTTTTTCAAAAGTGCATTGTTTAATCTGGATGTGTTTGTATAATTTCTGTTGTTTCTTTTGCTATTAATTTCTAGTTTCATTCCATCATGCAAAAAAATTCTTCTTTCTTTTCTTTTCTTTGTATTTGTTAAGATCTGCTTTATGACCTCAATGTGATCTTTTTGGAGAAAGTTCCATGTGCTGATGAAAGGAATGTATTTTGCAGCCATTGAATGGAATGTTCTGTAGATGTCTGTTAAGTCCATTTGATCAATAGTGCATTTTAACTTTGATGTTTCTTTGTTGATTTTTTGGTCTGGATGATCTGTCAATTGTCTCTGCTGAGGTGGTTGATGGTACAGGCAAGAGTAGATGTTTTTTACTTGTACCTCTCAACTTTCTCCCCCTGTCTTAGGCTATGCACCTCTTTGTAGAGCAAAGGCTGGGGCTATTCATTCACCCTTTCTTCTTTTGTCCTGACTGCCACGCAACCAGCAGGAGTGGTGTTGGCCCAGAGCCAGTTGGAATAGCTCTTAGTTGGCTTGTTCGCCAGTTGAAACTATGGTGGAACACAAGGTTCGCTTGACTAAAATTTATTCTGGAGTGACTTGCTCAATGAACTCCCAGGGCCAGACTGAAGCCAGACACTGCAATGCATCTGGTTCTACAGTGCCCTTTGTGAATTCTACTTGGAAGGTGTGCCCCATATTTTATATATATTTTTAATTGAGTGAATATTTTTCTCAATCCATTTTCCATCTGCACATTTAAAAGTGGATAATTATGTTTCTTTCTTATATTAACATTAAATAGAGACATGAGGTGGGAGGGAAAGGGAGAGAAAAGGGAAATTGCGTGGAAATGGAGGGAGACCCTCATTGTTATACAAAATTACATATAAGAGGTTGTGAGGGGAATGGGAAAATAAACAAGAAGAGAAATGAATTACAGTAGATGGGGTAGAGAGAGAAGATGGGAGGGGAGGGGAGGGGGGATAGTAGAGGATAGGAAAGGTAGCAGAGTACAACAGTTACTAATATGGCTTTATGTAAAAATGTGGATGTGTAACCGATGTGATTCTGCAATCTGTATTTGGGGTAAAAATGGGAGTTCATAACCCACTTGAATCTAATGTATGAAATATGATATGTCAAGAGCTTTGTAATGTTTTGAATAACCAATAAAAACAATAAAAAAGAAAAAAGAAAAAAAAATAAAAAAATAATCCAAACATAACTTGGAAAAAAAATTATGTTTCTTTCTTTATTTTTTAATTTTTAAAATCTAAAGTTCTCTTTAATAAAGTGAAACCAATAAGCAATTAAGAAAAACTCCACAGCCTCAAATTCTTCTTATATAAAATACAGCCTTGGATTAAATGATGCTTATTCTGAAGTCCCATTAATTCACTGATGTTTTGCTGCAGTACTTTCAGTAACACATACCTTTACATTCTTCTGGCTGTCCTATGATGAACCCTACCTCTGTCCACAAGCCAGTGAGCCACAGGCACACTTCACATGGGCCACACACCCATCCCACATACATTCTATGTTCTCAGGTTCCATTTTTTTTTTTTGGCAAGATCAACAAACCCAAATCATGCTGTGCTTCTGTGTAACTAAGAGAAGGCACTATTCCTTCTGGAAAATTAACCTGAAGCCAAGGTATTCAGGCATTTCCAAGAAGTTTTAGGTAAAGGGTTAGAGCAAAGACCATGATTTAGAAGAATGAATAAGGGCTTAAAAGTCAGGTTTATCCTTATGACAGTGGCCCCTCTTCTTGTTTTGTTAAAGCAGTAGTGAGGAAAACATTTAAGTATAACCCATTAAGAAACACAGAAGAGGAAGAAAGGTTTTGGTCATATCTATCTTGCACTCAACATTTAAGCAACTGAAAGGTGTAAGGAAAAAAAGTGTGAATCTTGTTCTCACAGTCAGAACCCCATTCCTTCTCCCAGTCGCTCTACTTCTACTATACCTTTCTTTGCCAGAGCTCTGGTCCTCAAAGCTAAACACAAGTCACTCCTATAGTACCAACAGTAAGAAAAAGGTGACATCTCAAAGTTTTTCAGTGCAAGGAAATTGAAAACAACCTGTTGTGAAAGGCAACACAGTGAAATTAAAACCGGAAGGCTATAATTTCAACCTCTTGGTAATCAATTTTCATAACTCTGGCAATGATAAGGCCTATACAAAACCCTCTGGTTACTGAGAACACAACTCTACTTAATGCTTTTGTTCGTTTTTCTTGTTTAAACCAATCCAGTAAGTTCCGTTAAAACAGCAGTTGTTACGTCTCTTAATCATGCATATTTCTAAAGAGTAAAAATAGCCACGTATTGACCTTATTGTTCAAAGTCTTAAAAACTACTCTGAAATAGTTCTCCCAAAATGCTGAACTGTTTATTACAGAAGACTTTCAAGAGTACTTATTCCGAAAAAACTTTAAAACCCCCCAGAGCCTGAGCAGTGTGAAGAAGAAGGCAGCGAGAAGGACCCCTGGACCGACCAGTGCTACAAGCACACTGCCTGGCTTCCCAGGCTTTCCTTTGAAATCTCAGTGCAAGCCATAATGACCCCCTTAACCATCCATGAGCTATTTTGAAAAAAAAAAAAAAAAAAGTCCTTGGCCACAAGGATGATGTTTTAGCCAGCTTTTTCGCTGCTATGTCTAAATGGCTTGACCAGCACAACTGTAGAGGAGGAAGAGTTTATTTGAGGGCTCACAGTTTCAGATGTGTCAGTCCATAGACAGCTGGCTGCATTCCTTGGGTCTCGAGGCGAGGTAGAACCTCATAGTGGAAGACTGGCAGAGGGAAGCAGCTCATATCATGATCAGGAAGGAGAGAGAGAGAGAGAGAGAGAGAGAGAGAGAGAGAGAGAGAGAGAGAGACTCCACTTGCCAGACACAAATATATACACCAAAGCCACGTCCTAAATACCACTTCCTCCAGCCACACCCTACCACTTCAGTTACTATTCAGTTAATGCCTATTAGGGTATTAATTCACTGACTGGGTTAAGGCTCTCAGAATCATTTTTCCTCTGAATCATCTTGTGTTGTCTCACAAATGAGCTTTTGGGTGACTCCTCACATTTTTGAATGTATGGTTGTGGTCCTGGCAGAGTCTTTTGTGATAGTTACTGTCAAGTAATTGTACACTTGAACTCTGCCTTCATAACCTCCCAGCTTTGTTTGTTTATTTTATTCACGTTGCCACAAGTGACCGAGTCCCATTTTGATTCCATTATGTACACACAATATGTATGTATACGTATATACACACACACTACATACATACACATGTGTAATCTATATATGTGTGTGTGTGTGTGTATATACACACCCACATATATTTTTTCTGAATACTTTGAAGGTGAATTGCATTCACTTCTAAATTCTTAAATTTGCACTTTCATCTGAAATATGTATTCGAATGTTTTATAAATAAAAATTAGAAATGTATCATCCATAAAGGTAAATAACACATTTATTCAAAATTCTATTTCTGTGTTTCATGATCATTTAGCAATTGCATGGTTCCAATTCAATGGTCTGAGAAGGGAGGTCTGAGTGGTACTGCAGGAGAAAGTATTTTTATATCTAGGTCCTGGAGGAAGAATAACATGTAAAAGGAAATAAAAAGTGATGGACAGAAGCTGGTTCAAAGGTTCACCTTTAGGTATTAAGGGATGAAGAGACATGAATTATCAACAACACCCATGAACAAGGTTGAGGCAGGCTTAGCTCAGCACAAGTCAGGGCAGAATCCAGCCAGGTGCAGCATTTAAAGAAAAATCTTTTTGATTTTTAGCCCAGCGCTTTGGTCTCTGAAATCCAAACTCATGGGAAACCACCCTACCAGGCGTGACAATCCTGTGATCTTCTGTCTCCCATCTTCCCTACCTATCTGGGTGGTTTTACACAGAGTGCTGCCTTGTAAATCCTGCCTGAGCTGAGATATAATGTGTCTGGTCGCGAGTTCCCCTAATCCAGTTGTTAATCTTTCAGAAATAACCCCAAAGCAGAAAGGAAGAGGAAATGACTGGTGGCAGAAGCCTCCAACTACATCTCTTCCGTTGACTGCTTGAGACCTAGAGGGAATAGTCCAGCTTCTCATAAAGTGTTGGGTAGTAAGTGCTGGGCCTCCCTCAAGTAGTTATGCCTTCCTCAATTAGTGTGATATTGGGGCAAAGCAATGTAGGTACAAATGCTCTGAAAATGGGATCAGTGTGTGTGTGTGTGTGTGTGTGTGTGTGTGTGTGTGTGTGTTCATATTTGGAGATGTTTGGGAGTGACTAAAGGGAATGCTTGTATTCCCAGAGGTGCTCCCCAGTTGTCTGAAAGGGAAAGGCCATGTGGCCCATTGGGGAATGGGACAAAATCATCCTTAGGCTGGTGAACAACTTCATAGAAGAATATCAGGTGGTGCAAAATGATTGATAAAAATTAGATTCCTTTGGGGGAAGAAAATACAGCTGTTATTCTCAGTGTCCCCTTCATTTCATTTGGAGAAATCAGATTCCCACTCCCTCAGCAGTCAAGTCAGGGTGACTGAGTAGGCTTTAAATGCAAGTGACTTCTGTGAGCATAGGGAACATGAAGGGAAAAAATCCCTTTCTGCTCCTCCTCCCTTGCCTTTCCCTTTTTCCTCCACCTACACAACTCATGGGGTCTTGTCCATTTCTATGGCTTTATGGTTCAAAGTGCTGGGTTACAAAAAATCATGTATGTAAAAATAATTAATTAATTAATTAAAAAAAATCAAGGACGAGATCTAGCTTTAAATGTGCTGCACCTGGCAGATTCTGCCTTGACTCTTGCCAAGCGAAGCCTGCCTCAACCTTGTTCATATATTGTTGATAAATCATGCCTTGCCATCGTTTAATACCTAAAGGTGAATTTTTGAACCAAGCTTCTGCCTATCCCATTTTGTTCCCCTTTACATCTCACTCATCCTCCAGGACCTGTGAGGTAGAAATTTTCTCCCAATCTGTAGGCTCTCTCTTCAAGTTATTGTTTTCTTTGCTGAGAAGGAGCTTTTTAATTTGAATACATTCCATTTATTGATTCTTGATTTTACTTCTTGTGCTTTAGGAGTCTTGTTGTGGAAGACAGATCCTAGGCTGACATGGTGAAGACTTGGGTCTAAGTTTTCTTCTATTAGGTGCAGGGTCTCTGTTCTAGTGCCTAAGTCTTTGATCCATTTTGAGTTAATTTTTGTGCAGGGTGAGAGAGGTTTAATTTCATTTTGCTACAAACGGACTTCCAGTTTTGCCGGCATCATTTGTTGAATAGGCTAACTTTTCTCCAGTGAATGTTATTGGCACCCTTGCCTAGTATGAGATAACTGTATTTATGTGGGTTTGTCTCTGTGTCCTCTATTCTGTATGATTGGTCTACAAGTCTATTTTGGAGCTAATACCATGCTGTTTTTGTTACTATAGTTCTGTAGTATAGTTTAAGGACTGATGCCTCTTGCTTCACTTTTCTTGCTAAGGATTGCTTTAGCTATTCTGGGTTTCTTATTTTTCCAAATAAATTTCATGATTGCTTTTTCTATTTCTATAAAGAATGTCACTGGGATTTTAATAGGAGTTGCATTAAATTTGTATAACACTTTTGGTAGTATGGCATTTTGATAATATTAATTCTGCCTTCCAGGAGCATGGGAGATCTTTCCATCTTCTGAGGTTTTCTTCAATTTCTTTCTTTAGTATTCTGTAGTTTTAATTGTAGAGGTCTTTCACCTCTTTTGTTAGATTTATTCCCAGGTATTTTTTTTGAGGCTATTGTGAATGGAGTAGTTTTCCTAATTTCTCTTTCAGTGAATTCATTACTGATGTATAGGAATGTGTTTGATTTATGGGTGTTGATTTTGTATCCTGCTACTTTGCTGAATTCATTTCTTGGTTCTAGAAGTTTTATGGTGGAATTTTTTGGGTTTTCTAGATATAGAATCATGAAGATCTCGACAAATTTATAGAGACATATGGCCTACCCAAACTGAATAAGTAGGTCATACATGATTTAAACAGATCAACTTCAAGTAATGAAGTAGAAAATGCCATCAAAAGCCTACCACCACAAAAATCCGAGGACCAGATGGATTCTCAGCCGAGTTCTACAAGACTTTCAAAGAAGAATCAACACCAATACTCCTCAAAGTATTCCATGAAATAGAAAAGGAGGGAACCCTTCCAAACTCATTCTATGAGGCGAATATCACCCTGCTACCCAAACCAGACAAAGACACATCAAGGAAAGAAAACTTCAGACCAATATCCCTGATGAACATAGATGCAAAAATTCTCAATAAATTCTGGCAAATTGTATACAAAAATATATTTAAAAGATAGTGCACCATGATCAAATGGGATTCATCCTAAGGATGCAAGGTTAGTTCAACATACGGAAATCAATAAATGTAATTCATCATATTAATTTTAATTCTTAAAAATAAGAATCATATGATCATCTCAATAGATGCAGAAAAAGCAGTTGACAAAATGCAGCACACCTTCATGTTCAAAACACTAAAAATCTAGGGATAGTAGGATCATACCTCAACATTATAAAAACTATATATGCTAAACCCAAGGCCAACATCCTTCTAAATGGAGAAAAATTAAAAGCATTCCCGCTAAAAACTGGAACAAGACAAGGATGTTCTCTTTCATCACTTCATTTAGCCTCATCCTTGAAACTCTAGCCACAGCAATTAAACAAGAAAGAAATTAAAGCTATACAAATAGGTAAAGAAGAACTCAAACTATCACTATTGCCCTACACTTCTTATCTAAGGGTTCGAAAGAGTTGAGTATGCTCCCTGATTTCTTTTCTACTCCAACATCCTGTAATCATGTTTCTACCTCCATTGCTCCACTGATGTGATACTCTCCAAGATCACCAATGACTTCCTACACTTTGGACCATTGGGATACTTTTCATCCTTGCAGATTTCTTGGTGTCTCTGTACTCAGTTCTCTTCTCTATTTCCTTTCATTCAATTAGTGCTTGGTAAGTACTGGGGAGAGGATAGTAGGGAAGACTGTCATGGTCCCTCCTCTCAGGAATCTAAAATTTTAGCCAGGGTGATAAACATTGAATAAGCAAATGGAAATATACTAAGTAATGAAAACCAAGTGCAAAGCCCCATGGAAGTATATAAAACAGCTAAACTCAATTTTGTATAAGAATTCATAGACTTTTTCCTGGAGGAAGTGGTATTTACACTGAAGGATGAAAGGACTTAGCAAAGAGGAGGAAGAGGATATTCTGGCTGAGGAAAGAACATATGGGGAAAAACCTGAAGGCAAGCAGAAGTCAGTGTCCTGGGAGACTAAAAGCAAACTTGATGGAAGCAGCCTGGAGAGCAATGGGAGAGGATGATGCTTGGGGAGAAGCAGGAGCCTGGATTGAGTAGCTCCATGAGGAGTGAAGTAAGGATTTCATCCTTTAAGTCCAAAGGAAGCCATAGATGAGTTTTAGGCAAAGGAGTAATGTTGTCAATCTGCTTTTTGGAAATGCTATTGATTGCACCATGAAAAATGCCTTTGAGGGAGATAAGTGGATTTTGGAGGACCAGTTAAGAGAACATTGCAGTAGTTCATGTAAATATGACTTGGTACGCACTTAGGAAGTGGTAGTGGGTGGAAAGAAGTGAATGAATTTGGGAGTTGTTTGGAAAGCATGGTCTACTGAATGTGCTGACATTGGGTTTGGAGAAAATCCACATTCTACTTCTGAGAAAAGGGGAGGAAGGTGGGGCCATATATTGTGGTGCAGCACACAAGTGGGCAATGAGTTTGGTTGGGGGAAGCATGTTAGACATTGGTGTCTGGGAGACAGGTGAGTGGGGACGTCAAGCCAGGATGTGTATATCTGAAGTTTAGAAGAGTGGTTTGGATAGGAGATATAAACTGGAAATTGTTGGAATACAGATTGGAGTGGAGAATTGTCCCCAGAGAAAATGCGGAAGGAAAGGGCAAGAGATCTGAGACAGAACTGTGACACCACCAACATTTAATGGTCTGGAAGAGTTCAGTGGTCAGCCTCTAGGTGACGCTCAGTGGTCATATCTGCTGGGATTGACACTGTTGTGTAGTTCCTGCCACACAGTATCAGGTCTGTCTGGGTGACCAGTAAAACATGATGGAAATGATGATAAATCACTTCTGAGATGGATGATGAAAGATCCATGGCTCCCATTGGTTGCTGTCTTGTGCTTTCTCTTTCAGATCATTGCTCAGGGGTAAGTCATCTGCTACACTGTGGAAAGCCCCAGGGAGGGGACCACATTCTGACAGGCATATGAGTGACCTTAGGAGTCGGTCCTTTAGACCTTTCAGATGATGGCAGCCTCAGCCAACAGCTTATCTACAATCCTATTACGGTCCTCAAGCCAAAATTCAATTAAACTCCTCTGGAGAACCTAATTCTCAGAAATAGTGAGGTTAAATTTATTGTTTTAAGCTGCCGAGATTTTGGATAATGTGTTGAACAGCAATAGATATTTATTATGGAGGGAAAGGAGCCAGCAAGGGGATTGAGAGGGGCTGGCCAAAGAGGTGCCATAGCCATCTGGAGCTCCTGGTTAGAGAAGCTGTGTAATGGCTAATTTCACGTGAACTTGACTGGACCATGAGCTGCCCAGATATTTGGTCAAACATGATACTGGGCATGTCAGAGCAAGTGTTTTTAGGTGAGATTTGAATCAGTAGAGTGAATAAAGCAGATGGCCCTCCCTAAACAGCTGAAGGTCTGAACAAAATGTAAAGGCCGAGAAAGAGGAAACTCCTGCTGCCTGCTGAGAAACCTCTTTTATCCTGCCTTTGGACTTGAACTCGTCTTGAGTTTACTGGTTTGGGGACTGAACTACACTAATACCTCTCCTGGTTCTCAGGCTTTCGGACTTGAACTGGGGCATGTAAAAGAGACATGAAAGTAGTCAGAGTCAAAATGGAATTGCTGGTGTCAACTGTAAACACAACAAAACAAAAGTAAATAAAGCTGTGGGATTATGAAGGAAGGATTCTTACACATGACTGCCTGATAAGACTGCCAGATGACAAGCACACAATCTTATACAAGAAGTACTTCCACAAGGACATCTGCCCAGGAATTGTTTGTTAACCTCAGATTGATACTGCTTTTGTTATTAGTCAGTGTGACCAAGGATTATCATTTCAAAATATCCTCATTTTTGATTTTTACAAACTTCCCCTTGCCTCAACCTCTTTGAATAAGGCTTTAGTTTACTACTGCACTTGTGTTTGCATAGCAATCCTCTGCTATTTCCAAATAAATACCATTATTCTTTGGAGGATCTCTTTTTGATGGTTTTTTATTTAGTTTGGCTAAATCTGTCATTGGCTCTCCTGGGTCTCCAGGTTGCTATCTGTAGATTCTGGGACTTGTCAGTCTCCATAACTGCATAAATCAATTCCTTATTTATTTGGTACCAGTGGTTGAAACCAGTAGTGCTTAACAACTTGAGCCACGTCCCCAGCCCTTTTTATTTTTTTTAATTTTGAGACAGGGACTCGCTAAGTTGATGAAGGTCTTGATAAATTACTGAGGCTGGCTTTCAACTTGAGATCCTCTTGCCTCTGTCTCCCATGCTACTGGAATTACAGGTATGTGCCACCATGCCCTTCTGAATCAGTTCCTTTTAAGAAAACTCTTCCTCATTCTCTATAATCATCTTAAAAAATTTTTTTGCAGTTGTAGATGGACAGCATACCTTTATTTGTTTATTTTTATATGGTGCTGAGGATCGAACCCAGTGACTCACACATGCTAGTCAAGTACTCTGCTACTGAACTGCAGCCCCAGCCCTCTAGATTCATCTTATTAGTGCTGTTTCTTTGGAGAACATGGACTATTAAAGGTTGCATCTTCTCCATTACCTCAGGATAATATGGGTAGAACTGGAGAGAAAGATAAAGCTGAGTGGGGTGGCCAGACATTTCGACCAGCCCTTCCAGATTCTGCTGTGACAGCCTCCTGTCAGCTTTATGAACTCCTGCTGGTTCAGACACTGTCTTTACCTCCCACTATCCTCACCTCCCCATTGCTTTATTGGAGCTGGGGGTTGCTTTGCCCTTTGGCTCCAGGCTGACTCCTCTGGACAGACCTACAGAATTAGTGAAAGCCCAGGAATTTGTCCTTAGTATCCTGCCTTCTGGCTATAGAGTTCAGGACCCTCTGGCTACTCCCAATTGCCAGGGACCCCGTGCCATGTACTCTGTCCCCACTCTGAGCTCCATCACCCAATGGCTTAGAGTCTCTCTTCTCTTCTCTGTACAATTGTTCTCTGTGTCTTTTGCCTCTTCCAGGGAGCTTTCAGCCTCAATGACTATGCACATGTAGAGACGGAAGTTGTTTTCCCAGCTCTTTCAGTGACTTGCTAGCCCCGTTCTTTTCCTCTGTAGGACTTATCCATGGACTAAAAGATGTATTGCCAAGGTTCTCAGCTCCGAATTCTGTCATTTTGGTGGTAGAAAGCCAATGAACTGACTAGAGGCCACAGAACTAAGAGATGAGGATGGGGATGATCTTGTGCGCATCTGGAGACACAGCAAATTTGAGGGGAGGATCTCAGATTCTGTAGGAGGCTTCAGGGACTTCAAGGCAAAGAGAGCTGTTGCCATTCCACAGCACTGTTGCAACTCTAGGCAACAATCCTACCACACTGCCAAACTGGAACCTTCCCTGGCCCTCAGGACTGTGAGATTCTGAGAGTTTGCTGAGATGGCAACTGTGGATCTGCTGGGAGTCAGACTCTGAATTCTACCTCTAGTTCTGCTTGGTGTTCCTCTCTGGTGTTCCTGATAGGGTGACCATCTCAGGAAAATCCCCAGGTGCTTGCTGGGGTCAAAAGACCAGTTATGTTATGTTTGCTTAGAGCCAGGAGGACACTATAACTGTCCCCAGAAACTCAATGAATCACTACCTTGCTGTCACTGCTATTGCCTGAACTGAATCATGTCCTGTCTGCGGTTGCTCCTGTCACATTGCTCTAGGTCTTGCCACAGAGTCACTTAACATATCACTTCTACCAACGTGGAGTTTTAAATTTTGAGACAAGATGCTAAACAAATTGAAAATACAGGAAAAAACTAGAACAAAAACTGATGAACCTAGGTCCCAGATTTAACAAATGTGAATATTTTGCTATAGTTCTTTCTGATGTCATTCTATTTTTTTTGTGGTATTGGATATCAAATACAGAACATGCTAGACAGGGGCTCTACCATGAGTTATATCCTCAGCCCCCCCCCCCTTTTTAAAGCAACTAAATGCTAGATATAGCTAAAACTGTACCCTGATCACCTATTTTTCCTTTTCTTCTTCTCTCCCTCCACAAAAGTCTAATGAAAAATTAGCATGTATTATTTTTATTTTTATAATTTTCCACGTATGGTGTATGTGTGTGTGTGTGTGTGTGTGTGTGTGTGTGTAAGTTTATCTGTATGCCATACATAATATTGTTTCTTTGTGTCTTAAAATTTTATAGCTAGCTACATATGTGTGCTGTAGTCTCAGCTAGAATTGCTTGAGCCCAGGAGTTCCAGGCTAGGCTGGGCAATATAGTGAGACCCATATTAATTTTTTAAAAAATGTTTTCTTCTTTAAAAAAATGACTCTAATTTGTTATATATGACAGCATAATGCATTTCAATTCATACTACACATAAAGAGCATAAATTTTCATATCTCTGGTTGTACACAATGTAGAGTCATACCATTTGTGACTTCATACATGTATTGTGTCTTCATACATGTACTTAGAATAATAATGTCCATCTCATTCCACCATCTTTCCTACCCCCATGTCCCCTCCCTTCCCCTCCCTCCCCTTTGCACTAGCTAGAGTTCATCTATTCCTCCCATGCTCCTCCCATCCCCATTATGAATCAGCCTCCTTATATCATAGAAGACATTTGGCATTTGGTGTTTTGGGATTGGCTAACTTCACTTAGCATTATCTTCTCTAACTCCATCCATTTACCTGCAAATGCCATGATTTTATTCTCTTTTATTACTAAGTAATATTCCATTGTGTACATATGCCACATTTTTTTTCCTTCATCTACTGAAGGTCATCTACTTTGATTCCACAATTTAGCTATTGTGAATTGTGCTGCTATAAACATTGATGTGGCTGTGTCCCCGTAGTTTGCTGTTTTTAAAGTCCTTTGGGTATAGACTGAGGAATGGGATAGCTGTTTCCATTCCATGTTTTCCAAGGAATCTCCATATTGCTTTCCATATTGGTTGCACCAATTTGCAGTCCCACCAGCAATGTATGAGTGTACCTTTTTCTCTACATCCTCACCAACATTTATTTTTATTTGTATTCTTAATAGCTGCCATTCTGACTGGAGTGAGATGAAATCTTAAGAGAAATTTTGATTTGCATTTCTCTCATTGCCAGAGATGTTGAACATTTTTTCATGTATTTGTTGATTGAGTATACATCATCTTCTGAGAAGTGTCTGTTCAATTCCTTGGCCCATTTATTGATTTTTTTTTTGGTGTTAAGATTTTTGAGTTCTTTATATACCCTAGAAATTAGTGCTCTATCTGATGTTTGTGTGATAAAAATTTGCTCCCATTCTGTAGGCTCTCTATTACCTCACTGATTATTTCTTTGGCTGAGAAGAAGCTTTATAGTTTGAATTCATCCTATTTATTGATTCTCGATTTTAATTCTTGTGCTATAGAATTTATTAAGGAAGTTGGGGCCTAATCTGACCTAATGGAGATTTTGGTCTACTTTTTCTTCTAGTAGAGGCAGAGTCTCTGAGTTGAGTTTTGTGCATGGTGTGAGATAGGGTTTTAATTTGATTTTGTTTGATATGGATTTCCCATTTCCCAGCACTTGTTGAAGAGGCTATCCTTTCTCCAATATTTGTTTTTGGTGCCTTTGTCTAATATAAGATAACTGTAATGATGTGGGTTTGTCTCTGTGTCCTCTATTCTGTACCATTGTTCTACAAGTCTATTTTGGTGCCAATAGCATGCTGTTTTTGTTGCTATTGCTCTGTAGTATATAAAGTCTGATATTGTGATGCTACCTTCTTCACTCTTCTTGCTAAGGATTGCTTTAGCTATTCTGGATCTCTTATTTTTCCAGATGAATTTCATGACTACTTTCTATTTCAATGAGGAATGTCATTGGGATTTTGATTGGAATTTCATTAAATTTGTATAGTGCTTTTTGATAGTATTGTCATTTTGACAATATTAATTCTTCCTAACCAAGAACAAGGGAGATTTTTCCATTTTCTAAGGTCTTCTTTAATTTCTTTCTTTAGTTTTAATTTTTTTATAGTTGTAATTGGACAGAATGCCTTTATTTTATTTATTTATTTTAATGTGGTCCTGAAGATTGAACCAGTGCCTCACATAGATTAGTCAAGTGCTCTGCCATTGAGCTATAGCCCAGCCCCTGTAGTTTTGTTTAGTTGATTCCCAAGTATTTATATTTTTTTGAGGTTATTGTAAATGGAGTACTTCTCCTCATTTCCCTTTCAGAGGATTTGTCACTGATATACAGAAATGCCTTTTATTCATGGGTGTTGATTTTGTATCCTGCTACTTTGTTGAATTCATTTTTTAGTTCTAGAAGTTTTCTGGTGGAATTTTTTGGGTTTTCTAGGTATATAATCATATCATCAGCTAATAGTACTAATTTGAGTTCTTCTTTTCCTATCAGTATCCTTAAATTTTTTTTGTCTGTCTAATTTATCTGGCTAGTGTTTTAAGAACTATGTTAAATAAAAGTGGTGAAAGAGGGCATCCCTGTCTTGTTCCAGTTTTTAGAGGGAATGCTTTCAATTTTTCTCTATTTAGATGACGTTGGCCTGGGGCTTAGCATAGAGAGCTTTTACAATGTTGAGATATGTTCCAGTTATCCCTAGTGTTTTTACCATGAAGGGGTGCTGTATTTTGTTGAATGCTTTTTCTGCAGCTATTGAGATGATCATATGATTCTTATCTTTAAGTCTATTGATGTGATGAATTACATTTATTGATTTCCGTATGTTGAACCAACCTTGCATCTCTGAGATGAACCCCACTTGATCATGGTGCACTATCTTTTTGATATGTTTTTTAATTAAATTTGCCAGAATTTTATTGAGAATTTTTGCATCTATATTCATTAGAGATATTGATCTGAAGTTTTCTTTCTTTGATGTATCTTTGCCTGGTTTTGAAAACAGGGTGATATTGGCCTAAGAGAATAAGTTTGGAAGGGTTCCCTTCTTTTCTACTTCAGGAAATAATTTGAAAAGTATTGGTATTAGTTCTTCCTTAAAGATCTTATAGAACTCAGCTATGTATTCATCCAGTTTTGGGTTTTTCTTGTTTGGTAGGCTTCTGATGGCTTCTTCTATCTATTGTTTGAAATTGATCTGTTTTAATTGTGTACATCAACCTGATTCAATTTGGGCAAATCATATGATTGTAGAAATTTGCCAGTGCCTTCTATATTTTCTATTTTATTGGAGTAGAAATTTTCAAAATAATTTCTAGTATTCTTCGTATTTCTGTGTATCTGTTTTGATATTTCCTTTTTCATCACGTATGTTAGTAATTTGAGTTTTCTCTTTCCTTCTCTTCTTGAGCATGGCTAAGGATTTATCAATTTCATTTAGTTTTTAAAAGACCAACTTTTTGTTTTATCATTTTTTGGAATTGTTTCTTTTGTTTCAATGTCATCGATTTCAGCTCTGAAATCAATTTTATTTATTTCCTGTCTTCTACTGCTTTTGGTGTTGATTTGTTCCTCTTTTTCCAAGGCTTCGAGATGTAATGTTAGGTCATTTATTTATTGACTTTTTCTTGTTTTAAGGAATGAACTCCATACAATAAACTTTCTTCTTAGTACTGCCTTTATAGTTTCCCAGAGATTTCTATATGTTGGTCAATGTTCTCACTCACCTCTAAGAATTTTTTAATCTCCTCTTTGATGTCTTTTGCAACTCATTGTTCATTTAATAGCATATTTTTTAGTCTCCAGGTGTTGTAGTTGCTTTTACTTTTTATTTTATAATTGATTTATAATTTTATCCCATTATGATCTGATAGAATGCAGGATATTATCTCATTTTTTTGTATTTGCTAAGAGTTACTTTATGCATAATATATGGTCTATTTTAGAGAAGAATCCATGTGCTGCTGAGAAGAAAGTGTATTCACTCATTGATGGATGAAATATTCTATATATATATCAGTTAAGTATAAGTTATTAAGTTATTATTGTATTATTGAGTTCTAGTTTCTTTGTTCAGCTTTTGTTTGGAAGATCGATCCAGTGGTGAATGAGGAGTGTTAAAGTCACCCAGAATTATTGTATTGTAGTCTATTTGACTCTTGAACTTGAGAAGAGTTTGTTTGATGAATGTAGATGTTCCAACTTGGGGAGTATATATATATATATATTTATAATTGTTATGTCTTGTTGGTGTATGGTTCCCTTGAGCAGTATGAAATGTCTTATTTTTTATCCCTTTTGATTAACTTTGGCTTGAAGTCTACTTTATTTGATAGGAGAATGGAAACCCCTGTTTGTTTCTGCAGTCCATGTGAGTGGTCTAATTTTTCCCAAACTTTCACCTTCAGTCTGTAGAGATCTTTTCTTATGCGATGAGTCTCTTGGAGGCAGCATATTATTGGGTCTTTTTAAAAATCCAATCTGCCAGTCTATGTATTTTGATTGGTAAGTTTAGGCAATTAACGTTCAGGGTTATTATTGAGACCTGATTTGTATTCCCAGACATTTTTGTTTATTTTTGGCATTCAACTTGACTTGGTTTCTCCTTTAATTAGTATTTCCTTTAGTGTAATACTTCCCTCTGCTGATTTTCATTGTTGTTTTTCATTTCCTCCTCATGGAATATTTTGGTGAGGATGTTCTGTAGTGCAGGCTATCTATTTGTAAATTCTTTTAACTTTTGTTTATCATAGAAGGTTTTTATTTCATCATCAAATCTAAAGCTTAATTTTCCTGGATATAAGATTCTTGGTTGGCATCTACTTTCTTTCAGAGCTTGGTATATGTTGTCCCAGGATCTTCTAGCTTTCAGGGTCTGGGTTGAAAAATCTGCAGATACCCTAATTGGTTTCCCGCTATATGTAATCTGATTCTTTCTCTTGTGGCTTTTAAAATTATCTCCTTATTCTGTATGCTAGGCATTTTCATTATAATGTGACTTGGTCAATGTTCTCACTAACCTCTAAGAATTTTTTAATCTCCTCTTTGATGTCTTTTGCTACTCATTGTTCACTTAATAGCACAGTTTTTAGTCTCCAGGTGTTTTCATTTTTGTACATTTGGCAACCTGTAAGCCTCTTGTATTTGATCTCTCAATTCATTCTTCATGTTTGAAAGTTTTTTCTGATATTATTTTATTGAATAGATTGTTCATTCCTTTGGTTTGGAACTCTATGCCTTCCTCTATTCCAGTTTTAGATTTGATCTTTTCATGCTTCCCTTATTTCTTGAATGTTCTGCTCTTGGTTTCTTACCATCTTCACTGTGTGGTCTACATTCTTTTCAAGATTATATATTTTGTCTCCATTGTCTGAGGTCCTGTCTTCCAAGTGATCTAATCTGTTGGTGATGCTTTCAATTGAGCTTTTAATTTGGTTTATTGTTTCTTTCATTTCAAGGATTTCATTTGGTTTTTTTTTTTCAGAACCCTTTTCTCCCTATTGAAGTAATCTTTTGCTCCCTGCATTTGCTTATGTAGCTCTTTATCAAAATGATCTCTTGCTGCCTGTATTTGCTCTCTTATATCATCCTTTAATTCACAGAACATTTTAATTATGTACTTCCTGAACTCCTTCTCTGAAATTTCTTCTGTTGTGCTGACCATGGATTCTAATAATGTAGTATCTTGATTTGTTTGGGGCACTTCCTTCCCTTGTTTTTTCATATTGTTTGTGTGTCTTCCTTTCAAGCACTGTGGATCTGAGGCATTACTATTTTTACCCTATAGGATTTTAGTGCCACTGTAGGGTTAAAATATCTCTCCTGCCCAGCTGTGATCCAAATTGGGAGTTGCCCCATAGGGAGTTGCCCCATCTAAAGATGGTGAGGAAGGTGACCCAAGATGGAGGCGGCTATTTTCAGAGATGGGGCGTTGGGTGGGGGGGCCTGGGCGATGGCATTAGGCGATGTGTTCAGAGATGCAGCTCTGTGGCGAGCAGTGTTGTGGCTGTTGGCTGTCTTCAGAGTCTGTTCAATGTCCCCAGGTGCAGGCACGATACTCCATATAGGGGACCATGGCAGTGGCTGCAGAATCCCAAGATGGAGACAACCAGGTGAGCCCCATGTTGTTAGATGGGGATCCACATGGGAGTGGCTGCCAGAGTTCCTGCACGTGGGTGTCCTGCCTGGGAGTGGAGTGCAGGATTTCTGTGCAGGTGGGCAACCAGTAGGCCTGTGTGGGTGCTGATGCCAGTGGACCTGCTTGGGCACCTGGGAGTCCTGCTGTTATGATGAGGCCTGGAGCCCTGTGTGGGCACAGCGGTCCGTGATTCCTGCACAGGAGCAGCTGTGAGGGTGTTCGCTATCACTCGCAGAGAAGCAATATTCCCACTACTTGAATCCCAGGTCACAGAGTGACACAGAATGCTGCTGCCCTCTAGCCTGCCATCTTGGATCTGGTGTGGTGTAGATTGTAACCAAGTTATGATATCAGTCTTGAAAAATTAGAATCGGATCCTTCTCCCCAGTGTTGAAGATTAAACACCTTAGAAACGCCCAGGCAAGAGAAGGCAGTAAATTTTATTTAAATTAGAGAGAGAGAGAGAGAGAGAGAGAGAGAGAGAGAGAGAGGAGAGAAAGAGAGAGAAACAGACAGACACACTCCTTCAGAAAGGAGTCAGTACTCTTTTTTTAAAATCCAGTCTGCCAATTCATGTCTTTTGATTGGTAAGTTTTGGCCATTAGCTGGTTTCCCCAATTTTTTCTTTTTTACATAAATGGTTATATGCTTTTGCAACTTTCTCCCCCACCCCACTCATCTTTATTTTTGACATTCACATTGATATGTGTAAACTGATTAATTCATTTTAATCGCCTTATGATATTCCCTTGTAGAGATTATTCAGTTTATGTAAACACTTTTGTACTGAGGGAAAATTGGAAAGTTTCTACTTCTACTTATTTTATTAACCATTATAAGCACAGCCACAAGGAACACCCAGTACCCTGATATGGTCTTTGGGTACAAGTGTGGGAATTGAATCTGTGGTTAAAATAAGAATTGCTGGGTGGTGAGGTTTGTGCTTCTGCAGCTTTTCCAAGCATTGACACATTGCTACCCAGCTTACACTCTGAATAGAAACAGGTAAGGGTTTTCATTGGTCCACACCAACATTTGGTATTGTCAACCTTAAAGATTTTTGCTCCCAGTTATTGGATGAGACATAGACTTTCACTGTGGATTAAATTTCCATTTCCTTGATTTCTAGTGAGGTTGAATATTTCTCCATGTTTTTGGTCACTTCTATGAAATTTGGCCACTTTCTATTTTCTTCTGTTTCTTCTATGAATTACCTTTTCAGATCTTTTGCCCATTTTTCGATTGGTATGTTTGTCATTTGCTTATTATTTGTAAGTCTTCATCTATTTTGGATAATAATTCATTGTTAGTTACATGCTTTGTAAATACCCAATTCCTTCTGACTTGGCTTTTCATTTTGTTTATTATATATCCTTTTTTTATTTACAAATTTCAAAATTTTAATGTGGTCAAATTTATCAACTTTATTATGCAATCAAATGCACCAATTTTTCTGTTATAGTTTATATTTCCCTAAAAGTTTAAAACTTTAAAAATTTTAATGTTCAGGTCTTTTTATTTAGAATTATTTTGTATTATTTAAGTCAGAGATCTAATTTTCCCCATTTCCATGTGAACAGTCAATTGTCACAGCACCATCTATTAAAGATTTCGTTTATGCTTACTGATTTGTAATGGTACTTTTGTCACATGAAGTTTTTGTGTCATTATTAGTATTTCTGTTCCAGTTGTGCCATTACTACACTTTTCAATATTATAATAGCTTTAAAAAAGTCTTGATATCTCTATGGAGGCCAGTCCACTCTTAATCTTTTAAAAATTCTTTGGCTATACTTAGGCCTTTATTATTCTTTAAGAATTTGAGGATTAGCTTATTAAGTCCCATGAAAATTCCTGTTGGGATTTTTTTTTTTTTTTTTTGGAATGGCATTGAAGTTACAGATTACTTTAGGAAGAAGGGCCATCTTTGTGATACTGAATCTTCTCCTTTGTCGATTTGGTATATTTCCCCATGCATTAACCTCTCTGCACCTCAGTGACTTGTGAGACGGGGATTAGATTTCCTTCTTTAATAAGCTCACAGGGTTTTGTGAGAATCCATGGAGTTTATGCTGAAGAAAATGCTTTCCAAAGTCTGTGATTCTGGACATGTTTGTTGTAGCCTTGGCGCATTATTAGGACCAACCAATTTCTGGTTCCTATCTTTCTGAGATTAAAAAAAAAAATCATTAGAAATGAGTCACACCTTTTGCTAACAAGTTTCCCATGCATTTCCCCCCTCTTCTTAACATAATTAAGCACTTTCTGTGCATCAGCTGGTGACCAGCAACCCCTGTGTGCCTGACTGTCCTGATTTTATCACTAAAAATTCCATGTTCTGGGAAACTTTCAGTCCTAGGCATACTGGAGTGGTTGGTCCTATGGTTCCAGGCTGAGCCATGGTCACTGAAGAGTTGAAATGGAGAAGTTCTTGCCTTTGAGGAGGAACAGGGTTCTTGAATGGCCTTAAGTGGATGGAAGATGAGGGGAGTGAGGTTCGTGGATGACAGGCTAAATGCAGCCGGGAATCAAAAACAGCCAAACTCAGCAGTGTGCTGATGAACACGGGCTTGGGAGGGGCTTCCTGGAGGAAGTGCATTGAATATAGAACATAGGAAATTAGATAGGCAGAGGTTGGGAATTACAAGAGAAAAAGTCAGTAATACTTCTCTCCCAACTGCTTTCAGACCCACTTACAACTTTGTGGTAACTGTTGTCCTTCTTGAGCATCAGACCCTTTCCAAAACATTACCTTAGGTCAAGCTGGGGCCTTGATCAACCCTCCCATTGAACAGATGAGCAGACTGAGGACCAAGAAGGAAACTACTTGCTCAGGATCATACAGGGAGTTCATGGTCTGGAATTCAGCTCTTCAACCCAATATGCAGCCCAGCATACCCCAACCTGTTCATTCTGGGGACCTGTCCCTGGATTCTTATCCAGAGGCCCTCTGGTCACTCTGGAAGAAGGACCCAGCCTTGTCTTACTGAGACCATACCTGAATGTAACACACCAGCTTCTGGGCCTCCTGATTCTGCCTGCCCGGCCCACATTCCACAGCCCTCTCCCTCCCCAATCCATTTCATATATACCCAGTTTCAGAACCAGTGTAGCTGGGGTTACTCTGAACCAAGTCTATTTCAGTGGGAGAAGCTGTTGAGAAGGTAAAGAAGCCTGAGTCCAGAGTCATGTTGTCTCAACCATTCTCCTTTTACTGATAACCTCCCATCCCCAAACGACTATAAGACTGTTAAGCTATCCTTTTTTTTTCCTTTTTAATTATAGGTGGACACAATATCTTCATTTTTTAATTTTTATATGGTGCTGAGGATCGAACCCAGTGCCTCACACATGGTAGGTGAGTGCTCTACCCCTGAGCCACAACCCCAGCCCCGTTAAGCTATTCTTAATGTGGGGGCTGGTACTTCACACCCATTATCCCCTTGACCTGCCAAACACCTTACAAGGTAGATACTATTATAGTCTCCAGTCTAGATTAGCAACCTGAGATTTAGAGAGGTTAAGAAACCTGCCCAGTGCTGTGCTTGCATCTGAGATTAGACAGAAATCCAAGATGATGGTCTTAGCTGAAGCTCCTGGAAGTCCCAGGCAGCTAATGTGTCTGATGAAGAGCTTGGCTAGCCAGGCCAGGAAGGGAGAGCTCTAAGAGCTGTCTATTGAATCTTGGAGCTTGGGAACCCCCACATGAATATTCAGTGTCCCATAAACCGAGGAAAGAGATACGGGAATTACTCAGTTGCTTCGGACCTGCAGGGAGAAGGAGGATGTTGGGCACATCAGAGAAAACTCTTTCTGGCATCTCAAAAGGAGCTATTTCCTCATCTCCCTCCCCTTCCCTCCTTCCTTCTCTTCTTTGCTCTTTTTCCTTTTCCTCCCTTCCTAGGAACCATGACTCATCGATTTTCCTGACTGGGGGACAGCTAGATGTGTTGGTAGCGTGACCTCTGGCAGACAGGGTTTCTGCTCCCTTCTTGAGGAATCCAGGCAAAGAGGGCATGTTCCTATGAGGATGGCTCCTGTCTGTGGACTCTTTCTTTTTCACTTCTGTGACTAAATGACCTGACCAGAATAAGTTTAAGGAGGAAAAGTTTATTTGGGGGCTCATGGTTTCAGACCACTGACAGCCAGCTCCATTCCTCAGGGCTTGAATGAGGCAGAAAATCATGGTGGAAGAGAGTGGCCGAGGGAAGCAGCTCACATGATGATCAGGAAACAAAATATATACCCCAAAGTTACACCTCTATGGTCCATCTCCTCCAGCCACACCCTACCCACTTACAGTTATTGCTCAGTTCATTCCTATCAGGGATTAATTCACTGATTGGGTTAAGGGTATCATAACCCAATCATTTGCCTTTAAATCTTGCATTGTCTCACACATAAGGTTTAGGGGGATACCTCATATCCAAACCATAATGACTCTTACAGTTATTCCCTGTGCCTTGTCTATCCCTTCCCCATTAACATCTCCCATTCATAAGATTTCAATAGTTTTCCCTCTCAGGGTCCTGAGAGGAAAAGGCCAAACTTTTAGCCTGGTGTTCAGGTTACTTCCCATTTATGTCTGACCTATCCTCTCACCCCTAACCTCTTCATCAATCATACTGGCTGGCTTGGATTGCTAGAAGCTTCAGTAAGGAGCATCATCCACCATCTTAGGCAGAAGGGTGGGGGGCCTGGGGGAGAAGGGATTCTGGGAACTAGCCACAGAGGTGCCAAATGCATCCCCAGAAGAGCATCAGTACAGCGCATTTCATATATATATATATAAAATTTCCAATATAGTTTGTATTGGTTAGTAAACCTTTCCTCACTGTCTTCTCCCCACATATCCAGCCAGTCTGTAATAGCCAGGCCCTTCAACATCCACTTGTCAGTTATTGGTTAAGTATCTATTGTGTGCTGGTAAGTGGAGAAAGCCCTGAATGTCCCTTGAAGATTTATGGAGCTGGGGGTGAGAGCTGTGCTGTGTTGTGGATGCCCAACATCCTGTTTTCTCCACTCCCACATCACTCAGTGCCTGTAATACCCTTAATTCGTGCACCTGCTCATAGGTTTACTGAATGCTTGTGTCTTATCTATCTCATGCAAAACAAGGGAAATACCAGCGTGGTCTCCCACTTGCAGCAGAATGGAAGGGTTTGAGATGGGACTTATGGAAGGGTTTGAGATGGGAGACAAGCACTCAAATGATGGCAATGAAGGAACAAAATAAACCCACCCAGAAGAGTTGCAGAGAAACTTGGCAGATTTCAAAGACTGACTTTAATTGGTATTTCTGGAAAGGAAGATGTCATGTGGGGCCTCTGATGCAGGAAACAAAGTTCAGGGTTTTGCAGGTGGAAGAAGATGCAAGACAGGTGGATTGTATGGTGAGAAATCCTAAAGGGTTGGATTCTTGGATCAGGCCCCAAATGGCTATAGTTTGGCTCCCTTGCCAAGACTTCTGGCAGACTATGTTATATTTTTTAATGTATAGCCAGGGCTGGGAACTGACTATGTTATGGTTAGTCAAGGCCAGAAACACTGTGATTCATTGTGCTTGAGGTCATAAATATTTTCTTGTGAGCATGGGCCCACTTATGTAATCTGTGTGCCTTCTTTCTTTGGCCTGCATATAAAAAGGGCTTATGGGAAAGACTCTGGGGTGAAATGGCGGCAAAAAAAAAAAAAAAACAAAAAAAAACCAAAACAACAACAAAAAAACTGGCTGAGGGCTGAAAATGTAATGATAATGTTGCCACCTCTATTATCCTAACTACCTCATGCCTCATCTTCTACCTGCTGAGTCCTTAACTTTGTTTCCTGGGTCAGAGCCCCTGCACAACATAAGGGTATGGAGGAAGTCTTCTGGAGGAGAAGATTTACTGGCAAGGATTTGGATAAAGTCAGTCTATCTCCTCTCCATCTCCTTAACCACCTTTCCTTCCATATTCCCTTAGCCACAGGCTAAGGGGGTTAAAGACCGTTACTTTTCTTTTCCCAGGAGTTTGAAAAGGTGCCTTCCAGCCTTGTCCTACAAGCCTGCATAATGATGGTCTCTTAGGCAAGTACCACTCAAGGAGGGTCACTTACTCTGCAGCTGGGGGTTTGGGGGAATGGTATGTTGGAAAATGTTTAACACCTGTCTTCCTGGGGGAGGAAGCCTTGATTTGTGGCATTTGCCAATTTCTGTGGTGTAAATAATCACACGATGGCCAATTGCAAGCTACCAGTATGATGTCACTGAACTCTAAAGTTGGAAGTAATGCTCATAATCTGCTCTTGAGGGCCAGTGCCAACTCTTTCTAGAACACTTCTGTATTGAGGGTTATCTCTAAGCCTCTTTAAAGTAGTTTTCTTTTTTCAATTTTATTTATTTATGTGTAAATTTTTTATTAGTACAGTATAGTTATACATAACACTGCTCGTTTTGACATAATTATGTAAGCATAGAATAGAATTTGCTCTAGTCCGGTCCCCAGTACTTCTCCTTACCCTCTCATTCTCCCTCTCCTGTTCCCTTTCCTCTATTCAATTAGTCTTTCTTCAATTTATTTTTAAATTAGTGCAGTATATATATATATATATACTAATTTCATAGTGCTATATTCATATATGTACATAGAATGATTTGATCACTTTCATTCCACTGATCCTCCCTTTTTTTTTTTTAAAAAAAAAAAAACAGAGTTGTGCAACCATCACCACAGTCAATTTTTTTTTTTTAAGAGAGAGGTGAGAGAGAGAGAGAGACAGAGAGAGAGAATTTTTAATATATATTTTTTTTTTAGTTTTCGGCAGACACAACATCTTTGTTTGTATGTGGTGCTGAGGATCGAACCCGGGTCGCACGCATGCCAGGCGAGTATGCTACCGCTTGAGCCACATCCCCAGCCCTGATCCTCCCTTTTTAAAAAATTTTGTAGTTGTAGATGGACAGAACGCCTTTATTTTATTTGTTTATTTTTATGTGGTGCTGAGGATCAAACTCAGTGACTCACACATGCTAGGCAAGTGCTCTGCCGCAGAGCTACAGCCCCAGCCCTGTTCCTCCCTTTTGACATCCTTCTTCTCTTCCCCTCATCTACTACACTAATCTCTCTTCTATTTTCATGGGATTCCCTCCCACCCCTCACTTTTTAAAAGAATTTTTTTAGTTGTAGGTGGATGCAATACCTTTATCTTATTTTTATGTGGTGCTGAGGATTGAACTCAGTGCCTTCCATATGCAAGGTAAGCACTCTACCATTGAGCTACAACCCCAGTCCTCCCACCCCTTTTAAAAGATCTTTTTTTTCCTTTTTCTTTTGGTCTAGTTTCTGCATATGAGAGAAAACACTTGACCCTTAACTTTCTGGGTCTGGCTTGTTTCACTTAGCCTGATATTCTTTAGTTCTATTCACTTTCCAGCAAATGCCATAATTTCATTCTTCTTTATGGCTGAGTAAAACTCCATTGTATATATATATATCACATTGTATTTATCCACTCATCTATTGATGGGCTTCCAGGCTGGTTTCATAACTTGATTATTGTGAATTGTACTGCTTTAAACATCGATGTGGCTGCATCCGTATAGTATGCTGATTTTAAATCTTTTGGATACATATAATGAGTAGGATAGCTGGGTCATATGGAGGTCCCATTCATATGTTTTTGGGGAATCTCCATACTACTTTCCAGAGTGGTTGTAATAAATTGTAGTCCTACCAACAATATATGAGGGTTCCTTTCCTCCACTCCCTTGCCAGCTTTTGTTATTATTTGTATTTTTGATAATTGTCATCCTGTCTGGAGTGAGATGAAATATCATTATAATTTTGATTTGCATTTTCATATGTTGAACATTTAAAAAAAAAAAAATATATATATATATATATATATATATTTGCCATTTGTTTAGTTAGTAGAAGTTTTCTATCAGGTCGTTCAGAACCAAACTAAGACCAGTGGGTGGAAACTTCAGAGAGGTACATTTGGGCTTCTGAGAATTATTCTTCTAAGGTGGCTGGATGTGGGTAGCTAGTGGGAAAGAACTAGGGAGTTGGCTGGTACTCAACCTTTGACTCTGATCATATGGTTACTTGACTTTTGCCTTAGATGTATGGATGACTGCCAGACTAACAAGGAAGTGGAGAGGGGGTGTGTCATGTTTCTGGCAGTAGAAGTTTTGCAGGACTTCAGAGGCCATGAGTGGTATCCATCTTGCTCTCGTTCTTCATACCCAGATCATTGCTCAGTCCCCTCTTATGGACCTTACTCTAGCTAATTTCACTTAGGGCTCCTCTATAAACTCCCTCAGTACTTCCCAGGCTAGCCCCACTGCTCAAAATATACCAGGTTGATCCTTCTTGTCCTGTTTCAGGTTAATTCCAGTCAGTTTGTCCCAGGCTAACTCCCTAAATACATCTCAGCCCTACTTAACCAAACCTTTCCCACCTTTCTGGGCTTTCCTAAGTATATCATGTAGGAATCCTTCATTTCAAGTGAAAGAAAATCCAACTCAAATAGAATTTATACAACAAAGAGAAATTATTTGCTCACTTAAACCTTTCATAGGTAATCTTAGCTTTAGGTGAAACTTTATCTAGGAGTTCTAGATCATGTGCTTATCTTGGAAATAATTAATCACTATGGGCAAGATGAATACAATCTATCTTCACTATACTCTCAGGATGGTCAGGTGGGTATCTAGTAGGACTAGGATCTGAGAGTTGGCTGCTGTCCAGCTTGTGATTCTAGTTATTTGCTGACTTGCCTTTTGCCCTATCAGATTATAGCCAGGGAGTGATCAGCAGTGTATGACAGATAGACTATATATATTACATAAATACAAGTCCATACTGGAGTTGAGGATGAGGGCAATTCCAGTGCATCCCAAAGGCAGTGAATTTGTGGTACCGTGTAGAAGGGATAATCAGGAAATGGATGTTGGAAAGTCATTCAACCAATATTTACTCTACCCATCTAACAACTTCTATCCTAGCCTTATTTACTTTTAGGTGAATCTCATATACTTGTTGCCAGTAGGCATGGCTCCTTCCTCAGATTGGAGCTTTCTCAGAAATCTTTCCCCCTAATACTTCTTTTATTACACTGCCAGGCTGATAAATGAATTTACTATAAAGTATGAAAGTCTGCAGTTAGCTTATCATGTTCCCTTATTCTCTGACCTGGGTGACTTGCATTTTAAATGGGGCACTCATTTAAAATGAGTGTTTTATTGTTTTAGTCCAATAAATTGAAGAACAACCCTGGAATTTGTGAAGTGTGGCAGATTAATGGAGAATACACTTTTGGATTTCCATTCATTGTAGTCTCTTTTTGCCTTTTCTGCCTGGGGGTACGCTCTGGATACACTCTTCCCTATTGGGAGTAGGCTTGATCCTCTCTGCCAGAAGGAATGAGAAGGCCATATTGACACCTCACTCTCCTCTAGGTCGGTACCTGCCGTCTGTGCCCTGAGTTCTTGAGTTCCAAGTCCACCTGTGTTCTCATTTGCCCCTTGACACCTCCCTGCCCTACTCAGTCTTTGCTCTTCTGTCCCTGCTGGCAATCTGACTTCCACAGACTGACTTCCCCAGGATCCCTTATCATCTCATTTCTGTTTGGGAAAGACTGGAACATGGGAGAGGAAAGGGTTTGGAACATTTTTTTCTTTCCAGTTCCAGCATCACTTCTCTGATAATACTTTTTTTCCTCATAAATCCAGCTTCCACCAGGCTCTGGAAACACTGTTCCTCCAGCCTGGGAGGGTGGACGGATTTCCTGCTGTTGCTAGTCTCAGGATGCTACAGCATATCTTGTTTGTTGCCTTAACTCTGCCTACTCTTCATCTAAAACATCCGCAGTGAATTCTGCGTGCTGCTGGAGCCCTGATTAATACAAGCCAACATTGGAGGAAGAAGCAAGAGGTGCTTGGGCCACGCTTGTTCTTCAACAGAACCCTGGACTAGGACATGGGGGGGTGGCCACTGCCTTTGGATATTTGTGCAACTTTGGGATATTTCCCTACCCATTTCTGGGCCTAAGTAGCTCTATCCATCCAAGAGGGATTGCATTTGATGAACTCCCTTAATCATCCTGAAAGGATGATATCTATGTTCTTAAATGTCACGTTTGTTCTATGTTTTTTGGGGGGTACAACTGGCTCTTTTCTGTCTCAGGATCTCTCTTCTGTGGGTGGAACCTCATCCATAAAGTTGCCTCACAAAAAAGGACCCAAAGCATTATGGGCCTGACAAAAGTACAAGTCTGTCCAGGGTCACGTTGAAGGGGACAGTGGAAACTTTCTTATAAGAAAGCACAGGCAAGCTGAGTCTTCATTTCATTATCTGGGAAATCGGTATAAAGAGCAAGCACCTACAATCTCCTTGTTTTCTGGGTGAATTGAGAACAGTGTGTACAAAGTCCTGGAAACATACAAGGTGCTTGTGGGAAAACGGAGTTTTTATGCCAATGTTATGCACCATGATTCACCTTCTGTTTGCTCCTGAAAGGTGGGATGCCAATTGCCTGTTTTTTTTTTTTTTTTTTTTTTTTTTGAGCCTAGTACCTAGTTTCTCTTCAGTCAAGTTTTGGGAGAAGTCAGCTAGGTATTCTCTTCTGTTGTTCACGACTTTTGAGATTGTTGTCTCCACCCTTTGGCACTCAGCCCAATCTGGACTACTGTTGGCTGCAGGGTGTGGCTTGGGGTGGGAACTGGCTGGATGCCTGGATCCAGAATAAAAGACAACCCAGAAGCAACTGGAGGCAGGCTGGACCCGAGTGCTGCAACTGTAATCATGGTTCCCAGCTTTCTGTCCCTGAGCTTCTCCCGACTGAGCCTATGGGTGTCTGGAGTGATCTTGGTCATCGGCTTCCTCAAGCTCCTTCGCCTGCTGCTGCGGAGACAGATGTTGGCCAGGGCTATGGAAAGCTTCTCAGGGCCCCCCACCCACTGGCTCTTTGGGCATGCTCTTCAGGTATGTGGGGAAGGGTAGAGAAAGGAGGCAGCTCCCTTTCTTCAGAGAATCAGGCCTAATCCCCTAGGGGGCTGGGGTGGGAGACCTTCAGCTTAGGCAAGGGGAGTGATTTCTGTTCAGCTTTCCTACTGGGACTGCTTCCTCATTCATGCCTTTGAAGGTGGCTTCAGAAGGAGTGAGCACTTCACATTGGGAACATCTCAGGTCACAGACTCCTTCACCATTGTGAGGCTCAAGGTTCAGACAAGGCTGTACCAAAGGCTTGGCGATGGCATAGGAAAGGAACCAAAGCCCCTGACAGTGCCCTAGAACTAGGCTGTCAGGTTTAGAGCGTCATCGTTATCCTCTTTGCTCTATGCAGCATAAAGATTTCCATTTCTAAGGCAAAAAATGAAAGAGGCAGAGATAAGCAATGCCATGAGAGACCTCCCAGAGGGTCTAAATTTTGGTGATGGGACATGGAGGAGGCATGGCATCTTCGTGGGTTTAGATCCTGGCTCATCCTCTCATTATTGCGGTGTGGTGGGGACCATCACAGTACCCACCTTTAGGAATGCCTTCTGTCATGAGCATCTAGATCAGACATTTCTTCACACAAGGTAGGCAACTGGAATCACTGGGAGAAGCAGATCTGTGAGTTTCCAGCACCTGGAGATTCTAATTTGTCAGATCGGGACCAGGAATCTGAGTTTCAAAACCTCCAGAAGTGATTTAATCTGCAGCCAAGTTTGGGAGCCCAGGTGTAGATGCCAGAGATTAGGGCTCAGGGACGTTTTTTTTCCTTTTACCTCTTAAATCCTCTTTCCTCATCTTCTATCTAGGGAATTGCCTCTCTTCTACTACTGACTCCAGAAATGAGCTTGATCTCAAGACTTATTCTTGCCTCTAGATAATCTTTTGGAGATAGCCTAGTAACTTGTGTGCATCCTGGGGACAACTAAGAAAAGATAAATGTGGGTTGGGGAGAAAATCAGACCCTGCCCAGGCTCTCATAGAAATTACTATCTAGGGCTGGGGATGTGGCTCAAGCGGTAGCGCGCTCGCCTGGCATGCGTGCGGCCCGGGTTCGATCCTCAGCACCACATACAAAACAAAAAAGATGTTGTGTCCGCTGAAAAAAACTAAAAAATAAATATTTAAAAATTCTCTCTCTCACTCACTCTCTCTCTCACTCTCTCTTAAAAAAAAAAAAAAGAAATTACTGTCTAGAGGGGAAAGCAGACACGAAAGCCTTGGCTGGGTGAAGTGCCTCCCAGTATTCCACATTAGGTCCATTCTTTTTGTCTCAGTAATTTCCCATCTTTCCCTCCAGTCTGTGACCTCTGGAGGATAGAGATCCGTTCTGATTCATCCCTGGGATCTCAAGGTTCAGCACAATGCCTGGCACAGACCAGCCATCATCAAATGAACCAATAGGGAATATTGGAAAGTAGTGAGGAGTATTTGAAGAGGGGAGAGAGAGAGTGATAGAGATGATACGTGGAGGGGTCAGGAGGGCATGGTGGAATCTTTGCCAAGTATGGAAGGAGGGTCATGAGAAGGTTGAGGTCTAACCCTCATGAAGCAAATATGAGAGATATTTAGGGAGACTTTCAATTCCCCTTCCATCCCCAATTCTACCTGCTTCCGTCAGAATTAGGTTTGCTCTCATAGTGGGCTTCCCCAGGACGGGGATCTTGTCCTCTTCACAACTCTATGACTGTTCTCTTCTCTCCTAACCTCCCCCTCTCCTGAAACTTGGGAGTGTGAGGAGGACTGGAAAAGAGCCCAGGCCTGGCTTCTCCATCTCCAAAACAACCATCTAAAGGGCTTTTGCTTGACACTAGGAATGGCATGTAAAGATCAAATGGGTGGTTGCTCCTAAACACTAGAAAGGTTTCCTGGGGAACCATGGGAGGCATAGAACCACTGTGTGCCTTCAGTGCTTGGCACCTCTGATGTTGTTTGAATCCACACCTGAACCTGAGAAATAGGGAGGGTGGGGAGGGGGGAGGATTAGTTTCCCTAGGGTAAAGATGAGGAAGTTGAGATTCAGAGGGGGAAAAATATTTGCCTGAATCCATACAATAGCTCAGAAATTGAGTTAAGGCTGGGCCCTGGACTCCTGCATTTTAAATCAGGACATGATTGATCCCTAAAAAGTAACTGCAAGTTTTATTCCTAGACTTGGTGCAGATGGGAGTGGGAAGGGAAGAAAGAGGATTGGTGGTTGGGGGTGTTGGGTATGGAGTTGTCCATCAGGATGGGCTTCTCCCTTTTTGGTCTCCAATCATGAGGCCCTGGAGTGTCTACCTTTTATCCTACTCAGTTCTTAGAATGTGTCTTGTTGGGATAGGTCAGTTCCTATTGTAGAGTGCCTCTTATTCTGCTCTGGGGCTTAAGGAAGACTTTGCACATAGTAGGTGTCAATTGTGGATCTAAGGTTGGAGTTTCTGGGAGGAGCTGACAAATCAAATGTGTGCCTGTGTGGAGGGGAGCATGCCTATTTCCAGTCCAAGGGCAGGTAATCCCCTGAGATCCCTGAGACCTTGCCCCTGGCCCTGCCCATCACTGGAATAGTTCCTGGAATAGACCCTGGATGGATTAGTGAAGACACTGGCTCATTTTATTCAGCAAACATTGACAATGGGCCCTTGCTGTGCCCTATTGGGTAAATCTCTCCCCTCTCTATGCTTCCATTTTCTTCTTGAAAAAATGGAGATACCACCTTCAACTTGCTGTGTTGGGTTTAGAAGAATATCAAAAGGAATACAGTATGGAGTCTTAGCAAGCTGCTAAGATAGCAGATAGATGTCTACTGTTAAATTATTGTAGAGGGATTTTTAAATGCAAAACACCCCAAGATATTTGCTTCCTTTGTCCTCCTCTTTCCTTCCAAATAAATCCAGTCTTTGGTCTTTCTTTTCTCGAGCAACAAACATTTGACCAACAACTCCCTGTCTGATCCTATGCTGAGATTGGAGGGTGAAGACTAAAGGAACTGGATCTGAGGGAGAGATGGATAACACAGCACATTTTTATGGATCCTAGGGCTGAGAGAAGGGACCTCTCAGCTTGGGAGTCAGAATAGGTCCAGGGAGGTGATATTGAGGTGACTCTTACAAGGTCTGGAGGCAGAAGTTCATGGAAATGCAGAAGGAAAGACAGAAGAGGCTACCTGGGTTTAGGCATAGATGCTGGAAAGAGCACTGTGTGTTTAGGACGTTAATTTGATTTTTTTTTTTTTTTGTACTGGGGATTGAACCCAGAGGCTCTCAACAACTAAGCCACATTCATAGCCCTTTTAATTTTTTATTTTGAAATAAGGTCTCAGTAAGTTGCTGAGTCTAGTTTTGAACTTGTGATCCTGCCTCAGCCTACTGAATCACTGGGATAATTAATTTAATTTTTGAGTTCTAGTATGTGCCTGTGTCAGTAGCTTAGCACTTCTGCAAGGTGAGAACAAGGACATAATAGAGAGGATGAGGCAAGTGGGGGCAGAGGCAGGTCGTGTACATACTTGTGGTCATGCCAAGAGGCTATGTTTTTTTCCCCCAAGAACAACATTAGAGCCACTGAAGCAAGGGAATGACGGAGGTTGGACTTGTGTTTGAGAAAAATTACAACACTTGTGGTGCATAGATTGACAGAGACCAAACAGGAAGCCGAGAGGCCAGGGTGGAAGGCAAATAGGAGGCGAGGGGTCAGGGTGGTGGGAAAATGGTGGATAGGAAGGTCAGGTGCAGGGCAATTGGGAGCCAGAAAGGATAGGTGGAGATAATCTAGACAGATGCTGAGGAGGCAGTTAGTGGAATGGAGCAGAATGAGGGGTAGCATAGGCCAGGTCTGGGCACGGTGGGCAAAGGCGAGGGACATCAAGGCCTCTGCCACAGATGTGAAGGTATCAGTGAAGTTCCCTTTACCACTAGGAAAAGGGGACAAAGATTGCCCTTGGAGCTTTGTTAAATTGAGGTATCCATCCATCTCAATCACAGTGGGATTTGGCAATATTAGTTAGAGAGAAAAGGATCCGTTGAGCCACATGGATGGGATTTGGAGGACTGTAATCAGAGGAATGAATTTCTGTCAAATTTAAATATGCATGGATCTGAGGCCCAGGAAGAAGAGGCTCAGGGCTGGCAACACATATCCATGTTAGGGTGTGGGACCCTTGGGTATTGGATTTGTAGAGTTTCATGGTGGGAGACTCCTCCCTGGAGCTGCTATATCTGGTTTTTATTAGCTCTGTTTTGCCAATTCCACTGTAAAAGTCACATGTAGAGCCTGCAGTGAGGAGGGCCAGATTCCACACAGGATAGCAGGGACCTTGCTATCACTATCAACCATGGAAAGAAATCATATTTCATATTCCTGGCTAGCATTGAGATGGGTAGTGGTTCTATTCCATGGGATGGGGCTAGGTACAGATTTTGGGGGAAAACATGATATATATAAACGTATGTGTGCACTTGAGTTTCAAAATGCTGGGTTTGAGGGTCCTGGAGGATATCATGTAGAGACTTCCAAACACCTAAGACGGGCTGGGGATATAGCTCAGTTGGTAGAGTGTCTGCCTCCAATGCCCAAGACCCTGGGTTCAATTTCCAGCACCACCAAACAAACAGATAAACAAAAAAACCACCTAAGACAACAGGAGATCAAGGGACCCAAAAGATGCTTAATAGTCCCAGGGGATGCTGCCATTGCTGCTCAGCCTGTGTGTGAATGGCTTTGCTCCCCTGAATTAAGTCACCAAGGGTTTTATTCATTTATCCAAAATATGGATCTAAGTAGTTCCAGAGAGTAGAACAGAGACGCATGGGAAAGGCTTCAGGCAGGTGACTTTCAGTCCAATGACTAAGAAGTCTTTTTAAGAATTTTGTTAGTCCCGAATATGGTTCCATTGAAAAGCAGTAAGTTTCCTGTTGCTAAAGGTATCTGAGCTCTCACACGTAGAGATACTCACAGGGTGGAGGTCTGAGGCCAGGCAACTTGTGATATTTAGAGTCTGAGATCAACATGACCTGTATTCAGAAGGTTGCAACTTGCTGGGGAAGAGGAAATCTCTGTTTTCTACCCTTCTGACTTTTTTTTTTTTAAATGTCCTCCCCATTTTGTAAACAGATTTATTTTGATTCTAAAGAGAGAACGTGGGAGTGCTGTGGCTACAGTAGATTGGAGAAGCAGGTAGTTTTTTCTTTGGACACTGGCCAGCTAAGTAAGCTTCAGGACAACTGTCTGGTGGCCTAAGAAGTCTTATTAACAAGAGAGACAGCAGGAAGAGCCTCAGTCATGATTCTTGTTTGACTCTGACTCATGTGGGACCGTGCCCACATCAATTCCCTTTGGACTTTGGGCTGTTCCCACCTATAAAAAGAGGTCATAGTTTGATTAGGCAATATTGATGACCTCTTCTGATCTGATTCTTGGGGCAAAACCTATTCAGACTCTTGGGGAGTAGAGCAGGGAGGGATAACTAATGCTTGCTTTTCCCAGTCCCTCCTATTGTTTATTCCTAGTAGCCTTAACAAGGAGGTGGGTGGGGCTGGGGAGCTAGGTTCAGTGAATTATCTCCATATCCTGATTTCCCCCTGCTTCCTTCCTTCTGGAGAAAAACAAACTGTCCCAGAGTTACGAGTAAATGTCCTAGCTCAGGGAATCTGAGGACGAGTCTGATGCAACCTGTTGTATAACCGAGAAGAACTGGCCAGCAGCCATCATGTGCCCCAGAAGGAAGACATCCCAGAACTCTTGGAGGGGCTGCAGATGCAGGTTTGGGGCAAAATGCTGGGAGCTGTCCTCACTTGATCTAGGTTCCTGGGGCAATCGGTGGCACAGGGAGTCTACGGCAAGTTGACTGTGACTTGAAGTCAGGGTCAGCATGAGGTCAGGGTCTCCTGTCTGTGGCAGGGATGCTGAAGGACACAAGCAGGGTTGATAAGGAGGGAAGTGGGGTGCAGATGAACCAGATCAGCCATAGGCTCTTTTCAGTGCTGGGATATTATGAGTCTGGCTTTTCTGTGACTTAAGCCTTTATCTGCCACATCCAATTTGGCTTCCTGGACCTGGGAGAATGGGGGAAAAGGAAGTGGCCCTGGTGATCAGAAAGTTGATGAGGAAAATCTAGGAGGGTGGATGGAAAAATAAGAGACATGAGGAAAAGGAATACTTCTAGGAATAAGAGCTTGAAAGGTAAACTAGAATTTTCCCTCTTAATTATAGGTAAAGATGATTTTTATCACTTTGTGGGGTTTTATTTGATTGAATATATATTATATATGTATATATAATATATATACAAAATATTTTTATTGGCATTGTAATTATATGTAATAGTGGGATGACTCATTGTTATGTATTTGTACATGCACACAGTTTGGTCAATTTAGGTCTCTAGTAGCTCACCTTTCCCTCACTTTGTGCTTTCTGGCAATGTGTGCTCGAGGGTGATGAGAACTCTTACAACCATCTTGGTTGAACTCAGGATCCTGAGGGATGAATCTCTGGGGGGGAATACACCAAACTTCAGTGGGCTTGGGAGGAGAGGAACCCCAGAGAAGGCACAGCTGATGGCTGGTGACCAAAATAGGCCCAATCCTCAGGATCTGTGGAGGTGGTGACTTGGATCAGACAAGGATCCCTGGACTTAAGGCAGTGGCTGAGGGGCTGGAGGAAGCACTGTATCCAGCTGTTGAGGAGAGAGTGTGCAGAGGAGTGGGGAGAGAGCCCCCAGCTGCGTGGGCTGCCTCCTCTCTTCTCTGCCTAGCGACCTAGTGCCTGGCTAGTGACGTTGGGTTCCTGACCTTCTATTACCATTTCAGGCTAAGCAGACAGACTTCCTGGAAAGGGTGGTATCCTGGGCCCACCAGTTCCCTTATGCCCACCAACTCTGGTTGGGACAGTTCCTTGGCTTCCTGAACATCTATGAACCTGACTATGCCAAAGCTGTGTACAGCCGTGGGGGTAAGGTACCTCAAGGAGAGGGTGGGGCTTTCTGAAAGCAGAGGGCTCAGAGCCTGGGCATCTGTCCTAAGTCTGGGAAGAGGATGGTGAAGGTCCCAACCCCATTCATCAGTGAGCCTCCTCTGGGAACCCCCATCCCTGCTTGACCGACTTCTACTTCTACTGCAGACCCTAAGGCCCCGGATGTGTACGATTTCTTTCTCCAGTGGATTGGTGAGTGAGCACCTGCCTTCCCTTCCTTTCCTTTCTCACTCTTTGTGCTGGGTGGCCAGGATCTGGCCCTGTCTGCCTCACTGAGTCATTGATCCTATCAGTTGGACAGGCCAGCCCCCAATGTGTCTGTTCTGGCTCAGCAGCTCAGTGGGAGGAGCAGGAAAGCTCTTGGCTGGCAGGGAAGTGGGGCCAGGACCTCCTTTATTGGGCCTGCCATATTGCTTCCTTTCCAGGCAGGGATAGGGCTCTGGGATATGTGTGGGCATGACGAAAGTGGCTCCAGAGTTGCTCTATAGGACATGTTAGTAGGTAGTGCTCTCTGGGGCAAGGTTCAGAGGAAAGTTATACTAGTAGGACCATGGCTGGTGTCACCAGAGACTAAGAGCTCTGGGTGACTGGAAAGCAGACCTCAATTCGGAGATGAGGCTCGGCAGGGAGGGTTGGTTACCTTTGTTATCAGCATGAAGACTGTGGGTTGATGTTGAGATTATGTGGGAGACATTGAGTGTTCTTGAACCAAGGCCATATGCTTCTCCAAAGTCTTTTTACTTACGATCAGCACCTTCCTGGAGCTGAGAAAAGCAGGGCAAGAGGAAGAAAACAGTCTCAACACTATCGACTCACAGAGTAACACAGGGAAGTTTTTTTTTTTTTTGCGGATTTCAGTGATTATTACTCTATTTTTAACTATCAAAGGGAGGATAAAAAGAAAAGACAAAAGGCTTAGGAAAATGAGATGCAGTTTTGAAGATAGGAATGCATTTCCATGGCTGGGTATGTGTATGTGGTGGGGGGCAGGGGGAAGGAGGATAAGGTTCCACCTGAGGCCACAAAACACAGACATAGCAGCTTGTCCCCCAGGTCTTGAAGCTGTGGCCACAGTCCCAGCAGCTGAGAGCCAAGGCCCAGCCAGCTTCCCTCCTGCCTGGCTGTCCCTAGGGGACCAAATCTCCTTTGTGTGAGCTCCGTGTTCTTTGAGTCCCAGTTTTGTAAGTGCTGCTGAGGGGCAGAAGCTGGGCCATCTTGCCCTGAAGAAGAAGCTTACTCAGTCAAGAACTTCTTCTGCCTCTGTGTGCCTAGTTGGTGGGGGTACAGAGGGCAATACCATGTCTTTTAGTGGCCCACCCTAGAGGGTTTCAGGCTGGGGATGGGAAATGGGGAGTGCTTGATCCCGGGGTGCTAGGTTTGGAGCAGGATTGCCTGAATTCACCAGCCTTCCATCTTTAATCTCCTCTCAGGGAAAGGCCTGCTGGTTCTTCATGGGCCCAAGTGGTTCCAGCACCGCAAGCTGCTCACACCTGGCTTCCATTATGATGTGCTGAAGCCTTACGTGGCTGTGTTTGCAGAATGCGCACATGCCATGCTGGTGAGCTCCCTGTGGCAGGCTCCTGGAGCTGTGGGCTGATGGGCTAGCCCCCTGTACCCTCATTTTGCCCTGGGGGAGGGCAGGTGGTGCTCTGTAGCTGGGAGATCCCCTAAGTCCCTGAGTCTACCTTCTGCCTGCAATACCAATGCCCTGCTCTGCTGCCCTCCTGTTGCATGACATTGCTGGCTAGGTGCTAAAACTCCCAGGATCCAAGTAGCCCTGGTTTTGTCTCCATCAGGAGATCCAGCCCTCTTTCTTGTCAGACCAAAAAGCTCTTGGAGACATCAATAAAAGCCTTATTGGAACAAATTTGAGGGCTGCCTGTATTTGAGAGTATCAGGAAAGCCCTTCACATCTAAAGTGTCTCCTTTTCATTCTCTGCTCATCACAGTTCCTATCACTGATGTGGCTACAACTTATCTCTAAGAGGGATATCAAATCAACTTAGGGTCTCAGGGCTGGAGAATTCCTAGAGGCTACCCAGGCTAGTCTTTTCCTTTGTAGGAAACTCCTCTCCAGCATTACTGTAGGCCTGATGTGCACAGGTGTGCTGCAGGTGTGCTGGGGAGCTCGCCACCTTTTGGCACACCTGTTCCCTCATAGGCTGCCCTGACTGGGAGAAAGTATCTGTACACTATGCAAGATCTGCCTCCTGGCCTGCCTTATGGACCTGATACCCAGAGGCTGCCAAACCCCACAGTCCAGCAGCACACAGGGCAGGGCAGGGACTGGGAGTGCACATAGAGGGGAGCTTGGTGGCAGAAGGGAGGCTATAAGTCCTGAAGGGGAGAGAGGGGCATCCATCCCAGCTGACCCCCACATTCTCTCCCATTTCTGGGTTCCAGGACAAATGGGAGAAAAAGGCTCTTGAGGATAAGAGCTTTGACATCTTCTGTGATGTGGGCCACATGGCACTGGATACACTCATGAAATGCACCTTTGGTAAAGGAGAGAAAGGCCTGTGCCAAAGGTCAGCAGACACTTTGGGGTTGGCCCCCTAACTCCTACCCCAGGCCAGCTCAGAGGGGAGAGTTGGCAGGGCTCCTGGGCCCAGACTGAAGAACAGATTGTGTCCTGTCCTGTTGCCCTGTTGGGATGAGCCAGGCCTTGCTGGTGCTTGCTTTAGAGAGGAGGGTTAAGGGTAAAGGAGGGGAAGAGCAGGAGGTGCTGTGCTTGGGCCAGATGCTTAGAAGGGAGCTGCTCAGGGCTCTGCCCTCCGTGCACCCTCTGCTGTGCAGGGACAACGACTACTACTTGGCAGTTAGTGACCTCACACTACTGATACAGCAGCGCATCGAGTCCTTCCAGTACCACAACGACTTCATTTACTGGCTCACCCCACATGGCCGCCGCTTCCTGCGGGCCTGTAAGATGGCCCATGACCATACAGGTGGGTCTTCCCTGCAGGGCCCACTCCTAGGAAACCTGGGTTCTTCCTCCCAGCCCCTCTGCATGCTTCCTATTATAGGACCTCAGTTCCCTTTTGGGCAGGGGATGGGTTCCCAGGCACAGCACAACCTGTGCTCCTGGCCCAGACCAGGTCATCAGGAAGCGGAAGGAAGTCCTGAAGGATGAGAAGGAGCAGGAGAAGATTCAGAAAAGGAAGCACCTGGACTTCCTGGATATTCTCT
Source organism: Callospermophilus lateralis (assembly GCF_048772815.1). Taxonomy (NCBI): domain Eukaryota; kingdom Metazoa; phylum Chordata; class Mammalia; order Rodentia; family Sciuridae; genus Callospermophilus; species Callospermophilus lateralis. Next base: position 108,754,576 of record NC_135311.1, on the reverse strand, counting down.
TGGAAGCACGAGTGAGTATGTAGTTGCCCAACCCCACTGAGAGCTGGTCACAGAGGGATCTTCTGCCTAGGGCCAGCTGTCCAGCAGAAGAGGCTGTTAAGTACTCCTTACCTTTTTACCTGGAAAATATAACTTGCTCCTTGTCCCATTACACATATCAACAAAGCTGCAGATATTCAGGGTGTGTCTGGCTGGGCTGTGGCATCAGAGATCTGAGAGCTTGGGTTACATGGTAGAAACCTGAAGATATTTCTAGACTTCTAAAAGCCCCAAGAATTTTGGCATTGTAGAATCTTAGAATTTAGGCTTTATTCATTTGGTCCTTTATTTCTCTGTTCTATAAACTCACTGAGTACCTGCATTGAATCTGTTTTTGCACTAGTGTATAGAGATGGGAAAGACCTGGCCCTGCCCTCCAGGTTCTTACAGTCTAGTAGAGGGAATAGTTGGTGGATGTTGACAAAGATATCTTCCCTTGCCAGGTGGCATTCTGTGTGTTAAGTGAGCAGAGTTGACATTTGGGGTAGGGTAAAGTCACAGGTCATTTGGTCAGAGAGATGGGAGATTGCTTCATGGAGTAGGAGGCATCCAGGCTGGGCTTGGAAGATAAGATGGGAAGTTCATAGTTCTCAGTCTGCAAAGCAGCTTTTACTTTCTCCTCCAAATCTGCATTTGATAACTCCTGTTTCAATTTCTGTTTAATATCTACTTCAAGTGCTTTGAGCTGTCTCATTACCCCTTAACCCAGGATGAAAATGGGCTTAGGCTGTCAGACACAGACATCCGGGCTGAAGTGGACACGTTCATGTTTGAAGGCCACGACACCACCACCAGTGGCATCTCCTGGTTTCTCTACTGCATGGCCCTATACCCTGAGCATCAGCAGCGCTGTAGAGAGGAGGTCCGTGAGATCCTAGGGGACAAGGACTCCTTCCAGTGGTGAGTAAGGTTGAGAGTGAGCCCAGTCTGTTGTGCCCAACCCAGGGAGAGGCTGTGCCCATCCTGTCCTGTGCCATCCTGTCCTGTGCCTGGAGATGAGGTGAGGTGACTGACCTGTTTTTTTCTGGTGCTACAGCTTTTGTGGGTGGCTGAGCGTGTATGTACCCTGCAGCCCACTTCTCCCAAAAGGAGCCTTTTCAGTGTCACATAGAGAAAGTTATCAATAAGAGGCTGATTTTTGTGAATTGAATTTCTCTGCTGGTAGAACACGAATACCCTTCTGGGTTCCTGGGCAGAGCAGGGAGGGCTGGGAGAGAAAGAGGAGGAAGTTGCTAAGGTGGTAGGGAGAGCCAGCCTTTGTCACCTGCCTTTGGGTGGTAGAACACAGTCTCTGGACTCCTACATCTTTTCCCACTGGTGAAGGACAAAGAACTGTTTCCCAAACTCCATCTCTTAAAAACTTCCAAATGTTCTGCCTTGTTTCTTGGCTCAAGACTGAAGTCCTGAACACGACACCTGATTGGCCCCAAACTCTTTTTGCAGTGTGATCTCTAGGAATCTCTCACAGCCTCCTCTCCCCCAACTGCCTCCTCCCCTCAGGCCTTTGTGTCCTGCCAGGCACCTCAATTTTATGGGCTCCTGAACTGCCTCTCGAACAGACAAGGCACATAGCAGAGGTACATAAAGTGTCCAGTCAATGGAGGAACTTTGGGTTCACTAGAAGGGTCTGACCTATATATGTCTAGGATCCGAGACCTGGAAGAAACTCTATTATTTATTTTTATTGGTTGGATTTTGGAACTTTCCAGGGTATCCAGCCAGGTACCAGGTAGTATATGTGGGGCAAATGGGAAGAGGAGGAGAAGCCAAGTTGCTGTTCTTGGGAAGTTTTTAGAGACAAATTCACATAACTGAAAAGTCAGAGAAAAACAGAGGGAAGAATAAGGTTGAGAGGCCTGGATATTGAGGGCAGAGGCATCAGAAGGCGTGGGGCTCACCTTGACTTTATAAGGAGGATTTCAGCTGGGCAACATCGTGAACGCACCCTGAGGCAGGTAGTTCAAACATTCTGCTTTCACTTCATCCTGTTTAGAACTTGAAGCAACTTAGAGGACACAGATTCAATAAAACAATACAACAAATGAAAAATCAGGACAAGAGAGAAAATAACTTGGGAGTTTGGGGCTCTCTGTAATAAGATATTTCACAGTAGTTATAGTTAGACCTCACATTTGAGGCTTCCTGGTGACCAAGTGTGCGTGTGTAGTGTGTGTGTGTGTATCATTTATCAGTTTATCATTCTGTACCCATTGAACAATTCACGAATATCGGTTGGTTAATTCAATCAACATACATTCCTGTCCTTTCTGTTCCAAGTCTGTTCCAAACTGCAGGGAATTGCCCCTTGTGGGGCTTTGATGGGTCCTGAGATATGTCCATAGATCTGTCCTTGTCTTTGATGGCTGGATACATACATTTCTAGGGTATTGTGCCTTCCTCTCCTAGCAGCAAAGATGAGGAGGGGATGGGAGATAGTGGGGCCAGATTGCTGGGGCTGAGTGGCCACACTGTGTCTGATCTGGCTGGGCACTTGGAGCTTTTATGCCCCCTCTGACTCTTGGATGGATGGTGGTGGTGAGGTGGGAAGCTGGGGCTGGGGTCTATCTTCTTCCAGGATTCTACTACCCCCATTCCCAAGTGTCCTCTGTTGCTGGCAGGGATGATCTGGGCAAGATGACCTACCTGACTATGTGCATCAAGGAGAGCTTCCGTCTCTACCCACCTGTGCCCCAGGTGTACCGCCAGCTTAGCAAGCCTGTCAACTTTGTGGATGGTCGCTCGCTGCCTGCAGGTGGGATGGGGTGGGTTTGTGGGAGTAGAATCAGAGTCCTCTGGATCCTCTTCTGAAACCTTTTAGACTATTGGTCAAATCTTTGCATCAAAGGGAAAGAGCTCAGGCTTTGCATTCAGAGGCCTGGGTCAAATCAGCCTCACAACATATGAATTAATTCCTCCACCTCTAAGCCTCCATTTCCTCTTATGTAAAATAGGGGTGAGGAGAATAGCAACTTTTCAAGGTTGTTGTCAGGATTTAAGAGACAATATTCATCAGGGCTCTCCAGTACCACCGTGCATACCCAGGTTGAGTTCTAGACAACTTCAGGGGACAAGATTCACATAGACTACGATGTTGTGCAGTGTACAACCCATACACAGCAATACATGATGGCTCTGTAAAGAGTGTGTAGAACTCCACCCAACCCAACATGTAGGACATACCAGTGATTGGTAGCTGTTACTATTGATAACATAATCTTGTGAATAATAAACTTACTGAGAGTTCATTGAAAGCAGAAAGGATATTAAGACCCTGTCTGTCCTACTTTATGGTAGGTTGGGTTCATTTCTCCTTTATTTCTTTCCACAATGTCTGTGTCAGGACCATGCCCAGTGCTGGGTCTATAGGAACCAGTCATGATGATGATCAAGGTACTTTGATGAGTGAGTGTGAACATAAGCTGTCTGTCACTGGCAGTGGATAGTAGAGGATTTAGCCTTTATGTGGAGGAGACCTAGCTGCTCCAGGAACACATTGTCACCAGGCCTCTGTTCCACCTACAGGCAGCCTGATCTCTCTGCACATCTATGCCCTCCATAGGAACAGTGCAGTGTGGCCTGACCCTGAGGTACTCCATCTCTGGGCCTGAAGTCAGACTGGGTGGGGGAGGGTATGGGGCTTATACTATGCCAGGACCTGGTGGATATTTAAACAAAGCTTGATCCCTTAGGTTTTTGATCCCCTGCGCTTTTCCCCTGAAAATACCTCTGGACGCCACCCCTTCGCTTTCATACCCTTCTCAGCTGGGCCCAGGTAGGAAGAGACCCAGCATCTTCAGGCTCCCAAGGCTGTGGAGGGGGGTGGAGGACATCATGGGGGAGGCATCATTATGGAGTGCTTCATGATGAGGGGGGACCATGCTGGGTTTGTGGGTACCATCATGCAGGGTAAACTCCAGGGAACTTTCTTGCTATTGTATTCCTGTCCTAGGGAAGCAGGTGGGATGGGTGAGTCATCCAGGAGAGACCTCAAACCAGAATCCCCAGTGTAAAGCTACTCAGCCTGGGCTCCTCATCATTCTCCCAAGATCTGTTTCTTAAGTCCAAATCAATTAATCCACCAGCCAGTTATACGACCAAAAATAGTTATTGATTTCTGTTGGCTACTAAGAGTCCTGAATTTCACCAATCTCAACACTCCAGGGAGCAACATCTCTTTGTGCTGTTCACTGTAGGAACTGCATCGGACAGCAGTTTGCCATGAATGAGATAAAAGTGGTCACGGCCCTCTGTTTGCACCGCTTTGAGTTCTCTCTGGATCCCTCGCGGGTGCCTATCAAGATGTCCCAGCTGATCCTGCGCTCCAAGAATGGTATCCATCTCTACCTGAAGTCTCTGGGCCGTGGGCCTGGGAAGTAGCTCTGTAGAGAACCAGGAACCAGATAACCCTGGCAGTGGGCTCTCCCCGGACACTGCCTTCTGGGTTGGATGTGGAGTGGTTGAGGCTCTCTGGCTTCTGGAGGCTTGTAATTTGGAAGGGGAATAGGCACTAACATAGACAGCTTCCTAGAGGAGAGTGCCACATCAACATGTATGTATAAATGCTTGTTATGCATGTATTCTAGAGCTGATTCAGTCATTCAACAAACACTTGGTGAGCACCTACTTGCTTAGAGAAAATTTATGTCCCATAATTGACGATTGTTCTAAAATGTAACAAAACATACATTCCAGCCTCAGTGACTGCATTGGAAGCTCTGCCTCTGGATTCATGATGGAGGGACGGCTCAGGGCATTGTCCCTTCATTGAGATGTGTTTCTATGTTTAACTGTGTGTGTGTGTGTGTGTGTGTGTGTGTGTGTGTTTGGAATATAACAGACATAACAGAAATTCACATAAACAAAAACTGAAAAAAATTATGGATAATTCTAAAGCACACCCCCGCTCCCCTGCACCCCATGAACACTGAGGAATTGGAAGATGGTTTCTCCAGGGTGTCTCTGTCCCTCCTGAGATGGATCCCTGTGGCATCCCTGCCATTCTCAGCAGTGGTATCCCACAGTGCTCTAGGCATTCAGGGTTAGGCTGGGGAAGGTGGCCAAGTGGCATTAGAGGGGGACTTGCTGGGAGAAAGAAAGTCCTTCTTGAATCAGGTGTTGAGTTATGGGTGAGGTATGAAGCTGCAAAGGGCTTTTGGGGGAGGGCCTCAAACTGGGAACCACATGATGACCCCTGGGTGGCACCCAAGCTTAACTCAATTTGCTTCCCTTGTCTCTGGATCTTTAGCCCTCAGACGTTACCTGGTGTCAGCAGGGTCGGTGACCCTCCTGATGGGAGGAGACTGGGATCCCATTTCAATATTAAGGGAAGGAACCAGTGATGCTTATCTAGAAGGAATGAGCTGGGGCCTCCTGACTCAGGCGTATGTTGACCAAGACTCCATTACTAGTACTGCAAATCTCCCTGACAGTATGTGTCTGTGAAAGATTGACCCGAGAGCTCTGGAGCCAGAGGGGAGGGGAGGCTACCTCCGGGAGGGCAGAGGGAGGCTGGGACTGTTGGGCAGCACAGTTAAGTTCTTGTTAATCCATCTAGTTCCCTAAACATAACCCTCTGTCTCCTGTAACCCTGGGCATCTTTGCGCACATGTGTATGTGTGTGTGGGTAGAGTGTGGAGTGGGCAATGGGTGTGTAGGAGTGGTTTACACGAGTATCTCTGTGCTTGTGTCATGGGAGGTGGGTATATGAATGTGAATCAGCCTGGCTCTTACCTGTTACTTGCAGGCAACAGGGTCAAATTTTTGGCAACACACTTTTTTTGGAATCTTGTGGTCAGAACACCTGCCCATGGTTGGCAACCCAGAATTCTGAGCTCCTGTTTTCCTGTGCTCTATGAGTATGACCAGCATACTGTATCATCTGGTACCAGCGGACCTACTAAACCTCCTCCTGTAGCATTCCCTGCTCATTCTCCTGCCCCCAACTCTCTCCTCTCCCCTTGGTCTAGCACCAAATGTTCAGCCCTTTCCTGCCCCTCTTCAGACCAGGACTGAACAGCTTAGTGACTTAGGAGGTCAGGAAACAAGGAAGGAGGTCCTGGCTCAGGCAACTTGGGGAGAAACCCTTTCCACGAAGCAGAGCACAGGATACTGGGGGAGGCGAAGGACTCCAGGGAAGTCTGTCTGTGGAATCCTGAACTATGAATGGTTCAAGGAAATAAGGGAACCTGTGTTCAGATCCAGCAAGAAAAGCAGGGTGTGGTTTGAGAGAGGATGATTGAAGTCAGACACCAGCCCAGGGAGCCTGGTGGGAGTACTGAGGGATATGGGTGCTGAAGACCCAGAGATAAGGGAAGCAGATGCAGTTGTGCTTGGATGCCACACAGGGGTCATCCCAGGGCAAGGAGCACTAGTTCTAGGCAGTTACCAGACGTGAGCAAGGTCAATGAAGCCCCTCCTCAAGAGTGGCCAGCCATTTGCTCATCTGGGCTCCTTCCAGCCCTTGCTGGAAAACTGTCCACTCCTGAACCTCCTGAGGAGGCTGGGACTCGTGGGTTACCAGGTGTCTGATGACATGGCCAGGCTGGGCTGTCTTCTCACATCTCATTGGGTCTGTGAAGAGCAGGGTCCTCAGCCAGGTGTGGTGGTGCATGCTTATAATCCCAACTACTCCGGAGGCTGAGGCAGGAAGAATGCAAGTTCAAGGCCAGTCTCAGCAACTTAGACTTTCACAACATAAAATAAATAACAAGAGGTGGGTATGTAGCTTAGTGGTAAAGTGCTTCTGAGTTCAATCCCCAGTACATCAAAAAGAAAAAAAGAAGAAATAAAAAGGTCCCCCAGGTCTCATGCCAGACCAGGACTGCAAGTCTTTCCTGCTCAGCTCAACTCCAGAAGGGCTCTAGCTGGGACCTATTCTGAAAAAAATCTAGCTTGAGAAACATCCCTTGGATAGAATGGAGGCCTGGTCTTTTTTTTCCCCAAAGGTGTGAGCCTCTCCCTCTGAGCTCCCAGACAAGAGATTTTTTTTTTTTCTAAACACAGCCACTACATGGGACCCTCATCAGCTATGGGGCATCAGGGTTGAGATGTCTGGAGAGGTGGGCCAGGCAGGAGTCAGTCCTGGTGCTACAGGGCAAATGTCATCTCCTTCTCCTTCCTCAGGAAAGACTTGTCTCCCTGCCTGTCTCCCTTTCCCTCTATCTCCTCCCAAGGGAAGACAGGCACTATATGTGACATTAGGAACTTTATTGCAGGGAGGAGGGAGATGGAGAGGCGTTTGTGAAAGACAATCAGGTAGACAGAAACCATGCAGGAGAGGTTCAGATAGACAGATGAGGTGCCATTTGGGGAGGGATTCTGTTGGGTTCATTATCGGCTTCTAATGTTGCTCAAGTCCTAAACTTTAGAGCCCACGAATATGTTACCTCATATGTCAAAAGGAACTCAAGTTTTCATTAAGTAAAGGATCTTGAGATGGGGAAATTATCTTGGATCACCTGGATGGACTTGATGTAATTAGAAGGTTCCTTACAAACAGGAAGGAAATGTGAAGACAGTAAGAGAAAGAAGTTTGCAAAGATGCTGGCTTCAAAGAAGTGCAAGGGAGCCAGTATGGAGGAAAGCAAGAAATGCAGCTCGAGTCTGAGAAGTCAAGGGTCAAGATTCTCTCTAAACCCTGCAGAGGAAGGCTGGTTACATCCACAATTTGGTCTTCTCTCAGTGATACCAGTGATACCCACTTTGGATTTCTGATTCCAGAACTGTAAAAGAATAATAATTCCCATTATTTAAAACCACTAAGGTTGTGGTTATTACAGCAGTGTTAGGAAACTCAGAGAGAGAAAAACATGTAGGAGGAAAGGGAAAAGACAGGTAGAGGGGCAGGCAGGCTGGGTTATGTGCATAGTCAGAGATGTAGGCAGGTGGGAGACAGGTAGATAGACAAACAGGTAGGGAGCCTGGAGGCAGGTGAGAGGACAGACAGGAGGACAGGGAATAGGCAGATGGGAAGAAAGGCAGGTAGGTAGACGGGAAAGCAGGATGTGGGCAGATAGGCTGGGGACAGGAGCAGGTGACAACACAGCTAAGAGGCCTTCAGAGCCTGCTCTTGACCTACCAGTGTTAGTGGAGCTTTCTGAGACGCAGGTGGATCCCATTCTTGGACTTTAATACAAGTCGCGGTATGGGAAAGGGGATCCTGGTGGGATCTGGCAGCAGCTCAAAGCGGAGCAGGGTCAGGGCCACAGCCACCTTCAGCTCATTCATAGCAAACTGTTTCCCAATGCAGTTCCTGGGCCAGGCAGGGACAGTGAAGTAAGCATTGGTCTTAGGCCTGTTCTAGGCTGGGCAGGCAGTGGTCCCTGAGCACCAGCCCAGAGCTGGGCATTCAGGGTCCTCTTTCATGGGGCCTGCCTGACACCTTTACTTACAGATCACACATTCCTCTATCTCCAAGCCTTGGTTCACACTCTCCTGGTCTTTGACAAGGTCTATGACTGTTTGAAGACTGGCCCTGATGTTACTTTTGCTTTCAGAAGCAGGAAATTTCTATTAGGACAGCACCAGTACTCTAAGGGACAGAGTCCAATCACATGAATAACTTAAATAATTAATTTTTGATTGTACATGTAGAGTAGGTGATGGATTGGGGATCCTTGAGCTGCAGCCCCATCTGCCACCCACAGGGTGATTAGGCTTCTGCTACTCTCTAACCCCCTCATTCCACTAGTCTGTAGCCTTCTACTTATACTCCAGAACTGTCCCTATTTGCCATCTTTAGCTGAAGATTAAATCCTCTCCTGGACTCCTCTGGTGTCCCTGCGTCCCTCTCCCTACACACCAAGCCACAGCCCAACTCAGACCTTCCCATGCCTTCCATCATGCTCTCCATGTCCAAATGCCCAAGCTCCCTCCACATCTCTCTGGATTGCTGCCTTACCCACCTTCTGCCTGTCCAGTCTCACTTTCTAGCTCAGCTCAGGCTGTGGCGATCATAGAGAATGTTCCCTTCCATCTCTGCCTACATGTCTTAAAATCTCAGATCAGTGATCAGTTGGTCCTCACCCCATGCCAGCTGCCTCTCCTTCCCCCTTCCAGGCCTTAAAGGTGCCGTCCAAGCTTTATTTAAGGACACATCATAGTCCAGGGCCAGTCTGCACAGTGCTAGGGGTGTGGAATACTCTACAAACTGCTCAGATGAGTGAGTGAAAGAATAAAGAAGGGAACAATGTGTCTTAAGCTTAGGTGTTTGTCTCTAGAGAATGCACTTTTTTTCCTTGACTTTGAATTCTTGGAGTCAGTGACAATATCTTTCATCTCTATGTTCCTGTCACCTAGCCTATATAGGTCCTGGCACAGAGAGGCTGGCTTAATAATTTATCTTACACCAAATTAAGTTAGTTAATGTCACTTGATTTTAAAAATTCGGTTCACTTAAATTTAGTAATGGAATGTAAAACAGAATGGAATACGAGGAAAGGCAATATTGGTTTTGACCTAAACTATCTAATACTCTCCTGCCCCCTAGTGGCAGAAACATGATTTGCAGCCAACGTAGGAAGAAGTAGTCCCAGAATTAAACAAATCCTAGAAAACCAATTTCTGGAAAAACAATTTGCTTAAAGCCTCTTCTATGAAAGCTGACTTACCATTTGAAGGACTCATAGGCATATGGGCTGAGAAAAAAGCCTACTTCTATTAGTTTTTAGTAAAATTTATATGATGTTGTGTCTCACTGGTTGATTTCAGCACCTTTTGTGGATGAAGGCAGCAGCCCTTTTGGAGTGAACCTTTTTGGAGGAACCTTTCAAATGTTATGTGCCACATACCAAATAGAGTGGCTTTCTCTCAAAGGCAGTTTACTGTCCTCATTTTAGTGCTTTTTGTCTGAAGCTGGACTGTAAGTGTAATTTCAAGGTATGTAGACCTTACTTCACCTGTCAAATTTTGACAACTAGGAATGTTGTACGGGGAGTGTGAACATTAACATGTAGTCAAACATCATGTTGGGAGAGACTGCAAACATGAGGCTAAGGGGCCATATACACTGGTGGGATGCTTTCTTCAAATAGCTCACCTTTCAGTCTCTAACTGAATAGTTGGCACATTCCAGGCCTTGGGAAAAACAAACACTAGCAAAGTCGTCACTTCCTTCAGTGCTCTGAGGATTGGAGACTTGAACAGAAAGGGTGGTGGGCTGGATTTAGAATATGTGGAAGAGAGGGCTCTACTTGGTAAGAATCCCGGCAACTGAAGTGAAATTTATAAGAGAATTTCTAATTCACAAAATCATATCCTTAAAGTGCGAAAAACACCAGAATATGCTGATGTGTGGGACACCCTCTGACAGTGAAATTTTGTGTGACCTTGGGAAGGGCAGAGGACCAGCATGTCCGTGGTGTGCCCTGCACTGCCATCATTCTTTCATGCACTGACATGCCCACATGAGGTTTCTTTCCCATGAACACCAACAAACAACACCATCCCTGAAGATGCTGTACAGCAACTTCAGGGATCACAAATTTTGGGTATATGCCCAGAGACGATTCCTCTTTCCCCCATCCAATGACCAAGACAGGACCCCTCACCTGGCTCCTCCTGAGAAAGGCAGGAATGAGTGACTATGTCGGGAAGAATCTGGTGCAAACCGTAAAGGGTCATATACCTGCAGAGAGAGAACAGCAGGACCAGGATAGACAAAGGTCAAGCTCCTGATTCTGATCCACGTGGGGACAGGCTATCCAGAGGTGGGTGTAGAGGGAAGTGGTATCCTCAGAGATCATTTCCTCCCATCCCCTCCGGACCTCCATACCTCTGGGTTTGGCCACACTTTTGAGTTGTGGTGAAGGCCATAAAAGGACAGCGTGACTATGATGCCTGTGGGGCAGAGAGAAGATCGATGACGCCCATGGGGTGAAGCCCTGATCCTCCAACCAGCAGGGGACATGCATGCACAGAAGGCTGTTCCTATAAAGCATGACTTTGAGCAGAACATGTGTGGATTTGACAAAACACCTGAGCCCTGGCAAGGAGTAGAAAACCACAAATCCAAGAGAGAAGCAAGAAAGCATCGTACCTTACTTTTGGGAATAAATCTATGGGAGATGATGTTTTTGAAAAATTCCCACTGAGGAGTACACATTAATTCATTTAGTCCTTACAACAACCCGCCAGGGAAGATGGCAGGATCCCTATTTTTCAGATGAGGCAATTAAATTTCAGAGAGGAATTGCCTATGATCACATAGGTAGGATGTGGCAGGGCTGGGATTCAGACCTAAGGAGGTATGAGCCAACAGATGGTTGGCTACCATGGCAGGGATCTCATGTCCGGTCATAAGCTGCTCTCTCTCATCAACCTGAGGCTCCTGAGGGACTGGACACATCTGACCCATGCCATGAGATTTGCTGATTTCTTTTATTTGCCTTGACTGAATGAAAGACCCACTTCTCCCTAGCCCCTGTCTGATACTTTTCTACCTTCCATATCTCAGGAAATAGAATTTTAGAGCTAAAGTCATGAGATACTACATCCAGAGGCTGACATCTCTATAGAAAAGTTTCCAGGGATTGAGATGCATCACATTTATAGATATGTGCACATAATTATTTGCATTTCACCAATTTTTCTGCACATTATACATCCTCTATATTTCTGCACAAATATAGAGGATAATAAAAATGATACAACAACGAGGACATATGAACATCATGGATGCCCATGATTCCTACAGTGTTGAACTAGAATCAAAGAACATCAGTGCTAACAGACTTAAATAACTCTAGCACCATAAGACCAGAGATTCTAAAGAAGAAGGAATGTTAGCTAAAGAACAAGATAAGTTTAGGATGCTAGTTATGTGGACTATTAGAATTGGAAGGAAATTTATAGGTCATTTGGGCATATGTACTGGAAAATACACAGGGAGGCATAGACAGGTTCAGAACTGCGGAAGCACGTGGGGATTTCTGATCCTTCTTATCTCTGGGGAGATCTTATGTGAATAAGTCTGGGAAGATCATACCTTTGGGTAAAGAGCGTCCATCAGGGAAGGTGACAGGTGTTTTGAGGTCTCTGACAACAACTGGTACTGGTGGGTAGATCCTCAGGGCCTCCTTGATGCACATGGTGGTGTAGGGCATCTGGTCCAGGTGGTCCCTGAAGTGAGGCCATCTTGAGCAGAAGGCAGGACCTGGGAAGACTAACAGCTTGTCCCTACCAGAGGCAGGGCTCTCCCACCTCTTGAGCTCTCACTCACCAGGTGATGGAGGCTCCATCCCCCAGGAGGCTCTGGACCTCCTCCCTGCACTTCTGCTGATGCTCAGGGTGTGTGGCCAGAGCATAGAAGATCCAGGAGATAGCACTGGCTGTGGTGTCATGGCCCTCAAACATGAAGGTGTCCACCTCGGCACGCAGGTCCTCATCAGACAGGCTGCTCCCATTCTCCATCTGGGGAGGCCATAGATAAGAGAGCAGGGTTTGTAAATTCCCTCCCCTGGGCAAAGCCCCAGGTTTCTTTTCCACATACTCACTTTGGCAAACAGGAGGATGTCCAGGAAATCCAAGTGCCTCTTCCTCCTGATCTTCTCCAGCTCTCTCTCGTTCTGCAGCTGAGCCTTCCTTTCTTTGATCACTTGGTCTGTCCCAGAACAGCAGTTACCAGGCAGGGCTGAGAGCCACAGAAACCCCCAGAAGCCCCATGTGCCTCCCTGCACCAATTTGGGTACCTCGTAAAACTCAGGATGAGTGTGGTGTGTGGGTCAGGGGGCCCAGAACTATCAAATGCAGGTCAAAACTCCTGTCTAGAGTACAGCACATAAAGTATTTGTATAAGCTTTTGGGATGGGTCTCATCAATATTACCAATGGGATGGCACAAGTAATCCCTTGCACACTGTCTTGCACCTTAACATTTCAGCTCCCAACCCTTGCAGTAGGGAAGTACTCAGCGTTTGTGTGTCCTAAGTCCTGCTGGAATACCAGGGGACCTGGCTGTGCCTGAGGGGTCATGACCAGCTCTATTAGACTGCCCCTGGTAAAGGAGAGGAGGCAAGGAGGAGACAGAACCTGTGTGCTCATGGGCAAGTTGGCAGGCACGGTGGAACAAGCGGCCATCAGAGGACAGACCATAGATGGTGTCATTCTGGTGAAAGACATTTCTTACACGGTCAAAAAACAGGTTGTTCAGGTCCCCAATGGCTTTGATGTAGGACTGGGAATGCCTGAGGGAGAGGATGCAGAACATATTGGACTGTGAAGAGAGAGGACCTGCAGGCAGAGTGGGCTCTGTTGTGGAGTTTTCCTGAATTGTGGGGACAGACAACACTAAGACACACATTACTTCTGCCTTACAGACCTTGTGAGCAGGCTGCCACCTGTATTGGGGATCAGGGTTCTGTGGCTGGGACAGGGTTGATTTTGGTAGGGAATTAGGGCTTGGTCTGGGGCTGGGGTCAGAATCTCTCTTTTTGTGGGGGTGATCATCCATACTGATCTTTCTGCCTCTCAGGTGAGTCCACACCAATTGGTTAAGAACAAGGACTCTGTAGCTGAAGGGTTATCACTGACCTGTCCAACTGGACATTGCCTTGGTAACTGAAGGCACACTTCATGATGGAGTCCAGGGTCATCATGGAGATGTGCTGGAAGATCTCTACAGAGGAGTCCTTGACAATGAGTTTTTCCCATTTGTCCTGTTGTGGGATAGGGGCAATGATCTTCTCATTTTCCCTAGAAGGCTTGTGCATCTCCAGATATCCCATTCCATGTCCCTCACTTTAGAGAGCAGATGCACTAAAAAATGCTGAAGCAAATGTTTGTTAAATGGTGCCTATATTTTCACAAATTATTTAAAAATTAAGCAGAGTATCCTATAATAAGTTTTTTTTTGAGTTTTGAAAGCCAGTTATAATGTTTTGTTTGACCAGTAAAATATAGAGCTGAGTTCCACCTGAGGGACTGGTAGGACTCTAATTTTAGGGGATAAATGTCTGGAGGCAAAAGAAAAACCTAAAACTTAAGTTGCTGCTATAGGCACTTCTAATGGGCCACCAGGGACTTTGATTTCTGTTTATTCAACAAAAGTTTGCTGAGACCAATTGGGTCAGAAATCAGAGTTTTGACTACACTAAGGTTTTATCTCAATCCTGTAAGAATGGCAATTATCAAGAGTGTAAATGACAATAAAACCAGGTGAGGATGTGGGGAAAAAGTACACTCATACATTGTTGGTGGGACTGTAAATTAATACAACTACTCTGGAAAACAGTATGGGGGTTCCTCAGAAAACTAGGAATGGACCCACCATATGATCCAGCTCCACTCCTTGGTATTTATCCAAAAGGTCTAAAATCAGTATACTATAGTGATATGGCTACTTCATAGTTTATAGCAGCACAATTCATAACAACCAAGACATAGAACCAGCCCAGATGTCTGTCAACAGATGGATGGATAAACAAAATGTTTTATGGAGCCACAAAGAGGAATAGAATTATGGCATTTGCTGGTAAATGAACGGGACTGGAGAACATCATGCTAAGTGAAATAAGCTAGACTCAGAAAATCAAGGTTGAATGTTTTTTGTAATATGTAGAAGGTAAAGCAAAATAAGGAAAAAGGGAGGAGATGTCAGATATCATAAAAATAAAAATATAGAGAAGATCAGTGATGTAGAAGACAGGGTTGAGAGGGAAGGGGAGGGTTGGGAAAGGGGAGGAAATTAGGAATAAATTTGACTAAATTATGCTATGTGCATGTATAAATATACCACAGTGAATTTTACTTTTATGTATATCTATAAAGCACTGATCAAAAAATAAGTAAATAAATGAGTGAAAGGAAGACCAGTAGAGAAAAGGAAGAAGACTAGGGAGAGGGAGGAGGGGAGGAACAGGAAGGGGCAACAGTGACTGAACTAAATTTTTTGCATATATGATTTTGCCAGAATGAACCCAACAATTGTGTATAACTATAAGCACTAATAAAAGTGCACTAATAAAAATAAATTAAAGTTTAGGTTGCAATTAATGGCATGGCAGGTTGGCAGTGAGAATGCAGACCTGGTATCCTTTTCATTGCATATGTTACTCAAGTCCATGCAAAAGCCCCGGGCCTTAGGTCAGAGCCTGACTGAGTGACATCCTGGCAGTTCTAGCCTACCTTTGAAGCTGCTGTTGCCCAGGTCAGCCAGTCCTGCTGTCTGGCATGATTGACTATTCCTCCAGTTTACTGTTCTGAAGACTTGGAAGTGGGAGACAGGGTCTGTATCCACCTTGATGCTCTCTGAGTTGCACCATAGCAAAGTGTGGCTCTATCTTGATGCCTGGGTCCTCTCTGTCCCATCTAATTTTTAGGAATCTACTCTCACAGTAACGTCCTGAGAGTGTTATTTCATCTGACTCTGTCTGATGGCTGTCTGTGTTAGATAGGGGAATCTGAGAGGGGCTCTTGAGTGGGTGAGTGGAAATGAAAGAGAGAGACTCACCAACATCACTCGGACAGAGTCAGCCACGATTCCCACATAGGGCTTCAGGATGTCGTAGTGGAAGGCTGGGGTCAACATCCGCCGGTGCTGGAACCACGTCTGTTCATTTAACAGGAGCAAACCATACCCTGGACCAGAGATGGATATGTGTATGTGGGTTGAAGATACCGAATCAGAGATACCCCTGGGATAATTAGGGAGGTACTATGGGGTAGAGATGGGGAAGATAACATTGAAGAAGGTGGAATTTCTTGGACAAAGGAAGGAGGGACATGGTGCATTTCAGGAATGTGAATTTCCTACATGGGCTGGTATATCATAAAAGCTGTGAGATAAAGGCTGAGAAAGTGTTGTGGACAGGAAAAGAAAGGCCATAATTAAATGTCAGCCTGGGATGTTTGGAGTAGATAGATGGCAGAAGACTAGGAGGTCTCATACCAGCACAGGAAGGAAGGAGGGTATGGTTAGAAGAAATGAGACTTGATTTGGGGATGGGACATTCCTTGGCCTTTCTGTCACCTGTTGATCTTGTGAACCAGAGAATAACACTGGAAACCTAACTAGAGACATACATACCAATCCAGGGAGCCAGGAATCTGTAGGTGCCAGAGGCCTTTGGATCTGAAAGGTTTAAAGTAAAGGCTTAACAGGAAACTGGGGACCAAACAGTGCAGTCCCAAGGTAGCTGTGGTGTAGACTATGTGTTGCCACGAGTTCTTGATGATTACGAGTTGGCAATTCGTTCCCTCCCACCCCCTTCTCTGTCCTGATAGTCAGCTGGGCTTAGGAAGGCAGCTCCATAGACCAGAAGCTGAACACCCCCAGGACTATGATGAAGAGAAACAGGCCATGTTATCAATGCCAAAGAACGGGACAGCTTCTCTTGCCAGAATGAGGTTTCTCTCTCACCTGATCTCCCCAGAATCACCTTCATGTAGTCAGGGTCATAGATAATCACGTGAGCTTTGCTGCCCCAGAGCCAGCGGGGAAAGGCACTGGGGAACTTCTCTACCCATGACAGAATCTGTTGTAGCTCAAGATCTTTTTGGATCTGTCACCAAAGGAAAGACAAATGAACAAAATCTTTTGTTTAGGTCTAGTCCTTGCAACGGAGTGATGATCAGGGTGACTACAGGCACATAGTTATGGATCTTTCAAGAGATGTTAGAGATTTGGAGCTGTTTTGCTGACCTATCTGTGCTGACTTCCAGAACTTTGGTGTCTCCCAGGACTTGCTCAAAGCTGGGATCCTTTGGCCTTGTAGGATGGAGCTGTTGGCATCAGAGCCTCATTCTTGACATAAGCTCCATATCTTCCTCCTCCTCTTAAGTGCGTTCAATGCACAATCCCTTGCTGAGCCCCTCTCTGTGCTCCTTACATTGCTTTGTGCCTTCCTTCCCCAGGGCTGTCAGGATAGGGGGGTTGGTACTGCACCTCCCCAGACCTTTGACTTCTTCTTTCCCTCCTTTTTCTGTGACTCTACACACCTGTGCCAGGCTCTGTGCTGGGCACTGAGTTACAGCAAAGGACCTCACAGTGTAGGATGAGTTGGAGCTAAACAGATCTTGTCTATTAGGGTAACTCAAACATCAATCTCCCTCACCTGGAAGGTACAGTGCTTCTGTCCCACTCACATGGGCCTATGATCATCAGGGTTTCAGTCCCTAAAAATCACCTATTCTGAAAATTCCCTTGATCTTCAGCAAACCTAGCTGGTTGGTCCCTCTACTTGACATTCCCCACCCACTCCAGCAAAGTAAGCTCTTTTACTGTGGTTTGAAGTCTTTTGAGGGTCTTTAAAATTGTCACCACACAGCATAATTCCTCAAGGCAATTTTTATGAGGTTCCATAAAAATCGAGGCAAGCTCCAGATCAGGCACTGATGGCATTCAGTGACTGGGGCAGGTGAGCCTCCTAGATAGGAGGCTGGTTCTTTGAGAAGAGCTGAGGAAGGTAGCAGTGCTCAGCTTGGAAAGGAGGAGACTACAAAGGACCAACCAACCACAGTCCTCCAAATGCAGGGCTACCAGGTCAGATATCAGATCTGTCTGGTGATACAGTGAGTGACAGAGCTGAGTAACAGCAGGACAGGCTTCTTTTGAGGGAGTGAGCTCCTGGTGCTGGGATGGGCCAAACCTAAGAGGTAATCTGGGTGTTCCTCACATGCCTAGTGCATGCAACAGGCTTTGTCCTGTGGACTTCCTGGCCAGTCTCTGGGCTACAGCATCCCTCCCTCCTACTCCCCTTTCCATTGGTTCCTACCTTGTGGCCAAATAACCAATGGGAGGGTGTAGATGGAAATTGCTGGAAGGCTTTGAGCAGCCACTGCCTGCGCAGGTAGAGCTGGGCTGCCTTGAACAGGAACAGAAGCAAGCCGAGCAGGGAGGCCAGCTGGAGGAACCCAGAGATGCTCACTGGGAGTCTGGTGAGACTCAGTCCAGAGACACTCATGGTGCAGCAGCTGCTGGATCACTAACTGTCTGTCGCTGTCACCTTTGACTTCCACTACTTATGTTCTGGGAGGATTTCCCCGCCCACCTGGAAATGAGGGCAGAGCTTGACCTCAGAGTCCAGAGTTGATTAACCTGAAACATCCACACGATTCTCCTTGGGAGGCAGAAATTTTTAGTCAGCTGACAGTGGTAATGGTCATGCACACACCCACTTTCCCCTCTCTGTATTATTTTTTTGTACATACTTATGGGGTACAGTGTGATAACATGAATACAGCATGTTCTGATCAAATCAAGATAATTATTATTTCTTTCTTCTTACATATTTATCATTTCTTTTTTTTCTACTGCAAAAGTTTTATTTTATTTTTTTAAACTATCTAACAAGATCATCACACAAAAATAGCTATTCTGCTAAAACGTGTCTAAAGTGAGGGTCACCATGCCCTGGGCTTTTTCCCAGACTTCATGGTTTATTAAGGCTGCCACTTTCCTGGTCTCAGCAGAGAGTTCCTTGAGTTCACTCAGGAAGCCCAACACCTGCATATTTACATCGGAATTGCCCATGCCAAGTTCTCCTGATGGGAGGTGAGTGCTCATCAATTTAGAGCATCTAAGTACCACAGCTGCCAGTCTCCTACCAGGTGTATCCATCTCATGGGCAGCTGTTGCTGCTTGGTGTCCAGGGCTGTGGTGAATGAGTGTCATGTATTGCTCTGTGAAGCATTCAGCCACTTCCTGAGGGGGCTGAGCATGCCCATGTGGGCTTTGGGCACATTTGCCAGCTCCTACTGCCTCTGATGGGGGAAGTCTTAGCTTCAGCTCACAAGCCTTTTCCTGTGGCTTCTCCCTTCTTTGGCACATTATCAATGAATTCTTTGGTGCCCCTCCTTTGAACTGAGCGTGACTGTTCTCCATCCCATGCTATCTTTGCTTTTCTGGAGCAGGTAGGGTTTCCTTCCGCCTTTACACACCTCCCACTGGTTTTTAACCCTTCTGCTGCAGGAGCCTTTTTGGTCATGTTCTTCATGTACTGCAAGTGAGGACGCTCGACCACTCTCTGACCTCACACTCTTTTCCTTTTGTCTTGGTGCCAATGGGGGTGTTGGAACAGATCACAGGAGGCTGCTCAGCTGTGACCTGAGGAATCCTCAGTTTCCCCTCTTCCATAGAAGGCTGGCTCTTCAGGCTATTGTTTCTCTCTTCTGGGGACCTTTGAACTCTTCTATGTCTTTATAAGATATATAATAAATTTTTTTAAACTGTAGTTACCCCTTGTGCTGTTGTGGTACCTAAACCTCTCTCCTAAATGTAGTTTGGTATCCCTGATCTGAACTCCCTCTATCCCTCTTCCCCCCACCCTTCCTGGTCTGTAGTGACCACTGTTTTACATTCTACTGCTATAAAATCAACTTCTTAGCTTTCACATTTGAGTGAGAAAATGTTAGAGTAGGCCCCACTGGCAGGCCTGGATGAATGAAGCATTCACCGCAGGAGGAGTGGGCACTCCTCAGCTGAGTCCTGAAAATATCTGTCACCAGTGAGATGCATCCGTGGGCCCAGGTTTGGTGTCAGCCAATTTCTAAGGGCTGCACAGATTCCTTCATGGGGAGTTAGCTCAATGGTTTACTCAGAGGGGGCTGCCCAGCTGTTTACCAGGGCTGCTGGTGGGTGGAAGAGGTCCCTGAGGTTCTTTCTGTAGTCTTGGTGAACTTGCTGCATCATAGGACTACACTTGAGTGAGCCTCAAGATGCTGTTGTTCAGTAGAAGCATGTGCAGTGGAGGGCAGAAAATGGGCAGGACTCTTCCTTTGGAGGTACTGAATCAGTGTAGATTCTCTGGCAGCTCTGAACACCCTGTGAAGGTTGCAGGCTTATCTAGTAGCAAATTCTTCAGGTATTGGAGGGTTTACTGGGGACTGCTGTGGGCCTCGTATTTGCTGTGTGAAGTTTAGGTTTTATCTTGCTTGGAGAGATGTGATGGTAGGTACTGTGTGCTCTACTTCCTTCTTTGGAAAGCCATCCTGGATATGTAGGCTGTGTGGCCTCCATCATGACCCTGCACTCCTACACTCTCCTTCAAACACTCCAGTGAAATGGTAGTTTTGTTTTCTTTGATTTAATCCTTGGTTGTGGAGGGAATGTGCTTGGTAGCTCTAATCTGGCATCCTACTAATGACAATCCACTGGGTATTTCCTGGGAACCAGGCAGGATGGTAGGTAGTAGGCACAAAGCAATAAAAATAGACATGAATCCTGACCTAAAAGAATTCATAATCTAGTTTACCAAACGTTCAGTAAGTATGATTGGTTGAACTATTATTTTAGTGATAAGAAATTGATGGCAGAGTGGCAAAGTGATGTTTTTTTGAAAAGACATGACTATTGATAGTCTGTGGTAGGATTAGAATTTTTCCCTATTGGACTATAAAACTGCCTCCCCTGACAACTTCTGAAATGTTTCCAACAACCTTCACCTTTACCTTTCCTAATAACAAGTAATCCATTACATAAACCATGGGACTATCTCCCCCCTCCCTTCTTTATCCTACAAAAAGCTTGGGGAAAGGGCATGCAGCTATTTACATCCCATTCCACTGAACTTTCCTCTAATTCTGTGGTTATTTTTCATCCTTAACTTTACTCTTCTTCCCTGACCTGGGACTCTTGGACCTTGACTCTTCCCTTACTTGGCTCAGCACCAGCTTTGCATCTACAGATAAGAGACAGTAGTGGGAAGATATGTGGAGTCGGAGTCTGGCTTTGAAATGTGGTTGTGAGTTTTTCTGGCCCTCTCTAAATCCTGAATTCTTCTTTTTAGTTGGGCTCGTAATGTGGTAAAAGCTAACATTTAGTGAGAAGTAAGTTTATGCTGGGCACAGAGCAAAAGACTTTACCTGATCCTTATCACAACAGAACAGATAAACAACAACAACAAAACAATTCATACTATAGATGGAAATATGAGGCAGGAACAGGTTAGTTGCTTTCTCAGCCTTACCCAGTTGATAAGAGGTGCTGCCAGGATTACTACCTGCCAGTCTTGATCCAAAGACATAGCTGTTATACATTAGCACAAAGGAGATGAGGACTAGGTTGAGCCTCATGACACTCCACTGGGCACATATCTTACATTGAAGGTCTCAAATGTTCTAGGAGGTATTTTATGTTTGCTATATTTTATCCAGGGGTTCTAAGTAGCAGGAGATGTGACAGATTATCTACTCCACATATAAGCACAAATTCAAGCCTCAATATCCAAGGTAGCCCCTGTGAGAAGATGTATCAAAAAACATGTGATTAAACGTGCATAGTCATATGAAGAATTTTGAAGGATATAAGTAAAGCTTATAAGAAAGTGATAAAAAGAGAATATAGAACTGTATCTATATTCTCTATAAGTTTAACTCTTACACAAATTTTGCTTTGCATCATAAATATTTATTAATAAGTAAATACCTTGTCCATTTATTTGGTATTCAGATACTTCAACCAAGACTTCTGGAAAGTTGTTACTGGGCATTGTATGTCCTTATGCTTCCCACTGTGCCTGTGCCTACTGATGGTGACTAATAAATACTGACTAATTTGGTGAATGAGGGAGAGAGGGAATGGGTAAAACTCTGGAGTGGCTGGATTTCCATCTTGACCACAGCAAGTTCAGTTTTTGGGTGCCATAGTTTATAGTAAAATGAAATCAATATTTTTCCTCCCACAAGCTTTCTGGTTGAGTTTATAAGCAAAGAAAAGCAGAGGAGAGGCTGTGGATTCTGATGAGGTATCTTGAAGCAGGTATTGCTTTGGGGCAATCACTCCAGGCTTTACTTGGTTTTTTTTTTTTTTTTTTTTTTTTTTTTTAAGCCAAGTTTGATTTCTTATGTCTCTTGGACCTGAACAATGACACTTTTGCTTAAGGGATTGGACTTGAGCTCCCTCTTTTTGCCCATAGGACTAGGGGTAGTAATGGGAGTAAGCTTCCAATGTCCTGTACTCCCTGGGCCTGGCCAGCATGACTCCTTGCTGCTCCAACTTAAGCCACGGAGCTGCCAGATATCGTGTCCAGGATCTTCTGTTTCACTCTCCTGCCTCAAACCTCCAGCCAACACTGAGTATCCAGTTGTTCCCTTTCTTTACAATTCCATGGTTGAGGAATAGAAGAGTGAGGGAAGAGCTTGGACCTCAGCATCCATATGTGATTAACCTGAGGGATCTGATTTGAGAATTAATGGAAAAGCTTTACCAGTTGACAGAGAAGATGGACATGTTTATACCCTTCTTCCTTCCCCATATTATTCACAATATTTAGTGGGTACCTACCATGTACCAGGAAGTATTCTAGTTCATGGGGCACACTGACAAGGAATACAGGCACAGACTGGATTTCAAGGTATTCATTGTCTTGTTATCAAGTGTTCCTTAAGAGTACCTGATTGATATATTATCCCAATTCAGTGATGAAAACTAATTAGAGTGAAGTAAAGAGAAGTGTTCAAAGGAAAATCACCATTGGTAGTCAGTCCAAGGTCACATTAGAAATATTCTCTGTTGGACTCTATAACTGCCTGCCTTAGTTGCATCAGAAATATTCCCTGGGGTTGTCCTATCCAGTTATGTCCCAGGGCAACTGGAGGTGGATGGAGCACTTAGATTCAGGTGGCTCAAGGCCCAGGTCAGCTTCTTAGTTCATATAGCCAGCAAGTTATCCTCTCTGCACCTCAGTGTCTGCTTTTATGACATGGGGTAGTGATCCTTTTCCCAAATACCCTAGAAGATAGTTCAGTTTTCAATAACTTACTGCTTTAACAAACAGTTGTTTGACCTTATGGTCTGGTGGATAAAGGCAAAAATCAAAAGCTAAAAAACAAAATAATAGCACAATTAGACATGGTAAGCCTGAGAATAAAATGTTCACCAGATATAGAAAAGACTAAATTAGAATAGGGTCTTTTTTTTCAATTGTTGATGGACTTGTATTTTATTTATTTATATGTGGTGCTGATAATCAAATCCAGTGCCTCACACATGCTAGGTAAATGCTCTACCAACTGAGCTACAACTCCAACCCCTAGAATAGGGTCTTGAAAGATGAATGGGTATTCACCAAGCGGGGGGTGATACACGGAGGAACAGTCAACAACAAAGTCATGGAGAGGAAGGGGTCATGTTAATCTTTAAGCTCCTCACCATCACTTTTTTTTCTGATTGTCACCCCAAAATGTCAAATCCAATTTGCAGATATATTATCTGAAAACAGAAAAGGTGTTTCAGGAAGAATCCCTTGAAAGCCAGATCACTCAGGTACCAGATTTGCTCTTACTTAATCCTTTCCCCATATGAATTCTTTTTCTCATCACCCTCCATTTTTGCCTTATTTCATGAGAGGTGATTCATTACTCAATCCAGGGGGCTGGAATTCAGTTTTTTCCCCGAATCCTGAGCCCTTTCAAGACCAGAGGGCAAAGGGGCATGCAACTATTTACACTCCATTCTGCTCAACTTTGCCCTGTTCTGAGGTTACCTTTCCATCCCCAAATATTGCATGAATGAAATAATGAAATATAAGGTATTTAGGAAAGGGAAATTTTCATGCCCACCCTCCCCTACCAGGGGCTCTTGAATATCTACTCTCGCTCTACTTGGCTCTGCAACTGCTTTTCACTTGCTGCACTGGGGACAGTAGTGGACTGTTCAGTGGAGTCAGAGAGTCTGACTTTCACTTGTGTTTATGGCTCTTTTTAAAAATCTCTGAGTCCTGAGTTCCTTTTTAGTTTTGGCTTATAATGGGGGAAATTGCTACCATTTAGTGAGCAAGTGAGCAGTTAATTGTTCAACACACTGAAAAAACAACTATAAATATATACACTCATATATATATGTGTGTGTGTATATATATATATTTCCCTCTCAAACATACACAGAAATCATAACTACACAGGATTTAAGTTTTAAAAATTTGTTAAGGACACATTTTTTTTGTGGGTGACCTAATGTATGGTCTAGTCTAAAAAAAGTTCCATTCACTGTTGAGAATAATGTTTATTCTTCAGCTGTTGAATGAAATGTTCTATAATTATCTCTTAAGTACATTTGATTTATAGTATTATTTAGTTCTGATGTTTCTTTAAAAATGAAAAAAAATTCTCATAGTATAGATAGGAAGTCTAAGGTAGAAAGAGGACAGCTGTTTGCCCAGGATCAACCAGTTGGTAAGAGGAACAGACTGAAGTCTAATCCAGCTAGTCTACCTCCAGAGATTTGACTTTTAATAATTAGTGAAAAAGGATTGATGATTAGGTTGAGTCAATATGATAACCTCCCAGATTTCTAGGGAGCATTACACGTTTTCTAAGTTTCACCCAGTGTTCTGAGTAGCATGAAGACATGAACAATTATGAACTCCATATTTTGGCATAAATACAAGTCTCACCATCCAGTGAAGTTGCTGTGAGGAGGTATGTGGAAAACCATTTGAAAAAATAGAGATAGTCCTTGTAAATGATGTTTATGGAAGAATTTGAAGGATATGAACAAACTTGTAACAAACACTATTAGACCTAAAGGGAAAATAGGCTCCAATACAATAATAGTGGGGGGTTTCAACACCTCACTTTCATCAATGGGCAAATCATCCAGACCAAAAAAAAAAAAAAAAATCAACAACGAAACATCAACAGTTAAATAGTACTATAAATCAAGTATCCTTAACAGATATGTACAGAACATCTATCCATCAGATACAGAATATTTCACCAGAGAAAGGAATTCTTTCTCTAGAATTGACCATTTATTAGGCCACACACACACACAAGAAAAAAAAAATTCTTAACAATTTTTAAAAATTTAAATTATATCCTGTATCTCTTTGATCACAATGTAATAAAACTAGAAGTCAACAACAGAAGACATTTCAGCAATTATACAAATGCATGGAGACTGAACAACACATTATTCAACAAAAATTGGGCCATTGAGGAAGTCATAAGGAAAATTAAAAATTTTCCTGAAACAAATGTTAATGGAAACGCAACATATCAACACTTGTGGGATGCTGCAAAAGCAGTACTAAGAGGGTAGTTTGATAGGATTAATGCCTACATAAAAAATAGAAATATTTCAAATAAACAACTTAATGATGCATCTTAAGGACTTAGAAAATCAGGGGAAAAAAACCCAGGCCCTAAATTAACAGAGGGAAGGAAATAACAAAGATCAGAGTACAAGCAAAT
The DNA here is from genome assembly GCF_048772815.1 of Callospermophilus lateralis. Classification (NCBI taxonomy): domain Eukaryota; kingdom Metazoa; phylum Chordata; class Mammalia; order Rodentia; family Sciuridae; genus Callospermophilus; species Callospermophilus lateralis. The sequence continues at coordinate 108,729,413 of NC_135311.1, read as the reverse complement.
TAAGTAAAGACAAGAAAACAATATGAAATACAAAAGATAAATGAAACAAAGAGTTGGCTCTTTGAAAAGGTAAAGGAAATCAACAAACCTTTGGCAAGACTGCCCAAGAAAAAGAAGGTGACTCAAATAAGTAAAAAAAGAAATGGAAAAGGAGCCGTTAACTGAACAGATGCCACAAAAATACAAAAGGTTGAATGGATAAATGGATAAGGAAAATGTGACTATTTGGGATTATTTAAAAAAATTATATGCTAACAAATCAGAAAACCTAGAAGAAAGGAAAAAAATTTGGCAAATATGACCTAACAAAATTGAAACATGGGGACATAAAAAATGGTTCTGCATATACAACTTAATAAACATAATATACCACATTCACAGAATGAAGGACAAAAATCATATGAATACAGATGCAGGAAAAGCATTCTATAAAATTCAGCATTCCTTCATGATAAAATCTCTGAACAAATTAGTTACACAAGAATCATACCTCAACATAACATAACATGCTGGGAGCCATTAGCCAAGTAGGTATGACAATTTCCTTGCCAGCATACCCCCATGTTTCTTTAGTGGAAGGACTCGTGGAAATAGGACATTTTGCAGCGACATTGCATGTAAGGTGACCTTGCTCAAGGACCAGGGCGGATCCGTGTTTAGGGTGTTCCCGGTTTAAGATAATCCGAGTTTAGGGCGTTCCCCGTTTAGAGTAGGGCTTATCCTGCTGCTTGAGTTCTCACGGGATTCAGAATATATTTGGGAGACAGAAGCCCATGAGGTGTGGATTTGGGCAGAGAACGTGGATTTCCCAAGAACGTGTTTGTAGAAGGCCGGGAATAAAGAATTGCTGTTTGAATCTACAAGGCTGTGAGTGGCTCGTGATTTGTGCCCAGCCAGACTGCGGCAATAACATAAGCTCTGTGTGACAACACACAGCTACTTCCATACTGAACAGGGGAAAACTGAAAGCATTTCCTCTAAGACCAGAAAATATACAGGGTATCTACTGTCACTGCACTTATTCAATATAGTACTAGAAGTTTTAGTTAGAACAATTAGGCAAGAGAAAGAGAGAAAAGACATAATTGAAAGGGAAGAAGTTAAACTATCCCTGATTGCAGATGATATGTTTCTACATATAGAAAAATCTAAAGATTCTATCCAAAGACTATTACAACTGTTAATAAAAATTCAGTAAAGTAGCAGCAAAACCAATGTATAAAAACCAGTAGCCTTTCTACATACCAATTTTTCTGAGAAAGAAATCATGAAAGCAATCCCATTTATAATAAAGTAATTAAAATACTAGGAATAAACTTAACAAAGGATGTGAAAGGATTCTACAACCAAAAATTATTAAACACTGAATAAAGAAATCGAAGAAGACAGAAAAGATTCAAAGACCTTCCATGTTCACGGATGGGAAGAATGAATATTGTTAAAATGTTCATACTTTCAAAAGTGATGTATAGATTCAATAAACCCCCATCAAAATACTTTTATATTCTTCACATAACTAGAAAAAACAATCCTAAAATTCATATGGAGGAGGAAAAATGGTGGATTAGAGGAATGAACAGTATCATAGTAGTTCCCAGAGACTGAATGAAAACAAGAGTTCTGCAGCAGCATGTTGAGGTAGGAAGGCTGTGAGAAAATGCTGATAGGCAACCAGCCTGAAACTGTGAAAACTAGAAATACTGGTTTCTAGAAGTGGAAGGTAATAAGAGGACTGTGGCAGTGCAGGGTGCCCATTTGCTCAATGGCAGGAAGTCCCCCTCCAACAAGCTAAAAAACATTCTCGTCCCAAATTTAAGAATAACAGGTGTAGCCGTTCAATCAATCTGCAATCTGAGCAGAAAATAGGCTCAGATATGTTGAGCTATGATGGTTCAGGAAAAAGTCCCATCCCTTCTTTAATGAAGTTAGTTCTTTAGTGAAAGTGGGGAAGCAATAATAGCTTACAACGACTGGATTTCCTGAGTGGGAAACTAGAATTTCCTTTAATTTTCATTTTTTTTTCCTATCAAATAATTTTTTTTTCTTGTTCTTGGTAGGCTTGCTTTTTGAATACCCAAGACCAAACAGCCACTTATATTTTACATTTCACTGGGTAGGTAGGTGACCAAGATGTGAGTCAGTCTGGGAACGGGGGTGAGAATGTAAATCAGACTTGTGAGGAGGTCTGAGTAATGGGGACCACGGTTGCCAGTCTAGGAGCCTGCAGAGTGGAGAAGAACAAAGGGCACTTTCATTTGAATTGACAGCCTGAGCTGTGGGCTAAGGAATGGGGCTGACAGGGGTGGATCTGGGACAGATCAGGGTTTGGTGAAAATCAGTGACCCTGAAATATCCTACTGCAGGCCCAGCACCACCATTCCCATGCCCAGAGAGGTCTGGAAGATAGACAGACAGTGTCCCACATACTCCTGCTGCACATGGATGGGGGTTCAGAACAAGGGTAGTCATGTAATCTGGATCAGTTCACAGGTTGTGATGGTGAGAAGGGTGACTAATAATGCTGCCCAGATTGACACTCTACCCCAGGTCTAAACAATTCTGAAGATAAAGTCTGCTCTGGAATGGATAATGCTCCACCAACAGATGCTGTGAGGCAAGGAGGTGGAAGAGCTCAGAATACAAACCCCACTAACTAGTTTGTCTGATTTGGGTCTAAGATGAGGAAAACAAAAAACAAAAAAATAAACAGCATATCTGTGTCACACAAATTTTCTCATAGCTAGGAGATTCTAGAATTGAAACCCTGGAAAGAAATGTCAGCATTTAAAAAAAATCTCAGCAAGAAAATGGAATCTCTCTTTTTTTTAATATTTATTTTTTAGTTTTCAGTGGACACAACATCTTTATTTTATTTTTCTGTGGTGCTGAGGATCGAACCCAGCGCCCTGCGAATGCCAGGCGAGCATGCTACTGCTTGAGCCACATCCCCAGCCCCAAGAAAATGGAATCTCTTTATGACTGGCATTGTATTAGCAGCTCGATGTAAACTGATTTCCAGCATCATCCCATATTCTGAGTTTTTCCAGAATTCTACCTAGTTTTATCAATTAACTCGATTCTTTCTTAATTCCTCTTTTCTTCTTTCTCTTTCATTCTTCTTTCTTTTCTCATTTTATCTTCTCTCTTCCCTTCCCCAGCCTTTTCTTTTTTCTTTCTCTTTTCCTCATTTTAATCCCTTCTTCCAATTCAATTTAGTGTATTATCATTAGTGCTTAATATTCTCAACTTATTCTATCTTATTTCCCACACATTTTTCTCTTTTGTTAATAGAGTCATAGAGATCATTGGTAATAATTTTTAAGCAAATACTGATATACAGTTTTCTCTTTAATTACTATTTTTTTTCTGGCTGTTATTCTTTCCTCTCAATGTGGTACTATTGGTTGAACTTAATAATTTTTATTACTCTGACCAGATGTGGTGAGGCGAGGCTATGTCTCTAGCCCAGAGATAACTATTCACTAAACAACCCTCACATAAAACAGATAGAAGAATCCATCTCAACAGATGTACAAATATAGGACCTCAGAAAACATGATGAAACATGCCAGCTAGATGTCTCCAAAAATTTATAACCCTCCAATAACTGACTCCAGAGACAATGAAGTAGATGAAATCCTAGAAAGGGAGTTTTAAAAATTTATTGCTAAAATGATTAATAAATTAAAAGATATAAGAAATGAATAAAAGGAGAAAATACAAGATGAGGTAAAGCATTTCAATAAAGAGAGATTCTGGGAAAGAAACAAACAGAAGTCCTGGAAATAAAAGACTCTGTAAACCAAATAAAAATTCAAATTAAAGTCTCACCAATCGATTAAAGTAGAATTCAGAATCTCAGACCCTGAAGAAAAGGTGGCCAGTTTTGAATATTCAGGCAGTGTTATTGTTTAGATATTAGGCATCCCTAAAAGGTCATGAGTGAGACAATGCAGGAAGTTTAAAGGTAAAATTATTGAGTCATTGGGGCATTAACTCAATTAGTGATTTAATCCCCTGATAGGGATCAACTCAATAGTGACTATGGGTGGGTGGGCGTCATGGAGGAGGTGGGTCAGTGGGGGCATGTCCTTAGGGTTTATATTTTATCTGTGAGGGGGTCTCTCTCTCTCTCTCTCTCTCTCTCTCTCTCCTTCCTGATGCCATGTCCCCAGCTGCTTTCCTCTGCCACACACTTCTGTCATTTTTGCTTGTTTTGGGCCCTGAAGAATGGAGTCAGCCATCTATGTATGGACTGAGACCTCTGAAACCATGACCCTTAGAGAAACTTTTCGTCCTCTAAAATTGTTCTTGTCAGGTCCTTTGGTCACAACAGTGGAAAAGCTGACTTAAAACAGACAGTATTGAAGAAAAAAAATGAGAAACTATTATCAGAATATGGAAGAACTCAGACAATGTTGAGAGGAAAAAACTTAAGAATCATTGATGAAATGGAAGGAACAGAAATACAGGCATTGTTAATCTTTTAGTAGTTTCCGAACCTTGGGAATGAGACGAACATCCTAATATAGGAAGCATTTGGAGAAAATACAAGGTGAGGTAAAGCATTTCAATAAAGAGAGATTCTGAGAAAGAAATAAACTGAAGTCCTGGAAATAAAAGACTCTGTAAATCAAATAAAAATTCAAATTAAAGTCTCACCAATGGATTAAAGTAGAATTCAGAATCTCAGACCCTGAAGAAAAGGTGGCCAAAGAGACGACATCAAAAAAAGAATTACTCCATAACACATTGTAATTACATTGCTAAATATAAAGAATGAGGATAGGATTTTAAAAGCTTCAAGAGAGAAAGGTCAGGTCACATTTAAAAGGTAACCAGAGTAACATATTACTTCTTAACAGAAACCCTAAAGTCCAGAAGGACTTGGAATAATGAATTTAATTAGCAGAGTAGTTAAGCAAATGATAATTAGGATCACATTTAACATTAAAAATAAATAAAAGTGACAGTAAATAATAAACATCTATCTGAATTAACAGTGTAAACGGTCTCAACTCTGCAATTACATAGAGAGAGGTGCAGTCAGGCTGGAGAGCTACAGGTGATCAGGGGTTAGGTGGACAGTCAGAGATAAGCAGTAGGAGACAGATGGTGAAAAAAGCAGGTAGGGAGCCTGGAGGAAGGTGAAAGACAGAAGAACAGATAGATAGGAGGAAGGAGGAAGGATAGCCTGAAGGGGGGAAGAAGGGCAGGTGAGCAGATAGAAGGCAAGATGTGGGCAGACAGGTTGGTAATAGAGGCAGGTGACAAGATAGAGTTGCTGGCAGCAAGCCCAAAGAGCTGTCTTTGTACTTAAAAGGATTATTGGAGCTTCCTCAGATGCAGGTGGATCCCATTCTTGGACCTCAATGCAACTCAAAAGATGGGGAAGGTGACCCTGGTAGGATCTGGCAGCAACTCAAAGTGGAGCAAGATCAGGGCCACAACCATCTTAAGCTCATTAATATCAAGTTGTTTCCCAATGCAATTCCTAAGCCAGGAAGGGACAATGACATGGTAAGTGACCTCAGACCTTATTCTGAGATATTACCTTATTCAGACCTTATTCAGACAGGCACTGGCTCCTGAGCCCTGCAGCCCAGAGCTGGACATTCAGGGCCCTCCTTGTTGGGGCCTGTCTTATCTTCCTTATAGGTCACACACATATCTAACCCAAACCTTAGTTCACACTCTCCTGACCTTTGACAAAAACTATCATTGTTTCAGGACAAGCCCTGGCCCTAATTCTGCTCTTGGAGGAATGAAATTGTTAGGATAGTATCAGAATTCTAAAGAACAGAGTCCAATGACATGCACCTTTACAGTTAGTCCTTGGTTCATTCACTCCCTTTACTCACAGTTTCTGGTTCCTCAATGTGGAGGCCACTTGTTAGTATCCTGAAGAGGGTGGCCCACACTCCCAGATCACCATTAGAAGGACACAGAAGGACTCAGATTATCAGAAATAGGATAAGGTGGGTAAGAAAGGGACATTAGAAGGGCATTGGAAACTTTGTGGATGGAAGGGTAATGTTATGTTTTGGATGCGAGGGGTCTCCCAAGAGCTCACATGTAAGACAACGTGAGAGGGTTCAGAGGGGGAATGATTGGGTTGTGAGAACCGTAGCCCAGTCAGTGAATTAATCCCCTGATGGGATTAACCGGGTGGTAACTGATGGCAGGTGGGGCGTTGGACTCCATGACTTTGGGGTATATATTTATATATGGCAAGTGGAGATCTCTCTCTCTTTGCTTTCTGATCATAATGTGAGCTGCTTCCCTGTCACACTCTTCTACTGTGATGCTCTGCCTCATCTTGAGGGCCAAGGAATGGAGCCAGCCTTCTATGGACTAAGACTCTGAAACTGTGAGGGATCCTAGAAGCCACCTTCTCTCACCTTTCAGTTGCTTCTTTGGCCTACTCAGTTCATTAGCATCTGTAATCTTCTAATTCTACTTCAGAAATGTCCATCCTTGCCAACTTCAGTCCCCTCGCCTGGACTTCTTTGGTATCTCTGACTCCCCACCTCCACACTAAACCTGCCCTGCCCTTCATCAGGTAGGACAGTGTCTAAATGCCTTAGCTCCATGCATACCCTCTGTGGGCTGCTGCCTTGACTACCTCTTACCTGAAATCCACTTCCAAGCTCAGCTCAAGCTGTTGAGGTCACTGAGGATGTCTTCCCTTCACTTCTGCCTTTGTATTTTCAAGGATCAGGCCAATATCAGTGGCCTGCTGGCTCTATCTTCCAGGCCTCAAAGTCTCCATGGGTGTTTTATTCAAGACATACTGTAGTCCAGGGCCTTGAACAGTGCCAGAGACATAGAATATTCCACAAACTGGCTATCAAAAATATTGAGCCAGTGAAAGAATGAAGGAATGATGTCTGTTCTAAAGGTAGGTATCTGATTCTGCACACTCTACTTTGTGATTCTAAGCTCTTGGAGGCAGGGACAGTATCTTTTATCTATTTACACACTTAGCACAGGATTTCATATGCAATAATGTTTTGTCTCACTAAAGGCCTAAATTATGGGATCAAGTGATTATGGACTGAAATCTCTGAAACCATATGTCCAAATAAATATTTTCCCCTTTAAACTGATTTTCTCAGTTATTTTGTCATAGCAACAAAAACCTGACTACTACAGATATTTAGAATTATAAAAGATTTGCTTGTTCTACTCCTGAAGCCACACATGTGAAAGCTGAGGGAGCTAGGGATACTCAGCATAAATAGCAGACTCAGGATAGACCAACCAAAGTCTCCCAGCACAAGGCTGCCTGGGCAGGTAACAGTAATAAAGCTGAATAACAGCAGGATGGGATTCTTGTGAGGGAATGAGCTTCCTTTCACAGGGATGAGCCTAGCCTGAGAGGATATCTGGGTGTTTCTCAGAAGCTTTACGCTGTGTTCCATAGAGGCTTTGTCCTGTGGACTTGCTGGCCAGTCTCTGTGGGCTGAACCTGCCTGCCCTTCTACTCCACTTCCTCCTGCTTCCTACCTTGTGCCCAAAGAGGGCAGGAATGGGAACTGCTTGAGAGTTATGAGCAGCCACTGCCTGCAACATGTACTGCTGGGCTGCCTTGTACAGCAGAAGAAGTAGGCCCAGCATAAAGGCCACTTGGAGGAATCCAGAGATACATCTTGAGAGTTTGGTGAGGCTCAGTGCAGAGATGCTTGTGAAGCAACAACTTTTAGACAACTGACGATCCCTCAGTATCACTGAACCCTCTGAGTAACCCCACCTAAGTCCTGGGAGGATTACCTTTACCACCAGTGGGAGGGAGGAGGGTCAGGACAGAGCTTGATCTGAATCCAGAGTTGATTCCTCTGAAAGATTTACCTTGGGAGAACAGTGAAGTCAAAGTCTTATCAGCTGACAGAGGCAATGACCGCGAACACACTCACATTCCCTTCTCCATATTACTTACAAATATTTGTTGGGCACCGATTATGTGCTAGGCAATATCCTAGTGGTGGAGCAGGGATACTAAGAGAAGAAACATGAACCCAGACTTCAAGAAATTCATAGTGTCATTCATCAACTGTTCAGTCCATGATTGTTTGTACTACTGACATGATTTTAGTGATGAAAAAAATGATTCTAAAGAGATACATTGAAGTGTTCAGAGGAAAATATCTGAACAGTGGGTGGTAAGATTAGAATTATTTCCTACTGGACTCCCAAACTGCCTGCCCCTGCTGGGGATTGCCCTATCCACTACACACTGTGACCCAGGGTGACTGTGGAGCACTGGGCTTTGATTCAGGAGGCTCCAGGCCCACGCACGTCAACCTCATTACGTATGTAGCCAGCCACTTACCTTCTCTGAGTACTGTGATTTCTTTTGCAGAGTTGGATAATAATCCCTTTTGACTGACCCCATAGGACATCTCATTCTTTCTCTCAACAAATTCAACAAATATTTCCTGACCTCTCAGTCTAGTGGGCAAAGGCAGGGAATGACATTAGTACAGTAAAATATGATGAGGCTATGCTGGAGGAATGAGATGGCCACCAGGGAAGAAGAAAATTAAAATACAATGGGATGGTAAAGGAGGAATAGTTTATCTGGGAGGAAGTGCATTAGGGAAGGTCAGTCACCAGCAAAGCAAGAACAACAGATGGGGACATGCTCATCTTCAAGAATCTCACTCTCATAATTTCATGATTCTTTAAGGTCAAATCCATCAGAGAGAATTCAGAAAGTAAAACACACAAAATATTTCGGCAATAAACAGGGGCTGCAAGTTTTCTCCCAGCTTGACCCAAATGCTTTTTCCAACATCCTCCTTCATTATCTTGTATTATGACAGGTGATACGTTAGTCAACCCCTGAGGCCAGAGCTCTTTTATTTCTTATCTGAATCCTGAACTCTGTCAGAAACCAAGGGCAGAGGAGCATGTAACTATTTATATTCCAATCCTCTCAGCTTTGCCCTCATTTTGAGACTATTTTTTCATCCCAGCGTTCTTAGAGTAGTGAGCATTCTATGTTTAGGGCAATGATCAAATCTTTATCAGATATCTTTCAGAGCAATCATAAGAATAGAAAAAAACAAAACGAACAAACAAACAAAACCCCTCAAACCTCAAACCATCTCATATCATAGACAGGAAACCTAAGGAAGAAAGGGGTTAGCTACTTGTCCAGGATCAACCATCTGGTCAGAGGTGCAGCCAGGATTCTAACCCAGGCAGTCTGAATCCAGAGATTTTTGCTGTTGACTTTAATGTGAAGGAGGCATTGATTAGCTGGGGATGCAGTCCTACAGCATGCCCCAACTTTGCAGGGAGCATTTCTGGCCTATCCTGTTTCATCCAGTGTTTCCAAGTAGCAGGAAGACACGACAGATCATCTTCTCCACATATTGGCATGAATGCAAGACTCTGTACCCAGGGAAGCTCCTGTGAGGGCCAGCTGTGTGGCTAGATGTACATAGTCATTTAAAATAATCCTTATGGAGAACATAGCATTATATGACCAATGCTTACAAGACAGTGAAAAAAGCAGAAGATAGAATTACATGTGAAGTGTGAGCTGATGTCTTAGAAACATTCAGGGTCAAATCACCAGCAAAATCATGGAGAGCAAGGGATGGAGCCATTTTCATCTTAACATCCTCACTCTCACTTCTTTATAATTCCCAAAGCTCAAATCCAAAGTACAGAATTCAGAGTAAAACACCAAAAATATTTCAGAAAGAATCCCTTGGAAGCCTGCTCTCCCCAGGGCTCCCATTTTGCTCTTGGTCTAATTTGATCTCATGTCAATGTTTACTTACAAGTAAACATTTCCCCGTCTTCCAGTATCCATACACTCCACACCAAAGGCTTATGGAAGGTTGTCACTGAGCATCACATGTCCTTATGCTTCCCAGAGCATGCAGAGACTGCTTATTGATGATGATGCTCCCCAAATACTTCCTGATTTGATGTATGAGCGAGAGAGGGAGTGAGGAAAACTTAGGACTGGTTGGATCATCATTGTAATCAGACATGGTTCAGTTTGGATGCCTTATTTTAAAATAGAAGTTGCTATTTCTTAATATTCCTGCATGCTTCCTGTTCCAGTTTACACATGAAAAAAAAAAAAAAAGCAGAGAAGAGGCCATGGATCCTGAGGTGGCAGCTTGGAACAGGTACTCCTGTGGGTAGGTTACCCCAGGACCTTCTTTCAGAATTTTCATAAAATTGAGTTCAACAGTGATGCCATTTTATGTTTCTCAATTACACTTAACTGTCCACAAAGACTGAATATTCCAGACATGTGCCTTTGAAACCTAAATGTTTTGCTCTTTTTTTCTTGCTGAAAGAAGGCACGGAACTTTCATGTTTGTTTTTGGCTGGGGACCTTCTGTACCTGCACTTCTCCCTGGAATGATAGGCAGAAGTGAATCTGAGAAGGTGAGGTCCCTTCACCTCAGTGCCCTGCACAGTGCTGGCATGCAGGAAGGTTTCCAGAATGTCTCCTCTACGTTTCCAAAGCATATCTGTGTCTCAGTTTATCAGATGTTAACTAATTTTATTCTACAGTCAAAAGAATTTAATGCCCAGAGATGTCGAATGATATTTTTCAAAGTCACTGAGTGTCAGAGTCAGGGGGATCATTGTTAGAAATATTTGGGATCCTGGGCACCACAGGAGCCAAAATAAACACTTGGAGACTAATCAGTTCTGTGGGCAAGGCAGGAATTTTACTTCTGTTGCATAGCAATCAAAACCAAAGCAGGCGCACCAAGCAGGCAGCCGGCTCAGCCTTTATCCCTTGGTTTCTCTGTTGCACAACAAGCAGATATTACTATTATTAAAAAAACCTTTCCAAGTTGAGAAATAAATTCTCTGGCTTGAGGGAAGAGAGATGGTTGTGGTCAGGTGCCAACTAGAAGCAGTTGGCATTGTTGAATTAACCTAGGTGTGAGGAGAGGTGACTTGGACTTAGAGCAATGACTGTGGGATTGGAGCTGGCACTGTGGCAGAACTGTTGAGGGTGTGCAGAGGAGGGAGGGAAGCCCTCCCTACATGGGTAGCCTCCTTCCTTCCCTGCCCAGTGATTTGGAACCTGGCTGGTGACACTGTGTTCCTGAGAGGTCCTGGCCTGCTACCACATTTCCTATGCAGTAGACAGGGATTCTAAAGAAGAAAGTGTCCTGGGACCACCAGTTCCACCATACCCACTGTTTTAGTCAGTTTTTTTCAAAGTTGTGACTAAAAGACCAGAAAAAACAGTTTTAGGGATGATAAGTGGGGGCGACCACCTTCAGTTACCACTCAGTTAATCTCTATCAGGAAATTATTTCACTGATTGGATTAACCCACTCATAACCCACTCCTTTCACCTCTGAATGTTCTTGCATTGTTTCACACATGAGCTTTTGGGAACACCTCACATCCAAAATATAGAATTCTGCTCTTGATCTCCAAAAGTTCATGACCATCTCACAATGCAAAATACATTTAGTTCATTTCCAAAAGTTTCCATAGTCTCAACAGTTCCAAGAGTGTCTAAAAGTTCAAGTCCGAAGTGTTTTCTGAAATTCAGGGCAATCTCGCAGTTTGAGTTCCTATAAAAAAATCAAAAGCAACTTACAAGGTATCCGCTATGTAAAGGTATGGAGGAAAGACAGTGGAATGAATTTGACATAGCTTTCCTATGTTCATATATGAATACACCACATACAACCAGAAGAATGGAATCCTAATTAGAATAAGTTATACTCTATGCATAGATAATATGTCAAAATATACTCTACTATCATATATATATCTAAAAAGAACAAATAAAAAATAAAAATAAAGGTACAGAGTCAATAGTCCCATTCAGAAAAATAGGGGTATAGAAAGAAGGATGGGACCAAAGCAAGACTAAAATCCAGCTGGACAAACAAGTCCTATAGTTTCACGTCCAGCATCTGGAGCACATGGCATTGTGATGTTCTCTCTAAAAGACTTGTGTAGCTCTGCCCCTGTGTCTTTGCTGCTTGCAACCCACATGGCTTTCCCTGTTGGCTTGTCTCTGCTCAATTCCTGCAACTTTGGTGGGACAATGTCTCACATTTCTGACATTTCTTAACTCCTGGGGTCTCCACTGCAGCTTTACTTCCTTCTCACATTTTCACACTTCCCCCTTGCAGGGGCTGCCCTCAGGGATTCCAGCCCTGGGACAACTCTGACTTTTTATTATTGTACTTGGGGTGGGGAATGATAGTGTATTTTTAATACTGTGCTGGGTAGTTGGCAGAATTATGACTTTATTATATCCCTGAGGGCTATAAACACTCTTAGAGGGATTTGGTTACATGGCAAATCTTTATTTTCTGATTAAGTAAGTTTGTGGGGATGGATTTCAATGACAACTTGCCAGGATAAAATGTGATGCCTATGATTCAACTTGACAAGGCTGAAGTACTCACTTTTTCAATTAAATGCTAGTCCAGATGTAACTGTGAAGAAATGTTTTAGTTAGGGTTAACATGTACAATTAGTCAATTTCAAGTACAGGAGATGATCCCTGGGAGGTGGACCTATCCATCCATCAGGAGGCCTTGAAAGCCAAGCTGGCAGATGGAGAACAGGGTTTGTCCCTGAGAAATCCTGCAACAGCTTGGTTTTTGTCCAGGGAAATCCATTTCAGACATCTGATCTCCAGAGCTGTAAGATTATAAACATGGGTTGTTTTAAGTCAGTATAGTGGTGATAGTTCATTATAACAAAATAGGAAGATAGCACAGGTACAGACAGGCAGCACAAAGGGAAGAGCTAGAAGAGGGCCAGCAGGTGTCCAGAGGTTAGGTGCACAGAGATGAGGTAGGAGACAGGTAGACAAAGAAGCAGATAGAGAGACTGCAGGCAGGTGTGATACAGAAAGGTAGACATACGCGGGGGGGTGGGGCAAAAACAGGTAACAAGAAGATAGAATGGCAGGCAGTAGGTGCAAAGATCGGGCCTTGTCCCTACCAGCATTAGTGGAGCTTCCTGAGATACAGGTGGAACCCATTCTTGGACTTTAACACAATACGTTGCACGGGGAAGGGGACTTTGGTGGAATCCGGCAGCAGCTCAAAGCGAAGCAGGGTAAGGGCCACGGCCACCTTCATTTCATTCATGGCAAATTGCTTCCCGATGCAGTTCCTGGGCCAGGCAGGGACAAGGCATAAAAAGTGACCTCAGGTTCCCTCCTGAGCTGGCAAGGCATTGGCCCTTGAGCCCCAGCCCAAATCAGGGCCCTCTCTCATGGGCCCATACCAGTAGTTTTCCTTATAGACCCCTAATGCATCTTCCCCCAGCCTGGCTTACACGCTCTTGACCTTGACATAGTCTACCACTGTTTCGGAACCAGCCCTGACCCTACTTCTGCTCTCACTGACATGAAGTCTGTTAGGATAGTGCCAGAACTCTAAGGCAGAGTCTCATTACATATGATTCTTTTAAACAGCTAGTCATCGGTTAGTTCACTCCCTTCACTAATAGTTTCTGGTTCCCCAGTTGTGGATACCAAAGGTCAGGGCTGCATGGGGAGCAGTGGGCCACACTCTCAGGGTTCACCATCTATGGGAAAAAGAGTACCTATTCCTGAAAGGGGAGACACATATCAATGGAGAAAATCCTGGAGGATTCATCAGGTTTAGGATCCTTAAGCTACAGCCATATCCGTGTCCATCTCCGTGGTCAGGCTCCTACCTCTCTCATACCCCTCATTCTACAGTGTTGGTTGCCTTTCAGTTCTATTCTGGAAATATTGGGTTGTTGCTTCACTATAGAGGGAGAGGAGCCAGGGACACAACACAGGCCCAGGAAAGCAGATACAGATATGACTACTAGTCTTGTCTGCTTCTTGTCTGTCCAGCCCCATTCCAAGCTCAGCTCATGTTCTTCAGGATGTCCTCCCTCCAACTCTGCCTACACATCTTCTAGGCTTAGGCCAATGACCAGTTGGCCTTCACCCCCCTCTCTCTCCAAGTCACCCTAGTGTTTTATTCAAGGATACACCACAGTCCAGGGCCTTTGACAGTTTTGAGGACATTCCACAGTTGTTCAATGAGTGGTGAGTGAGTGAAAAAATGGAAGGAGGGAAAGATGCCCATCTTGGGTATAGGTATCTGGTATCTGATTCTGTACCACCGGTTTCTGCTTTTGTCCTGAACCAGCAGTGGTATTCTATATCTCTGTGTTTCCATCTCTAAGCATAGGACTTGGTGCAGGGAAATATATCTTTTCAATCTTTATGTGTGAATTAAGTTAAAGAAATTGAAAAGCACTCAGTAGATGACACTGAAAATAAATGTTAGTTCTACCTAGAAAATGATATATCTAGACTTTCCTATCCCTTCGTGTCAGCAGCATTATTTGAGGCAATGTCTAGGAAGAAAGAAGTAGCCCAAAAAATCAAAATTTGGAAAAACCATTGTGAATTATCAATTTGCTAAAAGCCTGTTCTAAAGCTGATAAGCATTGGAAGAATTCACATAATCATGAATCAGAAAAAAAATCTTGTTTCTAGTAATATTTACAAGGTGTATGGCAAAGTATATTGCAGAAGACAATTCCTGAGTGTTTGTGGATGGCCACAGCAGCCCTTTGGAGTATGCTTACCCAGCTTCATGGTTCCTTCAAGGTTCTATATTGTACATATCAGGTGACTTTCAAGCAATATGCCATAAACAAAATAGTGGATTTTTCCTCCAAGGCAATTTATTGTCCTCATTTTTATCCTTTTTGTCTGAAGTTGGACTATATGTGCTTTAAGTATAATTTTAAGGTAAGTTCTTACTTGGTTTTTCAAGTTTTTACAACTTGGAAAGCTACTAGCGGAACATGAATATTCACATGCAGTCAAAAATCATGTTGGGAGAGACTGCAAATGTGGAGAGAATGCCCATCGCTGTAAACTATTTTCAAAGGGCAACAGTAACCTTTAAGGTGTATGCACAGCTGGCATATGCCAAGCTTACAGAAAACAAACCCAAATCCACTCATCATTTGCTTCAGTGATCCAAGGATTAGTGACTTGAACAAAAAGGGCGGTGGTCGGAGTTGAGACTGTGTGGGGGGAGAGGACTCGATATAATAAGGACCAAAACTAAGGGGCATAAAACTGAATTTAAGTTTACATGAGCTTTCCTAATTCATAATCATACCCCTAATGTGTGGAAAACACCAAAACACACTGATGCTGAAATTTGTCTGGCCCTTAGGAAGGACAGTGGGCCAATGTCTCTGTGGCATAACTTGAAATGCAACCTGCTTTTGGGCACAGATATACCCACCCAAGTCTTCTTTGTTTCATCCGCCATCTCAAAGGGCATATCTAGAGCTGCACATGGCAGTGAAGGGATCACAAACATCAGGTTTGTGCCCAGAGACTTCTCTTTCCTTATCCCACCACCAACACAGGACAGCTCACCTAGATCCTCCTGAGAAGGGCAGGAAGGAGTGGCTGTGTCGAGTAGAACCCTGTGCAAATCGGAAAGGATCAAACTCCTGTGGAGAGAACAGAATAGGTGAGGGTCAAGCCCTGCTTCCCACCCATGAGGGGACAGAGTGCCCAGAAATAGGAGCAGGAGGAGGTATCCTCAGAGATTATTCCCTTTCCTTCCCTCAGAACCTCCATACCTCTGGGTTTGGCCACACCTTCGGGTTGTGATGAAGGCCATAAATGGAGAGTGAGACAAGGATACCTGTAGGCAGGTAGGAGATAAAGAGAAGTCTTACTGTATCCATGAAGTAGGGCTGTGGTCCCTTGACCAGCAGGGGACCTGCAGACCCAAAAGGCCTGGTGCCATAAATCATGTCTTTGGGTAGTATGACTCAAGTACAAGGAGTTGGGGGAGGGCCTGGCTAAGTCCCTGAGCACAGGTGAGGAGCAAAAAAACTACAATTCAGGAAAGAGAAGCAAGAAAACATCGGAGGCTTACAGTTTGTAATAACTCAAGTGGCCACTCACTTCATCAAATGCCTTCATCAGTCTTTGGAGAATATAAACTAATTCACTTGATATGCACAAACACCTACCAGTTGGAGGCAATTTCACAGTCTCTGAGCAGCAGTGAAATGCAAATGACAGGGAGATTTTATCTTCATTTTTCAGATGAAGCACCAGAGGCTCAGAGAGGCTAAGTGACATTTCTATGATCACTCAGCTAAGGTGGGTCAGGGAAGAGGTCAGACCCAATGGTAGTTGAGATAATGGTGTCCTTCTGCCATGAGAGGGGACTCAGATGTAGCCATCAGCTGGTCTCTGCCATCTACCTAAGGGCTCCTCAAAGACGAAACTATATCTGACTCCTGACATGAGATTCCTGATTTTACTCATTTGCCTTGCCCCAAGGAAAGAACCATGTGTCCCTCTGTCCCTGTCATATTCTTTCCCCAACCCCCCCCCCCTTCTCATGAAATGAGAATTTTAGGGCTGAAGTCCCGAAACCACACCCGGAGGCTGTGAATATCCACATGGAGAAGGTTCAGAGGGTTGAGTTATCATTGTGTTAATTGATACGTGCACCCTTTACATGTATCACAGTAGAGTAATCTATACATTCTACCAAATATAAAGGATATTTCCAAAAAAATGTGAATGTGAAGAAAGAAATTGTACATGTGAACTGTAATTGTTGAATCAAGAATCAAAACCTGTATAGGCAGAGGAATGAAAAGTTGTGCTCCATTTGTATGCAATGTTTCAAGATGCATTCTACTGTCATGTGCAGCTAATTTAGAGCAAATTTTTTTTTAAAAAAAGAACCAAAACCTGGAGTGCTGGAATAAAAAATATTTGTGTAATCCAAATGGAGGTAACTATAGTCATGAGACCATAGACTCTAAAGGTGATTGAGTGATAGATAGCCCTGGAGAATAAAAGAAGCTCATGATTCTATTCCAGTGAAAATAAAAGGAAATTGAAAGGGATCTTAGGGATGGTTTAAGCCAATGTCCTAGATATAAAAAGTTCTTTTGGTGTTTAAGGGGAATTAATTTTTATTAAATTTTCTTGTGGCCCAGGTAGGTGCCACCACTTTATATGCATCACTCTAACTAAAAAATGAGAAATGATTACTATAAGGAAAGGAAGTCACAAATAGATTCAGAACTGCTGAAGCATATGGGGATTTAGATTCTCCCTTGTCCCTGGGAGAGCTTAGGTGAATTGAGTCTGAGATCTCATACCTTTGGGTAAGGAACGTCCATCAGGAAAGGTGATAGGTTTGCTGAGTTTTCTGCCTATAGTTGGTACTGGTGGATAGAGCCTCAGGGCCTCCTTGATGCACATAGTGGTGTAGGGCATCTGGTCCAGATGGTCCCTGAGGTGAAGACCATCCTGAGGGGCAGGTAGGGCCCAGGAAGACCAGCATCTTGCCCCTACCAGAGGCAGGGCTCTCCCACCTCTTGAGCTCTCACTCACCAGGTGATGGAGGCTCCGTCCCCCAGGAGGCTCTGGACCTCCTCCCTGCACTTCTTCTGATGCTCAGGGTGTGTGGCCAGAGCATAGAAGATCCAGGAGATACCACTGGCTGTGGTGTCATGGCCTTCAAACATGAAGGTGTCCACCTCGGCACGCAGGTCCTCATCAGACAGGCTGCTCCCCTTCTCCATCTGGGGAGGCCATGGATGAGAAGGCAGGGTTTGTCCCTCCCTCTGCTCCTGGGCAAACCCTCAGGCTTCTTCCCACACACTTACTTTGGCAAACAGGAGGATGTCCAGGAAATCCAAGTGCCTCTTCTTCTTGATCTTCTCCAGCTCTCCCTCATCCTTCAGTTGAGCTTTCCTCTGCCTGATCACTTGGTCTGTCTCAGGTCAATAATTACCAGACAAAATCAAGGGCTATAGCAACTACCAGGAGCCATGTGTGCCACCTTCCCCAATCTGGGTGCCCTATAGAGCACAGGATGCATTTGGGAGCAGGTGTGTAGGCCAGTAGTGGGAGTTTAGCACCATTTGATGCAGGTCAGCACTGCTTTCAGGAGCACAGCATGTGGAGACTCTGCATGAGCTCCTGGAATGGGTCTCATTTCACATTACCAATGTGAGGGCATAGGCAATCACTTCCACTCTGCCTACCCCCTAACATTTTGGCTCCCAACACTTGCACTAGGGAAGTACCCAGCATGAATGTGTTCCAAGTCCTTCAGGGGCACCAGGAGACCTGGCTGTGCCTGAGGGGTTATTCCCAGCTCCTTTGGGCTAAGCCTGGTAAAGGAGGAGAAACAGTAGGAGAAGACAAAACCTGTGTGCTTATGGGCAATCTGGCAGGCATGGTTAGTCCAGCGACCAGCAGAGGTCAGTCTATAGATGATATCATTCTGATGAAAGGCATTCTGCACACGAGAAGGTATCAAGTAGCTCAGGTCACCAATAGCCTTGATGTAGGACTGGGAATTCCTGAGGGAGAGCATGCACAACAGACTGATCATAGGGAGGTCTGACCTGGAGGCAGAAAGGACTCTGAGATGAGATTTACTGTGTGGTGGAGACAGGCAACACCGAGACACAGGACTTTAGAAGGTGGCATGAGCAGTCAGTCTTCCACCTGTGTTGGGATCAGGGTTCTGTGACTGGTACAGGGTTGAGTTTGCTCAGGAATTAGAATTTGGCCTGGGGCTGGGGTCAGAATCTGTCTTTTTGTGAAGGTAAGCTTTCAAATCTTTCTACCTGCTTCTCAGGTGAATCCCCACCACTTGGTAAGAACAAGGACCTTATAGCTGAAGGCTTGTCACTGACCTGTCCAGCTGAACACTGTCTTGATAACTGAAGGCGCACTTCATGATGGAGTCCAGAGTCATCAAAGAGATGTCTTGAGAGATCTCAAATGAGTCCTGGTTAGTAAGCTTCTCCCACTTGTTCTGAGGTGGCAAGGGAACACTGATCTCAGTCCTCCCAGAATGCATGTGCTGTAAGGCTCAGCCCTCTGTGTGTCTAAGTATTCTGATAGAATTTCTTCATGTCATGAAGCAGATGTATGAAAGTAAGTTCAGGCTCTAAGGCAAGTATTTGTATTTTATCAAAAACTTTTATTATAAAGTTAAATATATATTCTCATAATGATATTGCTTTGGTTTGAATTTAAGGAAGAAGTTATTATGAAAATTGTCTTTTGCTAAGTCAGAAAACATTTTTTTTTGGAGAATAAAGGGGAGGAGTACCCTGCTTTTCTGAGACCTGAGCTAGTCCAGAGGGCCAAGTAAGAAGATCCCATTTGAGGGTATAAAAGTTTGCAGCATTATGAATCCTAAAGAGCCAGGATGTGACTTCAGGAACTTCAATTCCTTTTCCTTTGACAAACTTCTGCTGAGCATATATAGGTAATAAAAACATCAGCTTTGGTGAAAGGTGATGATATAATAGGGTGGTTGTGAGATGTGGGAGCTGGTGTCCATTTCAGTGCATGCATTATGCAAGTCCATGCAAAGGCCAAACAGAAGCCCTAGGCACTCAGGCCAGAGCATGACTGAATTGTATCCTGGGAAGTGCACCTGCCACTGAAGATGCCATTTCCCAGGCCAGCCAGGGATAGGTAGTCCTGCTGTCTGATACAACTGACTACTCCTCTAATCTACTGTGCTGAAGGCTTAGAAATGGGAGGTGGAGTCTATATCTGCCATGATGCTCTCTGCCTTGCACCATAAGCAAAGTGTGACTCTATCCTGATACACAGGTCCTCTGTGAACTACTTTTGAGGAACTCTTCTCACAGTAATGGTCTCAGAGAATTTCTCCATATGACTGATGGCTGTGGAATCCGAATATATTCTGTGAGTAGATGAATGGAAATGAGAGAGGGGGGGCGAGAGAGAGAGAGAGAGAGAGAGAGAGAGAGAGAGAGAGAAAGAGAGAGAGAGAGAGAGAGAGAGAGACACTCACCAGCATTACTCTGACAGAGTCAGCCATGATTCCCAAGTAGGGCTTCAGGATGTCATAGTGGAAGGCTGGGGTCAACATCCGGCGGTGCTTGAACCACGTCTGCCCATTCAACAGGAGCAAGCCATACCCTGGGTCATACATGGTTGTGTGCATGAGTGAGTGGTCTATAGGATAAGAGGGAGACTGGGACAATTTGAGAGAAACAGATGGTGGGTGAAGAAGATCCAGATTGCAGAACATCTTTGGACAAAGACAGTAATGACTAGCACTTTTCAGAAATATGAATTTCCCAATTGGGCTGGTGTATCTGATGCGATTATGACAGCTGTGAGGTAATTGTTAAAGGAGTTGAGAACAGGGTGAGGAGGGGCATAAATAAATATCAGACTGAGAATATTTGGAGATAATTAGAAGGCAATGTAAAAAGAGCTGAGTCTCAGGAGGGCTTTCAGCTGCATGAGGAAGTGGTGAGGTTCTAGTTAGAAGAAAAGAAATGAGGCTCGATTTAGGGAGGGGTCATCATATTATATCAACTCTTATTCTCTGTGAATCAGAGAGATCTTGCTGAGAGTGACTGGGGAGGAACTAGGTTTAGATATACATACCAATCCAGGGAGCCAGGAATCTGTAAGTAGTTTTAGCTTTGGGGTCTGAAAGCAAAGGAAAGACTTACAGAAAAGTATCAGTGACCAAATAAGGTAACCTATAGGCAAGTGTGATTGAGGCATGGTCTGCCATGTGTTCTTGGTGACTGTCAGTTAGCAGTGTGTTGATCACTTCCCACTGGGTCCCAAGCCTTCAGTCTCTGCCCTGATAGTCAGTTGGGCTCAGGAAGGTAGGCTCTGGAGACTAGTCACTGAACACCCCCTGCCTTGTAATGAAGATTTGAAGTGTAGAACATGAGCTTAATGACAAGGAGGAAGACAGCAGAGCCTTGTGGTTTTTCCACAATGGGTAGTCTGTCTTCCTATGACACAGGACAGGGAGGGATATAGTCAGTGTGGATATAAGGTTCATTTTTAACATCTGGGGCAATTTGTGTTATAGATCAGGTCAATTTGGTTTACAAAATTGAAAAGCAATAAAAGAAAAACAATTTTGGTGCTGCATAGATGTTTTATTAAACATTCAGCAGTCAGAATAATATATAATTGCTGCCTTTGGTCTGGGTTGTGGCGTGGGTAAAGGGCTGGAAGAGGGTTCACACATTTAAATTGCCACTTTTTTTCTGGAACTTTATAGACACAGTGTATGTACCCAGGAGAAAAGAGCTGCTGCTACCGGGATGGGATTTCATTCTCACCTGATCTCCCCAGAATCATCTTCATGTAGTCAGGATCGTAAACCATGAAGAAGATCCTACTTCCCCATACCCAGCGAGGACAGGCACTCGGGAATTTCTCTACCCATTTCAGCAGCAGTTGCAGTTCCTGGTCCATTTGGATCTGTCATCAAGTGAAATAAAATCAATATGTTTTCCTTAAAATTCAGTTTTTGGAGTATGAATGAAAGGTTTAACAGCTATGGGAAGGTTGGGCTGGATAGATCAGAGTCAGACTATTTGTGAGGACCTGTGTTCTAGTCCAGACCTTTGCTGTCTCCCTATCTATAGGCCCTCATTCAGAACTTCCCTTAGAACCTTACATACAGTAAATACTTGATAAATAATATTCAGGGATGGACTCCAAGGTGCACAAAACTCCTTCACACATTTTCATTATAGTTTGATTGTTTCTTCACAATTTCATACATTAAAGTGCTAACCCTTAATACCTCAAAAAGTGATGTTAGTTGAATGTAGGATTTTTATAGAGGTAATCAAAGTGAAGTGAGTTTATTGGGGTGGGCCCTCATTCAGCATGACTATGGTCCTTATAAAAAGAGGAATTTGGGATACAGCAGTATGTGCAGAGAGAAGACAATGTGAAGGGAAATAGGGAGAAGATGGCCAAAGACTCAGGTCAGCAACAAGTACCTCCTTCAGAGCCCATGAAGGAAACAGCCTTGTCAACACCGTGAACTGGGATAATACATTTCTGTTGTCTGTGTTCTCAATCTGTGGTTCTTTGTAATAGAGCCCTACCAACCTGGTACAATTACACAACGTTTAAGGCATTCCTGAGGTCAGGGAGGGAATATTAGGTTTATCCTGAAGAATGAGGAAACCAATATTAGATGATATGCCCACGTGATTGCTTTAAAACCAAACCTGCTGACCCCAGAGTGTCCTTTCCCTGTGTTCCCACAGTTCTTGGGTGTCGATTTATTATCATATTTCAATTCAATCTTTTAATCCGAGGCCCTGTGCTGACAAATTTGGCTTCAATATCTGTCATCTCCATGTTTTCAGAGACCAGTGTACAGCATGGCTCGTGGTAATTATGTCTTATTTTTGAAGAAATGAATAAGTGCATGAAGGAATCAGTGAGTTCATATGGAAGAATGAATGGGTGAGTCTTCATTAGAATTCTTGTTACCAGGGACAGGTATAATCTTGGGCTAATGTAAGAAAAAGAAAAAGGAAAAAAAAGAAGGTTGGGGCATTGAGGTATTGAGTGAAGTCCAAGTACCAGGACAATCAGCACGGAGAAGGGACGGAACTAGGGACTATAAGCTGCCAGTCCTCTGAGTCTCTTGCATTCATTCATCTGGCAAATATTTGTTGAGGCCCTGCTGTGTTCCATGACTTTTCTAGAAGCTCGTGATAAAGCCACGAACCAACAGAAATACTCCTTGCTTTTGTGCATCTGAGGTTCATATGGTTACCAGGGCTACCCTTCCTGTACTGACAAATCTCCATGTTACCACAGGTCACGTCTGTGGGGTATGCTGAGTCCTCTTCTGAAAACCTGATTGTGATAATATGGCCACAGGGTCCACCTAGTCCTCTCATGTGTGGCTAGCATTGTAGAAAGCTCTTAGGATTCACCTACTGGGGGAATAGAAGGGGGAGATAGGTAGAGGTGTGCAAATGTTTTTTCTACAGTCAATAAGTGAGTATATGAACAAGTAGAAGGAAGAATGGATTCACTCATTTTTTTTATTGGATAACTACTTGATGAGAACTTATTTTGCATGAATTGCCTTCTTGGAGCTAGGGATAATCAGTGAACAAATACAGTTATCATGTAGCTTATGTTCTAGTGGAGTAAGTCTGGGACAGTCAATCCTGACTTGAACTGAGAATTGTCCTGCTTAAATTCCCGAAGAAGGCTACTCTATATTCTCCTGTCATTTCCTTATAGAAGCTTCTTTTGTCCTTTAATCTAGTTCAGAGCCTGGTTAGTGAGAGCCCTTACCCTCCAGCTATATGGCTGTGTCCCCTGCAGGGACCTGGGGGACTCTGTTCAGCACTGTTATGCATTCATTTGGATTGCTTGGTACCCAAGGTAGTCTGCTGCATGCTAATGCTGCTCTGGGTACTGTCATTGGTTAAACCTAACTACACATAGCATTCAAGTTCCTAACTTAGGTACAGAGCTAGTTAATAAATGACAATCTCTATAGGACTAGAAATACTTTTCTATAACTGTTATTAGCTAACGCAAGTTGAAAGGTAACTCAGTACTGTAATATTATTTATGTAAATGATATTATCTATTTGTGAAGTCTACAAATAATCTAACGTATATCAGTGTAATGGAAATTTCCCTGGAGAAGCAGCTAGTTCTGAAAAAAAATCATTCAGTTGGTGACACCTATATCAAACAAAAGTTCACAATGTCTCAAAATTAACAAATAATCTAGAAGTTTTTGGTATAGCAATTTGCATAATCAATCTGAGTATTTCTCTATGGCCAATTCTAATAGTTCCTATATTTGGTTCCCCATATGCTGATAATTATTTGGCATCCTCATAGAAAGTGGCTAGCTCTGTGTACCTCACCTCCAAGGTTGCCAGTAGTTGCTCATTTCTCTCCTCCTAGTGACTCCATACCTATACTCGGCTATGAAGGGCTTTGTACAGGGAGGGGATGATTGGCTAGGTTCTAAGGATATCACAGTCAGAGTGTGTGGAAGGAGATTGGAGAGGTTAACAGGTCATGTTTAATGAATAAGTAAAAAATTAGTACCACTCAATTGCCAGTCATCCTGTCTCCCTCATTCATTCATACCACTGTTAGGGTTTCAGCTCTAAATCACCCATTCTGGAAAATTCCTTAGTTTTAGGCAAACCAAATCAGTTTGACCCTCCTCTGGATATCACTCACCCATCACAGAAGAATGACTACTTTCTTGTGGACAGACACATTCTGAGATTCATGTCCATTGTCACCATACACCAAGAACTCCACAGGGCAGGGATTTCATAACACTAACGTCTGTGATCCCAGGCAACCTCAGGCCAGGTACAGAGGACAGCATTGAGTGGCCGGGGCAGGGAAGCCTTATTCTTTGAGAATAGTTGAGAGAACTAAGGGTGCTCAATCTGAAGAGGAGACTCAAAAACGAACCACAGAGTTTCTAGGATAGATGGCAGATCTGCATAAGGAAGGAGCATGTGACGGAGCTGAGTTAACAGCATTACGGGATTCTTGTGAGGGATGAGCTCACCTGAGAGGTGAGCTAGGTGTTCCCTGGAGGCCATGTCTGCTGGTCACACAAGAGGCTTTGCCCTGTGGCTTGTTGACTAGGCTCTGAGAGCTCTGGCCTCCCTGCCCTCCTACTCCCCCCCTTGTTCCTACCTTGTGCCCAAAGAGCCAGTGGGAGGGCGGGGATGGGAACTGCTGGGTGGCTTTGAGCAGCCATTGCCTGTGCAGGTAGAACTGGGCTGCTTTGAACAGCAGCAGAAGCAGGCAGAGCAGGGAGGCCAGCTGGAGGAACCCAAAGATGCCGCCCTGGAGTCTGAAGAAGCTCAGGGGAGAGACGCTCATGGTGCAGCAGCTTCTAGATTATTTGCTGTTTCTTAGTGTCACTGAACACCCACCTGACCTACTCTGCCTCTGCCTGGAAATATATCCCTCCTCCCTGTGGGAGGGAGAAAGTAGAGGACAGAGCTTGACCTCAGAGTCCAGAGTTGGTTAATATGAAAGATCCACCTTGGAAGACAGGAATTTTGGTCAGCTGACAGTGATAAGGGTCATACGTATACTATTTTCCTCCTCTTCCTTTCACTCATAAATATTTATTTACTCATTTATCTGTTGACCACTTTCCCTGTTTTTCTCTTTCTTTAATTTGAAAGCGAGTTTATTTTTTATTTGTACACAGTAACAGTACAGTGTGATATTTCAGCACACGGATGCAGCCTGTACTGATCCTATAAGGGCACTTCTCATTCCCATCTCCTTCAACATTTATCTTTCCTTTCTCTTTTCCGTTGACTAAGTTTTATTTTTTAAATATCAAACAAGATTATCATACAAAAATAGCTATTCTGCTAAAGCACTGTCTAAAGTGGGGGTCTCCGTGCCCTGGGCCTCTTCCCGAAGCAGTCATGGCTTTGACTGCTGCTCTACTGCCCCGGCAGAGAGTTCCTAGAGTTCACTCAAGAAATTCGGCACCTGTGTATTTGCTTTAGAATCACCAATGTCAGGTTCTCTTAGTAGATGGTGAGTGACCCTCAGTGAGATTGCAGAGCACCTAAAGTATCTATCTCGTGGGGGTATAGCTAGTGCTGCCTGGTGTCCAGGGCTGTGATGAATGAGTGTCTTGCATTGCTCCGTGAAGCATTCAGCCACTTCCTGAGGGGGCTGAGCATGCCCATGTGGGCTTTGGGCACATTTGCCAGCTCCTACTGCCTCTGATGGGGGAAGTCTTAGCTTCAGCTCACAAGCCTTTTCCTGTGGCTTCTCCCTTCTTTGGCACATTATCAATGAATTCTTTGGTGCCCCTCCTTTGAACTGAGCGTGACTGTTCTCCATCCCATGCTATCTTTACTTTTCTGGAGCAGGTAGGGTTTCCTTCCGCCTTTACACACCTCCCACTGGCTTTTAACCCCTCTGCTGCAGGAGCCTTTTTGGTCATGTTCTTATTGTACTGCAAGTGAGGACGCTCGACCACTCTCTGACCTTACACTCCTTTCTTTTTGTCTTGGTGCCAATGGGGGTGTTGGAACAGATCACAGAAGCCTTCTCAGCCGTGACCTGGGGACATCCTCAGTTTCCCTCTTCCCTCCATCCTTCCTAGCCTGTAGTGACTACTGTTTTACACTCTACTTCTATGAAACCAACATCTTAGATGTAATCAATAAATGGACTAAAGAACTGATCAGACACTGCACAGAAGAAGAAATTCTGTTGACTCTCAACAAATATATGAAAAAATGTTCAACATCACTAGCAACTAGAGAAATGCAAATCAAAACTACACTGAGATTTCATCTCACTCTAGTCAGAGGGGCAACAATGAAGATCACAAGTAACAATAAATGTTGGCAAGGGTGTGGGGGAAAAGGCACACTCATACATTGCTGGTGGGACTGCAAATGGGTGCAGCTACTCTGGAAAGCAGTATGGAGAGCCCTCAGAAAACTTGGAATGAAACCACCATTTGGCCCAGTTATCCCACTCCTGGGTATATGCCAAAAGGACTTAAAATCAGCATACTACAGTAATGTAGCCACATCAATATTTATAGTGGTTCAATTCACAATTGAGCTAAGCTTTGGAATCAACCTAGGTGCCCTTCAACAGGTGAATGGTTAAAGAAAATATGGTCTATATACACAATGGAATATCACTCAGTCATAAAAAGAATGACTTCATGACATTTTCAGGTAAATGGATGGATCTGGAAACTATTATGCTAAGTGAAATAACCCCAAAACCACAGGTCAAATGTTCTTTCTGATATGTAGATGCTAACACACAAAAATGGGGGATGAAGAAGCACAGAATTTCAATAGATTAGACAAAGGGGAATGAAGAGAGAGGGGGGACAGGATTAGGAAAGACAATGGAAAGTATCTGACTTAAATTTCCTATATACATATATAAACACACCACAGTGAATCTCAGGTATAACCACAAGACTGGGATCCTAATTAGAATAAGAGTGTACTCCATATTGGTCTAAATATGTTAAAATATATACCCTACTGTCATGAATAACTAAAAAGAATAAAAATTTTAAAAAGAGAAAACATGGAATTCGTATTTCTGTGACTGATTGATTTTACTTAATTCAGTGTCTGCCGCAGTCTCTCGCTGGGCACAAATCACGAGTCTCCACACAGCTTGTAGATTCAAACAGCAATTCTTTATTCCCGAACTCACACCGGCCGTCTACAAACACGTTCTGGGGGAATCCACGTTCTCTGCCCGAATCCACTTCTCCCAAATCCACTCTCTCCCAATTCCACTCTCTCCCAAATCCACTCTCTCCCAAATCCAATCTCTGCCCTAATCCACTCCGCATGGGCTTCTATCTCCTAAAATATACTGTCTGACCCTAAGCACTCAAGAGGAACTCAGCAGCAGGATACGCCCTATTCTAAAGGGGGAACACCCTAATCTCCTATTATGCTAAACTGCCCTATTCTAAAGGGGGAACACCCTAATCTCCTATTATGCTAAACCGCCCTATTCTAAAGGGGGAACACCCTAAACACGGATCCTGCCCTGGTCCTTGAGCAAGGTCACCTTTCAGAAGTCCTTCCACTAGACAGCATGGGAGTAAGCTGGCAAGGAATTTGTCATACCTACTTGGCTGATGGCTCCCAGCATCTCCCCCCTTCTGATTAATTAAACAACAAGTAATGTGGCTTAAGGACCGTGCCTGGTAGGTTGTCCAGTTCAACATATGGCTCTTACCCGTCATTGGAAAACTGACCTTTAGGCGTCAGCCTCCTGTCTTAGGTTGATACCATTGCAACTGGATCATACCCGTCACTGACTACCGGTCCAGCATACAGCCATACTTGTGGATAGGTCTATGCACCAGTGGGGGGTGAGGTTCTTTGCCTCACCTCTGTTGGCCCCCAAATTTGGCTTTGGTGCCAGTGGGGGAGTGAGGTTAATGTGGCTTAAGGACCGCGCCTGGTAGGTTGTCCAATTCAACATATGGTTCTTACCCGTCATCGGAAAACTGACCTTTAGGCAACTGACCTTTAGGCGTCAGCCTCCTGTCTTAGGTTGATACCACTGCAATTGGATCATACCCGTCACTGACTGCCGGTCCAGCATATAGCCATTGACCCCCAAATTTAGACCATCACTAGCAGAAGGGAGGAGGATACAGAAATGCCACGACACCAAGTCAGTTGACAGTTCCTTTGGAAAAATTGCATCATTGGTGACACCATCAGCAAAGATATGCCAGCATTACCACAATTAACATGTGGTGCGCTGGCAAGGAAATAAAAATTGTATCACTGGTGACACCATCAGCAAAGATATGCCAGCATTACCACAATTTGCTGCACTAAACGTAGTTACATAGTCCAGGCAAGTTCTGTAAGCAGTTCAAAGTGGAGGAATCTATCAATCTGTCCGTCTCCTCCCAAAGTCCGTTGCCTCCCAAAGTAAGTTGACTCCTAGATTGAGCATACTTGTTGAGTTATATTCATTGGGATGAAGATAGGAATTCTGGCAATGATGCTAAAAGGACATTATCCTGAAAAGAATTATTAAATATAATGAAAAGGAAAGGTGAAAGTAAACAAACAGATCTGTTAACCTACTTAAAAAACAATCCTTAACAGCTGTTTACCTGATTTAAATTAGTAAACAAGCAGATCTGTTAACCACCTTTAAAAACAATCTTTAACAGCTGTTTACCTAATTTAAATTAAGCCATTTAAATCACGTGAATAAAAAAAAAATAATTCGGATCCATTTTCTCATGAGCGCTCCTCATATATGAAATACGCACATACAGACATACAACACAAAACACAAATGTGCAAACAAACGTACAACACATAAGATAATAATAAAGGCCTTGTAGCTTTACCTAGGTGAAATCTCCATTGCAATGTTTAAAAACTCCATAGTCAAAAAAATAAAACTGATCAGAAAAACATTAACCTAGGTTTGTATGAGCTCAAAAAATAAAAATAGAACCTTATGATGTGGAAAAATGCAATAATAAAATAGATATTGAAAAAAACATCCTGGTTAATCACAGTCGCAGATGTAAGAATGGCCAAGCTGGAGTTCTGGATATCAGCTGTTATGGATTTGAGTCAAATTATCTTCTTTTTGATCTGTAGAAATCGTTTTGGTTAGTCTTTCTGGAATCCAAATCGGCTGCTGTTCTCCCTGTGGAAACACGCAAACAGAGCCCCGACTCCAGACAATCACTGGGTCTGGACCTTTCCATTGTCCTGTTAGAATATCTTTCCAAAGAACTTTAGGCTTATGCACATTTTTTGGATACATATGCCTTTCCGCAGCACTAAGTCCTGATGAATCCAAATTTAAAAAGTTTAGAGTAAAAAGCGTTATTTTAAGTTTATCTTTGGGGGATATATACCCCTTTCCAATTCCCTCTTTTTGCTTTAATAAGTACGTTTTAATAGTTTGATGAGCTCTTTCAACTATGCCTTGTCCCTGTGGATTGTATGGAATTCCTGTTATATGAGTAATACCAAATGATGAGCAAAATTGTTTAAAAGAGGTAGAGGTATAGCCAGGACCGTTATCAGTTTTTAACTGTTTAGGAACGCCCACAGTGGCAAAATTTTGTAAGCAATGAGCTATAACATCTTTAGTTTTTTCTCCGGCATGAAGGGAGCCCATCAAAAATCCGGAAGAAGTATCAACTGTAACATGTAAATATTTTAATTTTCCAAATTCTGGCAAGTGTGTGACGTCCATCTGCCAAATATGGTTAGGTATCAGTCCTCTAGGATTGACTCCAAGATTAACTTGTGGTAAAAAGGTCACACAATTTTGACATTGTTTTATTATATGTCTGGCTTGTTCCTTAGTTATTTTAAAACGCTTTTGTAAAGTATTAGCATTAACATGGAATTTTTTATGAAAATTCGTAGCTTCTTCTAGTGTAGAGAAAATATGTATGTCTTGTGTAGTTTTATCTGCTAAATCATTGCCCAAACTAAGGGCTCCAGGCAATCCTGTATGTGCTCTAATATGTCCTATAAAGAATGGATCTTTTCTGTCCCAGATTAGACTTTGTATAGTGGAAAACAAAGAGAAAACAGTAGAGGAAGGGGAAATTCTACCAGCATCTTCAAGAGATACTATAGCATTAACTACATACTGACTATCAGAAAATAAATTAAATACAGAATCTTTAAACATTAAAAAGGCTTGTAATACTGCATTAAGCTCTACCTTTTGAGCTGATTGTTTGGGTACTAAAAATGTAAAAGTTTGATCAGGGGTAACTACTGCTGCTGTACCATTATTTGACCCATCAGTGAATATATTTGGAGCATTCATGATAGGGGTTTTTCTTGTCATTTTTGGAAAAACTACAGGATGCTTAGACCAAAAAGACAATAAAGGATTAGATGGTAAGTGATTATCAAATGCAACACTAGATTTACACATGATTATTGCCCAAGTATTTAACTCATTAGCTAACTCATCAATTTGATCCATAGTATATGGAGTAATAATTTTACTGGGAGAAATTCCAAACACTCCCTTCGCTGCTTTTATTTCTTTGAGTATTAATTGTCCTACAGCCTCAGGATACCTAGTAAGAATAGTGTTAGGAGAATAAGATAAATGTATCCACAATAATGGACCTTCTTGCCAAAATACTCCTGTAGGAATATTTTTTGTTGGTAGTACAATAAATAATAAAGGCAAACTTATATCAATTCTATCCAAATGTATATTTTCCATATATGTTTCAATAATTTTCAATGCCTTTCTTGCTTTAGGAGTTAACTTGCGAGGTGAGTTTGGATATGATGGACCTTTTAGAATATCAAATAAAGGTCCCAACTCTCCTGTTGGTATGCCTAGATAAGGCCTTATCCAATTTATGTCTCCCAATAACTTTTGAAAGTCATTAAGTGACTTGAGTTGATCTACTCGTATTTGAATTTTTGGTGGATGGACCATGGTTGAGGATAATAGAACTCCTAAATAATTAATTGGAAAATTTAATTGTACTTTATCTATTGCTATCTCTAGATTATAATTTTTTAATAAGTTTGTAAGTGTGGCATAACATTCCAGCAATATGTTTTTATCTTTATGTGCCAATAATACATCATCCATATAGTGAAATATTTGTAGTTCAGGATTTTGATTTCTAAGTGGCTGGATTGCTTTCTTAACATATATTTGACACATAGTTGGACTGTTAGCCATCCCTTGAGGGAGTACTTTCCATTCATATCTCTGATCAGGACCTTCATGATTTAATGCAGGGATAGTAAATGCAAAACGTGGACTATCCTCGGGATGAATTGGAATTGAAAAAAAACAATCTTTAATATCTATGGCTAAAACATGCCAGGTTTTTGGCAAAGCAGACAATTGAGGAATCCCTGATTGAGCAGGTCCCATAGTAACCATTTCATTATTAATGGCTCTTAAATCTTGCAATAATCTCCATTTACCAGATTTCTTTTTAATGACAAAAATGGGAGTATTATGGGGAGATATGGAAGGTTGTATATGTCCTTCCGCTAATTGTTGTTTGACCAGATCATGGGCTACTTGTATCTTTTCTTTAGACAGGGGCCACTGAGGAACCCACACTGGTCTTTCTGATTTCCAAGTAATTTTTATTGTCTCAGTGGCCCTTTCTGAAAATCCAACCCATGTCTGTCTGTTCCTTGATCTATTTGAATTGGTGCTGCTATACCTTGTCCTTGTTTTCCTAATCTTTTTTCTTTCCTAAAACCTTGTCTAGCCCTAGTAGTGGGCGCATTTGGATTGATGTTATTTGTTAACGTCAAACCTAATTGATCTAGGACATCTCGTCCCCATAAATTTATAGGAAGATGATCCAATACATAGGGCTGTATAGTTCCCTCACAACCTTCAGGATCCTTCCAATCTAATACCATTGCACTTCTATGGGGATTAGTAGCCACTCCTAGGCCTCGAAGCGTTTGAGTGGCTTGTTGTAATGGCCAATGTTTTGGCCATTCCTTACTAGATATGATGCTAAGGTCTGCACCTGTGTCCAGTAGCCCATTAAAGTCGTGTCCTTGAATATTTAGTTTTAACATTGGGCGAGAATCTAAATTTAAAGACAACATAGCCCAATCTACACCTGTGGAGCCTAATCCCCTGGAACCTCTTTTTACACTATGACTAGGAAATTTATTATGTAGGCTGGGTATTATTAACAACTGTGCTATTCTGTCTCCAGGTGAAATTACTGATATACCTCTTGGAGAACTAGCTATAATTTTTATTTCACCTACATAATCGGGATCAATTACCCCAGGACTTATCACAAGTCCTTTTAATGTAGATGAACTACGTCCCAATAATAAGCCTACTGTCCCTTGGGGAAGAGGTCCTTTTATCCCTGTGGGAATGATTTGAACTCCCATCTCTGGAGTTAGTACTGTTCTGGCAGAGGCGCAGATGTCCAACCCTGCGCTCCCTCGGGTTTGTCTGATGAGGGATTTAATGGACAATGTGTCCTGGGCACTACTCTGATGGTGTTGCTGGGTTCCTCCACTGCCCCGTATATTTGTGGTTGTGGGCCCCGGAGCATTGGGCCCGGCTGTCTGTTTTTTGGCAATGGAGCCTGATGCCTTTCTCCATGATATCGTGGGTAAATACCTGGTCCTTGTCCGTTTTTTGATAAGGGAGTACCCTCTATGGTGGTTTGAGAACGGCATTCATTAGCCCAATGTCTCCCTCTACGGCATCTTGGGCAAATACCCGGTATTCTATTTCTTTGATACCTAGTTTTGTTAAATCCTCCTCCTATGGGGCAACTCCTTTTAAAATATCCTGTTTGTTCACAATCATAGCATGTTTTTGGCCTGGCATCTAAAGCCTGTTGTACTGCAGCTGCCAAGACTTGCCCTTGTTCATTAATATCTCTACATAATTTAATATATGTGTTTAAATCTTCATGTCTCCATGGTCTAATAACCTCTCTGCAGCAACGATTTGTTTGGTCATAAGCCAGTTGTTTTATCAATGGCATTGCTTGTTCCGTATCCCCAAATATTTTGGCAGCCGTTTGAATTAGCCTATCTACAAAGTCAGCGTAAGGTTCATTAGCTCTCTGTATTACCTTAGATAGCTGACCTTGTAAATCTCCATGTCCTTGTAAAGTCTTCCATGCCCTAACTGTGTCTGCAGCAATTTGTGCATATATAGCAGGATCATATTCAATTTGTTGCCGTTGACCCTCATTAATTAATCAAAAGGGGGAACACCCTAATCTCCTATTATGCTAAACTGCCCTATTCTAAAGGGGGAACACCCTAATCTCCTATTATGCTAAACCGCCCTATTCTAAAGGGGGAACACCCTAAACAGGGATCCTGCCCTGGTCCTTGAGCAAGGTCACCTTTCAGAAGTCCTTCCACTAGACAGCATGGGAGTAAGCTGGCAAGGAATTTGTCATACCTACTTGGCTGATGGCTCCCAGCAAGTGTCCTCCAGTTGCATGCCAGTTGCTGCAAATGCCAGGATTTTATTCTTCTTGTGGCTGAATAATATTCCATTGTGTATAGACCATATTTCCTTTATCCATTCTTTTGTTGAGAGACACCTTGTTTGAGTCCATATCTTGGCAATTGTTCATAGCACAGCAATAAACTTGGGAGTGCAAGTATCTCTATGTTATGCTGATTTCATTTCTTTTGGATAAATGCTTAGTAGTAGGAAAGAGGGATCATATGGTAGCTCAATTTTTATCTTTTTGAGAAATCTCCCACTGTTTTCTGTAATGGCTGCACTAATTTACACTCCCACTGACCGTGTATCAGAGTTCCCTTTTTCCAGCATCCTTGTCACCATTTGTCATTCTTTGTCTTTTTGATTATAGCCATTCTAATTGGGGTGAAATGATATCATTGTGATTTTGATTTGCATCTCTGTGGTGGCTAATGATATTTGACATACAAGTTCCCTCCTCCCCCCTCTCCTCCCATCACTTCCCACTACCTAATCTAAGGTAATGCTATTCTTCCCTAGTGCCCCCTGCCTTATTGTGAATTAGTCAAATGTTGGCTATTATCCGCATATTAGAGAAAACATTCAGCCTTTGGTTTTGTGGGGTTGGCTTATTTCCCTTAGTATGATATTCTCAAACTCCAACCATTTACTGGCAAATGCCATAATTTCACTCTTCTTAAAAGCTTAATAACATTCCACTGGGTAGATATACCACATTTTCTTTATCCATTCATCTATTGAGGAACACCTAGGTTAAAAAGCAATCATGAAATTTATTTGGAAATATAAGAAACCCATAATAGATAAAGCAATCCTTAACAAGAAAAGTGAAGCAGGAGGCATCATAATACCAGACCTTAAACTATACCACAGAGCTATAGTAACAACAATAACATGGTATTGGCACCAAAATAGACTTGTAGACCAATCATAGCTATTGTGAATTGATCTACTATGAACATTGATGTGGCTGTGTCACTATAGTATGCTGATTTTAAGTCCTTTGGGTGTAAACCACAGAGTGGGATAGCTGGGTCAAATGGTGGTTCCATTCCCAGTTTTCTGAGGAATCTCCATACTGCTTTCCAGATTGGTTGCACCAATTTGCAGTCCCACTAGCAATGTATGAGTGTGTCTTTTCCCCCACATCCTCGTCAACATTTATTGTTGCCTGTATTCTTGATGATTGCCATTCTCACAATGAGATGAAATCTTAAGTGTAGTTTTGATTTGAATTTCTCTAATTGCTAGAGATGTTGAACACTTTTTCATATATTTGTTGATCAATTGTATTTCTTTCCTGTGAAGTGTCTGTTCAGTTCTTTAGCCCATTTATTGATTGGGTTATTATATAATTTTTTTGGTGTTAACTTTTTTGAATTATTAATGTATCCTAGATAATAATGCTTTATTGGAGGTGCATGTGGTAGAAATTTCCTCCTAATCTGTAGGATCTCCCCTCAAGTTATTAATTGTTTTCTTTGCTGAGAAGGAGCTTTTAAATTTGAATACATCCCATTTATTGATACTTGATTTTACTTCTTGAGCTTTAGGAGTCTTGTTGAGGAAGTCAGATCCTAGGCTGACATGGTGAAGACTTGGACCTATTTTTTCTTCTATTAAGTGCAGGGTCTCTATTTTAGTGCCTAAGTCTTTGATCCACTTTGAGTTGACTTTTGTGCAGGGTGAGAGATAGAGGTTTAATTTCATTTTGCTATATATGGACTTCCAGTTTTGCCAGCACCATTTGTTGAATAAGCGAACTTTTCTCCAGTGAATGTTTTTGGCACCCTTGTTAAGTATGAGATAACAGTATTTATGTGGGTTTGTCTCTGTATCTTCTATTCTGTACCATTGGTCTATAAGTCTATTTTGGTGCCAATACCATGATATTTTTGTTACTATAGCTTTGTTGTATAGTTTAAGGTCTGGTATTGTGATGCCTCCTGCTTCACTTTTCTTGCTAAGGTTTGCTTTATCTATTCTGGGTTTCTTATTTTTCCAAATAAATTTCATGATTGCTTTTTATTTTCAATATCTTTATTTCATTTTTATGTGGTGCTGAGAATCGAACCCAGTGCCTCACACATGGTAGGTGAGCATGCTATCACTTGAGCCACATCCCCAGCTCTCATGATTGCTTTTTTTTAAAAAAATTTTTGTAGTTGTAGATGGACAGTTTGCCTTTTTTTTTATTTGTTTATTTTTATGTGTTGCTGAGGATCGAACCCAGTGCCTCACGCATGCTAAGCAAGTGTTCTGCTACTGAGCTACAGTCCAGCATTCAAGATTGCTTTTTCTGTTTCTATGAAGAATGTCATTGGTATTTTTAATAGGAATTGCATTAAATCTGTATAATGCTTTTGGTAGTATGGCCATTTTGACAATATTAATTTCACCCATTCAGAAGCATAGGAGATCTTTCCATCTTCTGAGGTTTTCTTCAATTTCTTTATTTAGTGTTCTGTAGTTTTCACTGTAGAGGTCTTTCACCTCTTTTGTTAGATTGATTTCCAGGATTTTTTTTAGACTATTGTGAATGGAGTAGCTTTCCTAATTTTTCTTTCAGTGGATTCATCGCTGATGTATAGGCATACGTTTGCTTTATGGGTGTTGATTTTCTATCTTGCTACTTTGCTGAATTCATTTATTAGTTATAGAAGTTTTCTGGTGGAATTTTTTGGATCTTCTAGATATAGAATCATATTATCAGCAAACATTGCTGGTTTGAGTTCTCCTTTACCTATGTGTATCCCTTTAATTTCTTTCGTCTAATTACTCTGGCTAGAGTTTCAAGAATGATGTTGAATAAAAATGGTGAAAGAGAACCTCCTTGTCTTGTTCCAGTTTTTAGCAGTAATGCTTTTAATTTTTCTCCATTTAGAATTATGCTGGTCTTGGGTTTAGCACATACAGCTTTTATAATGTTGAGGTATATTCCTACTATCCCTAGTTTTTCTAGTGTTTTGAACATGAAGGTGTACTGTATTTTGTCAAATGCTTTTTGTGCATCTGTTGAGATGATCAGATGATTCTTGTTTTTAAGTCTATTAATATGATGAATTACATTTATTGATTTCCATATGTTGAACCAACCCTGCATCCCTGGAGTGAATCCCTCTTGATTGTGGTGCACTATCTTTTTAATATGTTTTTGTATACAATTTGCCAGAATTTTATTGAGAAATTTTACATCTATGTTCATCGGGGATATTGGTCTGAAGTTTTCTTTCCTTGATGTGTCTTTGTCTGGTTTTGGTATCAGGATGATATTAGCCTCACAGAATAAGTTTGGAAGGGTTCCTCCTTTTCTATTTCATGGAATACTTTGAGGAATATTGGTGTTAATTCTTCTTTAAAAGTCTTGTAGAACTTGGCTGGGAATCCATCTGGTCCTGGGCTTTTCTTGGTTGGTAGGCTTTTGATGGTGTTTTCTATTTCATTACTTGACACTGATCTGTTTAAATCATGTATGACCTCCTCATTCAGTTTGGGTAGGTCATATTCTCTAGAAATTTGTCGATGTCTTCAATATTTTCTATTTTATTAGAGTATAAATTTTCAAAATAGTTTCTAATTATCTTTCATATTTCATATGTGTCCATTGTGAAATTTTCTTCTTCATCTTATATTTTAGTAATTTGAGTTTTCTCTCTTTTCCTCCTTATTAGCATAACCAGGGATTTATCTATTTTATTTATTTTTTTCAAATATCCAACTTTTTAAAATCAATTTTTAAAATTGTTTCTTTTGATTTGGTTTTATTAATTTCAGCTCTGATTTTAATTTTTTCCTGTCTTCTACTGCTTTTGGTGTTGATTTGTTTTTCTTTTTCTAGGGCTTTGAGATGTATTATCAGGTTATTTATTTATTTATTGACTTTTTATTCTTTTAATAAATGCACTCAATGCAATAAACTTTTCTCTTAGTACTGCCTTCATATTGTACCAGAGATTTTGATGTTGTATCAGTGTTCTCATTTACCTCTAAGAATTTTTTTATTTCATCCTTGATTTCTTCTACTATCCATTTGTCATTTAATAGTGTCTTCTATTTTTTATGTTATTGTTGATTTCTAATTTCATATTGTCCCAGAGATTTCTAATTTCATTCCACTTTGCTCTTTCATTTCTTTCATTTTTTTCTTTGATTTCACTCCTTATACTATCCTTTACTTCACATATCAATTTAACTATATACAATCTGAACTCCTTCTTGGACATTTCTTCTTCTTGTTATCAGTGGCTTCTGTTGTTGAAGCATCTTGGTTTGTTTGGGGTGCCCTATTCCCTTGTTTTTTCATGTTGTTATTGTGTTTTCCCATCTAAAAGTATGGATCTAAAGCAGGATAAATTCTATCCTGTAGACCTATAGTGTTCTTGAAGGTTTCCTGTGCTTCGCCTTTACTGGTGAGACCAATATCAACGCACCCAGTGTACACAATATATAGCCTTAAACCTAATAGCTCCCACTAAGGCATCTACTGCTTTCTCGCATTAATTAAAAATGATGAGTTCAATAATTATCTATAATACAAACAGAAAATTTGTTAAAATGGTTTACAATTTCAAATGGTGGATGAGAGAACAGAGGTATAGTAGTATGTGATATTCACGAGGGAGGAAGAGAGAAGCTAGAAATAAAAATTCACAGGAAAAGTGGAGGAGGAGCCAACAGAGATTGGCTGTTGGTTGGAGAAAAAATGGAAAGAAAATAGACAAGAGAGAGGAAGAATACAAACAAAAAAATTAAAGACATAAGAATACAACAAAAATGCAAAACACCATTCATATATCATTGTCTTCCACATACTGATGCAAAAAAAAAAATCCTGTTCCAAATATAGTAGAGAGATTAGTGAATCAAAAAATAAAATAAAATAAAATAAATCTTGCTGGAAAGTCGAATTGTCTCTGTCAGTGTTCAAAAACTTCTCAGCCCTGTCTCTGACATCTCACCAAACCCAGATCAGCCCTCACAAACCCAGTCTCTATCCCACCAATCTGGACTTCACATACCTCAGGCTCAGCCACACTACAGTCCCAAGATCTCAATTCTGCTCCTACTTGCAGAGAGACCACCAGGGATACACTTATGCAAAGGAGCACCCCGAGATGCAGCAGCAAGACAAGGGCCACCAGCCCTCTCAGCAGGAAGACCCCAGGCTCCTCCAAAACCACAGGCACCCCCAAATTGGAACTGCAGGCCCCAGCTGGAGTCCTCAGACAGAGGCTCTTATGGTGGTAAACCTGCTGGCACCTGGGTCCCAGGCCCTGGCTGGTGTCCCAAAATGGGTGCAGCCACATGCAACCAAACCTGGAGTCTACCCTGAAGCAGTCCTCTGGGCCGTGGCAGCAGTAGTGGTGGTGGTTGTTGGCGGCAGGCAGCGGGTCAGCAGTAGCAGCAGCTGCAGTGGCAGCTACAACTGCAATTGTGGGCCAGCATCACCAGGTGATCTCTGGGGTCAGCAGCAGTGTTGGCTTCAGTTGCATCCGGGGCAGCAATTTCTTTTGTTGCAGCAGCACCTAGAAAGAAGACCTCCAGGTGATTGTAGGCTTGCAGCAGTGGAATCAGAGGCAGCAGCAATCTCTGCAGCAGTTTTATAGTTCCAGGTCTTACACTTAGACCCTTGGTTCATTTTGAGTTGATTTTTTTTGTAACTGTTAAGAGATAAGGATTTAATTTCATTCTTATGATTATGGATATCCAGTTTTCCTAGACTGATTTATTGAGGAGGCTTGTCCTTTCTCTAATGTATTTTTCTGGCACCTTGGCTGAAGATGAGTTGGAGGTTGTTATGATTTGGAAATGAGGTACTTCCTCAAACCTCCTATGTTAACACAGGTGGTGAAATGATTAGATTATGAAAACCACAAACTAATCTGGATTAATTCATTTGATGTTTTAGTAATTTGAGTGTATGACTGGGTGGTAACTCTAGGTGGATGGGTGGAGTGTTGCTGGAGGAGGTGGGTCCCTGGGGACATGCCTTGAGGATTGTATATTTTACCCATCTCCTTCTGTGCACACTCTCTGCTTCCCAGCTGTCATAAACTGAGTAGCTTTCTTCCACCATGCCTTTCTACCATGATGTTTTGCCCTACCTCAGGCCCAGATTAATGGGGTTGACCAACCATGGACTGAACTGCTGAAACCATGAACCAAAACAAATCTTTCTTCCTCTAAGTTGTTTTGGTCATAACAACAACAAAAAAAAGCTGACTAATGTCACTGTCGATATGTGGATTCATTGTCATAAATTTTGGCTTTGTTTTTCCTATCTTCTCATTTCCTTTTGTCTGACTGGATAGCTTCAAAGGACATGTCTTCAAGGTTGGAAATTGTTTCTTCCTCTTAATCTAGTCTGTTATTAAACTCTTGACTATATTTTTTATCTCATTTAATTGAGTTCTTCAACTACATGATTTGTATTTGGTTTATTTTCATGATCTATGTCTCTTTGCTGAATTTTTCATTCAGATCATAAATTGTTTTGATAATTTTTTAAAATCAATAGGCTGTATTCTTTTGTATCTAGTTGATTTTATTTAAAATCAATGTTTTGAATTTTTTCAGGTTATCTATCAGTTTACTTTTCTGCAGGGCTCCTGCTGGAGAGATAGTATATTCCTTTGGAGGTGCAATATTACCTTGCTCTTTTTTCCCCCCTGTGGCTCTTTGTTGACATTTGTGTATATGGGTATATTAGTTTCCTCTACCACTTTTTTTTTTCAGGGTAGTTCTGTGGTAAATGACTTTATTCTGGATATGTGTCCTAGGGTTTCAGTTGGACAGGTTACACTGGATTTGGTTCCAGGATGGAACAATAGTGAAATCTCCATGTAGCTTCTTCAGTGGTACCAACTTTTGTGATGTCTGTGGTATGTCAATGGCCCAGGCTGCAGAGATTTATGGGATTTCTCTGACAGTTGGATGCAGCTCTCTTAGGAGGACAGGTACACTTGCAGCTGTGGAGGCAGTGCATGCTATTGCATATGTGCAGAGCATCTGTTAGTTTGTGTAGGTTGCCTCAGGTGGGGCTGATTGATGGGTCAAGGTAGGTAAGGTATGGCTGGCACCAAAGTGGAGGGAGGGTGCTGATCTGTTTCTGAGGGCTTCAAGGGGGCAGGCCTACCCTGGTGGGTCCCAGAAGGTACAATGTTGTGTGCCCAATAGTGAATGTAGGGTACCTGTCAGTATCTGAGGGCTTTGTAGAAGCCATGGCTGAGACACACTGGTCAGCCTGGATGGGGTGCCCGTCAAAGTCCAATGTCTGCACGTTAGATTTCATGGGAACTTAGCTCACTGAGTTTCTCAGAGTGGACTGCCAAGTTGCTTCCTAGGACTGTGAATAGATGACAGGAGCCACTCAGCTGGCACCTGTGGCTGTGGTGGGCTGAGCTGCTCAGGTCAGGCCTCGTAGCTGCTTCTTAAATGGGATTTGGTTGGGCTGACTGACTGCATTAGGGAACTACAGAAGGGTGGGCTTCAAGATGAGGATGTCCAGCAGAAGCTTGGGTGATGGAGGGCACAACATGGGCTGGGCTCTTTCTTTGAGTTAATGAAGCAGTTTGGATGCCCTGGTACCTTGGTAAACTGGCCTCAGGACTAGTAAGGTTTTCAGGCTTCTTCAGTAGCAAGTACTTCAGGCGTCTGTGGGTTTGTTTTTGCTGGGGCCTCCTACTTACTCATTCCCTGTTGCATGAAGCTTAGGTTTTATCTCCTTTGGGAAGATGTGATGCTGGATGCTTTGTGCTTAGTACCATTTTTTAGAAAGTCTTCCTGGGTGTCTGTGCTCTATATTATTGCCCTACTGTTTTGGTACTCTCCCTCAAACACTCCAATATAATAATAATTTTTTCTTTGATTTGTAGAGAGAATGCATCAGGTCCCTCTAGTCGGGCATCTTGCTAATGACATTCCATTGGGCCCTTCCTGTGTACCAGGCAGGTTGGCAGGTGGTAGGCAAATAGCAGTGAAAACAGACATAAACCCAGACTCAGAAGAATGCACAGTCTAGTTTACCAAATGTTCAACAGATGTGGTTGGTTGTGCCGTTGCTCTTATTTCTGTGATATAAACAGATGACAGAGAGGCAAAGTGGTGTTTTTAAGAGGAACACATTCATTGAGGCTCCATGGTGGGACCGGATTCCTTCTCTGTTGGACTATAAACCTGCCTCCCTCAGCAGCTTACAAAATGCTCCCAACAGCCTTCACCTTTGTCTTTCCTAATAACAAGGGATTCCTTACACAATCCTTGGGGCCAGAGGTCTTTTTGGTTTTTCTCTCCTAAATCCTGGGCCCTATCAAAAATCAAAGTAAAGGGGCTGGGGTTGTGGCTCAGCAGTAGAGTGTTTGCCTAGCACGTGAGAGGCCCTGGGTTCGATCTTCAGCACCACATAACAACAAATAAATAAATAAATTAAATAAAGGTATTGTGTCCAACTACAACTAAAAATAAACAAATAAATAAATATTTTAAAAAATCAAAGTAAAGACATGTGTAATAATTTACATCCTATTCCACTGAACTTTCCCTCAGTATTTGGTTACTTTCTATCCCTACTTTGTGTTCCTCTTTCCCCATCTGGGACTCTTGGACCAGAACTCTGCCCTACCTGGCTCAGCACCTGTTTTTCATTCACAGCCTGAGAGGCAATACTGGAAAGAGCTTTGTTCTCAGAACCAGGATTTGAATTGGGTTTTGACTATTTCTTTCCCTCCCTGAATCCTGAGTTGTTTGATAAAGTAGTTGCATAATGTGGTAATAGCTAACATTTAGTGAGCATTAATTAGTATTTCGTATGCTTAGAGCACTGAAGAAAGAACTTTGCGTGATTCCATGTAAAGTTAAAAAAACACAGTTAAAAAAAATTTATCCATAATATATAGGGGAAATATGAGGTAGAAAGAGGTTAGTTGCTTGCTTTGGATCATCCAGCTGGTGTAGGTATTCTGGCCGTGGAAATAGACAGGAAAGCATTCCCCATGAACAAACTCCTGGGGGGTAACTGGGGCCCTGATTCCCCCTGAGGCTATTAAGATAACTATGCGGGTGCACTACCTGGTTTCCATAGTAATGTCCTTGATGGAGAGAGGCTCTAGGTGTGTATTAACCTGGACCTTAACTCAGCTAGCACTCAGGGT
Organism: Callospermophilus lateralis; assembly: GCF_048772815.1. Taxonomy (NCBI): domain Eukaryota; kingdom Metazoa; phylum Chordata; class Mammalia; order Rodentia; family Sciuridae; genus Callospermophilus; species Callospermophilus lateralis. Next base: position 108,686,882 of record NC_135311.1, on the reverse strand, counting down.
TAAAGGAATACTAGCAAGAGTGTAGTCCTGGTGATGGGTAATATGTAATTTTTGGGAGGTTTCATAAATGTGGCAGCAGAGAGGAGCAACCACCCCTTTTGTCTGCCACCTTTGCCTGCCTGCTTGTACCTGTGTGTCTGTGTCTGTCCTTTTGTTCATCTCTTACCTGTGTAGGTTTTCTACACAGATATTCTTTACAAACTGGTAAGAGGGATAGCCAGGATTCTACTCCAGTGAATCTTGCTCCAGAGTCTTCACTGTTAACAATTAATGCAAAGGAGGTGGTGAATAAGTTGATTATACTGTTTTTTAAAAAATTTTACTGTTAAAATGACAATCCCCAAAATTTCCAGGGAGCATTTCTTATTTGCTGTGTTTCATCCAGGGCTTCCAAGTAGCAGAAAAATGTGACAGGTTATCAACTCCACATCTCTGCATAAATGCAAGTCTCACTCTCCAGGAAGCTCCTTTGAAAAGGTGTATAGCACGGCATGTGGCTAGATGTACATAGCCATTGAAAAGGAGATTTATTTGTTGAGAATTTTTAAGGTTATGAGGAAAGTTTATAATAAATAATAAAAACACAATATTAAACTTTATGTAGAGAAGTATCTTAAGTCTTAGAAAAAATGTGTTTGTCATCATCAAGGTTTATTTACCAGGGAATGTTTTCCCCACTCATTTGCTATTTAGACAACTCAATCAGTGATTCTGGCATGTTGTAACTAGACAGTGTATGTCTTTATGTTTCCCATAAAGGGGAAGAGGCTGTGCCTACTGATAATGCCTCAGTAAAGTCTGACTAATTTGATAAATGATGGAGAGAGGGAATGAATAAAACTTTGAAGTGGTTGCATCTTCATCTTGAACAGACTAAGTTCAATATGGGGGACCATAGTTTAAAAAATGAGATTAATGTATTTATACCTGGAAATTTCCTGGGTTAGTTCATAAGGAAATGCAAGCAAAGGAGAGGCAATGGATTCCCAAGGCAAGATCTTGAAGCAGTTATTCCTCTGGATAGATTGCTCCAGACTCTTGTTTTTTTTCTTTTTTTTTTTTTTTAAGCCAGTTTGATGATGATGTAATTTTACATATGTTGTTTACTTCTAATCCTATACCAAGGCTGAATGTCTCAGGTGCAAGTCTTTTTATACAAATAGCTATTTCAGATATAATGCATATGTTAACATGCATTTATCATTTAATAATTTCTGGTATATAATAATTTTTAAAAATTAATGGAATAGTAGAACATAAAACTGGACAATTTGACCAATTTTTATTGTATATTCTGATGGCATTAATTACAATTACAATGTTGTACAACCATCACCACCATGTCTAAAACTTTTTCATTACCCAAACAGAAACTTTTTAACCCATTAGGAAATAACCCTCCATTCTCTCCTCCTCCTGTCCATGGTAATCTCTGATCTGCTTTCTGTAATTTACTTTCTGGCTCTATAACTTTTCTATTCTACTGCCTAGAAGCAGAATAATACAATATTTTTCCTTTCATATCTGGCTTATTTCACTTAGCAAACTTTGTCAAGCTATCAGACCTTCATTCCTTTTTATAACTGAATACTATTCCATTGTATATATATGCTACATTTTGTGTACCCATCTATCTACAAAGGACATTAAGTTATATTCTAACTTGTGCCTATTGTAAAAAGTACTGTGATGTTCAGTCAAACATTGGATGTCCAATTGGTCCCTCCCTTCCCCTGTCATAAAGAGTAGAGGAGTAAGGGCAGAGCTTGGGCAGTCCATAGGTAATTAACCTGTAGCACCTTCCTTGAGAAACAAAGGAAAAAGTTCTATCATCTGACCATTGTAATGGACACATGCACTTCTTTCCTTCCCTCTATTACTCACTAATATTTAATGAGTTATTACTATGCTCCAATCAGTATGTTTGTTGGTAGGAAACAAATGTAAAGAATAAAGACATAACCCAGATTTAAGGGATTCATTGTGTGGTTTGTCAAATGTCCATAAGGTGTGGCTGGCTGCAATATTATTTCAATTTCATCAGTAGGATACTAATTGCAACCTGGTAAAGTGCAGTGTTCAGAGGAAAAGAGACATTGAAGGTCCATGGAGGGATTAGAACCCTTTACTATTGGACTACAAAACTGTCTACTCCAGCTGCCTCTGGTATGTTCTCTAAGTTACTTTTCATGCCCAAATATTTGTTGAAAAATGAATGAATGAATGAATGAATGAAATAGCGAGAAGTCCATGAGATATTTAGGAAGGGGAATGTTGTTCTATCCATTCTCCTTCACCTGGGACTCTTAGACCTTGACTCCTGCCCTACCTGGCTCAGCACTCACTTTTCCCCTCAGCACAAGGGACAATAGTGGGAAGATCTGTGGAGTCAGAGTGTAACTTTGTATTGTGGTTGTGATTGTGTATTTCTGTGAATCCTGGTTCTATTTTGCCTTCTCAACTCTAATCTTCCTTTCACTCTTTTATTTATTTATTTTTGGTTGGTACTTTCTACGTATACGTGAAGGTAAAGTTCCCATTGACACCTTTACATATGGATATAACATAATTTTGTTAAATTCACCCCACATTTCTTCCTCTTTTGCTTCCTCTCACCTCCTTCTCATTCTCCTTCCTCTCACTGCTCTTCCCTATATCTTTATGATATACAATCCCTTCTCCAACCACTTTCTGTCCTTCATTTTGTTCTAGATTCCACATATGAGAGAAAATATTCAATCCTTGATTTTTACTTAACATGATTTTCTCCATTTCTATCTATTTACCAGCAAATGCCATTATTTAATTCTTCCTTATGGCTAAGTAAGACTTTATGGTGTATGTATACCACATTTTCTTGATTCATTCATCTATTTGCAGGCATCTGGATGGATTCCATATATTGGCTATTGTGAATTATGCTCTGGTAAACATTGTAGAGGCTGTATTTCTATATGCCAATTTAAGTTCTTTAGGATAAATACTAAGGAGTGGGATGGCTGGATCATATTGTGGTTCCAGTCTTAGATTTTTGAGGAATCTCCACACTGCTTTCCAAGTGGTTGTACTAATTTGAAGTCCCACGAACAATGCATGAGTGTACCTTTTACCCCACATCCTCACCAGCATTTATCATAATGTGTTCTTGATAATTGCCATTCTAACTGGAGTGAGATGAAACAGTGTAGTTTTGATTTCCATGACCCTGATTGCTAGAGATGTTAAACATTTTTTTCACATATTTTTTGGCCATTTATGTTTCTTCTACTTATAATTTTCTATTTAGTTATTTTACCCATTTATTGATTGGGCTATTTGGTTTTTTGGCATTGAATTTTTGAATTCTAGGTATTCTGAATATTAATATCCTGTCAGAGGAGTAGCTAATGATTTTACCCCATTCCATAGACTCTCTCTTCACTCCTTAATTGTTTCTTTGCTGTACATAAGCTTTTCAATTTAATGACATTTCCTCCCTCTCTCTATTCTCCCTTCTCAATTGATCTTGATTTTATTTCTTGAGCTTTAGGGGTCTCATTGAGAAAGTCAGTGCCTACACCTACATAATGAAGTGTTGACCCTATATTTTCTTCTAGCAACTTCTGGGTTTCTGGTCTAATTCATAAACATTTGATCCATTTTGATTTAACTTTTTTGCAAGGTGAAAGATAGGGATCTAAATTCATTCCTCTATGTGTGGATCTAGTTTTCCTAGGTTCATTTGTTAAAAGGCTGTTCTTTTCTCTAAATATATTTTGCACCTTTGTCAAAAGTCAGATGGCTGTAAGTATGCAAGTTTGTCTGTGTGTCTTCTGTTCTATTCCATTGGTCATCATGTCTATTTTGATGCCAATGCCATGCTGTTTTGCTATTATAGCTCTGTAGTATAATTTGAGATCAGATATTGTAATGCCTCCTGAATCACTTTTCTTGTTCAGAACTTCTTTGACTATTCTGAGACTCTTATTCTTCCAAATGAATTTTAGGACCACCTTTTCTAGTTACGTGAAGAATGATTTTGATGTTTTGATGAGGATTACATTGAATGAGTATATTGTTTTTGGTAGTGTGGACATTTTGACAATATTAATTTGCCTATCCAAGAACATGGGAGGTCTTTCCATCTTCTGAGATCCTCTTCAATTTCTTTCTTCAGTGTTCTATAGTTTTGATTGTAAAGGTCTTTCACTTCCTTGGTTAGATTAATTCCCAGGTATTTTATTTTATTTTTAGTTATAGTTGGACACAATACCTTTAAAAAAATTTTTTTTTGAGTTGTAGATGAACACATAGTATATTTTTTTATGTGGTGCTCAGGATTGAACCCAGTGCCTCACACATGAGAGGCAAGCACTTTACCACTGAGCTACAGGCCCAGCCCCTGGACACAATACCTTTATTTTATTTATTGTTATATGGTGGTGAGAATTGAACCTAGGGCCTTACACATGCTAAGCAAAGCGCTCTATTGCTAAGCCACAAACCCAGCCCCTTATTTTATTTTTTTGAGGATATAATGAGTGGGATGGTTTTTCTGATTTCTTTCTCAGTTGAATTGCTTCTGTGGAATTTTTAGGGGGGGTGTTTCTAAATATAGGATCATGTCCTCAGCTTCTTTTCCAATTTTATCCCTTTAATTTCCTTTTCTTGGCTGATCACTCTGGCTATAGTTTCAAGAACTATATTGAATTGAAGTAGTGAGAGTGGACATCTTTGTCTTACTTCTGATTTTAGAGGAATAGCTTTCATTTTTTTCTTAATTCAGTATGATGTTGACTTTGAGTTTGTCATATATAGCTTTTACAATGTAGAGGTAATTTTCAATTTTATATCTTGATCTTGGTTGATTTAGGTTCTGTATATATTCCTGATTTAATTGAGGCAGGTCATATGTGTCTAGAAATTTGTCAATGATTTCTATATCATTTGCAGTTCATTGGAGTATATATTTTCAAAATAGTTTTAATGATCCTCTTGATGTCAGAAGCATCTGGTGATATCTCCTTTTTCATCTCCAATCTTATTTTTCTTTTGGTTAGTTTGGATAAGGGTTTATCAATCTTAATTATGTTTCAAAGAATCAATTCTGTTGCATTTATCCTGTGTATTGCTATTTTAGTCTCAAATCCATTCACTTTGGCTCTGATTTTAATTATTTCTTGCCTTCTATAGTGTTGAGAGTCACAGCTGAAGGGGCCCCAGCAAAGTTCCAGCTGCCAGCAAACTTCCAGCTGCCAGCTGATGATTGGCTCACAGCTGCTGCAGATGGCTCCCAGCACACAGCGGCCCCAGCAAACTTCTAGCTGCCAAATGATTGGCTCCTCTGCAGTGATGCTCATTGGGCTGTTTCCCCATCCTTTCAGACCACGGAGCTGCTCATTGGGGGACTTTTTTTGGCTCTGCCCATGCGACCCAGCCAATCAGCCTCAAGAGCAGGAGGAGTGGGGGAGGTTGAGAGGCTTGTGGGAAGCCAGTGGTGGCAGTTGGGCTCTGAAGGTTTTTCACGTGATTTAAATGGTTTAGTTTAAATTGGGTAAACAGCCAGCTGTTGAGGATTGTTTTAATACGTGAACAAAAAAGGAGGTTAACAGATCTGTTTGTTTACTTTCACCTTTCCTTTTCATTATATTTAATAATTCTGTTCAAGATAATGTAAATTGTTAAAAAAATTGTTTTCTTTTAGTGCCTTCTGGAATGTTACATAATTTTTTCTTTAGCCATTATTGCCAGAATTCCTATCTTCATCCCAGTGCCGGTGAAGACAAAGATAAAACCAATCTACAGCTTCTGCAATAGCCATCACTGAACTGCTTGCAGAACTTGCCTGGACTATGTATCACTTGTATGCATTGTGAACTCACTTTTATGCATTGTGAACTATCTGTTGGTGCAGCAACTTGTGGTAGTGTTGGGGTATTTTTGCTGATGGTGTCATCGGTGGTACAATTTTTCCAAAAGGAGCCATCAATTGGCTTGGTGTATCTTCCTCCCTTCTGCTTGTCATGGTCATTCAGCTAAAATTTGGAGGCCAACAGAGGTGAAGCAAAGAATCTCACCCCCCTGCTGGTACAAAGACCTATCCACAGGTGTGGCTGTATGCTGGACCGGTAGTCAATGACGGGTAAGATCCAATTGCAATGGTACCAACCTAAGACAGGAGGCTGACGCCTTAAGGTCAGCTCATCTGATAACGGGTAAGGACCATTTGTACTATTGGACAATCTAAGGCAGGCACAGTCCCTAAGCCACATGTTTGTTGTTTAAACAGAGAGGGGGAGATGTTGAGAGCCACAGCCGAAGGGGCCCCAGCAAACTTCCAGCTGCCAGCAAACTTCTAGCTGCCAGCTGATGATTGGCTCACAGCAGCCCCAGCAAACTTCTAGCTGCCAAATGATTGGCTCCTCTGTGGTGATGCTAATTGGGCTATTGCCCCGCCCTTTCAGACCACGGAGCTGCACATTGGGGGACTTTTTTTGGATCTGCCCATGCGACCCAGCCAATCAGCCTCAAGAGCAGGAGGAGTGGGGGAGGTTGAGAGGCTTGTGGGAAGCCAGTGGTGGCAGTTGGGTTCTGAAGGTTTTTCCTGAGGAGCTGTATGGTTTGGTGTGTGTGTTCTAAAAATAAAGTTCGTTTCTTTTGACAAGTGGCTCCTGAATTGTGCCCAGCCAGACTGCGGCACTATAGACTTTGGAAAAAAGTCTATAGAGTTTAGTTTTTTTCTTTTTCAAAGGCTTTGAGATGGAGGATAAACTTATTTATTTGCGATCTCTGGTAGGAACTCAATGTAATGAATTCTCCTCTTAGTACTACTTTCATACTGCCCTGAAAGATTTTGATATATTGTATCTTTGTTTTCATTTGTTTCTAAAAATATCTTAATTTTTTCTCTCATTTCTTCTTTAATCCATTTTTCATTTTAAAAAAGCATTGTTTAATCTCCATTTTTTTTGTGGTTTCATTATTTTTCTTGCTATTGATTTCTGGTTTTATTCTATTATGGTCCAATAAGATGCATGAAATTATATTGATCTTTTGTATTTGCTAAGACTTATAATGTGAACTAGATGTGGTCTATTTTGGAAAAGGTTCCATGAGCTGCTAAGAAGAAGGTGAATTCAGTTGTTTTGGGATGAAATATTCTGTAGATATCTATTAGGCACATTTAATTTATAGTATTATTTATGTTGGATATGTCTTTAGAGATTTTATACTTTGATGACCTTTCTATTGGTGCTTAGGGTGTGTTGCAATTACCTAGTATTATTGTATTGGAGTCTGTCTGGGATTTAATGTCAGGAAGGGTTTTTTAAAAATGTAACTGGATGTTTTGACATTTGGGACATATATATTTACTATCATATATTCTTGTTGGATTGTTCCCTTTATTAGGATGTAATGGCCTTCTTTGTCTTCTGATTCATTATTGCTTGAAATAAGCATTGTCAGATATAACAATAACTACTCTGACTTGTTTTTGGACTCTATTTGCATGGAATACTTTTTCCATCCTTTTACCTTCATCCTGGGAGTGTCTTTGCCTATAAGTCTCATGCAATCTGGGTTATGAAGTAAGTCTCTATTCCGTAACCTTGAAGAGTCCCCAATCACTTTCCAGCCCTTCTTCAAGGGAGAAGAGTCAGGAATAACATAATATCATTAACTGACACATAAAGATAAATGTCCCATGTCTACTTGGACTTCTGTAACATTAACTGTCACCTAGAGAGGAATGGTGGGGTCAACAAATAACATCAGTGACAGCAATACCAAACTATGTACTGGATCAGACATTTGACATTAGGTGCCTACATGTTATCCACTATATTAATAATCACCCTAACAAGAATGGGGTATAAATTGGATAAACTATATAATTCTATTTTTTAGTAGGATTATGTTTTCTTTGTGTCTATTTCAGTCTTTCTGATTCAGGCATCAGGCACCTTCTGGCAATTCTTTTCTTTTTTCTTTCTTTCTTTTTTTTTTAAAGTTGGCTGCAGGAGTTCCAAATCTCCTATCTCTGCTAGCAGTGTGACCTCCCTGCCAGTCATATATGCAGCACATTGTGGCAGCACCAATGGCAGCTCCTTCCTATGGGACACATGCACGAGGCATGGCTGCTGCTCCTTTCTCTGTTGGGTGCACAGTGCAATTACTGTTGTGGCTGTTTCCCCGCAGGGCGCCCAGCTTCTAAGGCTCTTCCCTCTGGGTACACAGAACACCTTGGCTGATTTCCCTCCCTGCTCAGGAGTGTTTTCTATGCTGGGAGCATTTCTTGATCCAGGGGAGCTAATTTTAAACTTGCTTTCACTGAGCTGCTTCCCCAATCAACTCTGTATCCACAAAATCGGGCATCCTTTCTAATTCACAGGTCTCCTAAGTCATTTTTTCTTTATTTGTTTTATTCCTTTATCTGCTGGTTACATCATCTCATTTGTCTGTACTGCCCCTGTCCTTAGCTACTGCTTTTGGCAGCCACATTGACACCCAAGCTGGTGCTTCTCTAACTTACTGTCTTATTTATATTCAAGTCTATGACTTTCCATTTCTTCATTGATTTTTTTTAAAGAGATCAGTATTAAGTTTCAATGAGCTCCTTAGTTACCCACCTTGAGAGAAGCAGTCTTCCTGCTTTCTAAGGCTGGTGATGAGAAGCTGCTATGATGTGCTTCTTTCCTCTAATCCATCATATTCTCTCTCCTTTCAAAAATTTATTGAAATAAATGAAAATATAAATACAAAATCCAAAGTCTTTGGGATACAGAAAAAGAAGAATGAGTAGAGAACTGTATAGCCCTAAGAGCCTATATTAGAAAAAGTTCTCAAATAAATGATCTAATGATGCAGTAAAGAAATCATTCAAGTAACAATAAATAAACTTAAAAAAATAAAAAATATAGAATAAGACGTATTCAATATTTTATAAATACATCAAAGTATACTCTATAACATATGTAACAAAAAAAGAACAAATAAAAAATAAAAAGATCAGACAGAAATAAACAGAATAGAGTCTGGAAAGAGTAAAAAATCAGCAAAATGATAAAAACTAAATGTGACAAACTGTTTAGATAGACCAACCAAGAAAAAAAAAGAGGATAGACTTGAATTAACAATATCACAGGTGAAAAAGATATTACAAATGATATCATAGAAATATAAAGGATCTATTATGGATTACTGTGGAAAAAAATGATTTTATAAATGAGATCATAGAAATACAGAGGATCTATTAGGTATTATTATGAACAGCTTTACACCAACAAAATGGAAAATCTAGAATAGATAGACAAATTTCTGGACACATGTAATATATCAAATGTAACTATGAAAAATTAAAAACATAGACAAACAGGAAGGGTCTATAGTAGAAAGTGTGAATGAACCTGTAATATAAAGTCTCCCAACAATGAAGTGCAGAACTGCCTGGCTCTACTGCTTGATTTTACCAAATGTTTAAATAGGAATCAAGACCAATTTCTTTCAAGATATTCCTAAAACATAAAGGGAGAGAATCCTTTCAAACTCATTCTGAGGTCAGCATTACCCTGGTATATGAATCAGACAATAACAAGAAAAACTACAGACCAATATCCCTAATGAACATGAATGCAAAAGTTCTTCCAAAGTTGCCTGAAAAAGATTATACACAGATTAAGTGGGATTTATTCCAGAGATGTGAGTAGTTTTACCATAAGCAAATTAAAAAAATCAACAGAATAGATATAAAATATATGATCATTTCCACAGATGCAGAAGACATATTCAATAAAATTCAATATCCTGCTATTATAGAAAACATCAACATATTAAATGCAGAAAGAATGTACCTTAATACAATAAGAGCTATATATGACATGGTTTAATATAATATCATACTAAACAGGGAAAACTGAAAGCATTTCCTCTAAGACCAGAAAAAAATACAAAGTTTTATTTAACAGTTTTATTCAACATAGTATTGAAAATCTATGCCAGAGTAATAAGGAAATAAAAAGAAATAAAGGGCATCCAAATAGATGGAGGAAATCAAATTGCCCTTGTTATGGTTTGGATATGAGGTGTTCCCTCTGAAATAGCATGTGTGAGACAATTCAGGAATATTCAGAGGTGGAATGACTAGATTGTGATGGCTCTAACTTAATCATCAGATTAATCTGAAAGCATTAAAGGGTGGTAATGGTAGGCATGTAGTGTGTAGCTGGAGGAGGTATGTCAATGGGGCATGCCTTAGGGATTATATTATCCCTGGTTCCTTTCACTCAATTTCTCTCTGGCTATCATGTCCTGAGCAGCTTTCTTCTACCATATACTTATTTTTTTTAAACTGAAGGAAAATTTTATTGAAAATGAAAATCATATATTCAATAGAAAATTAAAAATTTGAAAAATTGTGTTTGCTACAGTTTCCTACTAACAAATATTTCTCTGATGTTGTTGTTGGTGATTTGAGCAAACACAGTTTTGAAAACATTGTTTAATGAAATATGCTAATATTTTAAAGACTTGCATAACTTTATGAAACAATAATTTCCAAATAATCAATGTGTGGATAAAAGATCCATTTAAAGTCTAAGATAGAATGTGCTGACATAATAAATAAATAAAGGGTAAGATAGACCAATTTTTCATATATTTATTGATTAATTGAATTTTGTGGTAAAGATTTGTTTATTTTCTTGGTTGCTTTCTTTGCTGTGAAGAAGTTTTTAACTTGATTTCATCCCATTTATAGACTCTTGATTTTACTTCTTGTATTTAAGGGTCTTGTTAAAGAAGTCATTTCCTGAGCCTACTTTTTCTTCTATTAGGCACAGGGGTTTCTATTCTAACTGCTAACTCCTTGATCTATTTTGAGTTGGGTTTTGTGTGGAGTACTTCATATTGCTTACAGGAATTACACATCAACATGACATTTATGATTATGTTTATGCCCTCCAAATAAATAAATGTTTATGCCCCAAAACAATGGAGCATCTATGTATATCAAACAAAACATTCTTAATTTCAAGAATCAAATAGACCACAACACAATAACACTGGGAGGCTTTAACAAACCTCTCTCACTACTGGCTAGATCCTCCAAACAAAAGCTGAACAAACAAACAAAACTCTAGAACTAAATAATACAATCAACAATTTAGACTTAACAGACATATATAGGATATTTTATCCATTAATGAGCAAATACTCATAAAGATCCTTCTCTAAATTAGACCATCTTGTGCCATACAGCAACCCTTAGTAAATATGAGAGAGAGAGAGAGAGAGATAATACCTTGCATCCTATCATATCACAATGGAACAAAATTAGAAATCAATGATAAAATTAAAAATAGAAGTTACTCTAACACCTGGAGACTAAATAAAATGCTATTGAAGGATGAATGGATAGCAGAAGAAATCAGAGAGGAAATAAAAAAGTACTTAGAGGTTAATGAGAATAGTGATACAACATATCGAAATCTCTGGGACACTATGAAGGCAGTGCTAAGAGAAAAGTTCAATGCACTGAGCTCATTCATTAAAAGAATAGAGTATCAATGAAGAAATGACCTACCATTATATCTAAAATCTCTGGAAAATGAACAAATCAATACCAAAAGCAGTGGAAGGCAGGAAATATTTAAAATCAGAGCTGAAATAAATGAAATTGAAACAAAAGAAACATTTCAAAAAATGATAAAATAGTTAGTTCTTTGAAAAAATAAATTGATAAACCTTTACCCAAGCTAACAGAGAAAGAGAATATTTGACTTACTAAAATTCATGGTGAAAAGGGAAATATCACAATGAACACTACTGAAAAACAGAAGATAATCAGAAACTATTTTGAAAGTTTATATTCCAATAAAATAGAAAATATTGAGAAATTTCTAGAAACATTTGTCCTACCCAAGCTGAATCAGAAAGACATCCACAATTTAAACAGACCAATTTCAAACAATGAAATAGAAGATGCCATTAAAAGTCTACAAAAGCAAGAAAAGCCCAGGACCAGATGGATTCTAGCCAAATTCTACAAGATCTTAAAATAAGAATTGATACCAATACTCCTTAAATTATTCCATGAAATAGAAAAGGAGGCAACCCTTCCAAACTCAACTCATTCTATGAAAGTAGTATCATCCTGATTCCAAAACCAAAAAAAGATTCATCAAAGAAAGAAACTTCAGACCAATATCCCTGATGAACATAGATGCTAAAATTCTAGCAAACTTTATACAAAAATATAGTATAAAGATAGTGCAGCATGATCAAATGGGGTTCATCCCAGGACACAAGTTTAGTTCAACATATGGAAATTGATAAATGTAAATCATCACATAAATAGACTTAAAGACAAGAATCATATGATCATCTCAATAGATACAGAAAAACCATATAACAAAATACAGCACCTTTTCATGTTGAAAACACTAGGAAGTCTGGGGATAGTAGGAACATATCTCAACATTATAAAAGCTATATATGCTAAACCCAAGGCCAACATAATTCTAAATGGAAAAAAAATGAAAGAATTTCCTCTAAGAACTGGAACAAGACAAGGATTCTCTCTTTCACCACTTTTATTTAACACTGTCCTTGAAACTCTTGCCAGAGCAATTAGAAGAAAAAAATTAAAAGGATACAAATAGCAAAAGAAGAACTCAAACTATTACTATTTGCTGATGACATAATTCTTTATTTAGAAGATGCAAAAATTCCACCAGTAAACTTCCAGAACTAATAAATGAAATCAGTAAAGTAACAGGATATAAAATTAATACCCATAAATCAAATGTTTCTATACATCAGTGATGAATCCACTGAAAGAGAAATTAAGAAAATTGCCCCATTCACAATACCCCCCCCCCAAAATAAAATATTTGGGAATTAATCTAATAAAAGAGGTGAATGACCTCTACAATGAAAACCAAAGAACATTAAAGAAAGAAATTGAAGAAGATCTTAGAAGATGGAAAAAATCTCCCGTGCTCCTTGATAGGCAGAGTTAACATTGTCAAAATGGTCATACTACCAAAAATATTATACAGATTTCATGCAATCTTATTAAAATCCCAATGACATTCTTCCTAGAAATAGAAAAAGCAATCATAAAATTCATTTGGAAGAATAAGAGACCCAGAATAGACAAAGCAATCCTTAGCAAGAAAAGCGAAGCAGGAGGCATCACAATACCAGACCTTAAATTTACTACAGACATATAGTAACAAAACAGAATGGTAATGGTACCAAAACAAACATGAAAACCAAGGGTACAGAATAGAAGACAGAGACAAACTCACATAAATACAGTTATCTTATATTAGACAAAGCTGCCAAAAACATAGCTCTTACGATATTATTTACATGCATAAAATTTACATGGATTTTTGATATAGATATGTATTAATTGTTCAAAATTATTAGAATATGTAGAATATAAAACTGACACTTTAATCATTGGATTTTTGTATAGTCTGGTGGCTTCAATCAAATCAATGATGTTTTCCAAGCATGACCATTACATATTTCCAAATATTTTTTATCACCCCAAACAAACACTTTGTAAACAATGGGCGATGACACCCTATTTTCTCTTCTCACAGTCCCCTTTCCCAGTATACTTTCTGCCTCTGTGAATTTACTTACTACTTTTTAAGTGGAACTTTATGATATTTGCCCTTTTGTGTCTGGTTTTATTTTGCTTAGTCATTTATACTGTAGCATGTATCAGAACTTCATTCCTTTCTGTGACTGAATATTATTCCATCAGAAGTATATGCCACATTTTGTGTACCCTCAATCTGTTGATAGATACTTAGGTTCTTTATACCTATGTCTTTTGTGAATAATGTTGTACTCAACATTGGTAGATCACCTATTTGAGTCTCTGCTTCAATTCCTTTGGATATAGAACTAGGAGTGGAATTTCTATATCATATGGTAACTTCCTATTTATCTTTTTTAGGAACCAGCGACATGTTTTCCAAATTGTACCATTGTAGGTTAAACTGCATTTAGCCACAGTTCATAACCTTCCTGTTTTTCCATTAAAAAGTTGCTATAGCTACTATAAAGAGTACCTCATTGTGGTTTTGATTTTTTTTTCCCTAACAGCTAGTGATGCTGAAGTTCTTTTCATGTGCTGCTTGTTGACATTCACATATTTTCTTTGGGGAAGTGTCCACACTGAAGTCTTTTTGCTCATTTATTCCCTGGGTTGTTGAATTTTTGTTATTAAGTATAGAAGTTTTTGATGTGTTTTTATTTGATCTGGAAATATTTTCTGTCACTCAGTGGGCTATCTCTCAACTATTCTATCCATTTTTTGTTTCTTTGTATAGATGGTATAGGCACAGGTCCAACTCTTTTATATGTGAGCTTTCAGTTTTCTCCTTCTTGCTCATTTCTACTTCTCAGTGTTAGGACTCCTCCTCCCCATCGTCTGGAACTCAGATATTGAGACTTTTCCTCACATGGTTAAACATTTCCTCACCCGCAGGATTGAAGGGTCATAATTGAAATGAATTCCCCTTGTCCTGTGCTCTCTGATCCTGGCCCTTCTTTACCACCTGATGCCAGGGAAACAGTCAAACATTCTGTCCAGGACATTCCCAGCTCACTCTCTTTCCTTAACCTACTACCAATCACTGAGGTGTCCAGCCTGCCTTCTTTGGCCCATTTGTGGAGAGGGGCTGAGCCTTGTCTTCAGAGTACAGAGGTAACTAATTTGTATGATCCACCTTGGTGAACAGAAAAGCTTTATTAGCTAACAGTGGTACTAGCCATGCACACAACCACTTAGATGCAAGGAACACAAATATACCAGATTTCAAGGATTACATTATCTAATTTATCAAGTATCTAGTAAGTGTGGTTGGTTGTAATATTATCCTAATTTTAGTGATGAGAAATGAATTACAAAAGGGAAAAAACCACTGAAAATTGTTGGTAGAATTAGAATCCTTTTAAATTAAACTCCAAAACTCCCTGACACAGTTGCTCTTAAATGTTCCCTGGGGCTTGTCCTATCCACCATACAGTTGTGACCAATGTAATGGTGCTAATGGTTGGGGTACTGGCTTTGGACTCAGGAGGATCAAAACCCAGGTCAGCCTCACTACATGTAGGCTTATCCTTTCTAAGTTCAGTGTCTTCTTTTATTGGGATTTATTATCTTTTTTTGTAATTACTTTATAGGGTTGATCCTTTTTTGAGTCATTCATTCATTAATGTTTCTTGACCTCACAGTGTAGCAGGTAAAGGCAGAAAACCAAATCAGTACGTTAAAATGTGATAAGACTATTCTGGAAGAATATCCACTTGGGGAAGAGACAACTGAAATAGAACAACAGGGTCTGGAAGGATGAATGGAAGTTCACTGGACAGAGGGGGTGAGGCAAAGGGGGCATTGACAAATTTATGGAGGACAAGGACAGGAACAAGTTCATCTTCAAGATCCTCAGCTTCAGGTTTTTCATGATAAGTGTCGAGGTTTTGTATCTATGTTCCTCATTGATATTGTCTGTTTTCTTCTCTCTCTCTTTCTCTTTTGTAATGTCTTTGTCTGATGTTGGTATAAGTAAATCTGGCCTCTTAGAATTAAATTATAAGGGTTTTCTCCCTTTATTTAAAAAAATTTAAATTGTTGATGAACCTTAATTTTTTAAAATTTATTTTTATATGGTGCTGAGGTTTGAACCCAGTGCTTCACACATGCTAGGAAAACACTCTTCCACTGTGCTACAACCTCAGCCTGGTTCTCTTGCTTTCAATACTTTGGAATAATTTGAGAAGAACTGGCATTAGTTCTTCTTTAAAAGTTTGGTAAAATTCACCACTGAGAGCAACCAGTCATTGTCTATTTTCATTTGGGGAGACTTTTTTATTATTGACTCAATCTTGCTAATTTTTATTGACCTGTTCAAGTGTTCTGTGTTCTCAAAAATCAATTTTGTTCAGTTTTATGTGTCCAGAAATTTATGCATTTATTCTGGATTTTCCATTGTTTCCTAGAGTTGTTTGTCATAGTCCCAAAAGATCCTTTGCATGTCTGTGGTTCTGATATGATGTCTCCCTTTTTATCTCTGGTTTTAATTATTTGATTTCTCTCTTTTTCTTGGTTAAGATTAACATTTTTACTGATACCCAATTTACTTACCCTAAAATGTACACTGTTATTATTTTCTCATTCCTGGCATTAATTATTTTTTTAAAAAGTAAAATATGATGGAGATGAAGATGGCAGATACGAGCTAGGTATCAACTCCTGATATCCTCATAACATAGAAAGGAGGTAGCAAAGGAAAAGCAGAATATGACCTGCCTAAATTGAAGGAGGAAGATATGGAAAACCTAAACAGACCAATATTAAGTAATAAAATTGAAACAGCAATTAAAAGCATTCCAAAAAATAAAAAACCTGGACCTCATGGATTCTCAGCTGAATTCTACCAGACCATTATAGAAGAACTAAGAGAAGTCTTTCTCAAATTATTCCATGAAATTAATGGAGAGGAAACACTCCCAAATTCTTTTTATGAAGCTAGTATAATGAGACAAGAACACATCAAAGAAAGAAAACTACAGACCAATATCCCTAATAAACATAGATGCAAAAATCATAAGTAAAATATTAAAAAACTGCATTCAAAAACACATCAAGAAGATAATACACAATGCTTAAGTTCCTTTTATTCCAGGAATGCAATGCTGGTTCAATAAATGTAAATAAATGCAAATCAATAAGTTTGATTCATCAGTTAAACAGAATTAGGGACAAAAATCACATGATCATCCAAATAAATGCAAAAGAAAAAAAGGCCTTTGATAAAATCTAACACTCATTCATGTTAAAAACACTGGAGAAGATAGGAATAGAAGGAACTTACCTCAGGATCATAAAGGCCATTCATGGCAAACATAAAGCCAACATCATACTAATTGAAGAAACACTAAAACCACCTCCACTAAATTCTGGAAAAGACTCTACTCTCACCACCCCTATTCAAATATAGCCTCAAAATTAGCCAGAGCAATCAAGCAAGGAAAGGAAATCAAAGGGATACAAATAGGAAAAGATAAATTTAAACCATTACTGTTTCCTGAAAAAAGAATCCTATATATAGAAGATCCAAAAATCCCACCAGAAGACTTCTAGAGCTTAAAAGTGAATTTAGCAAAGTAGCAGGATACAAGAGCAATACCCATAAATCAATAGCTTTTCTATATTGAAGCAGTGATTCAGTCAAGGAAGAAATCAAGAATGAGGAAACCATCTCATTCATAATAACCTCAAAAATATACTTGAGAATTAATCCAACCAAGGTGGTTCAAGGGCTCTAAATGAAAGTTCTAAAACAATAAAGAAAGAAATTGAAGAAGTCTTTAAAAAATGGAAAGACATCCCATGTGCTTGTATAGGTAGAAATAATATTGTCAAAACAGCCATATTACCAAAAATAATGTATAGATTCAATATATGAAATTCCAATCAAAATGTTAATGACATTGTTCAACTGACTAGAAAAAATAATCCTAAAATTAACTTGGAAGAATAAAGAGACCCAGAATAGCCAAAGCGTTACTAAGCAAGAAAATTGAAGTACAAGGCATCATGATATCTGATGTGAACTTATTCTATAGAGCTGTAGTAACAAAAAACAGCAAAGAGAAATCTGTAGCTGTCTGATATTTGACAAAGGTGACAAAAATATATGTTGGAGAAAAGACAGTCTTTTAAACCAATGGTACTGGGAAAACTGAATAGCTATATATATAAAAATGAAACTAGATCCCTATCTTTCATCCTGTCCAAAACTCAAATCAAAATGGATCAAAAACTAGAAACTAGGCCACTAACCACACAACTGCTAGAAGAAAATAGAATTAACATTCTATCATATAAGTGTTGACACTGATTTTATTGACAAAACCCCAAAACTAAAGAAACAAAACCAAGAATCAATAAGTGGGATGCCATTAAACAGAAAGCTTCTGCATAATTATGAAATGATCAAGAATATGAAAAGAAAGCCTACAGAATGGGAGAAAATCTTGGCCAGTTATTCCTCTGATAGGGAATTAATATCCAGAATATACAAAGAACTCAAAAATCTTAGCACCAACTCCCCCCTCAAATAACCCAATCAGTAAGTGGGCAAAATAATTAAACAGAAACTTCTAAAAATAAGAAACACAAAAGACCAATAAATATATGAAAAAATGTTCAATATCTCTAGAAATCAAAGAAATACAAATCAAAACTACACTAAAATTTAATCTCACTTTAGTCAGAATGGCAATGATCAAGAACATGAACAATAATAAAAGCTGGCAAAGCTGTGTGGAGAAAGAAACACTTGTACATTGTTGGTGGGACTGCAGACTAGTACAATAACTCTGGAAAGCAGTCTGTATATTTCTCAAATCATTAGGAATAGAACCATCATACGACCCAGTTACTTCACTCCTGGGTATTTTCCCAAAATATCTAAAATCAACATCCTACTGTGACACAGCCACATTAATATTTATGGCAGCTCAATAGCTAAATTATATATAAGTTATATATAACAATATATAACATATATAACTATATATATTGTTATATAACTTTATAAGATATGTATATGTGTGTGTATATATAAATAATGGTGTTCTACTCAGCTATTAAAAAGAATGCAATCATGGCATTTGCTGGTAAATGGATAGAAATGGAGGATATTATGTTAAGTGAAATTGGTCCAACTCAGAAACTCAAAGACTAAGTGTTTTGTCTCATGCATAGAAGCTAGTAAAATAAAGGAAAGGGAAAAGAAGGCTAAGATTACATAAAGAACTGTCGCAGTCTGGCTGCAGCAAAATAACCGGGGGGTGACGAACAACTTGTGTAGATTGATACAGCAGGAGTGGGAGCCATTTATTGTAGGACAGGAGGGGTATATATACATTCCACACAGCTTATCTTAATTAACATAAACCAGATACAGCAGTCAACCAATAAGGAATCTCCACACTTAATGGCTTGCTGGCCTTACTTCACAAACCACTCCCTCTGGCAAAATGCCAGGCGCCATCTTGACTTGTTTACAGACCCTAACAAAGAACCAATCAAATATAAATTAATAGATGAGAGAAAGAAAGCTTGGTAGATTAGAGGAAGGACAATGGGAGAGGGAAAGGAGGATGGGAGAAAGGAATCATGAACTGAAATTTATTTCCATTCATGTATGAGTTTTTGGGATGAACTATGTACAACAATAATGCTTTAATAATAAATAAATAAATATTCATTTTATTTGATTAATTTTATATGAAAACTCTGAAATAAAACTAAAGAAATGCACCATTTATTGCATTAAAAAATATTAGAAAAATTTCCAAATCTTAGGGAAAAAATGAAAATTCAAATACAGGAGACATATAAGGTTCCAAATATAAAGTCACAACAAATCCACTCCAAGATACATTATTATGAAAATGCCTAACATACAGAATAAGGATAGAATTCTTAAAGCAAGAGAAAAATGACTGTTCATATTTAGAGGTAAACCAATCTGGATTTCAACTGATTTCTCAACCATAAAAGCTAGGAGGGCTTGAAATAATATATATTCCAAAAAACTTCTAGCTTTTATATATATTATTAATCCTTTATGTATATATTATATATACACATATATAGTATGTATATATGTAAAGGATGCCAACCAAGAATGTTATACCCAGCAAAATTAAGCTTCAGAATTGAAGATGAAGTAAAAACTTTCCATCATAAACAACCTAAAAGAATTCATAACTAGAAAGCCTGCACTATAGAACATACTCAATATCATATTTCATAAAGAAGTAAAAAAAGCTGGATCAGTGGTGCCCACCTGTAATACCAACAGCTCAGGAGGCTGAGGTAGGAAGATTGCAAGTTTAATACCAGCCTCAGCAACTTAGCAAGCCCCTAAGCAACTCAGTAAAACCCTGTCTCTAAATAAAATACAAAAAAAGGGCTGGGTTTGTGCCTCTGTGGTTAAGTGCCCCTGAGTTCAATCCCCAGTGCCAAAAAAAAAAAAAAAAAAGAAGAAGTGAAAAATAAAAGTGAAAACCAGCATAAAGAGGAAATTCACTGGAAGAATAGTCAATCAAAGTAGAATTAAATATAAAGACCAGAAATAAATCAAAATGGTAGGAAATAAAAAGCACAATATGGCAGCACAATAGCTAAATTATGGAATTAAACCAAGTGCTCATCATTTATATATATATATATATATATATATATATATATATGGTGTTATATGTTATATATATTATATAACTTTATAAGTTACACACACACGTATGTGTGTGTGTGTGTGTGTGTGTGCGTGTTCTACTCAGCTATTAAAAAGAATGCAGTCATGGCATTTGCTGGTAAATGGATAGAAATGGAGGATATCATATTAAGTGAAATAACAACATTCAATAACAACATTGAATGTAAATGGTCAAATTCTTCAATCAAAAGACATAGGCTGGCAGATTGGATTTAAAAATAAGACCCAATTATATGCTGTCTTCAAGAGACTCACCTCACAGTCAGAGACATCCACAGACTGAAGGTGAAAGGTTGGGAAAAAACACATCATGCATGTGGATCTCATAAACCCATAGGGCTTACTATTCCCATATCAGATAAAGTAGACTTCAAGCCAAAATTAATCAGAAGAGACAAAAGAAGATCATTTTTTATTGCTTAAGGGAATCATACAGCAACAAGACATGCTGAACATAAATGCACTTATGCCCCAAATAATAGAGCATCTATGTATATAAAACAAAGCCATCTCAATATTTAGAATCAAACAAACCACAATATAATAATATTGAGTGACTTTAACATGCATCCCTCATCACTGGATAGATATCCAAACAAAAACTAAGACCCACAGAACTAAAAAATGCAATCAATAATTTGGACCTAACAGACATCTATAGAGTATTTCATCCATCAATGACTGAGTTTACTTTCTTCTCTGCAGCACTTGGAACATTTTCTAAAATATACCATATTTTGGATAAGAAAATATTAGCAAATACAAAAAAATATAAATAAGAGTTGCATTCTATCAGATCATAATACCATGAAATTAGAAATCAACATTAACATTAAAATAGATACAATTCTAATACCTAGAGATTCAATAATACACTTTTGAAAAATGAATAGATAGCAGAAGAAATCAGGAGAAAAATAAGAAAATACTTAAAGGTAAGTGAGAATAGTGATACACCATATCAAAATCTCTGTGACATTATAAAAGCAGTTCTGTACTTTGGGTATAGACTGAGGAGAGGGATAGCTGGGTCAAATGGTGGTTCCATTCCCAGATTTCCAAGGACTCTCCATACTGCTTTCCACAATGGCTGCACCAATGTGCAGTCCTACCAGCAATGTATGAGTGTGCCTTTTCCCCCACATCCTTGCCAACACTTGTTGTTTGTCTTCTTAATAGCTGCCATTCTGACTGGAGGAGATGATATTTTAGAGTAGTTTTGATTTGCACTTCTCTAATTGCTAGAGATGATGAACATTTTTTCATATATTTGTTGATTGATTGTATATCCTCTTCTGAGAAGTGTCTGTTCAGGTCCATGGTCCATTTATTGATTGGGTTATTTTTGGTTCTTTGGAGCTTAGCTTTTTGAGTTCTTTATATACCCTAGAGATTAGTCCTCTATCTGATGTGTGAGGGGTAAAAATTTGCTCCCATTCTGTAGGCTCTCTGTTCACCTCACAGATTGTTTCTTTTACTAAGAAGAAACTTTTTAGTTTGAATCCATCCCATTTATTGATCCTTGGTTTTAATTCTTACGCTCAATAGCTAAACAGTGGAGCCAACCTAGATGCCCTTCAGTGGATGAATGGATAAACAAAGTGTGGCATATATACACAATGGAATTTTACTCAGCAATAAAAGAGAATAAAATCATGGCATTTGAAGGTAAATGGATAGAGGTGGAGAAGATAATGCTAAGTGAAGTTAGCCAATCCCCAAAAAACAAATGGTAAATGTATTCTCTGATATAAGGAGGCTGATTCATAGTGGAGTAGGGAGTGGGAGCCTAGGAGGAAGAGACGAACTCTAGATACAACAGAAGGATGGGAGGGAAAGGGAGGGGATAGGGAGTTAGCAAGGATGGTGGAATGTGATAGACATCATTATCCAAAGCACATGCATAAAGACATGAATTTGTGTCAACATAATTTATATACAACCAGAGATATGAGAAGTTGTGCTGTATATATGTAATAAGAATTATAATGCATTCCACTATAATTTGTTTTTAGAAAATCAATTTTAAAAAAGCAGTTCTAAGGGGAAAGGTCATAGCCTTGAGCTCACATATTAAAAGAATAGAGAGATCTCAAATAAATAATATAAGATTGCATCTCAAGGTCCTTGAAAAAGAACAAACCAATACTCAAATCAATAGAAGACAGGAAATAGTTAAAATCAGAGCCAAAATCAATGAAGTTAATATTAAAAAAATACAAAAGATCAACCAACAAATAGTTGTTTTTTTGAAAAGAATAAACAAAATTGATAATTCCTTAACCAAACTAAGCAAAAGAAAGAGCAAAAAAAAAAAAAAAAAAAAAAAAAAAAAAAAAAAACCACAAATTTTCAAAATCTGTGATGATAAAGGACTTATCACCACAGATACTAATGAAATACAGAGGATTATCAGAAACTACTTTGCTAATTTTTACTCCAATAAACTAAAAAATCTTGAAGATATGGATAAATTTCTAAAGACATATGACCTATGCAAATCGAACCAGGAGGATATAAAAGATTTAAATAGATCAAAATCAAGTACTGAAATTGAAGCGGCTATCAAAAGCCTTCTAACAAAGAAAAGCCCAGGACCAAATGAATTCTCAGCTGAGTTCTACCAGACCTTTAAAGAAGAACTAGTACCAATCCTCCTCAAATTATTTCATGAAATAGAAAAAAGAGGGAACTCTGTGAACTCCTTTTATGAAGCCAGTATCACTCTGACACCAAAACAGACAAAGACACATCACAGAAAGAAAAATTCAGACCAATATCATTGATGAACATAGATGCAAAAATTTAAAATACTGGTAAATTGTATAGAAAAAAACACATTTAAGAAATAATGCATCATGATGAAGTGGGTTTTATCCCATGGGTGCAATGTTGGTTCAACAAATGAAAATCAATAAAGGTAATTCACTATATCAATAGACTTAAAGACAAGAATCACATAATTATCTCAATAGACTCAGAAAAAAAAACATTTGACAAAAATAGCATGCATGCATGTTTAAAACAGTAGAAAAACAAGGGATAATAGGAACTGAACTCCATATTGTAAAGGCTATACATGACAAACTCAAGGCCAACATTATTCTTTTTTTGTATTTTTTTATTAGCTACACATGACATTACAATGATCTTAGCAATTCATATATTTGAATCAATTGGGGTATAATTTCTCATTTTTCTGATTGTACAGATTGCAGAATCACATTGGTCATACAGTCACCTATATACATACAGCAATCATAATGTCTATTCTATTCTGCCGCCCTTCCTATCCCTCCTTCCCCTCAACATTATTCTTAATGGAGAAAATCTGAAAGTATTTCCTCTAAAAAAAAGGAACAAAACAAGGATGCCCACTTTCACCACTCCTATAATACATAGGCTTTGAAACTCTAACCAGAGCAATTAGGGTAGAGAAGGAAATTAAAGGGATGTGAATAGGAAAAATAAGAGTTCAAGTTATCTCTGTTTGCCAAAACTTTTAGGGCTCATAAAAGAATTTAGCTAAGTAGCATGATATAAAATCCATACCCATAAATCAATTGTGTTTCTATACCCCAATAAAAAAATCTGCTGAAAAAAGAAATTAGGAGAACTATCCCATTTATGATAGCCTCAAAAAAACACCTTGGGAATCAATCTAACAAAAAAAGAGGTGAAGGAACTCTAAATGAAAACTACAGAATACTAAAGAAAGAAATTGAAGAAGACCTTAGGAATGGAATTGCCTTCCATGTTCTTTCATACACAGAATTAATATTGTTAAAATGGCCATACTACCAAAAGCACTATGCAGATTCAATGCAATTTCCATAAAAATTCCAATAATGATCTTCCTATAAATAGAAAATACAGTCATAAAATTCATTTGGAAAAATAAGAGGCCCAGAATAGCCAAAGCAATCCTTGGTGAAAAAAGTGAAGCAGGAGGCATCGTAATACCAGACCTTATATTATACTACAGAGCTATAGAAACAAAAATGGCATGGTATTGTCACCAAAACAGACATGAAGGCCAATGGAACAGAATAGAACACAAAGACAAACCCACAAAGGTGCCAAAACATACATTGGAGAAAAGATAGCCTCTTCAACAAATGATGCTGGGAAAACTAAAAATCCATATGTAGTAGAATGAAACTTAACCCCTATCTCTCACCCTGCACAAAACTCAACTCAACATGGATCAAAGACTTACACGTTAGACCAGAAACTCTGCATCTGTTTGGAGAAAATATAGGCCCAACACTCCAGCATGTTGACTCAGAAAATGTTCCTTAACAAGACTCCTAAAGTGCAAGAAGTAAGATGAAAAAATCAACAAACAGGCAATAATTAAAAAGCTTCTGCACAGCAAAGGAAAGAATAAAGCATAAGAGAGATACTGCATAATGGGAGATCTTTGCCACCTGATACTCAGATAGGACATTAATACCTAGGATATACAAAGAATTAAAAATACTTAACACCAAAAAAAAAACCAATAAATAAGTGGGCAAAGGAACTAACACTTTTCAAAAAATAATACAAATTGTCAACAAATACATAAAAAGTATTTATCAGTAGCAATTAGAGAAATGCAAATTAAAACTACATTGAGGTTTTTATCTCACTCCAGTCAGAAAGGCAATTGTCAAGAATATAAATAACAGTAAATGTTGGTAAGGATGTGGGAAAGGGGAAAGGGTATATTCATAC
Organism: Callospermophilus lateralis; assembly: GCF_048772815.1. Taxonomy (NCBI): domain Eukaryota; kingdom Metazoa; phylum Chordata; class Mammalia; order Rodentia; family Sciuridae; genus Callospermophilus; species Callospermophilus lateralis. Next base: position 108,661,866 of record NC_135311.1, on the reverse strand, counting down.
ATTGTTGGTGGGACTGCAAATTGGTACAACTACTCTGGAAAGCAATATGGAGATTCCTCAAAAAACAAGGAATGGAACCACCATTTGACTCAGCTATCCCAGTGTTTGGTATATATCTGAAGGATTTATAATCAGCATATTACAGTGATACCATCATGTCAATGTTTATAGCAGCACAATTCACAATAGTCAAGCTGTGGAACCAACATAGGTGCCCTTCAACAAATGAATACTTAAAGGAAATGTGGTATATATACACAATGGAGTATTACTCAGCCATAAATAATAATGACTTTATGATAAATGGATAGAACTGGAGACTATCATGCTAAGTGAAATAAGACAATCCCAAATGTCAAAGGTGAATGTTTTATTTATTTACTTTTCAGTTGTAGGTGGACACAATATCTTTATTTTATTTTTATGTGGTGCTAAGAATCAAAACCAGTGTCTTACACATGCCAGTAGAGCACTGTACCACTGAACCACAGTCCTAGCCTTGAATGTTTTCTTTAATATGCAGAAGCAAATTCAAATAAGGAGGGAGAATTAAAAAAGAGTAGAAGAAAGATCAGTGGAGTAGACAAAGGGAAATGGATGGAAGGGAGGTAATATGGGATAGGGAAAGACAGTAGAATAAATCTGACCTAACATCCCTATGGACATATATGAATACACCACAGTCAATCTCACCATTGTGTGTTTCCTACAGACACTAATTTAAACAAAACCTATAAGTTAATAGAAGAAAGATCAGTAAAGCAGAGGGAAGAAAACAGGGGTGGGCAGAAGGAAGGGGAAGGGAAAGCACTGGGAACTGAATTAGAACAAATTATATTCCATGCTTTTATAATTATATCAAAATGAATTCTATTGTCATGTATAACTGAAAAGAACCAATAAAAAAAGAAGAGTAAAATATATAGAACATAAACTGGACAATTTGATCAATTCAAATTCTACAATTTACAGGAATTAATTACATTATGTTTTGCAGCCATCACCACTATTTCAAAACCTTTTCATCACCTCAAACAGAAATATTGTAACCATGAAGCAATACCGCCCACTCCCCCTTTCCCAATTCTTCATAATCTCTAATCTACTTTTTCTAGTTTTGTTTCTATTAAAATATATATATATTGAATATAAAGAATATGCATATTACATATATATGTTGTCACTTAATTTAAAAACATTTTCTGCCTTTCTGTGGGCTCTCTTAACTCTCCGATCCATTTTGGTTATTTTATGTGTATGGAAGAGGTAGGAACCCAAGTCGCTCATTACATGTGGGCATTTAGATTTCTCCCTCTTGCCCACCTTCTCCTGCTCTTGGGTCAGGGTCAGGTCTCCACCTCTGGGACTAAGACATTGACACTTGCTCTCCTGTGCAGCTCCTCCTACTTCCACGGGACTGAGTGTCATAATGGTAATTAGCTCCCCTTTGTCCTCTACTCTCTGAGCATGGCCAGAATGAGCCCTTCTGTCCCACCTGATGCCACAAGACTGCCATTCAGCCTTTCCAGGACACACCCATCCCACTCTCCTTGCTTCATCCTTGGACCAGGCACTTCATGTTCAGCCTGACCTCTGTAGTTTCTTCTTAGAGCAGGCAGATGGGAAGGAGGGCAAGTGAAAAAGATTAAAAGCAGTTTTGGGGCAACGGAAGGTGTACAAGAACAGGTGACAGAATCACAAAATGTCAAGCAGCTGACCCACAGAATTATTAGAGTTTTCTGAGACGCAGGTAGATTCCATTCTTGCACTTCGTCACAGGGAGTGCCATTGGGACAGGAATCCTGGTGGGATCTGGCAGGAGCTCAAAATGAAGTAGAGTCAGGGCCACCACCACTTTCAGCTCATTCATGGCAAATTGTTTCCCAATGCAGTTCCTGAACCAGGCAGGGACAAAGAAAGTGGTCTTGTGCCCCACTCTGAGCTGGAGAGGCGTTGAGCCCTGAGCTCCTGATAAGAACCAAGCATTCAGAAACCTCCTTTAATTAGAGGTGGCATACAGCTCTTCTTCTTGCCTGGATTCACACTCTCCTGCCCTTTGACAAGGCCCCTACTCTTCCATGGGTAGCTATTATTCTGCTTTTATATTTATAGACATGAAATCTCTGCTAAGATAAGGCTTGCACACTGAACAATCAGGTCTAGTAACACTTTTCATTTTAAGAATAATCATTGGCTAGTTTAGTCTCTCTACTAATGGTTTCTGGCTCATTGGTGTGGCTATAATTGGTCTGGGTCACATGGAAATGTGTGGACCACACTCCCTGGGATCACATCTATGGCAACAAAATATTCTAATGGCAGAATCAGATGTCAGTGTCATCTCCTGATTAGGACATTGTGCTGGGGATCTGTAAGCTCTGACCCCATCTGCCTCCCACCCAGTGGTCAGGCTTCAGCCTCCCCTCACACCCTTGGTCCACCAGCATCTCTAGACTTCTACTCCAGAGATATCCCTCTTGCCATCTTCAGTCTCTTCTTCCAGGCTTCACTGGTCTCCCTGACTCCCCTCCCTCCTTACTCCCATGCCCTCCACCAGTAAGGGCAGTACCCAAGGCCTCACCTCCCTGCACACCCTCTGTGGGCTACTGCCTCACCCACCTCTCACCTGTCCAGCCCCACTTCCTGCTTCCGCTCATATTCTTGAGGTTGCTGAGGATGTCCTCCTTCTACTCTGCCTGAACATCCTCAAGGCTCAGGACAATGGCTACAATGAATCTTAACTCTCTGCTGGCTGTCCCTCTCTCTCCCAAGCCCCCAAGCTACCATCACTGTTTTATTCAAGTAGCTACCACAACCTATGGCCTCCAACAGTACCAGGGACAAAGAAACTTACATCAGTGTGCAATGAGTGTGAGAAAGTGAAAAAATTATGGAAATAATGATGTCTATCTCAATTGTAGGTGTCTGATTCTGAACAATAGCTCTCTGTTCTCACTGAACCAAGAGCAACAGCCTGCCTCAGAGCACAGGACTTGGCACAGAGAAACATATTTTTCAGTACTTTTGTATTTGACTTAAATATGTTGAACTACAAAAATAAAGTGAAATGCAATGCAGCACAGAATGTAAACTTTTCTACCTAAAAATTGAGCTACTTAATACTGTCCTGCCCTACAATGTCAGTGCCATGATTTGTAGCTAGTATCTAATGGAAGATATCAATTCCAGGATAAATTTAATCTGAGAAATATGATTTCTCCATGGATAATTTTATTTAATGCCAGTGTGTTAAAGTATATTTAGCATTGTAAAATTCACAGAATTTTTGGCTCAGAAAAACCTTCCTACTAATCATTTAGTAGGTTTATGTCAATGTGTATTTCACAGGTCGATTCCTGTAGCCTTGCTTGGCTTTCACAGCAGCCCCTATGGTGTGGGGCTCTCCAGCTCAACAGCTACTTCAAGTGAGTTTGTGAGTGTAGAAGACAGTGTGTGCTCTGTGTCCACTTAATAGTGAATTTTCTCTGAGGCATTTAGTTTTTTCATCCTATACCATGGAACTATGGGTAGAGATATCTCTCCAAATGTAGAATTTTGCTGACTGGGAACATGGACACCCATTGTGAATGTTAAAATGAGACCAAAAATTGGAGGGCAGAAGCCAAAATTGCAAGAAATCACACTCACTGGGGTCCACCCCTGTACAACAGGCTGCAAACTCTACACGGACGGCTTTACAGTAAGAACAACAAGGTGTAATATTAAATATATGAAAACATTTCAAGATTCATCACAGTGGCCACTGAGGAATTAAGTAGAAAAGGTGACTTGAGTCCATTGAAAATATGGAAGAAAGAGGAATCCACCTCTTAAAATACCTGAGAATTGAAGAAAACACCTGAAGGGTAGTTTGTGGACAAAAACCTAAAAATTCATACTCCAAAATGAATAAAGACCAAGAAACGATGATACTTGTGTTTCAAACTTCCATGTATTTTGGTGTTTTATTCACCAAAGACTGGCCATTGAAAAAGGTGAAGAGGGGCAAACACTCCACAGTGTGTCCTGTCTTTGGGGCACAGACACAAATGCACAACACCTTCTACCCACAAAAATCAACAAGCAAGAGCCTCCATGACGAAGCCACATAGAAAACTAGGGGACCACAAATACTGAGTGTGTGACAGAGATTCCCTGTTCTCCATACCCCATTGCCATTCAGAGGACATCTCACCTTGATCCTCCTGAGAAGGGCAGGAAGGAGTGGCTGTGTCGAGAAGATCCAGGTGCAAATCGAAAAGGATCAAACACCTGCAGAGAGAGCAGCAGGGCCAGGCAAGTCAGGATTAAGCCCCCACCTGCCAGGGGGGGCTTAGAGGTGGAAACAGGAGGAGGTGTTGGTCCTGAGAGATGGTCCCCTTCCCTCCCCACAGGGACTCATACCTCTGGGTTTGGCCACACCTTCGGGATGTTGTGAAGGCAATAAATGGAGAGTGTGACCATAATCACTGTGAGACAATTAAGAGGAAAGAAAAGTTATGACAGTGGGCTAGAGCTCTGGTCCCTCAAACACCAGGAAACATGCATGAACAAATTCCCTAGGTACCAGGAACCATCACTTTGAGCAGGATGATTTTAGTGCACAAAGGTAGTGTTGCCATGGTAAAGCACCTGAGCAAAGGTGAGAAATAGAAAACTGTGAGCCTAAAAATGAGAGCAAGAAAATATGGAAGACTCACTGCTTACACTAAATGAAGTGACAACCCACAGCCATCCAATACCTTCCATGAAACAGTGGAGAATAGACACCATCTCACCCAACCCTCATGAGCACCCTACAGAATATACTGGTCTACACCCATTTTCATAAGACATACTGGGGTTTCAGTGAGGTTGATTATCTTTTCCACATTCACACTGCTGGCATGTGGCAGAGCAAGGTTCAGACTCAATGCTGGGTGAGCCAATGTGTGGCTTCCTAACAGGGAAGAATACAGCTTCTATCCTCTATTACCCTGAATGTTCTTTAGATTCTGAACAATTTCTGACCTGTAACGTGGGTTTTCAAGATCCCCTTCATTGCCTTGACATTAAAAACATGCATATGCCAATATGCATACACAAACACACCTCTTCAACCCTGTATGATTCTCTATCTCTGCCCAGCTCTTCTCAAGTAAATACAAGGATAATATTTGGAGGCTGACATTTAATCTAGAAGTTGGCATTTTTTTAATTTAGATTTTTCTGATTTTAAGCCCCATGTCCAGCATTTCATAAGACTCATCTAAATTTCAGAGTAACTCTGCTTTCTATAGAGGAGGAAAGGGAAACTGAGAGAAGTTCACAAAAGCTAAAACAGGTGAATTTCTGAACTGTCATTTCCCTGGGAAGTGATTAGGGAAGTATAGAAAGCTCATACCTTTGGGTAAGGAATGTCCATCAGGGAAAGTGATAGGTTTGCTGAGATCTCTGCTCACACCTGATACTGGTGGATAGAGCCTCAGGGCCTCCTTGGTGCTCATGGTGGTGTAGGGTGTCTGGTCCAGGTGGTCCCTGAAGTAAAGGCCATCCTGAGGGGCAGGCAGGGCCCAGGAAGACCAGCACCTTGTCCCTACCAGAGGCAGGGCTCTCCCACCTCTTGAGCTCTCACTCACCAGGTGATGGAGGCTCCATCCCCCAGGAGGCTCTGGACCTCCTCCCTGCACTTCTTCTGATGCTCAGGGTGTGTGGCCAGAGCATAGAAGATCCAGCAGATACCACTGGCTGTGGTGTCATGGCCTTCAAACATGAAGGTGTCCACCTCGGCACGCAGGTCCTCATCAGACAGGCTGCTCCCCTTCTCCATCTGGGGAGGCCATGGATGAGAAGGCAGGGTTTGTCCCTCCCTCTGCTCCTGGGCAAAACCTCAGGCTTCTTCCCACACACTTACTCTGGCAAACAGGAGGATGTCCAGGAAATCCAAGTGCCTCTTCTTCTTGATCTTCTCCAGCTCTCCCTCATCCTTCAGTTGAGCTTTCCTCTGCCTGATCACTTGATCTTTCCCAGGACAGGAGTTACCAGGCAGAACACACAGCTACAGCAACCCATAATAAGCCATTGTACCGCTGTGACAATCTGGGTGCCCTGTAGAGCTCAGGATGCACCGGTGAGTGGGTGTGTAGGAGTCTGGTCACTGGAGTCCCTGTTGAATGCTGGTGGGATAGGTCTCATTCAACCCTGCTAATGTGATGATACTGGTATTGGGCTGTACCTGACACACTAACATCTCAGCTCCCAACACTTTCAGTAAGATAGTGTCCAGCATGAGGGTGTCCTAGTTTCTTTCCATTGTTATCAGGTGCCCTGCCTCTGTCTCAGGGGCCATGGCCCTATCTCTTAGACTGAACCTAGTAAAGGAAAGGAGACAGGATTAGAGACAGAACCTGTATGGTCATAAGCAAGCTGGCAGGCATGGTGGAACAAGTGACCATCAGAGGTCAGCCTGTAGAAGGTGTCATTCTGGTAGAAGACATTCCTCACACAAGAAAGAAAAACAATGTAGTTCAGATCTGCAATAGTCTGAATGTAGGAAGGGAATTCCTGATGGGGCGGACTGAGCTATGAAAACACATAAGCTAGAAGTATAGCTTCTAGCTTATGTGTTTTTATATAAGGTTGAATGTAGAGACTCTAGGTTCTATGTAGAGACTCCCTTGGTGATGGGGATATTAACCCTGAGGTACATTTTATGTCTGTGTTACATCTCTTGTGAGCATTAGGCCTTAAGAAGATAGCGTGAGCAACCAGGCTTCTACCCTGTGAGAGGCATCTGCATCTTGGCATGGTTGGGTCTGGTCAGGAATTAGAGTTTGGCCTGGGACCAGGGTTAGAATTGCTTTCTGTAGTAATGAGCATCCAAGATGCCCCACTTACCTCTCAGGTAAAATACATCAGTTATTAAGAATAATGACCTCATCATTGAGTGTTTGGCACTGACCTCTCCAAGGCACACTTCATGATGGTTTCCAGGGCCATCAGGGACACATGCTCAAAGATCTCCAGAATGGAGTTCTGCCCAATAAGCTGCTCCCATTTGTCCTGAGGAGGGGAGCAAACACTGCCCTTCTTGGTTCCTCCATGAGGCCTGTGGGTCACATGCATTTTGGCAAATTAAGAAAGGAAGCAAATGTTTGTATTCTGATGGCTATTACTCAGAAATTTTTATTATAAAATTAAATATTTTTACCTAATAACTTCTTAAATTTAGAATTTTAGGGAATTAGTTATGACAATTCAGTTTATGAAAAAGCTGCTGGGCCACCTTTCAGGTTTCTAACACATGAGCTAGACTTGAAAAACTGGTAGAGTACAAAATATGAGGACAAGATGCTGTCAAGCAAAATGAGCATACAGGGTACATTAGTCACAGAGTCACAGAGTTAAAACACATCAATTCATTATCCCTCATGAAAAGTTCTTGTAAGGTCATCAATTCGAGTTCTGATAAGATGATGGCACGTTTACTGTGAGATGTGGACCTGGTGTCCATATCAATACATGGGTCACTCAAGTCCATGTAGAAGCCCTGGACTTCACCCTGAATGAATTATATATTGGGAGGTGCACCTCCTATGAAGATGCCATTGCCTAGGCCACTCAGGGTCAGATACCTCTGCTGCTTGGCCTAATCAACTAATCCCCAAGTCTACTGTGCTGACAACTTGGAAAATGGGAGGTGGGTCCTGTATTCATAATGATGCCTGGACCATAAGCAGCGTGTGACTCTATTCTGATGCCTTGGTCGACTCTGTCCCATCTACATTTGAAGAACTGATTCTTCCAGTAATGGCCTGAGATTGTCATTCCATGTGACTATTTCTGATAGCTATTAGAGAGTGGGAACTGAATGTGAGCCTCGAGTGAGTATTATGGTTTGGATATAAGGTGTCCCCCAAAAGCTCACATGTAAGACAATGCAAGAAGGTTCAGAGGAGTAATGATTGGATGGTGAAAGTCTTAACCCAGTCAATGATTTAATCCCCTGAGGGATTAACTGAGAGGAAACTGAAGGCAGGTAGGGTATGACTGGAAGAGATGAGTCATCGGGGTATGGCTTTGGGGCTTTGGGATGTGTATATTTTGTATGTAGAGAGTGAAGCCTCTACTTTCTGATCATCATGTGAGCTGCTTCCCTCTGGCACACTCTTCCCATGATGTCCTGTCTCACCTTTAGCTCCAAGGAATGGAGCCTGCGGTCTATGTACTGAGACCTCTGAAATTGTGAATCCCTAAATAAACTTTTCCATCTCTATAATTGTGCTGGTTGGGTCTGCTAGTTGTAGTAGAAAAAAGAAAAAAAACTGACTAAAACAGTGAGTCAGTGGAAGTGAAAGAGAGACTCTCCAGCATCACTCTGACAGAGTCAGCCATGATTCCCTCGTAGGGCTTCAGGTTGTCATAGTGGAAGGCTGGGGTCAACATCCACCAGTTCTGAAACCACATCTGCTCATTCAACAGGAGCAAACTGTACCCTGGGTCATACATGGTTGTGTACATAAGTGAGTGGGCAATGAGAGATGGAAAGTGGGGACAATTTAAGACAGACAAGTAGTGGAACTCTTGGGGGAGAGAACCTAGAGGGCAGAACATGTTTGGACAAAGACAGTAATGACTGACTCTTTTCAGGAATATGGATTTCCTAGTTGGGCTGGTGTATCTGATATGGTTGTGACAGCTGCAAAGGAGATGTAGAAAGGATTTGTGGGCAGGAGAAAGAGGTACCCAAGTCCGTGTCAGGCTGAGACTGTTTGGAGGTAACTAGAAGGAGATGTGGAAGGAGTGAGCCTCAGGAGGGCTCACAACAGCTTGCAGAAGGGGTGGGGTTCTGGATAGAAGGTAGGAAATGAGGCTTCATTTAGGGGCAGTCACGGTAGTGACCCATCAAATCTTGTTCTCTGTGAGTCAGAGAGAGATTTTTTAAAAATATATATTTTTAATTGTCAATGGACCTTTATTTTATTTATTTATATGTGGTGCTGAGAATTGAACCTAGTGCCTCACACATGGTAGGCATGCACTCTACCACTGAGCCACCACCCCAGCCCCCAAAGAGAGATTTTGCCAACCCTAATTTCAGAGTGCCTACTTTCAGATGTACATACCAATCCAGGGAGCCACAGTCTGTACATACTATGAGCTTTTAGACCTGAAAAGTAAGTAATGGGATTAGTTGCAAGAAGGAGACAAATAATAAAGACCCAGGGCAACTGTGGTTGAGGCCATGGAATGTTATGAGTTCCTGATGACTGTCAGTTGGCATTTTGTCCTATGTCATCTCCCACAGTCTCCCATCCCATTCTGTCTCTTCTAGGACAGTCAAAGGGCTCAGAAAGACAGGCTCCATGGAATAGCAAGACTGCAGTGAGGAGGTGGCAAGGAACATAGGCCACATTCTCAACGCCAAAGAATATGACTGAGCCTTGGCATGTTTTCACAATGAGTGGTGGCTTAGTTAGCCCATTACCTAAACAGGGAGAAATTAGAGGTTTCAAATAAAAGTCACTGGATATGAAGTTTGCTTTTCAGATACAGGCTAATATATCTAACGGATCACCTCCATGGATACAGGCCAGTGTACTTAACAGATCTCCTCCACTGAGTATAGACAAGAGAGAAGGGGAGAAAAGACCAAAAAGAAAAAAAATCAGACCCACAAGCTGTTGTAAATGTCCTCTATGAAGTAAGTGCTGATGCCCATATGCGAAGTGTATTCCGGGGGAACAGCACATAGTTTATTTAGACATTTATTAATGAATTGCCTTTTTTTCCCTGAACTTTCACAGACAGAGGGCATGTTCTTAGAAGAAAAGAACTAAAAGTTCTGAGATGGAATTTCACTCTTCCCAGAATCACCTTCATGTAGTCAGGGTCATAGACAAGGAAGTGCACTTTGCTGTGCCATAGTCACAGTGAGCAGCAACTTGGGGACTCATTAACCCGTGTCAGAATGTGTTGCTCTTTCTGATCCTTTGGGATCTGATATCAGGGGAAAGACACATCTTTAAAAACCATCATTTATTTCTGGTTTAGGGACTGCAGTGAAGGAAAGCATATCCACAGGGTCCATATTTCTGGACCTTTCAGCAGAACTTAGGGATTTGGACTGTTTCTAGAATCTATCTGTGTTTTTTTAGAACCAAACCTTTGCTGTCTCCCAGAACTTTCCCTAAGCTGGATCCTGTGGCCCTGGAGAATAGAGCTGTGTGCCTCAGTAGAGCTGTGGGGTTCAGAGCCTCAGCTCTCTGCATGAGCTTCACATCCCCCACCTCCTTTTAAGTGTGTTCAAAACACAATCCTTTGCAGAGCTCCCTTCCCACTGCCCCTTAACCTGCTCTGTGCCCCACCTCAGGGCTGGAAGTGCAGAAAGTTGACCCCCTCCCTCCATGCCCTCAGGCTATTCCTTTCCCTCCTTCCTCTGACTCTATACAAGGTGCCAGGCTCTTCTATGGACACTGAGGTACAAGAAAGTATCGGTGTGCCCAACCTCAAAGACCTCATAGTGTAAGGTTTTTTTGACAACGAGCCAAACATTTTGTTTATGGAGCGACTCTAAATCAGTCATCCTCAGTGGCAGAAAATGTGCTGCTATTTCCCTCTCTGATACCATGACACACATTCCGTAAACATCCTCAGTTTGGGACAAACCTAGATATTTGGTCCCTCCACCTGAGCAGAGGTAGCTGATTTACTGTGTCCTGACACATCCTGATACTCATGTCTCTTGTTGCCACCCAGCATGATCTCCTCGGGGTAGTGACTCCATTACACTGATATCTGTGTTTCAGAGCAAACTCAGGACCAGACAGAGTATCACATTCAGTGACTGGAGCAGGGAAGCATGTAGAAGGCTGGTTCTGAAGTGGAGGGGTCTAGGTGGGCTTAGCATTGAATGGAGAAGACTCATGAAAAACAAACAATAGTCCTCTTAAATGCCTGCTTGTCAGGACAGATGTCAGATCTGCATGGTGACAGAGTGATCAACAGAGGTAACAGCAGGACAGGCTTCTTTTGAAGGAGTGAAAGGTAATGTGGGAGTCCTCAGATGCCTAGTGCATGCAAGAGGCTTTGTCCTGTGGACTACCTGGCCAGTCTTTGGGCTATGACCTCCCTCCCTACTCCCCTTTCCATTACTGCCTACCTTGTGGCCAAAGAACCCATGAGAGAGTGGGGATGGAAACCACTAGAGGGCTTTGAGCAGCCATTGCCTGCACGGGAGGAACTGGGCTGCATTAAACAACAGCAGAAGCAAGCCAAACAGGTTGTCACTTGGAGGAGTCCATATTTGCTGCCAAGGAATTTACTGGAGCCCAGTGCAGAGATGCTTATGCTGCAGAAACTTCTGGGTTACTCATTGTCCCCTCACTGCCACTAAGGGCACCTAACCAGCCTTGCCTAAGTCTGAGAGGACTGCCCGACCCACATGGAGGAGTGTGAGGTATGAGAGCAGGGCTTGATCTCAGAGTACAGAATTGATTAACCTGAAAGTTTCACCTTGGGAAACAGTAAAGTCAAAACTTCATCAGCGGACAAAGGCAATGGCCATGCACACACCCATTTTCCCTTCTCCATATTGATTACATATATTTGTTGGGCACTAACTATGCAATAGGCAATACTCTAGTTAGTGGGGGCAGAGCTGCTTGATGAACACACATGAACTCAGACTTCAAAAAATTCATAGCTAGTTCATTAAACATTCAGTAAGTGTGATTGTATGAACTACCACCATGATGTTAGTGATGAAATTTTTTTAATCCAAAGAGGTAAATTGAGGTATTCAGAGGAAAATGTCCAGGGAAAGTGGGTGGTGGGATTGGAATCCTTTCCTAATGACCTCCAAATCTGAGCCAAATTGTTGGACTCCGATGTCTGAGTCCTAGTGGCCCCAGAAATATTCTCTGGGCACACTCTGTCCATTGTGCTCCGATGATACAGGTTGACCATGCTCTGTATGGAGCACTGGAGTGGGACTCAGGACACTGTAACCCTAGAGCCGCCTAATTACTCATGTAGCCAGCAACTTATCCTCCCTGAGTTCAGTGTCTTCTTTGTAAGGTGGCTATTAATCCTTTTCTCAATTATCCTTGAGTGCAGCTCCTTCTTTCAATCTTTCAACAAATTCAAGAAAATTTCTCAGCTTTGCTGTCTTGTGAGTAAATGTAGAAAATGACATCAGTATAGGAAAATGGGATAAAGCTGCCGTGGAGCAATGAAATGTCCACCAGGTGAGGAAAACACTAAAAAGAATGGGATGTGGGAAGGAATAGGAGACCACCTGAGGGGAGGGTGATCTGTGAAAGGTCAGTCTCCAACACACAATGGATAATAAGAGAAGGGATTGTTCATCTTGAAGATCCTCACTCTCACTTCACCTAATTCTCCAATCAAACCAAACATGCAGAATTCAGAGAGTAAAACACAAATGATACTTCAGAAAGAATTCTGTGGAAGCTGGCTCTCCTGGGGCTGCAAGTTTCCTTCTGGCCTGACCCCTTCACTCATTCACATGTTTTTTCCCACCACCTCCTTCATTGCCAGACACCATGACGGGTGATTCGTTAATCAAGAAGGGGCCAGAGTTCTTCTCATTCTCCTCTAATCCTGGGTCCTCTCAAACCCAAGGGCAGAGGAGCATGTAACTATTTACACCACATTTCTCTCAACTTTTTCTTCATTCTGAGGTTAATTTCCATTCCTGGATCTTCTTTAGAGTAGTGAGCACTCTATATTCAGGGCAATGCTCAAATCTTTACCTGCTTTCTTTCAGGGCAATGCTCAAATCTTTTACTTGCTTTTACCCTCAAAACAGTTTTTTTTTAAAGCAAAAAAATCTTTAATATAGATTAAAGAAACCTAAGGAAGAAACCTAAGGAAGAAAGGGTTTAGCTGCTTGCTCAGGTTCAACCAGCTGGTCTGAAGCACAGCCAGGATTCTAACTCAGGTCATCTAGACCCAGAAACATTGCTGTTGACCACTAATGTGAATTAATGATTAGCTGGAGGTGCAGTTCTATGGCATGTCCCAACATCACAGGGAGCATTTCTTGTCCACCATGTTTTATCCAGTGTTTCCAAGTAGCAGGAAGACATGACAGATGATCTACTCCACATATTGGCACAAATGAAACCCAGGGAAGCTCCTTTTGTTATACACAGGGCCAACCGTGTGGCTAGATCCTTGTAGTCAATGGAAACGATTCTTTTGGAGAACTTAGCAGGATATGAGAAATGCGTACCAAAACAGTAACAAGAGCAGAACACAGAGCTGTGTGTGTGGTGTGAGCCGATGGTTTAGTCGAACTGTGTTTGGCATGTCAAGATTTCTTACCAGTAAATATTATTTCCAAGCTTTTGTATATGTACACCCCCAACCAAAGACTCCTGGAGGAGGGTTGCTAGACATTGCGTTTCCTAATTTTCCCCATAGCATGAGGCAGAGAACTGTACCTACTGACGATGCCCAATTAATACTTACTGATTTGATGAGTGAAAGAGGGAGTGGGGCTGGGGATGTGGCTCAAGCGGTAGCACGCTCGCCTGGCATGCGTGCAGCCCGGGCTCGATCCTCAGCACCACATACAAACAAAGATGTTGTGTCCGCCGAGAACTAAAATAAATATTTTTTAAAAATTCTCTCTCTCTCTCTCTCTCTCTCTCTCTCTCTCAAAAACAAAAAAAAAAGAGAAAGAGGGAGTGAGTAACTTGGTACTGGTTAGGTCATCATCCTCAGACCACATCAGGCTTGGATGCCACTTTTTAAATATTTCTTAACATTTAAAATATTTAAATATTTAAAATATTACTTAATATTTCTTGGTGCTTTCTGTTTCAGTTTGTAAGTGAAGGGAAATTAGAGAAGAGGCCATGGATCCTGAGGTGACAGCTTGGAACAGGTACTCCTGTGCAAAGTTTACCCCAGGCCCTTCTTACTTTCAGAATTTTCATAAAGTTGAGTTTGATACTGATACCATTTTACATTTTTCACTTACATTTATTCATCTGCTAAGGCTGAATGTTCTAGACATTCACCTTTGAAACCTAAATGGTTGCTGCTTTTCCTGACTGAAGGAAGGCACAGAACTCTGTGGTTTTGTTTTTCTTTTCTTTCTTTTTTTTTTGCTGGGGACATCCTGCTGTACCTCTGCTTCTCCTTGGTATGACAGACAGAGGTGAGTCTGAGAAAGTGAGGTTCCTTTACCTCAGGACCCTGCACAGTGCCGGCACACAGAGAAGCTTCAAAAATGTCTCCTTTATATTTGCATAGTGCTTAGACTTTGCAAAACATAACCGTGCCTCAGTTTACCAGGTGTTGTTAATGTTGTTTTATAGACAAGGGAACTCATGCTCCAAAATGCTAATTGATCTTCTCAAAGTCACAAAAGAATTGAGTGTCAGAGTCAAGGGCATCATCTCAAATCTAACTCCTCATTTTCTACTACTTGAGTTTATTTATTTAGTTTAGCACCAGCAGCATGTTGAGCGTGGAGACAAGGGCTTTCATTTATTTTCTTTCTTCATTCTGCTGATATTCTGTCATGGAGCACACCCACCCTGCCCTGACCTCACAACCTCATCTCAGGTGTCTGTCTCATCATAGGGCTGCTTTTTGAGATACCATGGTTTGTGCCACTTTAGAGCCTTTGAACTTGTCCCTCTCCCCACAATGTACGTGCCACACTCTTCACACAGCCAGGTACTTATCCTCCTTCCAGGCTCATGTCAAATGCCCTCTCCAACAAGAAGCCTCCCCAGATGGCCTCCCAAGCAGGTCTTCCCTATTGGCCTCTCTGGTAACACCTCTCCTAAACAGGGAGAAATTAGAGGTTTCAAATAAAAGTCACTGGATATGAAGTTTGCTTTTCAGATACAGGCTAATATATCTAACGGATCACCTCCATGGATACAGGCCAGTGTACTTAACAGATCTCCTCCACTGAGTATAGACAAGAGAGAAGGGGAGAAAAGACCAAAAAGAAAAAAAATCAGACCCACAAGCTGTTGTAAATGTCCTCTATGAAGTAAGTGCTGATGCCCATATGCGAAGTGTATTCCGGGGGAACAGCACATAGTTTATTTAGACATTTATTAATGAATTGCCTTTTTTTCCCTGAACTTTCACAGACAGAGGGCATGTTCTTAGAAGAAAAGACCTAAAAGTTCTGAGATGGAATTTCACTCTTCCCAGAATCACCTTCATGTAGTCAGGGTCATAGACAAGGAAGTGCACTTTGCTGTGCCATAGTCACAGTGAGCAGCAACTTGGGAACTCATTAACCCGTGTCAGAATGTGTTGCTCTTTCTGATCCTTTGGGATCTGATATCAGGGGAAAGACACATCTTTAAAAACCATCATTTATTTCTGGTTTAGGGACTGCAGTGAAGGAAAGCATATCCACAGGGTCCATATTTCTGGACCTTTCAGCAGAACTTAGGGATTTGGACTGTTTCTAGAATCTATCTGTGTTTTTTTAGAACCAAACCTTTGCTGTCTCCCAGAACTTTCCCTAAGCTGGATCCTGTGGCCCTGGAGAATAGAGCTGTGTGCCTCAGTAGAGCTGTGGGGTTCAGAGCCTCAGCTCTCTGCATGAGCTTCACATCCCCCACCTCCTTTTAAGTGTGTTCAAAACACAATCCTTTGCAGAGCTCCCTTCCCACTGCCCCTTAACCTGCTCTGTGCCCCACCTCAGGGCTGGAAGTGCAGAAAGTTGACCCCCTCCCTCCATGCCCTCAGGCTATTCCTTTCCCTCCTTCCTCTGACTCTATACAAGGTGCCAGGCTCTTCTATGGACACTGAGGTACAAGAAAGTATCGGTGTGCCCAACCTCAAAGACCTCATAGTGTAAGGTTTTTTTGACAACGAGCCAAACATTTTGTTTATGGAGCGACTCTAAATCAGTCATCCTCAGTGGCAGAAAATGTGCTGCTATTTCCCTCTCTGATACCATGACACACATTCCGTAAACATCCTCAGTTTGGGACAAACCTAGATATTTGGTCCCTCCACCTGAGCAGAGGTAGCTGATTTACTGTGTCCTGACACATCCTGATACTCATGTCTCTTGTTGCCACCCAGCATGATCTCCTCGGGGTAGTGACTCCATTACACTGATATCTGTGTTTCAGAGCAAACTCAGGACCAGACAGAGTATCACATTCAGTGACTGGAGCAGGGAAGCATGTAGAAGGCTGGTTCTGAAGTGGAGGGGTCTAGGTGGGCTTAGCATTGAATGGAGAAGACTCATGAAAAACAAACAATAGTCCTCTTAAATGCCTGCTTGTCAGGACAGATGTCAGATCTGCATGGTGACAGAGTGATCAACAGAGGTAACAGCAGGACAGGCTTCTTTTGAAGGAGTGAAAGGTAATGTGGGAGTCCTCAGATGCCTAGTGCATGCAAGAGGCTTTGTCCTGTGGACTACCTGGCCAGTCTTTGGGCTATGACCTCCCTCCCTACTCCCCTTTCCATTACTGCCTACCTTGTGGCCAAAGAACCCATGAGAGAGTGGGGATGGAAACCACTAGAGGGCTTTGAGCAGCCATTGCCTGCACGGGAGGAACTGGGCTGCATTAAACAACAGCAGAAGCAAGCCAAACAGGTTGTCACTTGGAGGAGTCCATATTTGCTGCCAAGGAATTTACTGGAGCCCAGTGCAGAGATGCTTATGCTGCAGAAACTTCTGGGTTACTCATTGTCCCCTCACTGCCACTAAGGGCACCTAACCAGCCTTGCCTAAGTCTGAGAGGACTGCCCGACCCACATGGAGGAGTGTGAGGTATGAGAGCAGGGCTTGATCTCAGAGTACAGAATTGATTAACCTGAAAGTTTCACCTTGGGAAACAGTAAAGTCAAAACTTCATCAGCGGACAAAGGCAATGGCCATGCACACACCCATTTTCCCTTCTCCATATTGATTACATATATTTGTTGGGCACTAACTATGCAATAGGCAATACTCTAGTTAGTGGGGGCAGAGCTGCTTGATGAACACACATGAACTCAGACTTCAAAAAATTCATAGCTAGTTCATTAAACATTCAGTAAGTGTGATTGTATGAACTACCACCATGATGTTAGTGATGAAATTTTTTTAATCCAAAGAGGTAAATTGAGGTATTCAGAGGAAAATGTCCAGGGAAAGTGGGTGGTGGGATTGGAATCCTTTCCTAATGACCTCCAAATCTGAGCCAAATTGTTGGACTCCGATGTCTGAGTCCTAGTGGCCCCAGAAATATTCTCTGGGCACACTCTGTCCATTGTGCTCCGATGATACAGGTTGACCATGCTCTGTATGGAGCACTGGAGTGGGACTCAGGACACTGTAACCCTAGAGCCGCCTAATTACTCATGTAGCCAGCAACTTATCCTCCCTGAGTTCAGTGTCTTCTTTGTAAGGTGGCTATTAATCCTTTTCTCAATTATCCTTGAGTGCAGCTCCTTCTTTCAATCTTTCAACAAATTCAAGAAAATTTCTCAGCTTTGCTGTCTTGTGAGTAAATGTAGAAAATGACATCAGTATAGGAAAATGGGATAAAGCTGCCGTGGAGCAATGAAATGTCCACCAGGTGAGGAAAACACTAAAAAGAATGGGATGTGGGAAGGAATAGGAGACCACCTGAGGGGAGGGTGATCTGTGAAAGGTCAGTCTCCAACACACAATGGATAATAAGAGAAGGGATTGTTCATCTTGAAGATCCTCACTCTCACTTCACCTAATTCTCCAATCAAACCAAACATGCAGAATTCAGAGAGTAAAACACAAAAGATACTTCAGAAAGAATTCTGTGGAAGCTGGCTCTCCTGGGGCTGCAAGTTTCCTTCTGGCCTGACCCCTTCACTCATTCACATGTTTTTTCCCACCACCTCCTTCATTGCCAGACACCATGACGGGTGATTCGTTAATCAAGAAGGGGCCAGAGTTCTTCTCATTCTCCTCTAATCCTGGGTCCTCTCAAACCCAAGGGCAGAGGAGCATGTAACTATTTACACCACATTTCTCTCAACTTTTTCTTCATTCTGAGGTTAATTTCCATTCCTGGATCTTCTTTAGAGTAGTGAGCACTCTATATTCAGGGCAATGCTCAAATCTTTACCTGCTTTCTTTCAGGGCAATGCTCAAATCTTTTACTTGCTTTTACCCTCAAAACAGTTTTTTTTTAAAGCAAAAAAATCTTTAATATAGATTAAAGAAACCTAAGGAAGAAACCTAAGGAAGAAAGGGTTTAGCTGCTTGCTCAGGTTCAACCAGCTGGTCTGAAGCACAGCCAGGATTCTAACTCAGGTCATCTAGACCCAGAAACATTGCTGTTGACCACTAATGTGAATTAATGATTAGCTGGAGGTGCAGTTCTATGGCATGTCCCAACATCACAGGGAGCATTTCTTGTCCACCATGTTTTATCCAGTGTTTCCAAGTAGCAGGAAGACATGACAGATGATCTACTCCACATATTGGCACAAATGAAACCCAGGGAAGCTCCTTTTGTTATACACAGGGCCAACCGTGTGGCTAGATCCTTGTAGTCAATGGAAACGATTCTTTTGGAGAACTTAGCAGGATATGAGAAATGCGTACCAAAACAGTAACAAGAGCAGAACACAGAGCTGTGTGTGTGGTGTGAGCCGATGGTTTAGTCGAACTGTGTTTGGCATGTCAAGATTTCTTACCAGTAAATATTATTTCCAAGCTTTTGTATATGTACACCCCCAACCAAAGACTCCTGGAGGAGGGTTGCTAGACATTGCGTTTCCTAATTTTCCCCATAGCATGAGGCAGAGAACTGTACCTACTGACGATGCCCAATTAATACTTACTGATTTGATGAGTGAAAGAGGGAGTGGGGCTGGGGATGTGGCTCAAGCGGTAGCACGCTCGCCTGGCATGCGTGCAGCCCGGGCTCGATCCTCAGCACCACATACAAACAAAGATGTTGTGTCCGCCGAGAACTAAAATAAATATTTTTTAAAAATTCTCTCTCTCTCTCTCTCTCTCTCTCTCTCTCAAAAACAAAAAAAAAAGAGAAAGAGGGAGTGAGTAACTTGGTACTGGTTAGGTCATCATCCTCAGACCACATCAGGCTTGGATGCCACTTTTTAAATATTTCTTAACATTTAAAATATTTAAATATTTAAAATATTACTTAATATTTCTTGGTGCTTTCTGTTTCAGTTTGTAAGTGAAGGGAAATTAGAGAAGAGGCCATGGATCCTGAGGTGACAGCTTGGAACAGGTACTCCTGTGCAAAGTTTACCCCAGGCCCTTCTTACTTTCAGAATTTTCATAAAGTTGAGTTTGATACTGATACCATTTTACATTTTTCACTTACATTTATTCATCTGCTAAGGCTGAATGTTCTAGACATTCACCTTTGAAACCTAAATGGTTGCTGCTTTTCCTGACTGAAGGAAGGCACAGAACTCTGTGGTTTTGTTTTTCTTTTCTTTCTTTTTTTTTTGCTGGGGACATCCTGCTGTACCTCTGCTTCTCCTTGGTATGACAGACAGAGGTGAGTCTGAGAAAGTGAGGTTCCTTTACCTCAGGACCCTGCACAGTGCCGGCACACAGAGAAGCTTCAAAAATGTCTCCTTTATATTTGCATAGTGCTTAGACTTTGCAAAACATAACCGTGCCTCAGTTTACCAGGTGTTGTTAATGTTGTTTTATAGACAAGGGAACTCATGCTCCAAAATGCTAATTGATCTTCTCAAAGTCACAAAAGAATTGAGTGTCAGAGTCAAGGGCATCATCTCAAATCTAACTCCTCATTTTCTACTACTTGAGTTTATTTATTTAGTTTAGCACCAGCAGCATGTTGAGCGTGGAGACAAGGGCTTTCATTTATTTTCTTTCTTCATTCTGCTGATATTCTGTCATGGAGCACACCCACCCTGCCCTGACCTCACAACCTCATCTCAGGTGTCTGTCTCATCATAGGGCTGCTTTTTGAGATACCATGGTTTGTGCCACTTTAGAGCCTTTGAACTTGTCCCTCTCCCCACAATGTACGTGCCACACTCTTCACACAGCCAGGTACTTATCCTCCTTCCAGGCTCATGTCAAATGCCCTCTCCAACAAGAAGCCTCCCCAGATGGCCTCCCAAGCAGGTCTTCCCTATTGGCCTCTCTGGTAACACCTCTCCTAAACAGGGAGAAATTAGAGGTTTCAAATAAAAGTCACTGGATATGAAGTTTGCTTTTCAGATACAGGCTAATATATCTAACGGATCACCTCCATGGATACAGGCCAGTGTACTTAACAGATCTCCTCCACTGAGTATAGACAAGAGAGAAGGGGAGAAAAGACCAAAAAGAAAAAAAATCAGACCCACAAGCTGTTGTAAATGTCCTCTATGAAGTAAGTGCTGATGCCCATATGCGAAGTGTATTCCGGGGGAACAGCACATAGTTTATTTAGACATTTATTAATGAATTGCCTTTTTTTCCCTGAACTTTCACAGACAGAGGGCATGTTCTTAGAAGAAAAGACCTAAAAGTTCTGAGATGGAATTTCACTCTTCCCAGAATCACCTTCATGTAGTCAGGGTCATAGACAAGGAAGTGCACTTTGCTGTGCCATAGTCACAGTGAGCAGCAACTTGGGAACTCATTAACCCGTGTCAGAATGTGTTGCTCTTTCTGATCCTTTGGGATCTGATATCAGGGGAAAGACACATCTTTAAAAACCATCATTTATTTCTGGTTTAGGGACTGCAGTGAAGGAAAGCATATCCACAGGGTCCATATTTCTGGACCTTTCAGCAGAACTTAGGGATTTGGACTGTTTCTAGAATCTATCTGTGTTTTTTTAGAACCAAACCTTTGCTGTCTCCCAGAACTTTCCCTAAGCTGGATCCTGTGGCCCTGGAGAATAGAGCTGTGTGCCTCAGTAGAGCTGTGGGGTTCAGAGCCTCAGCTCTCTGCATGAGCTTCACATCCCCCACCTCCTTTTAAGTGTGTTCAAAACACAATCCTTTGCAGAGCTCCCTTCCCACTGCCCCTTAACCTGCTCTGTGCCCCACCTCAGGGCTGGAAGTGCAGAAAGTTGACCCCCTCCCTCCATGCCCTCAGGCTATTCCTTTCCCTCCTTCCTCTGACTCTATACAAGGTGCCAGGCTCTTCTATGGACACTGAGGTACAAGAAAGTATCGGTGTGCCCAACCTCAAAGACCTCATAGTGTAAGGTTTTTTTGACAACGAGCCAAACATTTTGTTTATGGAGCGACTCTAAATCAGTCATCCTCAGTGGCAGAAAATGTGCTGCTATTTCCCTCTCTGATACCATGACACACATTCCGTAAACATCCTCAGTTTGGGACAAACCTAGATATTTGGTCCCTCCACCTGAGCAGAGGTAGCTGATTTACTGTGTCCTGACACATCCTGATACTCATGTCTCTTGTTGCCACCCAGCATGATCTCCTCGGGGTAGTGACTCCATTACACTGATATCTGTGTTTCAGAGCAAACTCAGGACCAGACAGAGTATCACATTCAGTGACTGGAGCAGGGAAGCATGTAGAAGGCTGGTTCTGAAGTGGAGGGGTCTAGGTGGGCTTAGCATTGAATGGAGAAGACTCATGAAAAACAAACAATAGTCCTCTTAAATGCCTGCTTGTCAGGACAGATGTCAGATCTGCATGGTGACAGAGTGATCAACAGAGGTAACAGCAGGACAGGCTTCTTTTGAAGGAGTGAAAGGTAATGTGGGAGTCCTCAGATGCCTAGTGCATGCAAGAGGCTTTGTCCTGTGGACTACCTGGCCAGTCTTTGGGCTATGACCTCCCTCCCTACTCCCCTTTCCATTACTGCCTACCTTGTGGCCAAAGAACCCATGAGAGAGTGGGGATGGAAACCACTAGAGGGCTTTGAGCAGCCATTGCCTGCACGGGAGGAACTGGGCTGCATTAAACAACAGCAGAAGCAAGCCAAACAGGTTGTCACTTGGAGGAGTCCATATTTGCTGCCAAGGAATTTACTGGAGCCCAGTGCAGAGATGCTTATGCTGCAGAAACTTCTGGGTTACTCATTGTCCCCTCACTGCCACTAAGGGCACCTAACCAGCCTTGCCTAAGTCTGAGAGGACTGCCCGACCCACATGGAGGAGTGTGAGGTATGAGAGCAGGGCTTGATCTCAGAGTACAGAATTGATTAACCTGAAAGTTTCACCTTGGGAAACAGTAAAGTCAAAACTTCATCAGCGGACAAAGGCAATGGCCATGCACACACCCATTTTCCCTTCTCCATATTGATTACATATATTTGTTGGGCACTAACTATGCAATAGGCAATACTCTAGTTAGTGGGGGCAGAGCTGCTTGATGAACACACATGAACTCAGACTTCAAAAAATTCATAGCTAGTTCATTAAACATTCAGTAAGTGTGATTGTATGAACTACCACCATGATGTTAGTGATGAAATTTTTTTAATCCAAAGAGGTAAATTGAGGTATTCAGAGGAAAATGTCCAGGGAAAGTGGGTGGTGGGATTGGAATCCTTTCCTAATGACCTCCAAATCTGAGCCAAATTGTTGGACTCCGATGTCTGAGTCCTAGTGGCCCCAGAAATATTCTCTGGGCACACTCTGTCCATTGTGCTCCGATGATACAGGTTGACCATGCTCTGTATGGAGCACTGGAGTGGGACTCAGGACACTGTAACCCTAGAGCCGCCTAATTACTCATGTAGCCAGCAACTTATCCTCCCTGAGTTCAGTGTCTTCTTTGTAAGGTGGCTATTAATCCTTTTCTCAATTATCCTTGAGTGCAGCTCCTTCTTTCAATCTTTCAACAAATTCAAGAAAATTTCTCAGCTTTGCTGTCTTGTGAGTAAATGTAGAAAATGACATCAGTATAGGAAAATGGGATAAAGCTGCCGTGGAGCAATGAAATGTCCACCAGGTGAGGAAAACACTAAAAAGAATGGGATGTGGGAAGGAATAGGAGACCACCTGAGGGGAGGGTGATCTGTGAAAGGTCAGTCTCCAACACACAATGGATAATAAGAGAAGGGATTGTTCATCTTGAAGATCCTCACTCTCACTTCACCTAATTCTCCAATCAAACCAAACATGCAGAATTCAGAGAGTAAAACACAAAAGATACTTCAGAAAGAATTCTGTGGAAGCTGGCTCTCCTGGGGCTGCAAGTTTCCTTCTGGCCTGACCCCTTCACTCATTCACATGTTTTTTCCCACCACCTCCTTCATTGCCAGACACCATGACGGGTGATTCGTTAATCAAGAAGGGGCCAGAGTTCTTCTCATTCTCCTCTAATCCTGGGTCCTCTCAAACCCAAGGGCAGAGGAGCATGTAACTATTTACACCACATTTCTCTCAACTTTTTCTTCATTCTGAGGTTAATTTCCATTCCTGGATCTTCTTTAGAGTAGTGAGCACTCTATATTCAGGGCAATGCTCAAATCTTTACCTGCTTTCTTTCAGGGCAATGCTCAAATCTTTTACTTGCTTTTACCCTCAAAACAGTTTTTTTTTAAAGCAAAAAAATCTTTAATATAGATTAAAGAAACCTAAGGAAGAAACCTAAGGAAGAAAGGGTTTAGCTGCTTGCTCAGGTTCAACCAGCTGGTCTGAAGCACAGCCAGGATTCTAACTCAGGTCATCTAGACCCAGAAACATTGCTGTTGACCACTAATGTGAATTAATGATTAGCTGGAGGTGCAGTTCTATGGCATGTCCCAACATCACAGGGAGCATTTCTTGTCCACCATGTTTTATCCAGTGTTTCCAAGTAGCAGGAAGACATGACAGATGATCTACTCCACATATTGGCACAAATGAAACCCAGGGAAGCTCCTTTTGTTATACACAGGGCCAACCGTGTGGCTAGATCCTTGTAGTCAATGGAAACGATTCTTTTGGAGAACTTAGCAGGATATGAGAAATGCGTACCAAAACAGTAACAAGAGCAGAACACAGAGCTGTGTGTGTGGTGTGAGCCGATGGTTTAGTCGAACTGTGTTTGGCATGTCAAGATTTCTTACCAGTAAATATTATTTCCAAGCTTTTGTATATGTACACCCCCAACCAAAGACTCCTGGAGGAGGGTTGCTAGACATTGCGTTTCCTAATTTTCCCCATAGCATGAGGCAGAGAACTGTACCTACTGACGATGCCCAATTAATACTTACTGATTTGATGAGTGAAAGAGGGAGTGGGGCTGGGGATGTGGCTCAAGCGGTAGCACGCTCGCCTGGCATGCGTGCAGCCCGGGCTCGATCCTCAGCACCACATACAAACAAAGATGTTGTGTCCGCCGAGAACTAAAATAAATATTTTTTAAAAATTCTCTCTCTCTCTCTCTCTCTCTCTCTCTCTCAAAAACAAAAAAAAAAGAGAAAGAGGGAGTGAGTAACTTGGTACTGGTTAGGTCATCATCCTCAGACCACATCAGGCTTGGATGCCACTTTTTAAATATTTCTTAACATTTAAAATATTTAAATATTTAAAATATTACTTAATATTTCTTGGTGCTTTCTGTTTCAGTTTGTAAGTGAAGGGAAATTAGAGAAGAGGCCATGGATCCTGAGGTGACAGCTTGGAACAGGTACTCCTGTGCAAAGTTTACCCCAGGCCCTTCTTACTTTCAGAATTTTCATAAAGTTGAGTTTGATACTGATACCATTTTACATTTTTCACTTACATTTATTCATCTGCTAAGGCTGAATGTTCTAGACATTCACCTTTGAAACCTAAATGGTTGCTGCTTTTCCTGACTGAAGGAAGGCACAGAACTCTGTGGTTTTGTTTTTCTTTTCTTTCTTTTTTTTTTGCTGGGGACATCCTGCTGTACCTCTGCTTCTCCTTGGTATGACAGACAGAGGTGAGTCTGAGAAAGTGAGGTTCCTTTACCTCAGGACCCTGCACAGTGCCGGCACACAGAGAAGCTTCAAAAATGTCTCCTTTATATTTGCATAGTGCTTAGACTTTGCAAAACATAACCGTGCCTCAGTTTACCAGGTGTTGTTAATGTTGTTTTATAGACAAGGGAACTCATGCTCCAAAATGCTAATTGATCTTCTCAAAGTCACAAAAGAATTGAGTGTCAGAGTCAAGGGCATCATCTCAAATCTAACTCCTCATTTTCTACTACTTGAGTTTATTTATTTAGTTTAGCACCAGCAGCATGTTGAGCGTGGAGACAAGGGCTTTCATTTATTTTCTTTCTTCATTCTGCTGATATTCTGTCATGGAGCACACCCACCCTGCCCTGACCTCACAACCTCATCTCAGGTGTCTGTCTCATCATAGGGCTGCTTTTTGAGATACCATGGTTTGTGCCACTTTAGAGCCTTTGAACTTGTCCCTCTCCCCACAATGTACGTGCCACACTCTTCACACAGCCAGGTACTTATCCTCCTTCCAGGCTCATGTCAAATGCCCTCTCCAACAAGAAGCCTCCCCAGATGGCCTCCCAAGCAGGTCTTCCCTATTGGCCTCTCTGGTAACACCTCTCCTAAACAGGGAGAAATTAGAGGTTTCAAATAAAAGTCACTGGATATGAAGTTTGCTTTTCAGATACAGGCTAATATATCTAACGGATCACCTCCATGGATACAGGCCAGTGTACTTAACAGATCTCCTCCACTGAGTATAGACAAGAGAGAAGGGGAGAAAAGACCAAAAAGAAAAAAAATCAGACCCACAAGCTGTTGTAAATGTCCTCTATGAAGTAAGTGCTGATGCCCATATGCGAAGTGTATTCCGGGGGAACAGCACATAGTTTATTTAGACATTTATTAATGAATTGCCTTTTTTTCCCTGAACTTTCACAGACAGAGGGCATGTTCTTAGAAGAAAAGACCTAAAAGTTCTGAGATGGAATTTCACTCTTCCCAGAATCACCTTCATGTAGTCAGGGTCATAGACAAGGAAGTGCACTTTGCTGTGCCATAGTCACAGTGAGCAGCAACTTGGGAACTCATTAACCCGTGTCAGAATGTGTTGCTCTTTCTGATCCTTTGGGATCTGATATCAGGGGAAAGACACATCTTTAAAAACCATCATTTATTTCTGGTTTAGGGACTGCAGTGAAGGAAAGCATATCCACAGGGTCCATATTTCTGGACCTTTCAGCAGAACTTAGGGATTTGGACTGTTTCTAGAATCTATCTGTGTTTTTTTAGAACCAAACCTTTGCTGTCTCCCAGAACTTTCCCTAAGCTGGATCCTGTGGCCCTGGAGAATAGAGCTGTGTGCCTCAGTAGAGCTGTGGGGTTCAGAGCCTCAGCTCTCTGCATGAGCTTCACATCCCCCACCTCCTTTTAAGTGTGTTCAAAACACAATCCTTTGCAGAGCTCCCTTCCCACTGCCCCTTAACCTGCTCTGTGCCCCACCTCAGGGCTGGAAGTGCAGAAAGTTGACCCCCTCCCTCCATGCCCTCAGGCTATTCCTTTCCCTCCTTCCTCTGACTCTATACAAGGTGCCAGGCTCTTCTATGGACACTGAGGTACAAGAAAGTATCGGTGTGCCCAACCTCAAAGACCTCATAGTGTAAGGTTTTTTTGACAACGAGCCAAACATTTTGTTTATGGAGCGACTCTAAATCAGTCATCCTCAGTGGCAGAAAATGTGCTGCTATTTCCCTCTCTGATACCATGACACACATTCCGTAAACATCCTCAGTTTGGGACAAACCTAGATATTTGGTCCCTCCACCTGAGCAGAGGTAGCTGATTTACTGTGTCCTGACACATCCTGATACTCATGTCTCTTGTTGCCACCCAGCATGATCTCCTCGGGGTAGTGACTCCATTACACTGATATCTGTGTTTCAGAGCAAACTCAGGACCAGACAGAGTATCACATTCAGTGACTGGAGCAGGGAAGCATGTAGAAGGCTGGTTCTGAAGTGGAGGGGTCTAGGTGGGCTTAGCATTGAATGGAGAAGACTCATGAAAAACAAACAATAGTCCTCTTAAATGCCTGCTTGTCAGGACAGATGTCAGATCTGCATGGTGACAGAGTGATCAACAGAGGTAACAGCAGGACAGGCTTCTTTTGAAGGAGTGAAAGGTAATGTGGGAGTCCTCAGATGCCTAGTGCATGCAAGAGGCTTTGTCCTGTGGACTACCTGGCCAGTCTTTGGGCTATGACCTCCCTCCCTACTCCCCTTTCCATTACTGCCTACCTTGTGGCCAAAGAACCCATGAGAGAGTGGGGATGGAAACCACTAGAGGGCTTTGAGCAGCCATTGCCTGCACGGGAGGAACTGGGCTGCATTAAACAACAGCAGAAGCAAGCCAAACAGGTTGTCACTTGGAGGAGTCCATATTTGCTGCCAAGGAATTTACTGGAGCCCAGTGCAGAGATGCTTATGCTGCAGAAACTTCTGGGTTACTCATTGTCCCCTCACTGCCACTAAGGGCACCTAACCAGCCTTGCCTAAGTCTGAGAGGACTGCCCGACCCACATGGAGGAGTGTGAGGTATGAGAGCAGGGCTTGATCTCAGAGTACAGAATTGATTAACCTGAAAGTTTCACCTTGGGAAACAGTAAAGTCAAAACTTCATCAGCGGACAAAGGCAATGGCCATGCACACACCCATTTTCCCTTCTCCATATTGATTACATATATTTGTTGGGCACTAACTATGCAATAGGCAATACTCTAGTTAGTGGGGGCAGAGCTGCTTGATGAACACACATGAACTCAGACTTCAAAAAATTCATAGCTAGTTCATTAAACATTCAGTAAGTGTGATTGTATGAACTACCACCATGATGTTAGTGATGAAATTTTTTTAATCCAAAGAGGTAAATTGAGGTATTCAGAGGAAAATGTCCAGGGAAAGTGGGTGGTGGGATTGGAATCCTTTCCTAATGACCTCCAAATCTGAGCCAAATTGTTGGACTCCGATGTCTGAGTCCTAGTGGCCCCAGAAATATTCTCTGGGCACACTCTGTCCATTGTGCTCCGATGATACAGGTTGACCATGCTCTGTATGGAGCACTGGAGTGGGACTCAGGACACTGTAACCCTAGAGCCGCCTAATTACTCATGTAGCCAGCAACTTATCCTCCCTGAGTTCAGTGTCTTCTTTGTAAGGTGGCTATTAATCCTTTTCTCAATTATCCTTGAGTGCAGCTCCTTCTTTCAATCTTTCAACAAATTCAAGAAAATTTCTCAGCTTTGCTGTCTTGTGAGTAAATGTAGAAAATGACATCAGTATAGGAAAATGGGATAAAGCTGCCGTGGAGCAATGAAATGTCCACCAGGTGAGGAAAACACTAAAAAGAATGGGATGTGGGAAGGAATAGGAGACCACCTGAGGGGAGGGTGATCTGTGAAAGGTCAGTCTCCAACACACAATGGATAATAAGAGAAGGGATTGTTCATCTTGAAGATCCTCACTCTCACTTCACCTAATTCTCCAATCAAACCAAACATGCAGAATTCAGAGAGTAAAACACAAAAGATACTTCAGAAAGAATTCTGTGGAAGCTGGCTCTCCTGGGGCTGCAAGTTTCCTTCTGGCCTGACCCCTTCACTCATTCACATGTTTTTTCCCACCACCTCCTTCATTGCCAGACACCATGACGGGTGATTCGTTAATCAAGAAGGGGCCAGAGTTCTTCTCATTCTCCTCTAATCCTGGGTCCTCTCAAACCCAAGGGCAGAGGAGCATGTAACTATTTACACCACATTTCTCTCAACTTTTTCTTCATTCTGAGGTTAATTTCCATTCCTGGATCTTCTTTAGAGTAGTGAGCACTCTATATTCAGGGCAATGCTCAAATCTTTACCTGCTTTCTTTCAGGGCAATGCTCAAATCTTTTACTTGCTTTTACCCTCAAAACAGTTTTTTTTTAAAGCAAAAAAATCTTTAATATAGATTAAAGAAACCTAAGGAAGAAACCTAAGGAAGAAAGGGTTTAGCTGCTTGCTCAGGTTCAACCAGCTGGTCTGAAGCACAGCCAGGATTCTAACTCAGGTCATCTAGACCCAGAAACATTGCTGTTGACCACTAATGTGAATTAATGATTAGCTGGAGGTGCAGTTCTATGGCATGTCCCAACATCACAGGGAGCATTTCTTGTCCACCATGTTTTATCCAGTGTTTCCAAGTAGCAGGAAGACATGACAGATGATCTACTCCACATATTGGCACAAATGAAACCCAGGGAAGCTCCTTTTGTTATACACAGGGCCAACCGTGTGGCTAGATCCTTGTAGTCAATGGAAACGATTCTTTTGGAGAACTTAGCAGGATATGAGAAATGCGTACCAAAACAGTAACAAGAGCAGAACACAGAGCTGTGTGTGTGGTGTGAGCCGATGGTTTAGTCGAACTGTGTTTGGCATGTCAAGATTTCTTACCAGTAAATATTATTTCCAAGCTTTTGTATATGTACACCCCCAACCAAAGACTCCTGGAGGAGGGTTGCTAGACATTGCGTTTCCTAATTTTCCCCATAGCATGAGGCAGAGAACTGTACCTACTGACGATGCCCAATTAATACTTACTGATTTGATGAGTGAAAGAGGGAGTGGGGCTGGGGATGTGGCTCAAGCGGTAGCACGCTCGCCTGGCATGCGTGCAGCCCGGGCTCGATCCTCAGCACCACATACAAACAAAGATGTTGTGTCCGCCGAGAACTAAAATAAATATTTTTTAAAAATTCTCTCTCTCTCTCTCTCTCTCTCTCTCTCTCAAAAACAAAAAAAAAAAAGAGAAAGAGGGAGTGAGTAACTTGGTACTGGTTAGGTCATCATCCTCAGACCACATCAGGCTTGGATGCCACTTTTTAAATATTTCTTAACATTTAAAATATTTAAATATTTAAAATATTACTTAATATTTCTTGGTGCTTTCTGTTTCAGTTTGTAAGTGAAGGGAAATTAGAGAAGAGGCCATGGATCCTGAGGTGACAGCTTGGAACAGGTACTCCTGTGCAAAGTTTACCCCAGGCCCTTCTTACTTTCAGAATTTTCATAAAGTTGAGTTTGATACTGATACCATTTTACATTTTTCACTTACATTTATTCATCTGCTAAGGCTGAATGTTCTAGACATTCACCTTTGAAACCTAAATGGTTGCTGCTTTTCCTGACTGAAGGAAGGCACAGAACTCTGTGGTTTTGTTTTTCTTTTCTTTCTTTTTTTTTTGCTGGGGACATCCTGCTGTACCTCTGCTTCTCCTTGGTATGACAGACAGAGGTGAGTCTGAGAAAGTGAGGTTCCTTTACCTCAGGACCCTGCACAGTGCCGGCACACAGAGAAGCTTCAAAAATGTCTCCTTTATATTTGCATAGTGCTTAGACTTTGCAAAACATAACCGTGCCTCAGTTTACCAGGTGTTGTTAATGTTGTTTTATAGACAAGGGAACTCATGCTCCAAAATGCTAATTGATCTTCTCAAAGTCACAAAAGAATTGAGTGTCAGAGTCAAGGGCATCATCTCAAATCTAACTCCTCATTTTCTACTACTTGAGTTTATTTATTTAGTTTAGCACCAGCAGCATGTTGAGCATGGAGACAAGGGCTTTCATTTATTTTCTTTCTTCATTCTGCTGATATTCTGTCATGGAGCACACCCACCCTGCCCTGACCTCACAACCTCATCTCAGGTGTCTGTCTCATCATAGGGCTGCTTTTTGAGATACCATGGTTTGTGCCACTTTAGAGCCTTTGAACTTGTCCCTCTCCCCACAATGTACGTGCCACACTCTTCACACAGCCAGGTACTTATCCTCCTTCCAGGCTCATGTCAAATGCCCTCTCCAACAAGAAGCCTCCCCAGGTGGCCTCCCAAGCAGGTCTTCCCTATTGGCCTCTCTGGTAACACCTTCTTTATTTCCTTCCTGAACTTCCTCTTTTCTGTGATAATTGCACTGTCATTTATTTGTGCAATACTATCTATGTTCTGGGCAGCAGATGACGGCTTTTCTATCTCATCTCCTTTCACCTTAGTGATGCCCTGTCATGGAGACACCCCTTTTGTCTTTCCAACCTGTTCTCAGATGATTGTCTCCTCATGGGCAGCTCCTAAAAGACATCAAGAGCCTTCCCACCCCAGAGCCTTTGTGCTTGCTTCCCTCTCTCAGAATGCCCTCTCCTGAGTCTTCACCCAGGCAAACCTTATCATCCTTCCAGGTTCACTTAAACCTCCTCTCCATCAAGAAGCCTTCCAGATTGCCCTGCTCAAGGAGGTCCTCTCTGGTGACAGCATCTTTATTTTCTTCTTGAGCTTCCTGCTGTCTGTGACAATTACACTTAATTGTCTACCTGTTTATTTTCTCTTTTCACATAAAATGAAATGGAAGGACCTGGTCTTTCTCATCCTCCTCCCCCTCAAGATGGTTAAACTTGAGCTTTGCCTTTTTTAGGTTTTTATTAAACACGTACTGAACAACACAAAAGGGAGGATCTAGATGGTTTTGTGTTTCACAATAAGCAAATATCATTGTTGTTATGAAAAACATTTCCATGATGAGAAGGAACTTCTCCCTGGGTGCAATGCAGAGAGGTGGTTGGTGTCCAGTGTCAGTTAGAAGCAGGCTGGCCATTTGGAGTTGTTGAGTGAACATACATTTATAATTCTACTCTGGTTTGTCCCTAGTTGCCATCATTCAACCTTCTCTCCTGGACTTCTCTTGTGTTCCTGCCTCCCCTCCTCCACACTGAAGCAACTACCATGCTCTTCAAGCAGTTAGGATAGTGTTCCAATGCCTCAGCTGCCTGCAGACACTCTATATGCTAATGCTTTGCCCACCTCTTACCCCACTTCCAAGCTCAGCTCATGTTTCTAAGGTTAGTGATGAGGCCTCTCTCCATCTTTGCCTGCACATCCTCTAGGCTCACGTCAATGACCAGCTGACCTTCACCGCTCTGCTGGCTGTTCCTCTTCCTCCCATTTCCCCAAGGTGTCATTATTTTAGCACTCACCACAGTTCAGGGTCTCCAGTGGTGCCAGGAATATGAAATATTCTACGAACTACTAGATGAATGACAAGTAAGGGGAAAAATGAAGGAAAGTATGATGTCCATTGCAGGTATAGGTATCTGATTCTGTATGTCTGTGCTTCTCCCCTGGACCAGGAGTGATTATTCTACATCTGAGTTTCCATGTCTTACTTAGCATAACACTTGGTACAGAGAAATATGCCTTTTCAATCTTCTTATTTGAATTGTCTTAATTAAATTGAAATCACTCATTAGAATACACTGAAAGTGAACATAAGTCATTATGGATAAGCACAGTAGGCCTTTTGGAGTGTGCCTGTCCAGCTCTGCAGCTGCTTCAGGTGGGTTTTATATTATACTCTCTGGGAACCTTTCAAGCAATGTGTTAGAGTACATAATAGTAGATTTTTTTCCCTTAAAGGCAGTTTATGGTCCTAATTTTCATTCATTTTGTCTGAAATTAGATTTTATAGTCTCTAAGTATAATTTTAAGGTGAGTTCTTACTTGGTTTTTCAAGTTTTTGCAACTTGGAAAGTGAAAAGAGGAACATGAACACTCACATGCAGTCAAAAATCGTGTTGGGAGAGACTGCAAATGTGAAGAGAATGCCCATCGCTGTAAACTGTCTTCAGAGGGCAACGGTAACCTTTAAGGTATCTGAACAGTTGGCACGTGTCAAGCTTTTGAAAACAAATCCAAGTCAACTAATCCCTTGCTTCCCTGATCTGATGATTAGCAATTTAACTTAAAGGGCAGTGGGTGGGGTTAAGAATATGTGGGAGAGAAGAACTGTAAGAATCCTGGCAACCAAAGGGCATAATACCTGAAGATAAATATATAAGAGAATTTCTTCTTCATGACATCATGCACCTGAAGTGAGAAAAACAGCAGGACACACTGAAGTATGGAACACCCACTGACCTGAAATTTGTCTGGCCCTTAGAAAGGGCAATGGGCCAATGACTCCATGGCATAATCTGAAATGTCACCTTTTGGGTGGCACAAATACATCCACCCAAGGCTTCTTTTCCACAAACACCATCTAAAAGAAGCCTCAAGGAAACCTAGAGGGTGACAAACATCAAGTTTGTTTCCAGAGACTCCTTCTCTTTCCCTTACCCCATTACCAACGTGGGATGCCTCATATACATCCTACTGAGAAGAACAGGAAGAAGGGGCTGTGTTGAGCAGAACCAGGTGCAAATCAGGAAGGGTCAAGCACCTGCAAAGAAAGGAGCAGGGCCAGGACAAGTTGGGATCAATCCCTTGCTTCCAAGCCATGAGGGGACATGGCCCTGAGGTGGGAATGGAATGAGGGGTTATCCCAGAGATTATCCCATTCCCTCCTGAATGCCATACCTCTGGATTTGGCCACATCTTCAGGTTCTGGTGAAGGGCAAAAACAAAGAGGGTGAGCATGATTCCTGTGGCCCAGGTTGGAGACAGAAAGACTGATCATGCACATAGAGTAACTCACTGGTCCCTCGGCCAGCAGGAGGGCAACATGCCCTAAAAGTCTGGGGCCATAAATCATGACTTTGAGCAGAACAATACTGTTTCAGGGAATTGGAGAGGGCTTGGCAAAGTAAATAAGGTTAGAAGCAGAAGACTACCATTCAGGAATGATGGACAAGAGAATATTGGAGACTCACAGTTTATAATAACTCAACTGACCACTCACATTCATCAAATACTTTCCATGAATCTTTGGAGAACATAAATTAATTCACTCAATACAAATGTCTACAAAGGAAAGCTGTTTTACATCTTCATCTTTAAGAGAAGGGACCATAGAGTTGGAGATACTGAGTAACATTTCTATGATCACTCAGCTAGGGTGGGTCAGGGCAGAGGTCAGACCCAATGGTAGTTGAGGCAAAAGTGTCTTTCTCTTATGAGAGGGGACTCAGATGTAGCCATCAGCTGGTCTCTACCAACCACCTGAAGGCTCCTCAGAGATGATACTATATCTGACTTATGACATGAGATTCCTGATTTTACTCATTTGCTTTGCCCCAAGGAAAGAACCATGTCTCCCTCTGTCCCTGTCTGATTCTTTCTCCAATCCTCCACTTCTCAAAGAATGAGAATTTTAGGGCTCAAGTCCTGAAACCATAGCCCAAGACTAGGAATATCCATGTGGAAAAGGTTCTGAGGATTGAGTCATGATGGTGTTAACTGATATGTATGTCTTCTTTCATGTATCACAATGGAATTACCTACACATTCTATCAAATATAAAGAATGTTTTCAAAAAACATGAAAGTGAAGACATAAGTCAATGTGTGTGCTTAATTTTTGAGTCAAGAATCAAAATTTGGACAGAGGTGACACACTGCTCCTGGGAATTTCTCCTCAGGAAGCCACTGATTGAAAACTGCCCAGTTGAAGGTAACCCCTGTTAAGAGGGAGCATCCCGTGCTTGCAATAGAAGTCTTTAACTCATAGCTTTGAGTTCAAACACCAGCTCCTATGCATGGAGGATTTTGAGCACAGTAAGATAACAACAATGTT
The DNA here is from genome assembly GCF_048772815.1 of Callospermophilus lateralis. Lineage (NCBI taxonomy): Eukaryota > Metazoa > Chordata > Mammalia > Rodentia > Sciuridae > Callospermophilus > Callospermophilus lateralis. The sequence goes on along the minus strand of NC_135311.1, from coordinate 108,627,428 downwards.
TCACAAGTGCTGTAAACTTCAAGCCTGCCCTCTTGGTAGATACTTTGAACAATGGGCTTCCTGGGTGCCACAGGAATCCCCAAGCATTGCAACAGTGAAATAGCTACAAGAATGTTTCTAGCCCTGTAACTTTCTAGTGCATAAAGAACAATGCCTCTATAGTCCTTAAATTCTTGGTTAGGAGAACCTATATAAATATCGGGTCTGGGCCAGTACTCCATACACTGTTTCTCCCTCAGAAACAGTGTCTGAAGAGTACAGTGTTCCACCTGATCCTAGCTTTCCCTCAATATCTGTGTGTGTGTGTGTGTGTGTGTGTGTGTGTATTTCTTAATCCCCCATCACCCCTAACTGGTTTCTCAGGTTCAGCCATGCATATTGTTGTATTCTGGTCCAGACTCTAGCTAGCATTCTAGAACCACCCTGCTGGACTTCTAGAGGTCTATACTCAGAACTACCCTGATCAATGTTCAGTGATGGCCTCCCTGTTTACAAGTCTTTTACACATTTACTTTAGAATTGTGGGTTGGTTGTGTTCTTTCCAAATTTATATGTTGAAGTGCTAACCCTTAATACCCCAGAATGTGACTTTATTTCAACAGAGGGTCTTTATAAAAGTAATCAAAGTAAAGTCAGATCATTATGGTGATAATCATGGAGAGAAGAGAATGTGAACAGACATAGAGAGAAGATGGCCATATAGAAACCAAAAAACCAGGTGCCTCATTCAGAACCCATGGAAGGAAACAGCCTTGCCAACATTGTAATTTGGGATTTCTAGTCTTCACACTGTGAGACAATACATTTCTTACTTTATGCATCCTTTTTCATAGAAGTCCCAAAAAACTGGTACAATTACATACTGCTCAAGGCAATTCTGTGGTCAAGAAGGGATTGTTAGTTTATCCTGTTTTACTAAAGAATGAGGAAACCAATGCTAGAAGATCTGCCCATGTGATTGAATTAAATCCCAGCGTGATGACCCAGAATGTTCTTTCCCTGTGGTCTCATTCCTCCCAATATCTCTGTACTATGATATCTCAATTCAATGTTTTAATCATTGGCCCTGTGTTGGCAACTTGGCTTTATTATCTGTCATCTACATGTTCTTAGAGACCAGCTTATAGTGTGGCTCACAGTAATCATGCCTTATTTTTATAGAAATTAATAAGTGCATGAAGGAATCAATTAATTCATGTGGAAGAATGAATCTTTGTTGAAATTCTTGTTGCTGGGAAAAGATATAATCTTGGTCTAATGTTAAAAAAAAAGAAAAAGGAATTAAAGAAGGTTGGGGATAGGAGGGTTTCCAGTGAAGTCCAAGTACAGGGGTAGCTAATGCAAAAGGGACAGAACCAGGGACTATGATTTGTCAGGTCTCAGAGTGAAGAGAAGTAAAAGGTGCATTCGTTTGAAACTGATGTTCTGAACTTTCCAAGAACAGGACTGACAGGGTGTAGAAGTGTGTCAGATGTGAGTTGGGTAGAAAGTTCTACCTGCAGCATACTACTATGGGTCTTGTCTCCTCTCCCATGGCAAGAAGTAACTGTAAACTCTGCTGACATTACCTGGGCTCCTTCAACACACTTTCCCTAGTATATAGTCTGAGGTTTTTGAAATGAGGATTGCAATGCAATCAAGATTGACCACAGACTTTCAGTGAGAGGGTTGGCCAACAGCTCCTGCTAAAGTTACACTCCCAACTCTTAATGGAAAAGCACAGTTATATTGTGGGTGAATTTTCCTATAAAGGGACAACACTTTCCCAATAAATGCAGGCAGGCAAGCAGCAGGTAGAGCCCAGCACACAGACTCCCCTACTAAGTTTGGCTAGTTTGGGTAAGAGCTAAGAACCAGCAAATAGTATGAAAATTGTATCTCACAAACATTCTCATATCTGAAGATTCTAAAATTGCAAACCTAGAAAAAACTTGCCCCACTGTAAAATCCACAGTGGAGAAATTGAATCTTTCTATGATTGCTGTTATATTAGTCATTTTATGGAAAGTGTTTTGTAATGTCTTTCTCATTATTTGTTTTTTCATGGTTTTTATCTAATTTTATGTATTTTTTTAATTAATTGGATTTTTTCCTCAATCTCTTTTTCTTCTTTCTCAACTCCATTCTCTTTTATCCTTCCCTCTCTCAGCTTTCCTCTGTTTCCCTTCCCTGCCTCACCCATTTTTCTGTTTTTCTTCACTTTCCCTCTTCTTCCAATACAAGGTAGTATTGAGTATGCTATCATTAATGCCTTTGTTTTTAGTCTATTCCCTATTACTTCTACCCACTTTTCTCATTGATTAAGAGAGTTTATAGATCATTAATAATCATTTTTTAAAACGTAGATGTTTTAGTTTGTCCTAAGTTACCACTGTAGCTGGCAATTACTCCCTCCCCTCAGAGTGCTACTGGTGGTTTAACTTGGTTCTTGATTGACGCTGATTGGATGGAGCAATTTTCAACCACCAGCTCACCAAGCCGACTTTGTACCAGCTAAGGTCACAAAGCTATTCTGGTCTACAGGGGGTCCTGTGCCAAATTTTTCTGCGATGCTTCTCTCTTTCCCTTCATGTGACCTCTCATTTCTGTGGTGACTCAGCAACACTGACGCCACAGGCTTGACTCTCATATATTCTTTCTTGTCCTCTGTTAGAAGCACCAGAATTTATAGGTCTGAGTCTCTGAGTGTCCACTACTGAATTTCAGGATATTCCCTCAGTTTCCCACCTCACACAGAAACAGTTTTCTCACTGCTTCAATTCTCAGGGAAACATGAGAGTGCAGCCTTCCTCTAATCTGCATTTTTGTTCAAAAATCTATATTGTGAAATTTTAACTACACCATTATCCTCCCAAGTGAAAAAAAGGGCAAGGAAAAATTGAGAGGAGCAAGAATCTCACTGAGACATGGAATCTTGTTTTGATATCAGTTTCTCATCCTGCAGTTTAAATGTCTCTGGCTATAGTATCAGGCAGTTTGATGAGTTTTCTTTGGGGCTCACTTATCAGACATGAGGCTTGTTCCTTGAAATTTATATCAATTGTTCATCTTCAGCTTAAAGAGCTTTAAGAAAGAGGAGTTTCCATTCTTAGTTGGTAGCATGGAACTCATTCATTAAAAGAATAGAAAGCCACAAATAAATAACCTAAAATTATATCTCAAGGCCCTAGAAAAAGAATAACAAATCAACACTAAAAGCGGTAGAAAACAGGAAATGATTATAATCAGAGCCTAAATCAATGAAATTAAAACAATAACAAAAGATTCTTCAAAAAAATCAATGGAACAAGTATTAAGTTCTTTGAAAAAATAAATAAAATTCATAAACACTTAGCCAGACTAACCAAGGAAGAGGAAAAAACTCAATTTTTTTTACTAAAATTTGTGATGAAAAAGGAAATATCACCAGGGACACCACTGAAATACAAACAATAATCAGAAATTATTCTGAAAATTTATACTCCAATAAAATGAAAAATGTTGAAGCTATCAGCAAATTTCTAGAGACACATCCACCACCCAAACTGAACCAGAAATATGTGGAAGACTCAAACAGATCAATTTCAAGAAAAGAAATCCTACCAACATAGAAAAGCCCAGGACTGGATGGATTCTCACTCAAGTTCTACCAGATCCTCAAAGAAGAACTAAAGTGAATCTTCCTCAAATTATTCCATGAAATAGAAAAGGAAGGAACCATCCAAACTCCTTCTATGAAGATAGTATCACCCGATACCAAAACCAAAGACATGTTAAGGAAAGAAAACTTCAAAATTCAGACAAATATTCCTGATGAACATAAATGCAAAAATTCTAAATACTGGCAAATCACATACAAAAACAAAGTTAAAAATACTACACCATAATCAGGTGGGTTTCACCCCAAGGATGCAAAGTTGGTTCAACATACAAAAATCAATAAACATCATTCACCACATCAACAGAATTAAAGAAAATTACATTATCTCTATAGGTACAGAAAAAGCATTGCCTCTTCATGTTCAAAACACTGCAAAAACTAGGGATAGTAGGAACATACCTCAACATTGTAAAAGCTATATATATATATATATATATATTTAGCTCAAAGCATTAATCTGAATGGAGAAAACCTGAACACCTTCCTTTTAAAAACTGGAACAAGACAGGGATGCTCTCTTTCACCACTTCTGTTCTACACAGTCCTTGAAACTCTGGCCAGAGCAATGAGACAGAAGAAATCATTTAAATAATAAGAGGTAAAAAGGAGCTTAAACTATCCCTGTTTGCTGATGACATGAGTCTATATTTAGAAGACCAAAAAAAAAATTCCACCAGAAAACTTCTAGAACTCATAAACAAATTCAGTAAAGTAACAGTATATAAAATTAACACCCACAAATCGATTGCATTCCTATACACCAATGATGGATCAGACAAAAGAGAAACTAGGAAGACTATCCTTATTCACAATAGCCTTAAAAAAATAAAATACTTGGGAATCAATTCAACAAAAGAGGTGAAAGAATTCTACAATGAAAACTACAAAACAGTAAAGAAAGAAATTAAAGAAGTCCTTAGAAGATGGAAAGACCTCCCATGTTTATGGATAGGCAGAATTAATATTATCTAATTCTAACATTATCCTAATATCTAACATTATTAATATAATTGACATACTATCAAACGTGCTATACAGAATTAATGCAATTCCAATGATGTTCCTCATAGAAATAGAAAAATCTATCACAAAATTCTTATTTGGAAAAATAAGAAGCCTAGAATAACCAAAGCAATCCTTAGTAAGAAAAGTGAAGTAGAAGGCATCACAATCCCAGGCTTAAATTATACTATAGAGCTATAGAAACAAAAATAGCATTGTATAGGCACCAAAAGAGACATGAAGACCAATGGAACAGAATAGAAGATACAGAGACAAACCCACATGAATACAATTATCTCATACTAGACAAAGACACCATAAACATACATTTAGAGAAAAGAGGGCCTCTTCAAGAAGTGGTGCTGGGAAAACTGGAGATCCACATGAAACAAAATGAAATTTAACCCCTGTCTCTTACACTGCACAAAATTCAACTCAAAAGTGGATCAAAGACTCAGGCCTTAGATCAGAAACCCTGTGCCTAGTAGAAGAAAATGTAGGCCCAAGATTCCATCATGTTGGCTTAGGAATTGACTTTCTCAATAGGACTCCTAAAGCATAAGAATTAAAATCAAGAATCAATAAGTGGGATTTTAACCAACTAAAAAGTTTCTTCACAGCAAAGGAAACAATCAAGAAAGTTGAGAGAAAATGTACATAATGGGAGAAAATCCTTACCACCTGCACCTCAGAGAGAGCAATTATCTCCAGGATATACAAAGAATTAAAAAAATTAACACCAAAACAATGAACCCAATCAATAAATGGGCACAAAACTGTATAGACACTTCACAGAAGAAGAAATACAAACAGCAAAATGTCTCTAGCAATTAGAGAAATGCACATTAAAACTACTCTGAGATTTGCTCTCACTCCAGTCAGAATGGCAATTAGAAGAATAAAAGTAACATAAAATGTTGGCAAGGATGTGGGGAAAAGAGTACATTCATACATTGCTGGTGGGACTGCAAATTGGTGAAATCATTCTGAAAAGAATTATGGAGATTCTTCAAAACTTGGAATGAAACCACCATTTGATCCAGTTATCCCACTCCTCGGTATATATCCAAAGGAGTTCAAATCAGCATACTACAGTGATGCAGCCACATCAATGTTTATAGCAGCTTGATTCACAGTAGTTAAGCTATGGAACCAACCTAGGTGCCCTTCAACAGAAGAAGGAATAAAGAAAAAGTGATATGTATACACCATGGAATATTACTCAGCCATAAAAAGAATTCATGCTAAGTGAAATAAGCCAATCTCTAAACACCAAAGGTCAAATATTCTCTCTGATATGTGAATGCTAACACACAACAAAGGTTGGGGGGGTAGAGAGGAAAGAGGTTTGTTGGATTAGACAAAGGGGAATGAAGGGAAAGGAGTGGAAAAGTAATAGAAAAAAGAGTAGAATAAATTGGACATAACTTTCCTAGGTACATATATGAATATGCCACAGTGAATATCAAGACTGAAATCCTAATTAGAATAAAATACACTGCATGTTTGTATAAATATATCAAAATATATTCTGTCATGTATAACTAAATATAACCAATAAAAAAGAAACTATAAAAAACTATGGATGATGAAAACTAACAAACAGTACCATCACAGTTAGAATTTTTAGGAAAGTTCAGCAAATGTAAGATAATTTGGTTATTTTCATTGTACACAGCACTTTTAGATAACAATCATGACTGATAATATTATTCCAGAACCATTAGACTTTCCTTATTATCTCTCCAGAAATATATCCAAATCTTCATTCTAGTCAAAAAATAACACAATCCTCTATATATAACCTATCAACAACAGGCCACTTTTACCCAATTACAAAATATTAAGTGACATAAATACATCCCCATTTGAACTTGTTCTTCAAGGATAAATGAAACTTTTTTTTAAATGAAGTAGAATGTTCTTATTAATAGATGATTCCCTAGATAAATACTGTCCAATCTTTTAATTATCAGAGTGGCATTCCTTAGAATGCAAAATATTTAGGAAGTCTAATTAATCTTTACTCAGATTATGGTCATAATATAATTAGGAACATACAAACCCAACCTGGAAAAAAATAATTTGTGTTTAGAGGAAAAATTGTATTTAGAAGTATTCTTGTAAGATTTGTATTTTAGAAGGCTTGTACGCTTTGGGAACACAAATACATTTGGCATAAAAAGAAGCCAGTAATAGTTAGCATCACAGCCTCTCAAAAGTCCTTTATATAATAACTTAGCTTTTACTTTGGAAGCAAAATTCATAGCTCAGAAAGATACCTGCAATTATGTGGTTCTGCCTCCAGCAGGTCTACATAAGTTTGCAGCATGAAAGAAAATCGAAGGATAGCTTTAGACCTCTTATAAGTTTAAGAAATAGTGCTCATGATCGCAAATAGACTAATTAGGATGTACAAGTGCCTCTCATATATACACAATAACAAAATGCTTATTTAATCTAAGCAAACAGATGCAAACCAGGTTTTAAACAGCAGGGCTTTTTCCCTTCCATCTGAGGGTCCTGAATACAAATGGCAGAAATGCCAAAAGTCTTGTTGACCATTTTATGTATGTAAGATACAAATATAATGCACATTACATAAAAGAGCATTCATTAGTCATTTTTCATGCATTATACCTATATAGCTTTAACTCCACAAACTTTTACATAATAATTATACAAAGTCCAAATACATAGCATATTTGGTCCTCAAATACGTAAACCTTTTAGTCAGAGATATGGTAAGGTATCAAATACATCATAGTAACCTAAATTAATAGTTGTCCATTTAACCATATTATAAACCAGATTTAGAACATGTTATTTAAGAATTGATCAAATTGAGTTGGGTATGGAGGGAGAGCATGGGAGATTAGATGAATTCTAGATAAGGAAGAGGAGTGGGAGGGAAAGTGAGGGGGCAGGGGATTAGCAAGGATTGTGGAATGTGATGGACATCATTATCCAAAGTACATGTATGAAGACTTGAATTGGGTGTCAACACACTTTATATACAAACAGAGACCTGAAAAATTGGGGTATATATGTATACTAAGAATTGTAATACAAAAAAACAATATACATGTATAAAGGCATGAATTGGTGAGAACATACTTTTTATATAGATATGAAAAATTGTGCTCTAAATGTGTAATAAGAATTGTAATGCATTCCACTGCTGACATGTATTTTAAAAAATAAAACAATAAAAAATTTTAAAAAAAGAATTGATCAAACTGAGAGCTCATCGTGGGAGGAGCCTCACCATGGCACAACAGCTATCCCAGAAGCAAGGCATCACCCTGTGCAGGAGTGCGGAGATGATGGCCAAGTTCTTTTTATTCTATATCAATGTGGCATGTATCCCTCTGAAACCTTCACTGGAGTGCAGAAGCATAGACTAACCCTGCTGGTAACTACTGACCCTGAGCTCATAAAGTACCTCAACAGTGATTTGGAACAGCTAAAAGATTGGCTGTACAAGTGCTCAGTTCAGAAGCTGTTGGTGGTCATCTGATTAATTCAAGATGGGGAGGTCCTCGAAAGGTGGCAATTTGACATGGAGTGTGACAAATCTGCAAAAGACGACAGTACTCCCAGAGATAAGTCTCAGAAAGCTATCCAGGATGAAATTTGCTCAATGATCAGACAGATCACAGTGACAGTGACATTTCTACTATTGTGGGAAGTTTCTTGTTCATTTGATCTACTGATTTATACAAAGATCTGGTTGTACCTCAAAAATGGGAAGAGTCGGGACCACAGTTCATTACCAATTCTGAGGACGTCCCTCTTGTTTACTACCACAATCCACAAAGTAAACAGCATGGTGGCCCACAAAACTCCTGTCAGTGACTGGGGGTGAGATGAAGAAGATAATGTCTGATAATTCTCAAGTGTGCTTTTCCTAAAACCATGTCAACCACAGCGGATGTGTTGTATTTCATTGGTTAGTTCTAGCTGGGGAGAAGCAGCATCCTGGATGAACTGTGCACAACTGTTCCATGTTTGTACCTGTGTTACCTGCCACAGAGTTAAGTGAATGTTGTTCCAGAGAAGCCAGCAGATTTTGTCAGTGTAGAAACAAGAATTCCTCTGAACATGATAGTGTAGATGGAAAATCTTTTGCTACAAAGCTAATTATTCTAAATGTTTTGGTGAAGGTACTTGACCCAGAATTTAGATAGAGAGATATTTGAATATAAAATAATATAGCAAAAGAGCTCTGGACATTCAGAATCTTTGTTTAGATCCCGAAAGTAATGAAAAACTGCTTTATTGGGTCCTTTGACATTTATTATATTTTATATTTCCCACATGGATAAAATGATCATTGTTTGGTCTCAATATATATAACTTGAACCATGATGCAATGGCTAATTGTACTATTTAATTCTTGTAATACAGAACTCTTAGACATTTTAAATAGTTTATAAATCAAGCTTTAAATAATAATGGTGAATAAAGTTACATCTGTTTTAAATTTGTCTTAAAAAAAGAATTGACCAAACTATGCTATGTGCATGTATAAATATATCACAATGAATTTGTACCTAAGGCTTATGTACATTTTTTGGACACATGTGCCTTTCCGCAGCACTAAGCCCTGATGAATCCAAATTTTAAAAGTTTAGAGTAAAAAGGGTTATTTTAAGTTTATCTTTGGGGAATATATACCCCTTCCCAATTCCCTCTTTTTGCTTTAATAAGTACATTTTAATAGTTTGATGAGCTCTTTCAACTATGCCTTGTCCCTGTGGATTGTATGGGATTCCTGTTATATGAGTAATACCAAATGATGAGCAAAATTGTTTAAAAGAGGTAGAAGTATAACCAAGGGCATTATCTGTTTTTAACTGTTTTGGAATGTCCACAGTGGCAAAATTTTGTAAGCAATGAGCTATAATATCTTTAGTTTTTTTCTCCGGCATGAAGGGAGCCCATCAAAAATCTGGAAGAAGTATCAACTGTAACATGCAAATATTTTAATTTTCCAAATTCTGGCAAGTGTGTGACGTCCATCTGCCAAATATGGTTAGGTATCAGTCCTCTAGGATTGACTCCAAGATTAACTTGTGGTAAAAAGGTCACACAATTTTGACATTGTTTTATTATTTGTCTAGCTTGTTCCTTAGTTATTTTAAAACACTTTTGTAAAGTATTAGCATTGACATGGAACTTTTTATGAAAATTTGTAGCTTCTTCTACTGTAGAGAAAATATGTATGTCATGTGTAGTTTTATCTGCTAAATCATTGCCCAAACTAAGGGCTCCAGGCAATCCTGTATGTGCCCTGATATGTCCTATAAAGAATGGATCTTTTCTGTCCCAGATTAGACTTTGTATAGTGGAGAGCAAAGAGAAAACAGTAGAGGAAGGGGAAATCCTATCAGCATCTTCAAGGGATACTATAGCATTAACTATATACTGACTATCAGAAAATAAATTAAATACAGAATCTTTAAACATCACAAAAGCTTGTAATACTGCATTAAGCTCTACCTTTTGAGCTGATTGTTTGGATACTAAAAATGTAAAAGTTTGATCAGGTGTAACTATTGCTGCTGTACCATTATTTGACCCATCAGTGAATATATTTGGAGCATTCATGATAGGTGTTTTTCTTGTCATTTTTGGAAAAACTACAGGATGCAAAGACCAAAAAGACAATAAAGGATTAGATGGTAAGTGGTTATCAAATGAAACATTAGATTTGCACATGATTATTGCCCAAGTATTTAACTCATTAGCTAACTCATCAATTTGATCCATAGTATATGGAATAATAATTTTATTGGAAGAAATTCCAAACACTCCCTTTGCTGCTTTTATTCCTTTGAGTATTAATTGTCCTACAGCCTCAGGATACCTAGTAAGAATAGTATTAGGAGAATAAGATAAATGTATCCATAATAATGGACCTTCTTGCCAAAATACTCCTATAGGAATATTTTTTGTTGGTAGTACAATAAATAATAAAGGCAAACTTATATCAATTCTATCCAAATGCAATTTTCCATATATGTTTCAATTATTTTTAATGTCTTTCTTGCTTCAGGCGCTAACATGCGGGGTGAATTTGGATCTGATGGACCTTTTAGGATATCAAATAAAGGTCCCAACTCTCCTGTTGGTATGCCTAGATAAGGCCTTATCCAATTTATGTCTCCTAATAACTTTTGAAAGTCGTTAAGTGATTTGAGCTGATCTACTCGTATTTGAATTTTTGGTGGACGGACCACGGTTGAGGATAATAGAACTCCTAAATAATTAATTGGAAAATTTACTTGTACTTTATCTATTGCTATCTCTAGATTATAATTTTTTAATAAGTTTGTAAGTGTGGCATAACATTCCAGCAATGTGTTTTTATCTTTATGTGCTAATAACACATCATCCATATAGTGAAATATTTGTAGTTCAGGATTTTGATTTCTAAGTGGCTGGATTACTTTGTTAATATAAATTTGACACATAGTTGGGCTGTTAGCCATCCCTTGAAGGAGTAGTTTCCATTCATATCTCTGACCAGGACCTTCATGATTCAGAGCAGGGATAGTAAATGCAAAACATGGAATATCCTCAGGATGAATTGGAATTGAAAAACCAATCTTTAATATCTATAACTAAAGCAAACCAGGTTTTTGTCAAAGCAGACAACTGAGGAATCCCTGATTGAGCAGGTCCCATAATAACCATCTCATTATTAATGGCTCTTAAATCTTGCAATAATCTCCATTTACCAGATTCCTTTTTGATGACAAAAATGGGAGTATTATGGGGAGATACAGACGGTTGTATATGTCCCTCCGCTAATTGTTGTTTGACCAGATCATGGGCTGCTTGTATCTTTTCTTTAGTCAGGGGCCACTGAGGAACCCATACTGGTCTTTCTGATTTCCAAGTAATTTTTATTGTCTCAGTGACCCCTCCTGAAAATCCAATCCATGTCTGTCTGTTCCTTGATCTATTTGTATTGGTGCTGCTATACCTTGTTCTTGTTCTCCTAATCGTTTTCCTTTCCTAAAACCTTGTCTAGCCATAATAGTGAGCACATTTGGATTGATGTTATTTGTTAATGTTAGTCCTAATTGATCTAGGACAGTCCCCGTAAATTTATGGGAAGATGATCCAATACATATGGCTGTATAGTTCCTTCACATCCTTCAGGGACAGGCAACTTAAAACAAAAGCAAAACAAAAGGAAAGAAAAAATCTTAAAATGACTACCCATCCTCTCGCCCTGCCCTCAGGGGCAAGCAGTTTACCTTATCACTTACCCTCAGTTGTTCCTGTGTGGGCCATCAAATGCTGCAGCCTTGCTGGGCACAATTCACAAGCCACTTATCAAGCAGAAATAAACTTTATTTTTAGAACACACCCGCTGCACCACAGGAGCTCTTCAGGAATTCCCTCAGAGCCCAACTGCCACCACCGGCTTCCCACAAGCCTTTCAACCCCCCCACTCCTCCTGCTCTTGAGGCTGATTGGCTGGGTCGTGTGGGCAGAGCCAAAAGAGTCCCCCAATGAGCAGCTCCATGGTCTGAAAGGGCGGGGAAACAGCCCAATGAGCATCACCACAGAAGAGCCAATCAGCTGGCAGCTGGAAGTTTGCTGTGGCCCCTTCGGCTGTGGCTCTCAACACTCACTTATCTGTAAGCCAATCTGAATCCAACATCTTTGTAGGTTTTATTATGTAAACAATTCACAGAACATGTACCCAAAACACATACATACACAAATGAAGTTTATCTAGGTTTTATGCTAAAATTCTGGTCACAAGACAGGGTAGGATAGTAAAACAAATTCAGTTTATAAAAAGAGAGTTTAATCCAAATAATATTTATGACAGAAATGGAATAATTTAAGGCCACCTGTTCAAGAATCTCTACAGCAGCTGGGATTTTAAGAAGGCACTTGACCTCCCCTCCCTTTGTCCTAAAGTGAATCTAAGAGTTAACTTGCAGATATTACTTTTTATAATAATAAAAAGATATTTACTTTTTTTAGTCAATGTTAGTTAAGATATAAAGACACTCAAAATGACCCTGAATAACAAAATATCTTGGTGAAGACAATACAAGAAAGAGAAAAATATCAAGTAGAGGGTCATAGAGCAAGTAAGCCTCTACAATTAACCCTGAATTGAGGCATAAGAACCATCTCAAAGGCATTCACAAGAGACAACCAAAACATATAAAGCAGTTATCAATATAGCCCATTGGAATAAAAAGCCATGGTTTCAGATGGGAGCCCTCTTTCAGATGAGATCGAGTGTGTTCAGGGTAGTATGGCCATAGACAAGGAAGCTCCCTTTCAATTAAAGCATTGATTGCACAGAGGGGCTTGTCCTTGATTAAACCAAACCCAAGAAATATTTGCAAGTCTAATGCCTCTCAAAGCCTCTGATTTTACAGAGATTTTTTTCAGGGGCTCATCAAGGGATTGGGGGAAGAGTGGAGTGGTAGCCATTGGGTGTTTACTAACCACCACCACCCCCAGTGACTTTTAAAGGACCAAGAGATAGGGGATATCACTCATTGAAGAAGGGAAAGTAGGATTAAATTAGATAGGATAGTTATAGATTCCTAATGGGAAGAAGAAGGAATAGGTCCCCAGAATGCCCTAAAGGAGGTGAAGTTCAGATAGTAGCATTAACATCTTGATTGGGGCAAGAGCAATAGAAGGGGAGGTAAAAGAGGTCTCCAAATGCTCCCAGAAGAGGGGATTACAAATCCATTTGGGCTCACCATACTGTACAGAAAGGGCATGTGGAAGAGACTTGGGAAGTCATGTGATGAGGTAGCTACAAGCTGTTAGGACCCCAAAGGAAGGGAAGGCATTCTCAGAAAAAGGTAGGGCTTTATGCTAAAATTCTGATCACGAGACAGGGTAGGATAGTAAAACAGTCTGGTTTATAAAATGACAGTTAATGTATCATGTTGTATCCAAGACTTACCCTTTATCATGTCAGATGTTGTCTCTGCCCATAGAGGTGGTGGCCTCACTTCAGTGTCCCAGGGATGGGTACAACAAGCCTTATACTCAGTGAGAAAAATTCCAACCCATCATTAGTAACAAAACTCTCAAAATCCTTTAAATACTAGGTAGAAAAGAGAAACCAAAGAAGAGAATAGCTCACAAACGCAGAGAAGATGTTGAGCTCAAGCTTATGAAGGTTTCAAGACTATGAACTCACCGGAGATGAGACAGGTCATAGAAGATACAGAATAAGACAAGGAGAAACATTAGGAAGAAAGAACACAATTAGAAAGAAATAGATACTGAATCAAAAGGACATCTGGCTGGTGGCCAGAAAGAGATGGGGACCTCCAACCCTTCACCTGCAAATTAAGACCTCACCTCTGGGGTTTCCAACACTGATAACCTCAGACTGTACTTATAACTGAAGACTCAGAGCATGCAAGATGTTCATTTGACAACTCCAGTAGGGGCTTCAATCCCAGGGAGGTTTAGAGACTTCAACCTCATAAATTCTTTGAGGACTTTGATTCTGTGAAATTACTGAAAAAGTAAGAATCATCCAGGCAAGAGACTCAAAGCTGAACTAGTTCATTCCCCTGCTACCTGTAACACCCAAGTCACAGGATGGGTGGGGGAGAATAACCCGTCAGATGCTCTGTTTCCCTTTCCAGAAAGAAAGGAGAGAAAAAAAGGGAAGATACAGCAAAAATGAAGTGAAAGGAAACACCAAATGGGCTCCTGCATATCATTGGGGATCTGAGTCTCCTTCAAATCCTGGGTAGGATTTGCCCACTGGTCTCTTAGATGCACGTGGTTCTGGAGTCTTCCAGTCACCCTTTAAAGAGGCGAGCTATAGCTCAAATGGGTGGGTGAAAATTATCCCCTGTTGCTGAAAAGAGATCAGTAGAAAGGAGGAGAGATAAAAGGACAAAAGCAGAGGAGGGAGTGTTTTCTTGTGGGATGACTTCACTGACAGAATAGCTGGGGGTCTAAACCCACAAAAGCTAGGACCCAGAAACAAGTTTGGGTGTTTGTTCAAACAGTTGAAGGTAGGTCCAGGTCAACTATATCTGCCATTGGGACTCATCTTTGGGGTCTCTGAAACAGGGGTGGGTATTGGACATCAAAGTATTCCAGGTATGATGGGTTCTTGTGCTTTTTTCTAGAATAATCAGGCACATGCACAGTGTAACAGGACCAAGGCTCTTCACTGGGGGCTTCTGCAGAAGCAAGAAGGGAGATGTAGTGTTGACCAAGAGCATCAGACTGGCTCAAAGGACAAAGATGTTCAGCTTGGATGGCATCTGGAGGGTAGGCAGGAACCCAGTCCCTTGATTTCATCACATGGAAGGGGGTGGTTAGTTGCACCCATGTTCTTCTTCATCAAGCCTCTTCAAGCAATGCCTACCTCTTTACCATCTTAGTCTCCACGTAGGGTGTGGAATTTTACTATGCTAATAAAATAAACTATATCATTTTCAGAAGAGGGCAGACTATCATTCTGAGTTTGATGTTTTATGCCTTGACCTTCTGCCTCTGGCTTCTTGGTATTACTGCTGACCACATAGCTTTAGGAGGCTGAGCTGACTTCCCAGCCCCCCATCTCCTAGAGTGTGGCTGTTGGGAGTCGCCCTGGCTCCAAAGACTAACTTCCCTATCCCCCAAGAAGAGCTGTCCAATGGTGAGCCCTGTTGGCTCACATGACCCTTACCCACCAATCAGACTAGCCCTGCTGGCTCACATGATCCTTACCCACCAATCAGAAAGTACCCCATGCCAACTGTCAAACCCTTCAACCATTAAACTGTCATAACTGTCAAACAACCCCCTGGCTCTATAAATATGCAGAGCTGTTCCTCAATAAATGGGCATTTTCTCCAACAATGAGCCTTGATTGTTCTTTCAGTTGCTTCATGCCATAGCCCTAAAGACTGGTCCACTTTTTAGCTCTGTTCAACTCAGCAGACTGAGAGCTAGCATGTCCATCACAGAATCAGGTTAGCCACTTGGTTCAGCTTCCTCTTTTCATAGAACTAGGGGTCATAATGGGAATGAGTTCACCTTGTCCTGTGCCCTCTAAGCATGGCCAACACAGCGAGCAGGGAGCAGGGCCAGGAGCATCATCGCCAGGCAGACACCCTGTGTGGGCAGAGTGGATGATGTGCCTCCTCCCTCATGATGGCCCACCGGAGGACTGTCCTGTGGGCAAGGAGCTGCTTGGGGTCTGATATCCTCTTCTACCAGCCAAGCTACTTACTACACCCAGTGTATAGTAAGTAGCTCTCACTGAGCTACTTACTACACACCTGGTGCTGCCACAATAATTAATTCTTTCTATTCTAGAAACCAATATTTTTTTGTCTTCACCTGGTTGTTATTTTTCTGAATTGTCAACTAGCTTTCCCCTACTATCTTCCTACCTCAGTATGCCACCATAGAACTGTTGTTTTAATGAAGCTTTGGGGAACTGCTATAATTGTGGGTTCCTCTGATTAGTTGTTGTTTTTTCTTGCTTGTCCTGTTTTTAATTTACATTTCTTTAATGATTCCTGAAATTGATCATTTTTAAACTATATTTGTTGGCCATTTGCATATCCTCATTGAAGAAAAGTCTATTCAGGTCATTCATCATTTTAAAGTGAGATTCCTTATTTTCTTTGGTGTTGCATTACTTACATATTATGGAAATCAATATCTTTTCAGACAGATAGTTTGCAAATAACTTCTTCCATTCTGTAGGTTGTCTCTTCCCTCTGTTTATTGTTTCTTTTGATGTACAGAAGATTTTCAGTTTGATGTAATCTCGTTTGTCTATTTTTTGCTTTTGTTTGTGGTGCCCGTGCTCTTGGGGGTCACATCTAAAATATCTTTGCCCAGTTCAATGTCCTGAAAAAACTCCCCTATATTTTTTTCTTGTAGTTTAATAGTTTTGGTTCTTACACTTAAGTCTGATCCAGTTTGAGTTGAGTTTTGAACATGCTGAAAACTAGAGGTGTCATTTCTTTCTTCTGTGTGTGGATATCCAGTTGTTACAGCACCACCTATTGAAATGATCTCTTTTCTTCAGTGTATGTTCTTACTGCATTTGTGAAAAATCAGTTGACCATAAATACATGGCATTTTGTGCATTCTCCATTCATCAGTGTATCTCCTTTTCTGACAGTAGCATGCTGTTTTGATTACTGTAACTTCATAATACATTATAAAGTAGCTATTTTAATGCCTCCAGCTTTTTTTTTTTCCTCAAGGTTGCTTTGGTTGTTGGGATCTTTTGTGATTTCATACAAAGTTTAGGAGTGATTTTTATGTTTCTGTGGCTGGTGTTTTTATAGGAACTGCATTAAATTTGCAGAATACTTTGGGTAGTATAGCTACTTAGCAATATTAATTCTTCTCATCTACAAATATGGGATACCTATGCATTTTTGTCCTCTTTCAATTTCTTTCTTTTTTAATTAATTTTTTATTTGTTTTAATTAGTTATACATGACAGTAGAATGCACTTATATACTTTGATATATCATACATAGATGGATATGATTTCTCATTTTTCTGAGTATACATATTGTAGAATTCAGCCACGCGACCAGCACGCTAGCTTCATACTAGAGGTTCCAAACATAGAAATTAACTCGTGTGTTCAAATTAAAGAGACATGACTCTCAATTTACCTTTTGTTTGCCCAGCTCAGAGACGGCTCCTCCCAGCTCCTACCTCTAGCCACCTGATGCGGTAGCAAGGTTTACACAAGAGGCCAGAAAGAGAGAAACATGCCAGGGAGTGAGCTTTTATTGGGGAACAAAAAATTCAGGGGAAAATTCCATCCAATGAAGGTCGAAGGGGGCAGCATTCCAAAGTCAGGGTCAGTGATTGGTTTTCAGTGGTCAGTGGTCAGTCACACCCCCACACAGACAAGCCCTCGCACATGGGGAAGGGTGGGGAAGGCTCTGACACAGCTTGTCTAAGCGCCTCACACCCAGCCAGGGAGGTAGCTCAAATCACGTGCGAGAACGGCTTCTCACATAGAATCGTATTGGCCATACAGTCACATATACATATAAAGTAATAATGTCTGTTTCATTCTACTTTCTTTCTTATCCCCACATCCCCTGCCTTCCCCTCCTTTTACTTCCCTCTACCTAATCTAAGGTAACATTATTCTTTATTTTTTATTTGCCTTTATACATGTACTTTGTTGTTGTTGTTTGCATTACAATTCTTAATACACATATACACCACAATTTCTGTATCTCTGTTTGTATATAAAGTATGTTGACACCCAATTCAAGTCTTCATACATGTACTTTGTATAATGATGTCCATCACATTCCACCATCCTTGCTAATCCCCTGCCCCCTCCCTTTCCTTCCCACCCCTCTTCCCTATCTAGAATTCATCTAATCCTCCCATGCTCTCCCTCCCTACCTCACTATGAGTCAACCTCCTTATATCAGAGAAAACATTTGGCATTTGTTTTTTGGGGGATTGGCAATTTCACTTAGCATTGTCTTCTCCAATGCCATCCATTTACCTGCAAATGCCAAGGTTTTGTTCTTTTTTAATGCTGAGTATATGTATGTTTATGCATATCCATTGTATATGTATGCCACATTTTTTTATCCATTTATCCACTGAAGGACATCTAGGTTGGCTCCACAGTTTAGCTCTTGTGAATTGTGCTGCTATAAACAATGATGTGGCTGTGTCCCTGTATTGTGCTGATTTTAAGTCCTTTGGGTATAATCCAAGGAGAGGAATAATTGGGTCAAATGGTAGTTCCATTCCTAGATTTCCAAGGAATCTCTATATTGCTTTCCAAATTGGCTGCACCAATTTGCAGTCCTATAGCAGTGTATGAGTGTGCCCTTTCCCCCATATCCTTGCCAACACTTACTCAGCTGCCATTCTGAATGGAGTGAGATGACATCTTAGAGTGGTTTTGATTTGCATTTCTATGACTGCTAGAGATGATGAGCATTTTTTCATATATTTGTTGATTGATTGCACATCCTCTTCTTCTGAGAAGTGTCTGTTCAGTTTCTTAGCCCATTTGTTGATTGGGTTATTTGTTGTGTGTGTGTGTGTGTGTGTGTGTGTGTGTGTGTGGTGTGTTTAGCTTTTTGAGTTCTTTATATACCTTAGAGATTAGTGCTCTATCTAATGTGTGAGGGGTAAAAATTTGCTCCCAGGAAGTAGGCTCTCTGTTCACCTCACAGATTGTTTCTTTTGCTGAAAAGAAACTTCTTAGTTTGATTCCATCTCAGTTTTCAATTTTTGGTTTTAATTTCTTGCACTATAGGAGTCTTATTAAGGAAGTTGGGACCACATAATGAAGATTAGGGCCTACTTTTTCTTCTATTAGATGCAGAGTCTCTTGTTTAATTTCTAGGTCCCTGATCCATCTTGAGTTAAGTTTTGTGCATGGTGAGAGATATAGGTTTAATTTCATTTTGTTGCATATGGATTTCCAGTTTTCCCAGCACCATATGTTGAAGGTGCTATCTTTTCTCTAGTGCATGTTTTTGGCAACTTTGTCTAATATAAGATAATTGTAATTTTGTGGGTTAGTCTCTGTGTTCTCTATTCTGTACCATTGGTCTACCAGCCTGTTTTGGTGCCAATACCATACTGTTTTTGTTACTGTTGCTCTGTAGAATAGTTTAAGGTCTGGTATAGTGATACCACCTGCTTCACTCTTCCTGCTTAGGGTTGCTTTAGCTATTCTGGGTCTCTATTTTTCCAGATCAATTTCACGATTGCTTTTTCTATTTGTATGAGGAATTCCATTGGGATTTTGATTGGAATTGCATTAAATCTGTATAGTGCTTTTGGTAGTATAGTCATTTTGATAATATTAATTCTGCCTATCCAAGAGCAAGGTAGATCCTTCCATCTTCTAAGGTCTTCTTTGATTTCTTTCTTTAGAGTTCTGTTGTTTTCATTGTATAGATCTTTCACCTTTTTTGTTAAGTTGATTCCCAAGTATCCTTTTTTTTTTTTTTTTTTTGAGGCTATTATGAATGGGGTGGTTTTCCTCATTTCCTTCTCAGAGGATTTGTCACTGATATACAGAAATACCTTTGATTTATTGGTGTTGATTTTATATGCTGCTACTTTGCTGAATTTATTTACTAGTTCTAGAAGTTTTCTGGTGGAGTTTTTTTGGGTCATCTAGGTATAGAATCATATCATCTGCAAATAGAGCTAATTTAAGTTCTTCTATTCCTATACATATCCCTTTAATTTCTTTCATCTGTCTAATTGCTCTGGCTATAGTTTCAAGAACTATGTTGAATAAAAGTGGTGAAAGAGGGCATCCCTGTCTTGTTCCAGATTTGAGAGAGAATGCCTTCGGTTTTTCTTGTTTAGAATGATGTTGGCCTGAGGCTCAGCATAGATGGCCTTTACAGTGTTGAGATATGTTTCTGTTATCCCTAGTTTTTCTAGTGTTTTGAACATGAAGGAGTGCTGTATTCTGTCAAATGCTTTTTCTACATCTATGGAGATGATCATATGATTCTTATCTTTAAGTCTATTGATGTGATGAATTACATTTATTGATTTCCATCATTGAATCAACCTTGCATCCCTGGGGTGAACCCACTTGATCATGGTGCACAGTCCGGCTGCAGCAAACTAGCCGGGGGTGACGAACAACTTGTGTAGATTGATACAGCAGGAGTGGAAGCCGTTTTTTACATTCCACACAGCTTATCTTAATTAACATAAACTAGATACAGCAGTCAACCAATGAGGAATCTCCACAATTAATGGCTCGCTTTTGTTACTTCACAAACCACTCCCTCTGGCATTTTGCCAGGAGCCATCCTGACTTGTTTACAGACTCTAACACTTTTTGATATGTTTTTGTGTTCGATTTTCCAGAATTTTATTGAGAATTTTTGCATCCATGTTCATTTGAGATATTGGTCTGAAGTTTTCTTTCTTTGAAGTGTCTTTGTCTGGTTTTTGGAATCAGGGTGATATTGGCCTCATAGAATGAATTTGGAAGTGCTCCCTCTTTTTCTATTTCCTGAAATAAATTGAAGAGTGTTGGTATTAGTTCTTCTTTAAAGGTCTTGAAGAACTCGGCTGTGTATTAATCTGATCCTGGGCTTTTCTTGGTTGGTAATCTTTTGATGGCTTCTTCTATTTCCTCACTTGATATTGGTCTGTTTAAGTTGTGTATATCTTCCTAACCAACCTGGGTAGATCATATGACTTAAGAAATTTGTCGATGCCTTCATGTCTTCTATTTTATTGGAGTATAAGTTTTCACGATAATTTTTAATTATCCTCTGTATTTCTGTAGTGTCTGTTGTGATATTGCCTTTTTCATTATGTATGCTGGTAATTTGAGTACTTTCTCTTCTTCTCTTCATTGGCGTGCCTAGGGGTCTATCAATTTTATTTATTTTTTTCAAAGAACCAACTTTTTATTTTGCCAATTTTTTTCAATTGTTTCTTTTGTTTCTATTTCATTGATTTCAGCTCTAATTTTAATTATTTCTTGCCTTCTACTGCTTTTGCTGCTGATTTGTTCTTCTTTTTCTAGGGCTTTGAGATGTAGTGTGAGGTCATTTATTTGTTGACTTTTTCTTCTTTTAAGAAATGAACACCATACAATGAATTTTCCTCTCAATATTGCTTTCATAGTTTCCCAAAGATTTCGATATGTTGTGTCTGTGTTCTCATATACCTCTAATAATTTTTTAATCTCCTCCTTGATGTCTTCTATCACCCATTGTTCATTCAATAGCATATTTTTCAGTCTTCATGTGATGCATAAATTTTTATTTTTTATTTTGTCATTGATTTCCAATTTCATTCCATTATGATCTAATAAAATACATGGTAGTATCTCTACTTTTTTGTATTTGCTAAGAGTTGCTTTATGGCATAGTATATGGTCTATTTTAGAGAAGGATCCATGTGCTGCTGAGAAGAAAGTGTATCTGCTCGAACCCAGTTGAAATATTCTATATATATCAGTTAAGTCTAAGTTATTAATTGTGTTATTGAGCTCTATAGTTTCTTTATTCAATTTTTGTTTGGAAGATCTATCCAGTGATGAGAGAGGTATGTTAAAGTCACCTATGATTATTGTGTTGTGGTCAATTTGACTCTTGAACTTGAGAAGAGTTTGATTAACATAGCTGCACCATTGTTTGGGGCATATATATTTATGATTATTATGTCTTGTTGGTGTATGGTTCCCTTGGGCTGTATGTAATGTCCATCTTTATCCCTTTTGATTAACTTTGGCTTGAAATCTACTTTATTTGATGAGTATGGAAACCCCTGCTTGTTTCCATAGTCCTTGTGAGTGGTATGATTTTTCCCAACTTTTCACCTTCAGTCTGTGTACGTCTTTTCCTAACAGATGAGTCTCCTGAAAGTGGCATATTGCCGGATCTTTTTTTAAAATCCAATCTGCTAGGCTATGTCTTTTGATTGGTGAGTTTAAGCCATTAACATTTAGGGTTACTATTGAGACATGGTTTGTATTTCCAGCCATATTTGTTTATTTTTGTTATTTAACTTGACTTGGTTTTCCTCTTTGATTAGTTTTTCCTTTAGTGTACTACCTCCCTCTGATGGTTTTCATTGTTTGTTTGTTTGTTTTTATTTCCTCTTCATGTAATATTTTGCCAAGGATGTTTTGTAGTACGGGTTTTCTAGCTATAAATTCTTTTAACTTTTGTTTATCATGGAAGGTTTTTATTTCATCTTCAAATCTGAAGCTTAATTTTGCTGGATAAGAGATTCTTGGTTGGCACTCATTATCTTTCATAGCTTGAAATATATTGTTCCAGGATCTTCTGGCTTTCAGGGTCTTTGTTGAAAAATCTGCTGTTATCCTAATTGGTTTACCCCTATATGTAATCTGATTCCTTTCTCTTGAGGCTTTTAAAATTCTCTCCTTATTCTGTATGTTGGGCATTTTCATTATAATGTGTCTTGATGTGAATCTGTTGTGATTTTGCACATTTGGCGTCCTGTAGGCTTCTTGGATTTGGATTTCCATTTCATTCTTCATTTCTGGAAAGTTTTCTGATATTATTTTATTGAACAGATTGTTCATTCCTTTGGTTTGGACCTCAATGCCTTCCTCTATCCCAATAACTCTTAAATTTGGTCTTTTTATGCTATCCCATATTTCTTGGATGTTCTGCTTGTGGTTTCTCATCATTTTTGCTGTGCTGTCTATGTTCTTTTCAAGATTGGTGATGCTCTTGTTTGAGTTTTTAATTTGGTTTTTTATTTCTTTCATTTCAAGGATTTCTGTTTGTTTTTTTGTTTTTTTGTTTTTTTTTTTTTTTTTTTTTTTTTTTTGTATAACCTCTATCTCACCTCCCTGTTGGGGTGACCTTTTGCTTCTTGGATTTATTTATGTAGCTCATTGTCAAAGTGATCTTTCACTGCCTGTATTTGTTCTCTAATGTCTTTTTTGAGATCCCAAAACATTTTAATCATGTATATCCTGAAATCTTTCTCTGTCATTTTTTCTGCTTTGGCTGTCAATTCTTCTAATGATGTGTTGTCTTGAATTGTTTGTGGTGCTTTCTTCCCTTGTCTTTTTATGTTGCTCGTGTTTCTTTCTTTCCAGTTCTGTGGGTCTGGAGTGTTATTGCTTTTACCCTATAGATTTGTAGTGCTCTTATATGGTTCCAAGATCCCTGCTTTGTGGGGAAGGGCAATATTAACAGATCCTAATATCAACAGTACATCACCTATGAACAAATTATTGTTATTAAGATATTTATAATTAGTCTCAATATCCAGAACTGTTGGATTCAATTATTATTTAAAATAAAATCAGTAGTTTCATAAAAGATGTACAGTTTCTGGTGGCGGACAGTGAACTGGGGGTCAAGCATAGGACAATATGCTAAGGGGGAAAGATGTGAGGGTATGGGGTTAATATAACTTAGGAAATTTGGAGAACTCTAATGAAGAGAGTTAGTAGCAGGGGAATAGACAGAAGGTAATTTAGAGTAGACAAGTACATGAGAGGACAATAAAGTACATAAAAACAAACATACTTGTGTATTTAGAAAATTATAGGATGTTAAAATAGTAAAATTTGGAGGGTGAAAGAAGAATAGGAGAAGAAAAAAAGGAAAGAAAGAAAAAAGAGATAGAATAGAATAAAAGAGAACAAAAAGGGGGGCTTATGCAATTCCTCTATATTATATTATTCAGGTGACTCAGTTCTGAAAGTTCTATTTCATGTAAAGTTCTTAGTTTCACATATGTTGGGGTTGTGAGGGCCAGAGGATAGAGGAAAGAGTAGAGGAGACAGAAGAAGGATCAGAAGGAAAAAAAATTAAAATACTTAGAATTCTGTTTCCTTCCTGCTTCTCTTCTCTTCCAGGAGGTGGGGTTGTCTATCTTAAGCTGGGGTCTCTATCCTCAGGGTGGTGTAGGTAACCAGGATGAGAAGACTCGAGCTCCCCCCCACACACACATTGTCTCCCTCTCCTGCCTGGAGCTTCCCAATCCTGGTCTCTTCTGTTTTGCTTCAGGTTTTTAGACCCCTCCCCTCTTTTGCTTATCAGGTCCCAACTGTGGGACCTCTCGCCCCCAGACTCGTGCCAGGTGGGCAGTGCCCTGGTCACACTGTGCTCCCTGTTCACTGAAAGCGGTTTTTGTGCTGGGTAGTCTCTGTGCCGAGGAATTGCAGCTGGAGAGAAGGGGGAGGAAGTTGGAAACCAGGTACCTCTTCAAAAGGAGGTCCTTGCTGATAGCCACACCCACCAAAAAATGTCGAGAAAGGTTTTCCAAGATGGAATCGGTCTGCTTCCAGTGCTAGGGTGTCTGGTGAGGTGGGGGGAGCTGGGATGGCCTGTGCTGTGGCTAGATTGCAGCTGTGTGGCCTGTGTGGGAGCGGAGCGCAGCTGATTAGGTGGTTGTGCTACGTGACTTGAGAGCCGTGTGTGAACTAGAACTGCGGGCTTTGGGTCCAGGGGTTGGAAGTCTTACTGGAACACAGAGGCTCTGATTTCTGAGCAGGTGGTCGCAGCTCTGATGGTTTCTGTGAAAATCTGCTGTATAGGGGTCCTATCACATGCTCTGAGATATTGTATTAGGTGAGACCTTGTGCAGATGCTGCCTGACTGCTTTCTTGGTTTAATTCCACAGAGCAGCTAGAAACAGTACCTCCTCTATTCTGCCATCTTGGATCCCCTCTCTTTCAATTTCTTTAAACAACAACTTGCATTTTTCACTATAGAAATCATTCACTTCATTGGTTAAATTTCCTTCTTGTATTTATTAGTATTAATATTAGTAGCTAATGTGAATCTGATTTCTTCCTAGATTTCTCTATCAGGAAGATTACAATTGGTATATTTAAAAAGGTACTGATTTTTTCTATTCTGATTTTGTATCCTATAATTTTCTCAAATCCATTTGTTGGTCCTGACAGTGTTGGGTAGAGACTTTCTATTTTTTTACATATAAAGTTGTATCATCTGCAAGCAGGGATAATTTGACTACAATGCTCTTTATTTCTTTTTCTTGTCTTTCGCTCTTGCTAAGACTTCCAGTAGTACATTCAATAATAGTGATGAAAGTGGACATCTGTGTCTCGTTTCTAATCTGAGAGGAAATAATTGTAGCTTTTCCTCCACTCAGTTTGACCTTGGCTATTGGTTTATAATATATAATCCTTATTGTACTGAGGCACATTTCTTCTCTATTTACTTGATGTTTTTGTCATGAAGGGAAGTTAAACTTTTTTGAATGTTTTTTTCTCCATTTATTTACACAATTATATGACTCGTATTTATTTTGTCAATACATTATATATATTGATTTGAAACATCCATGTACCCATGGGATAAAGCCCATTTCCTCACAATATATAATATTTTTACGTGCTGTTGAACTTGGTTTTCTAGTATTTTGTAGAAAATTTTTGGATCTATATACATCAGTGATATTGGTGTGTTTTTTTCTTTCTGGTTTTTTTTTTTGGTCAAGTATGTATCTGATTTTGGTATCAGTAATTCTTCCTCTTAGAATGAAATTAGAAAGGAGGATTCCTCTTTTTTAAATACTTTGGAATAGTTTGAGAAGAACTGCATTAGTTATTCTTAAAAGTTCGATGAAATTCATCAGTGAGAACATCCATAGTCTCTTCCTTTTGTAGAAACATTTTATTATTGATTCCATCTTGTTAATTTTTATTGATCTGTTCAGGATTTCTGTGTCCTCAACAATCAATTTGGTCTGTGTGTTCAGAAATGTAATCATTTTTTCTAGATTTTTCCATTTTTCCCAAGAACAGTTTATGATAGACCTTAAATATCCTTTATATGTCTGTGGCTCTGTTGTGATGTTTCCTTTTTCATCACTAATTTTAAATATTTGTTTTTTTTTCTCTTTATATAGGTTAAGACCAACATCTTGATTGAGATATAATTTGCATACACTAAAATTTATCCTTTTATCACTCCATAATTTCTGGCATTAATTTTTTAATAGTAAAATATACAGAATGAAATTTTGATAATTTGGTCAATTTGTATTCTAAAATTCACTGACATTAATTGCATTCATTATGTTTTGCAGCCATAACCTCTATTTCAAAACCTTTTTCATCACCTCAAACAGAAATATTATAATCATTAAGCATTAACATCCCATTCTCCCTTTCCCCAATCCTTCATAATCTCTAATCTACATTTTCTAACTTTCTTTGGGGCTATATGAAGTTACCTATTCTACTAGAGATGACTGGAAGCCTAAAAGATTTGTCTTTTTGTGTACTGCTTATTTCACTGAGCATAGTCTTGTCAAGACCCTTCATGCTATACCAGGTATCAGACTATATAGCTTTCCAACACTGAATAATATTTAACTGCATAGGCAATATTTTATTGGTATCCATTTATTTTTTGATGGACAGTTGGGTGTGCATAAGGTTCTTGTGAACAATACTGCAATAAACTTACCAGAATCTATTTTAGTAGCCACTTTCAATTACTTGAGGTAAACACCTGGTAGTGAAACTCCTGAATCCTATACTAATTCTATTTCAAGCTTTCCTTTTTCCTGATTTTTTTCTATCTTGTTTCCTAGTTGACTGCACCAACTCACCTTTACTTGTAATGCATAAGACTTCCAAAGTTGTGCACATTCTATTCAACATTTCTTGTTCTCCTTATATAATAATTTAATTTAAAGCACACCTCAAGGAGTGTCTAATTCTGGCTTTAATTTACATAATTATTTTAACAACAAATGATGTTGAGCATATCTTTATGTCCTTTTCTTGGCCACATACCCATATTCTTCAGAGGAAAGAAGTGTCTATTGAAGTTCTGTGCCTATTTTTTTGCATGTGATGGTTGTGTTTCTGTTGTTGAATACAGGAGTTCTTCTGATATCTTCATTTAACTTGAAACATTTTCTGCCTTTCTGTGGGCTCTTTTAACTCTCCAATCGATTTTGGCTATTTTATATGTATGGAAGTGATAAGTACCCAAGTCACTCATTACATGTGGACATTCAGATTTCTCCCTCTTCTAACCTTCTCCTGCTCTTGGGTCAGGTCAGGTCTCGACTTCTTGGACTCAGACATTGACACTTGCTCTCATGTACAGCTTCTCCTTTGCTTCCACAGGACTGAGTGTCATGGTGGTAGTTAGCTCCCCTAGATCTCTGATCTCTAAGCATGGCTAGCATGAACCCTCCTGTCACACCTGATGCCAGAAGACTGCCATTTAGCCTCTCCAGGACATTCCCACCTCACTTTTCCTCCTTCATATTGAACCAGGCACTTCATGTCCAGCCTGCCTTCTCTAGTTCCTTCTTAGTCCAGGGCTGAATTTGTCCAGGGACCTAGGCATCCAGGAACATGGGAGGAAGACCCTGGCTGCTGGCACCACTGGGGGAGAAGCCCATGTAGAGAATAGAAGGTGGTGTCACACTACAAACAGACCTCAGTCTATGGTTTGAGTCCATAGACTAGGAATGGCTGGGGATGGCCATTCAGGGTGCAAGGCACCACCATGTGGCACTGCTGCTTAATTCAGGCTCTGTCTTGATATTTAGAAGATTCAATTATGAGGAGTATTAACCCTTGGATAGAATGTAGGCCTATTCTTTTACCCCAAAGATGTGAATTTCTCTTGCTGAACTACCAGGGAGTTCTAAGATCAGTTACATGGAACCAATGGGCAATTGTGTGACATGAGGAGGTCCCATGAACAAAGCCACTTGGAGTGGGAGGGCTGCATCTGGCCAGGCAGATATCATCTTCTACCTCAGAAGAGACCTTTTTCTTTTCTTTTCCCATCCCTCCATCACCTTTTAAGGAAAGACAGACACTATATCCAACTTTGTGAACTTTATGCAGGAGGGAGAAAAGACAAAGAGGCTTAGATAATAGATATTAGGAGAGATATACATGGATAGATTGGGTGACAGGAAGGAAGTATGCTAGGCTGAATAATGGCTCAACCAATGTACACATCCTTGACCTGGGAGAACTATGATGATATTCTCTATTATCACATGGGCACATTGTTATCGCAAAGGTCCTTGTGATAGAGACTGGATATAAAGACAGAAGTAGAGAGAGTCAAAGGTGTTGCAGGATTTGAATATTGACCATAGATCATGAAGTCCAGCAATGCAGCTCTAGATAATGGAAATGACAAAAGGGTGAGGCACACCAATGGCCGTGGATGTGCAGTGACAGCACCATTATCTTGGTTGCAACTCAAGGCAACCCATGTTAGAACTCTGTTATTCAGGACTATAAGTAACTAGATTTCTGTCATACAAAGGCATTGAAGTTTTTCTCACTTTTTATAGCAGCAGTAAGAAACTCATAGATGGACAGACAAGCAGCACAAGTAAGCTAAAGGAACAGACAAGGAAATGGATATGCAGGTTATCAGGGGACAAAGATATAGGCAGGTGGGAGACACATAGAAAAAAAGCAGGTAGGGAGCCTAGAGTTAGATGAGACAAAGAGGCAGGAGAGCAGGCAAGTGGGAAAAAGGGCAGGTGGAAAGATGGAAAGCAGTTTTGGGGCAATAGAAGGTGCACAGGAACAGGTGACAGAAACTCAAAATTTCAAGCAGCTGGCCCAAAGATGACTTCTCTTCCACCAGAATTATTGGAGCTTCCTGAGATGCAGGTAGATTCCATTTTTGGACTTCAACACAATTAGTGCCACGGGTACAGGAATCCTGGTGGGATCTGGCAGGAGCTCAAAACGAAGTAGAGTCAGGGCCACGGCCACTTACAGCTCATTCATGGCAAATTGTTTCCCAATACAGTTCCTTAACCAGGCAAGGACAAAGAAAGTGGTCTCAGGCCCCACTCTGAGCTGGGGAGGTCTTGAGTCCTGAGCTCCTGATAAGAACGAAGTATTCACAAATCTCCTTTAATTAGAGGTGGCATACACCTCTGCTTCTAGCCTGGATTCACACTCTCCTGCCCTTTGACAAGGCCCTACTCATCTATGGAAAGCTCTGACCCCACTTCTATATTCATGGACATGAAATCTCTGCTAAGGTAAGGTAAGGCTAACACACTGAACAATCAAGTCTAATAACACTTTCCATTTTAAGAATAAGTCATTAGCTAGTTGAGTCTCTCTACTGATGGTTTCTGGTTCATCCGTGTGGTTATCACTGGTCTGGACTGCATGGGAATGTGTGGACCACACTCCCTGGGATCATATCTCTGGTGTCAAAGGATTCTGATGGCAGAATAAGATGTCAGAGTCATCTTATTAGGACCTTGTGCTGGGGATCTGTAAGCTCTGACCCCATCTGCCTACCACCCAGTGGTCAGGCTTCAGCCTCCCCTCACACCCTTGGTCCACCAGCATCTCTAGACTTCTACTCCAGAAATATCCCTCTTGCCATCTTCAGTTTCTTCTTCCTGCCTTCACTGGTCTCCCTGACTCCCCTCTCTCCTTACTCCCATGCCCTCCACCAGTAAGGGCAATATCCAAAGCCTCACCTCCCTGCACACCCTCTGTGGGCTACTGCCTCACCCACCTCTCACCTGTCCAGCCCCACTTCCTGCTTCAGCTCATATTCTTAAGGTTGCTGAGGATGTCCTCCTTCTACTCTGCCTGAATATCCTCAAGGCTCAGGACAATGGCCAGCTGACCCTTAACTCTCTCCTGGCTGTCCTTCTCTCTTCCAAGCCGCCAAGCTACCATTAGAGTTTTTATTCAAGTAGCCACCACAATCTATGGCTTCCAACAGTACCAGGGACAAAGAAACTTGCATCAATGTTCAATGAGTGATAAGAAAGTGAAAAAATTATGGAAATAGTGATGTCTATCTCAATTGTAAGTGTCTGAACCAAGAGCAGAAACCTGCCTCAGAGCACAGGACTTGACACAGAGAAATATATTTTTTAATACATTTATATTTGACTCAGATATGTTGAACTACAAAAATAAAATTAAATGCAATGGAACACAGAATGTAAACCTTTCTACCTAAAAATTGAGCTACTTAATGCTGTCCTGCTCTACAACATCAGTGTCATGATTTGTAGCTAGTTACTAATTCCAGGATAAATTTTATCTGAGAAATATGATTTCTCCATGGACAGTCTTAATGCCTGTTCTTCAAAACTTGACTACGCTTGTAACATTCACAGAATTTTTGACCCAGAAAAACCTTTCTATTAATTCTTTAGTAGGTTTTATGTCAATGTGTATGTCAAAGGCTGATTCCCATAACATTGCTGGGTTTTCACCGCAGCCCCTATGGTGTGGGACTCTCCAGCTCAACAGCTACTTCAGGTGAGTTTGTGAGTGTACATGATAATATGTGCTTTGTGTCAAGTTAGCAGTGAGTTTTCTCTCAGAGGCATTTAGCTTCTTCATCCTATACCATGAACTATGGGTAGAGATCATTCACTACATGTAGAGTTTTGATGACTGGCCAAATAGAAACTGAATGTGACAATTAATATGAGACCACAAACTGGAGATCAGACGCCCAAACTGCATAAAATCACAATCATTGTTATCCACCCTTCTACAACAGGCTGCAAACTTTACACAGATGGTTTTACAGTGAGAACAACGAGGTTTTTATGATTCTAAATAGTAGGAAATATTTCAAAATTCTTCAGTGGCCACTGAGGAGTTAAGCAGAAAATGGGATGATCTCATACAAATGTGAGAAGAAAAAGAAATCCACCTCTTAAAACTTTACAATTGAGGAAAACAAACACCCAAAGGATAGTTTGCATATGGAAATCTGATTCTAAAAATTCATTCTCCAAAATGAATAAAACACCAAGATAAAATGACACTTGGGCTAAAACTTCTGGGTATTTTGGTGGTGGGCCATTGGAAAGAGCAGTTGGTCAAACTCTCCACAGTGTGTCCTGTCTTTGGGGCACAGACACAGACGCACGACACCTTCTACCCACAAAAAACAAACAACAAGGGCCTCCATGAAGAAGCCACATAGAAAACTAGGGGATCACAAACATTGGGTATGTGTCAGAGAATTCCTGTTCTCCCCACCCCTTTGCCACTTAGAGGACATCTCACCTTGATCCTCCTGAGAAGGGCAGGAAGGAGTGGCTGTGTCGAGAAGATCCAGGTGCAAATCGAGAAGGATCAAACACCTGCAGAGAGAGCAGCAGGGCCAGGACAAATTGGGGTCAAGTCCCTGCTTTCCAGCCACAGAGGGGACAGGACCCACAGAGGTGGAAGAAGGAGGATGTGTTGGTCTTAACAGATCATCCCCTTCCCCACCCCCACAAGGCCTCATACCTCTGGGTTTGGCCACACCTTTGGGTTGTGGTGAAGGCCATAGAAGGAGAGTGTGACCATGAAACCTGTGGGATGTTAGGAGACAGAAGAAAGATTATTTATGCCAGTGGCCCGGAACTCTGTCTCTGAAAAACAGCAGGACACCTGCACACATGAGTTGTATGCATCCCAGATATCATCACTTTGAGCAGGATGGTTTTACCACAGGAAGGTAGCGTTGGCATGGCAAAGCATCTGAGTGAAGGTGAGGAACAGAAAACTGTGAGCCCAGGAATAAGACCAAGAAAGTATCCGAGACTCATTGCTTACACTAAATGAATACTATCCATCTAGTATCTTCCATGAAACAGTGGAAAGTATGCATGAACTCACCCGACCCTCACAAGCACCCTTCAGAATACACAGGTTTACACCCATTTTCTTATGAGATACTGGAGTTTCAGTGAGGTTGCTTAACTTTTTCATATTCACACAGCTGGCATGTAGCAGAGCAAGGATCAGACTCAATGCTGGGTGAGCCAATGGGTGGCTTCCTAACAGGGTAGAAATATTAGCTTCTCTTTTCTATCAACCACAAAATCCTTAGATTCTGGGCCACATTGACTTGTAACATGGGTTTTCATGATCTCCTTCATTTGCCTTGAGGCATTAAAAAAAAAATAAAAACCACAACTCATTGACCCTGTATGATTATCTCTCTACCCTGCTCTTCTCAAGTACTGATAATCATAAGGATAATATCTGAAGGTTGATATTGAATCCATAAGTTGGCATTTTTTAGTTGAGATTTTTCTGATTTCAAGCTCTCTGTCCAGCATTTCATAAGAGTCATCCAAATTTCAGAGTAACTATCTTTTCTTTTTTTAAACTTTTTTTTGAGAATTTTAATATTTATTTTTTAGTTTCTGCAGACACAACATCTTTGTTTGTATGTGGTGCTGAGGATCGAACCCGGGCCGCAGGCATGCCAGGCGAGCGCGCTACCACTTGAGCCACATCCCCAGCCCTGAGTAACTATCTGTTCTACAAAGGAAGAAAGGGAGGCTGAGAGAGGCTCATTAAATCTAAAGAACATGTGGATCTTTGGTCCACCTTTCCCTAAGGAGAGATTAGGGAAGTATAGAAAGGTCATACCTTTGGGTAAGGAGCGTCCATCAGGGAAAGTGATAGGTTTGCTGAGATCTCTGCTCACACTTGCTACTGGTGGGTAGATCCTCAGGGCCTCCTTGATGCACATGGTGGTTTAGGGTATCTGGTCCAGGTGGTCCCTGAAGTAAAGGCCATCCTGAGGGGCAGGCAGGGCCCAGGAAGACCAGCACCTTGTCCCTACCAGAGGCAGGGCTCTCCCACCTCTTGAGCTCTCACTCACCAGGTGATGGAGGCTCCATCCCCCAGGAGGCTCTGGACCTCCTCCCTGCACTTCTTCTGATGCTCAGGGTGTGTGGCCAGAGCATAGAAGATCCAGCAGATACCACTGGCTGTGGTGTCATGGCCCTCAAACATGAAGGTGTCCACCTCGGCACGCAGGTCCTCATCAGACAGGCTGCTCCCATTCTCCATCTGGGGAGGCCATGGATGAGAGAGCAGGGTTTATCCCTCCCTTTCCTAGGCAAAGCATCTAGTTTTTCCACCCCTCACATACTCACTTTGGCACACAGAAGGATGTCCAAGAAATCCAAGCGCCTCTTCTTCCTGATCTTATCCAGCTCTCCCTCATTCTGCAGCTGAGCCTTCCTTTGCCTGATCACTTGATCTGTCCCAGGATAAGAATTACCAGGTAGAAAACACAGCTACAGCAACCCCTAATAAGCCATTTTACCCCTATGACAATCTGGGTGTCCTGTGGAGCTCAGGATACACAGGTGAGTGGGTGTGTGGGAGTCTAGCACCATCTGATGCAGGCCAGGCCTGCTGTCAAGCTGGATCAACTTCTCCTGCAGTTCACTGTGCTGAAGACTTGGAAGTAGGAAGGGGAGTCTATATCCACCATGATGCTGTCTGCCTTGGACCACAAGGAAGTGACCATATCCTGCTGCCCGGGTCCACTCTGCCCCTTCAACTTTTGAAGAACTAACTCTCACAGTAATGGCCTGAGATTGTTGTTCCATGTGACTGCTTTTGATGGCTATTAGGCAGTGGAATCTGAGTGTGAGCCTTGAGTGAGTGAATGAGAATGAAAGAGAGAGACTCACCAGCATCACTCTGACAGAATCAGCCATGATTCCCACGTAGGGCTTCAGGATGTCATAGTGGAAGGCTGGGGTCAACATCCGGCGGTGCTGGAACCATATCTCCCCATTCAATAGAAGCAAACCGTACCCTGGGCCATACATGGTTGTGTGCATGAGTGAGTGGACAATGGGAGGAGAGGAAGTCTGGGGACAATGTGGGAGAGACTGATGGTGGGACTCTTGGGGAAGAGACCCAGAGGGCAGAATGTCTTTGGACAAAGACAGTAATGACTGGCACTTTTCAGGAATATGAATTTCCCAGTTAGGCTGGTGTATCTGTTGTGATTATGACAGCTGCAAAGGAGATGTAGAAAGGGTTTGTGGGCCAGAGAAAGAGGTACCCAAGTCTATGTCAGGCTGAGACTGTTTGGAGGTACCTAGAAGGAGAGGTGGAAGGAGTGAGCCTCAGGAGGGCTTGAAGGAGGGGTGGGGTTCTGGATAGACTGAAAGACACTTCTCAGCCATTAGAGAAATGCAAATCCAAACTACTCTAAGATTTCATGTCACTCCAGTCAGAATGGCAGCTATTATGAAGACAAACAGCAATAAGTGTTGGTGAGGATGTGGGGAAAAAGGCACACTCATATATTGCTGGTGGGACTGAAAATTGCTGCAGCCAATATGGAAAGCAGTATGGAGATTTCTTGGAAAATTGGGAATGGAGCCACCATTTGACCCAGCTATCATATTCCTCAGTTTATCCAAAGGACTTAAAAGCAGCATACTACAGGGACACAGCCACATCAATGTTTATAGCACCACAATTCACAATAGCTAAACTGTGGAACCAGACTAGATGCCCTTCAGTAGATGAGTGGATAAAAAAAATGTGGCATTTATACACAGTGGAAAGTACTCAACAATAAAAAAGAATAAAATCATGGCATTTGCAGGTAAATGGATGGTGTTGGAGAAGATAATGCTAAGTAAAGTAGCCAATCCCAAACAAATGCCAAATGTTTTCTCTGATATAAGGAGGCTGACTCATAGTGGGGTAGGGAGGGGGAGCATGTAGGAATAGATGAACTCTAGATAGGACAGAGGGTGGGAGGGAAAGGAAGGGGGCATAGGGTTAGAATTGATGGTGGAATGTGATGGTTATCATTATCTAAAGATACATGTATGAAGACAGGAATTGGTGTGAAAGTACTTTATATACAACTAGAGATATGAAAAATTGTGCTCTATATGTGAAATATGAATTTTAATGCATTTTGATGTCATATAAATTTTTAAAACACTAATTTAAAAAAGAAATGAGACTTCATTTAGTGGCAATCATGGTAGTGACCCATCAAATCTTGTTCTGTGTGAGTCAGAGAGAGAGAGATTTTGCCAACCCTAATTTCAGAGTGCCCACTTTCAGATGTACATACCAATCCAGGGAGCCACAATTCTGTATGTATTATGAGCTTTTGGATCTGAAAAGTAAGTAATGGGATTAATTTCAAGAAGGAGACAAATAATGAAGACCCAGGGCCACTGTGGTTGTGGCCATGCACTGTTATGAGTGCCTGATGACTGTCAATTGGCATTTGGTTCCATGTCACCTCCCACTTCCTCTCATCCCATTCTGTCTCTGTTACAACAGCTAAAGGGCTCAGGAAGACATGGACAAGAAGGACTGCAATGAGAAGCTGGCAAGGAACATAGGACATGTTCTCAATGACAAAGAATATGACTGAGCCTTGGGGTGTTCTCACAATGAGTGATGGCTTAGTTAGCCCATTATTAAGTAGGGGGAGATTAGAGGTTTCAAACCAAAGTTAATGTAGAGATGAAGAATGCTTTTTGGATATAGGCCAATACACCTAACAGATCAGACCAATATACCTAAGAAATCACCTCAAAAGATACAAGCTGATATTCCTAAGTGATCACCTCAATAGTTTTAAAAGAGACAGAAAAAAATGACATAAAAATCATCCCCCACCCTCCCTTCCTCTCTCTCCCTCCCTCCCTCTCCCTCCCTCTCCCACCCCAATAGGTGCCACTCACTTGCTGCCTCCCAACCTACTTCCTCCTTCTGCCACCGGAGCACCAGCCCTGCTCCGAGCTGCCCCTGGGGTCCCTTCCCCACCAACAGAGGAGCAGCTGATGTGGCCGCCAGCAGCACATTATCTCTTCCTCTTTCTATTCTCCCGCCCTCATGTCCTCAACATATGTGAAACCAAGTACTTTGCATGAATTAGGATACTGAGAAATGGGATGTATGAATAGTATATTACAGTTGTGTTGTATATTCTTTTTTTCTTCTATTTTTACATTTTTTATTTTTCTTAATATTTATGTCTGTTTGTTTTATGTACTCTACTGTCTTCCCACTTACTTCTCCACCCAAAATTACTTCCTCTCTCTTCTCCTGCTACTAACCTTCTTTAGATTCCTCTCTCACACTTTCTAAGATTCAATAATTCCATATCCTCATCTCCTACCTCCTCAGCATATCTTCCTAAATTTTACCCCCAGTTCTTTGTCTACCATCAAAAACTGTAAATACTTTTGCAAACCTAGTGTTCATATTGTAGAAAATAACTGAACTTCTGTATATTGTATATCAGTTACAATATACAATATACAATATTTTGTATATTGTAACCAAACTGTAAACCACTTAATAGCAACTATTTGGTTTAAGGTTGTATATTGTTTGCATTGAGATCTTTAACATTGTCCTTCCCCTCGAAAGAGAGGTATTAGAACCCTGTAGGGGCACTATAAGCCTATAGGGTAAAACGGCAACTCCTCGCATCTGCATTGTTAGAAGGGAAGACACCCAAACAATATGAAAAAATAAGGGAAGGAAGTGCCCCCAAACAAATCAAGATACTACATTATAAGAATCCATGGACAGCACAGCAGAGAAGGAGTTCAGAATGTATATAATTAAAATGTTCTGTGAATTAAAGGATGATATAAGAAAGCAAATACATACAGCAAAAAATCATTTCAATAAAGAGCTACATAAACAAATATGGGAAGCAAAATATTACTTCAATAGGGAGATAGAGGTTCTAAAAAACAATCAGAAATAATTCAAATGAAAGAAATAATAAATCAAATTAAAAGATCACTTAAAAGCATCACCAAAAGATTAGACCACGTGGAAGACAGGACCTCAGATAATGAAGACAAAATATATAATCTTGAAAAGAATGTAGACCATACAATGAAGATGGTAAGAAACTATGAGCAGAACATTCAAGAAATATGGGATAACATATAGACACCAAATTTAAGAGTTATTGGGATAGAGAAAGAAATAGAATTCCAAACCAAAGAAATGAACAATCTATTCAATGAAATAATATCAGAAAATTTTCCAAACATGAAGAATGAATTGTAAAATCAAATACAAGAGGCTTACAGGACACCAAATGTACAAAATCACAACAGATCCACACCAAGGAACATTATAATGAAAATGCTTAGCATACAGAATAAGGAGAGAATTTTAAAAGCCATGAGGGAAAGGAATCAGATTACACATAGCGGGAAACAAATTAGATTTTGAGAAGATTTCTCAACCCAGACCCTGAAAGCTAGAAGATCCTGGAACAACATATACCAAGCTCTGAAAGAAAATGGTTGCCAAACCAGAATCTTATATCCAGCAAAATTATGCTTAAAATTTGATGATGAAATAAAAAACTTGCATAATAAACAAAAGTTAAAAGAATTTACAACTAGAAAGCCTGCACTATGAAACATCCTAGGCAAAATATTACATGAAAAGAAAATGAAAAACAACAATGAAAATAAGCAGAGGGAGGTCTTACACTAAAGGAAAAACTAATCAAATGAGAAACCAAGTCAAGTTAAATACTAAAAACAAACAAAAATGGCTGGGAATATAAATCATGTCTCAGTAATAACTCTAAATGTTAATGGCCTAAACTCACCAAAAAAAAAAAAAAATAGACTATCACCTTCCACCATCCTTGCTATTCCCCTTCCCCTTCCTTTCCCTCCCACCCCTTTTTTCCTATCTAGAGGTAATCTTTCTCCCATGCTCTCCCTCCCTACACCACTTTGAGTCATGGTAAGAAAAAAAATAGACTAGCATATTAGATTTTTTTTAAAAAAGACCCAATAATATTCTGACTTCAAGAGACTCGTCTCATAGGAAAAGACATCGACAGACTGAAAGGTTGGGAAAAATCAGACCACTCACATGGACTGCAGAAACAAACAGGGGTTTCCAACCTCCCATCAAATAAAGTAGACTTCAAGCCAAAGTTAATAAAAAGGGATAAAGAAAGACATTTTATACTGCTCAAGGAAACCATACACCAACAAGACATAACAATTATAAATATATATGCTCTTTATACATTGTAGTGTTCACAGAACAGTAACACAAGTATTTTAATACATAATTAAATATTAAGATTAATAATTACTTTATACTATCAATATTTGTAAAATGTTTTGATTCTGTGATTACATCAAATATTTTTCAGTAATGCAAGATATAAATCCTACGGGAAACTCTGAATGGGGTGGGGCAACAAAATGTGAACAGAGTACTATATGCTTTGTTTTTCTGTAAATATGTAACTCTTTCTAAAAATAAAGGCTATTGATTAAAACAAACAAACAAACAAAAATATATATATATATATATGCTCCCCAAATTGGAGCATCTACATTAATCAAACAAACTCTTCTCAAGTTCAAGAGTCAAATATACCACAACACAATAATTCTGGGTAACTTTAACGCTCCTCGTTCACCTCTGGATGCATCTTCCAAACAAAAGCTAAACAAAGAAACTATAGAACTCAATAATACAATCAATAACTTATACTTAACTGACAAACTTAGAATATTTTATCCTTCAATGAGCAAATACACTTTCTTCTCAACAGCACATGGATCCTTCTCTAAAATAGACCATATATTATGCCACAAAGCAACACTTAGCAAATACAAAGAAATAGAGATAATACCCTGCATTCTATCAGATTACAATGGAATAAAAATAGAAATCAATGATAAAATAAAAATAGAAGCTACTCCAATACCTGGAGACTCAATAATATGCTATTGAATGAAAAATCAGTTGCAAAAGACATCAAAGAAGAGATTAAAAATTCTTAGAGGTAAATGAGAACATTGATACAACATATCAAAATCTCTGGGATACTATGAAAACAGTTCAGAGGAAAGTTCATTGCATGGAGCTCATTCCTTAAAAGAAGAAAAAGTCAACAAATAAATGATGTAACATTACATCTCAAAGTCCTAGAAAATGAAGAATAAATCAATACCAAAAGCAATAGAAGACAGAAAATAATTAAAATCAGAACTGAAATCAATGACATTGAAACAAAAGAAGCAATTCAAAAAGTTGACAAAACAAAAAGTTGGTTCTTTGAAAAAATAAAATTGATAAGCCCTTAGCCATGCTAATGAAGAGAGAAAGAGAGAAAACTCAAATTACTAACATCTGTGATGAAAAAGGAAATATCATGCTGGACACTACGGAAATACAAAAGATAATTAGAAATTATTTTGAAAATTTGTACTCCAATAAAATAGAGGCACTCACAAATTTCTTGAGTCTTATTATTTACCCAAACTGAATCAGGATGATATACACAATTTAAACAGATCAATTTCAAGCAATGAAATAGAAGACACTATCAGAAGCCTACCAATCTAGAAAATCCCAGGACCAGATGGATACACAGCTGAGTTCTATAAGACCTTTAAAGAAGAAATAATACCATAATCTTCAACTTATTTCATAAAATAGAGAGGGAGCACTTCCAAATTCATTCTATGAAGCCAATATCACCCTGATCCCCAAACCAGGCAAATACACATCAAAGGAAGAAAACTTCAGACTAATATCTCTAATGAACATAAATACAAAAATTCTGGCAAATCAAATACAAAAACATATCTAAAAGTTAATGCACCACCACCAAGTGGAATTTATTCCAGGGATGCAAAGTTGATTCAACATACGGAAATCAAAAAAATGTAATTCATCCCATCAATAGACTTAAAGATTAGAATCATAAGATCATCTTAAAAGATACAAAAAAAAGCATTTGACAAACTATAGTACCCCTTCATGTTTAGAACACTAGAAAAACTAGGGATAACAGGAACATATCTCAACATTGTGAAAGATATCCATGCTAAGC
Source organism: Callospermophilus lateralis (assembly GCF_048772815.1). Lineage (NCBI taxonomy): Eukaryota > Metazoa > Chordata > Mammalia > Rodentia > Sciuridae > Callospermophilus > Callospermophilus lateralis. The sequence continues at coordinate 108,587,633 of NC_135311.1, read as the reverse complement.
ACAAGACCAACATCACTCTAAATGGAGAAAAATTGAAAGCATTCCCTCTAAAAACTGGAACACGACAGAGATGTCCTCTTTCACCACTTCTATTTAACATACTTTTGAAACTATAGCCAGAGCAATTAGACAGATGAAAGAAAATTAAAGGGATATATATGGATAGTAAAAGAAGAACTTAAATTATCACTATTTTCTGACAATATGATTCTATACCTAGAAGACCCAAAAAATTCCACCAGAAAACTTCTTGAACTAGTAAATGAATTCAGCAAAGTAGCAGGATATAAAATCAACACCCATAAATCAAAGGCATTTCTATATAATCAGTGACAAATCCTCATAAAGAGAAACTAGGAAAACCACCACACTAACAATAGCCTCAAAAAAATTAAATAGTTGGGAATCAACTTAATGAAAGAAGTGAAAGATCTCTACAATCAAAATTACAGAACACTAAAGAAAGAAATTAAAGAAGACCTTAGAAGATGGAAAGATCTCCCTTGTTCTTGGATAGGCAGAATTAATATTGTCAAAATAACTATACTTCCAAATGCACTATACAGATTCAATGAAATCCCAATCAAAATCCCAATGACATTCCTCATAGAAATAGAAAAGGCAATCATGAAATTCATCTGGAAAAATAAAAGACCAAGAATCCCAAAGCAATCCTTAGCAAGAATAGAGAAGCAGGTGACATCACTATTCCAGAGCCTTAAACTATACTACAGAGCAACAGTAACAAAGACAGCAAAGGGGTGGGAGGGAAAGGGAGGGGGATGGTGGTAGAAAGGATGGTGGAATGAGATAGACATCATTACCCTAAGTACATGTATGAAGACATGAATGTTGTGAATATATTTTGTATACAACCAGAGATATGAAAAATTGTGCTCTGTATGTGTAATATGAATTGTAATGCATTCTACTGTCATATATAACAAACTCGAATAAAAATAATTAATTAATTAATTAATTAATTTAAAAAACAAAAAGAAATAGAAAAGCAGTCATGAAATTTATCTGGAAAAATAAGAGACCCAGAATAGCTAAGTAAAGAGTAAAGCAGGTGGCATCACTATACCAGACCTTAAACTATACTACAGAGCAATAGTAACAAAAACAGCATGGTATTGGCATATTGGCACCAAAATAAAATGGTAGAACCAATGGTACAGATTAGAGGACACAGAGATAAACACACATAATTACATTATATTATATTAGACAAAGTCATCAAAAAATACATCAGAGAAAAGATAGCCTCTTCAACAAATGGTGCTGGAAAAACTGGAAATCCATATTCAACAAAATAAAATTAAGCCCCTATCTCTCACCATGCACAAAATTCAACTCAGAGTGGATCAAGAACCTTGGAATTAAACCAGAGACTCTGCACCTAATAGAAGGAAAACTAGGCCCAAATCTCCATCAGGTCAGATTAGGCCCTGACTTCCTTAATAAGACTCTTATAGAGCAAAAGTTAAAATCAAGAATCAATAAATGGAATGAATTCAAACTAAAAAGCTTCTTCTCAGCAAAAGAAACAATCAGTGAGGTGAATAGAGAGCCTACAGAATGGGAGCAAATTTTACTACACTTTTTACGTACATCAGATAGAGCACTAATCTCTAGGACATATAAAGAACTCAAAAATCTTAACACCAAAAAAAAAAAAAAAAAAAAACAAATAACTCAATGAATAAATGGGTCAAGGAACCAAACAGACACTTTTCAGAAGATGATATGTATATCAATCAACAAACATATGAACAAATGTTCAACCTCTCTAGCAATTAGAGAAATGCAAATCAAAACTACACTGAGATTTCATCTCATTCCAGTCAGAATGGCAGCTATTAAGAATATAAACAACAATAAGTGCTGGCGAGGATGTGGGGGGAAAGGCACACTCATACATTGCTGGTGGAACTGAAAATTGCTGCAGCCAATATGGAAAATAGATCACTCTCACCTAATCTCCCCAGAATCACCTTCATGTATTCAGGGTCATATGGAGATTCGTTGGAAAACTGGGAATGGAAACATCGTTTGACCCAGCTATCCCACTCCTTGGTCTGCACTCAAAGGACATAAAAACAGCATAATACAGGGACACAGCCACATCAATGTTAATAGCACATCAATGTGAATAGCTGCACAATTCACAATAGCTAAACTGTGAAACCAACCTAGATGCCCTTCATTAGATGAATGGATAAGAAACGGTGGTGTGTGTGTGTGTGTGTGTGTGTGTGTGTGTGTGTGTGTATGCAGTGAAATATTACTCAGCAATAAAAGAGAATAAAATCATGGCATTTGCAGGTAAATGGATGGAGATGGAGAATATAACGCCAAATGAAGTTAGCGAATTCCAAAAAACCAAATGCCGAATGTTTTCTCTGACATAAGGATGCAGATTCATAATGGGATTGGCGGGGACCATGGGAGGATTAGATGAACTCTAGATAGGACAAAGAATTAGGAGAGAATGGGAGGGACATGGGGGTAGGAAAGACACAGAAATAAGATGGACATCATTGTCGTAAGTCCATGTATGAAGACACGCATGGTGACTCTTCGTTGTGAACAACTAGAGATATGAAAAATTGACCTCCACATGTATAATGAGAATTGTACTGCATTCTGCTGTCATATATAACAAATCAGAATAAATTAAAGATAATAAAATAAATAAATAAATAGAAATTATCCCCCCAAACTGTTGTAAATGTCCACTATAAAGTATTATTGCCCATATGCTAGATGTATCCAGGGAGAATAGTAAGTAGATAATTCAGACATTTATTTATAAATGGCCACTTTTTTATGGACTTCCACAGACCCAGGTATGATCTCAAAAGAGAAAAACTGAACCTCCTGAGAGGGGTTCACTCTCACCTGATCTCCCCAGAATCACCTTCATGTATTCAGGGTCATAGATGAGGAAGCGCACTTTGCTGCCCCACAGCCATTGTGGGAAGGCACACGGGAACTCATTAACCCACTTCAGAATGTATTGTAGTTCCTGGACCTTCGGGATCTGATATCAGGGGAAAGACAATGCTTTAAAAATCATCTTTTATTTTGGGCTTAGGGACTGTAGTGAAGGGCAGCATAACCATCAGGACATATTTCTGCATCTTTCAGCAGAACTCAGGGTTTTGGAGCTGTTTCTGCTGACCTATGTGTGCTGTCTTCAAGACTTTTGCTGTGCCCAAGCTGGATCCTGGGGCCCTGGAGAATAGAGCTGTGTGCCTCAGCAGAGTTGTGGGGGTCAGAGCCTCAGCTGTCTGTGTGGACACCCTCCACCTCCTCTTGAGTGTGTTCAGAGCACAATCCCTAGCAGAGCTTCTCTCCCTGCTGCCCCTTATCATGCTCTGTGTGCTCCCTCAGGGCTGGAAGTGTAGGAAGTTGACCCCTCCCTCCACTGCCCTCAGGCTCTTCCTTTCTCTCCTTCCTCTGACTCTACACAAGGTGCCAGGCTCTGCTCTGGGCACTGAGGTTCAAGACAGTGTTGGTGTGCCCAAATCCCAAAGACCTCACATGCAAGGTGCGTTGAAGGAGAGATAAACAAATCTTATTTGGAGGTTAACACTAAAACCAGTCACCCTCACCAGCAAAAAAAAAAAAAAAATGTGCTGCCATTCCTGTATCTTATACCCATGACATACATTTGCCCCTCAAAACACACATTCTGGAAACATCCTCAGTTGGGGGCAAACCTATCCATTTGGTCCCCCCACCTGAGCAGAGGTAGCTGATTCCCTGTGTCCTGACACGTCCTGATATTCATGCCCTTTGTTATCCCAGAATGATCTCCTCAGGATAGTGACTCCATCATACTGATATCTGTGTTTCAGAGCAAACTCAGGACCAGCAAAGAGTATCCTAGTCTGTGAGTGGGGCAGGAAAGACTGTAGATGGCTGGTTCTGAGATGGAGGATCTTTGAGGGGTCTAGGTGTGCTTGGCCTTGAGAAGAAAAGACTCAGGAAGAACAAACAACAGTCCTCTAAAGTGCCAGGCTGCGAGGACAGATGTCAGATCTGCATGTGATAGAGTGAGTGACAGAGGTGAGTAACAGCAGGACAGGCTTCTTTTAAAGGAGTGAGCTCCTGGTGCCGGAAGGGGCCAAGCCTGAGAGGTAATCTGGGTGTTCCTCAGATGCCTAGAGCATGCAACAGGCTTTGTCCTGCCTGCAACAGGCTTTGTCCTGTGGACTTCCTGACCAGTCTTTGGACTGAAGTCTCCCTTCCCTCCTACTCCCCTTCCCATTTCTTCCTACCTTGTGGCCAAAGAACCAGTGGGATGGTGGAGATGGAAACTGCTGAAGGGCTCTGAGCAGCCATTGCCTGCGCAGGAGGAACTGGGCTGCCTTGAACAGCAGCAGAAGCAGGCTGAGCAGCGAGGCCACTTGGAGGAGCCCAGAGATGCTGCCCGGGAATCTGGTGAGGCTCAGTGAAGAGATGCTCATGGTGCAGAAGCTTCTGTATTACTCACTGTCCCCTTGTCACTGATTAAGTCTGGGAGGAACGTCCCACCCACTTGTGGTAGAGTGAACTGTGTGGGCAGGGCTTGATCTCAGTGTACAGAACTGATTAACCTGAAAGTTTCACCTTGGGAAACAGTGAGGTCAAAACCTTATCAGTGGACAGAGGCAATGGCCAGGCACACACCCATTTCCCCTTCTCCATACTGATGACATATTCTTGTCGGGCACCAACTATGTGCTAGGCTGCATGCTAATTGGTGAAGCAGAACAAACCTGAACCCAGACTTTGAGAATTTGCAGAGGTAATTAATCAAACATTCCATAGGTATGGCTGTGTTGTGAGAACCTATTGCCATTATTTATAATGAAAAATTTATTGTTACAAAGAGGTAAATTGAAGGCTTAGCACTGAACCTCATGACCTGCTTTGAAGACTTCTGGTGCAGAAATTTCCAGATCACTTGCTCTCCCTCACAGTCACTAAGATACCCTGACCAGCCCTGACTAAGTCTGGGATGATTGCTCCACCCACAGGTGGGAGAGAGCAGGGTGAGACAGAAATTGACCTGAGTCTAGCATTGATTAACCTGAAAGATCCACCTTGGGAAACAGTGAGGTCAAAGTTTTATCAGTTGATAGAGGCAAAGGCCATGCACAGACTCACTTTCCCTGCTCCTTATTGCACACAAATATGTGTTGAGTACCAACTATGGGCTAGGAAGTGGGTGGGTCAAGCTATGTAAAGAACACACATGAGGGGCTGGGGATGTGGCTCAAGCGGTAGCGCGCTCGTCTGGCATGCATGCGGCCCGGGTTCAATTCTCAGCACCACATACAAACAAAGATGTTGTGTCCGCCGAGAACTAAAATAAATAAATAAATATTAAAAAATTCTCTCTCTCCCTCTCTGTCTCTCTCTCACTCTCTCTTTAAAAAAAAAAAAAAAAAAAAAGAACACACATGAACTCCCACTTGAAGAAATTCCTAGCCTAATCCATCAAACATTCAGTTTGATGAAAAAATTATTATTCCAAAGATATAACGTGAGGTGCTCAGAGGAAAATGGTCAAAGAAAGTGGGTGGTGGGATTAGAATCCTTTCTTATTGGCAACCAAACTGAGCCCAACTGTTCAACTCCAGTGTGTGAGTCCCAGCTGCTTCAGAAATATTCCTGAGAGTCTCCATATGCTCCGTGCTGTTATATGATCCAGGTGACTACGCTCTGAGTGGAGCACTGGAGTGGGACTCAGGATAGTATCCTAGTCTGTGAGTGGGGCAGGAAAGACTGTAGAAGGCTGGTTCTGAGATGGAGGATCTAGCAACTTATCCTCTCTGAGTTCAGTGTCTTCCTTGTAAGAAGGCTATTAATCCTTTTCCCAGTTACTCTTGAGTGCAGCTCATTCTTTCAGTCTTTCAACAATTTCAAGAAAATTTCTCAACCTCACTGTCTTGTGAGTAAATGAAGAAAATGACATCAGTATAGGAAAGTGGGATAAAGCTGTAGTGGAGCAATGAAATGTCCACCAGGTGAGGAAAACACTAAGAAGAACAGGGTGTCAGGGAAGGAATAGGAGGCCACCTGAGGGTGGATGGCCTCTGGAAGATCAGTCTCCAACACACCATGGACAATTAGGGAAGGTTCACATCTTGAAGACCCTTACTCTCACTTCTCATAATTCTCCAAGATCAAACCAAACATGCAGGATTCAGAGAGTAAAGCACAAGGTACTTTAGGAAGAATCCAGGGGAAGCTGGCTCTCCCAGCAGCTGCAAGGTTCCTTCTGGCCTGACCCCTTCACTCATCCACATGGCTTTTTCCACCACCTCCTTCCTTGCCGGACATCATGACGGGTGATTCATTAATCAAGAAGGGGCAGAGTTCTTCTCTTTGTCCTCTGATCCTGTGTCCTCTCAGAACCCAAGGGCAGAGGAGCACGTAACTATTCACACCACATTTCTCTCAACTTTTTCCTCATTCCTTTCCATTCTTCTGTCTTCTTTAGAGTAGTGAGCACTTGGTGTTTAGGGTTATGATCAAATCTTTACTGGAGTATGGCCAGCATGAGCCCTCCTGTCCCACCTGATGCCAGAAGACTGCCATTCAGCCTGTTCAGGACACTCCCATGTCTCTCTCCTTCCTTCATCCTTGGAGCAGGCATTTCATGTCCAGCCTGCCTTCTCTGGTTCCTCTTAGTGCAGGGCTGAACTTGTCCAGGGCAACCAGGAACCTGAGAGGAGGACCCTGGCTGCTGGCCACCCCACCCCACCCGGGGAGAAGCCTATTTAGAGAACAGAAGGTGGTTGTCACACTACAAACAGACCTCAGTCTATGGTTTCCAGTCTATAGGCTAGGATTGGTTTGGGGATGGCCATTCAGGGTGCAGGGCACCACCATGTGGCATTTCTGCTCAGTTCAGGGTCTATCTTGGTGATATTTAGAAGACCTGAGGAGTAGTAACTCTTGGATAAAATGTAGGCCTGTTTTCTTACCCCAACAGATGTGAGATTCTGTGTACTACAAGGGAGTTCTAAGATCAGTTGCACAGAACCCATGGGCAGTTAAGGGGCATCAGGGGGTCCCATGAACAAGGCCACCTGGAGTACGTGGGCATGCATCTGGCCAGGCAGATGTCATCTTCTCCTTCCGCAGTGTTGTAGGGACAAACGAGGCAGGGCACCAAAGATAACAGGAAACAGTTTTGTTTGGCTGCAGCCAGGTTCAGAGAGCACAGCTTTTGCTGTAATCAATCAATCCCCTGAACCCCGAGTTCAGAGAGTTTCAGAGTTTTATACCCAGCATGTAAAGGGAGGCGCTCAGAAGTTCACAGTCTGCAGAAGTTCACATAAAAGCAGATTTTTCTTTCACTGTTTTGGACAAGTTAACCCCCAAGGACAACACCTGAGAAGGGGAGAGCGTCTTCTCCCCTTTCTTTCCTCCCCCTTCCAGCTGTTACCAGGGAGCCCAATTGGTAACTTCTCTTAAAAATGTAGACATCTCTGTGAAGCCCAGATCCAGGCCAGAGGCCTTGTTTGCACAGTTCTACAAAATACTATCCTGGATTTGTTTGTGAAAAATTAGTAAGGGGTGTCCAGCACCTGGAGTGCTGGTATCTTCCCAGCCAGTGGCCAAGTAAAACAGGGCAACACGAAAATAGGAAGTTTATCTACATTGGACTCTTTTGCAGAGATTCTTTTGCGACACTCCTAATATCAGCCATGGTGAAGAGGGCTTTTCTGTGGAGAAAGGGGGTGCCACTTCATCAGAAGTTACCTGTTTCTTCTTTTTTCCCATTCATCCATCTCTTTTCTCTCCATTTTCTTTCAAGGGAAGGCAGACACTTCATAAAAATTGTGAACTTTATTGCAGGAGAGAGAGAAGAAAAGGTTTATATAATAGATTTTCAGGAGAGATATACATGGACAGATTGGGTGATAATCAGGAAGGAAGTGTGCTAGGATGAATAATGGCTCATTTATGTACACATCCTCAACTCCCTGGGAGAACTATGATCATGTCTTAGTAACACAGTGGGCACATCAAAAAGGTCCTTATGATAAAGATTTGATGTGAAGACAGAAATAGAGAGATTCAAAGGTGTTGCAGGATTTGAATATTGACCATGGGTCCTGAAGCCCAGCAATGCAGCTCCAAGTAATGGAAATGACAAAAGGAAGAGGTACACCAATGGCCCTGGATGAGCTGTGGTACTCCAATAACCTTGGGTACACCGCAATGAATCCATATTAGAACTCTGATCTTCAGAACCAAAAGGAACTACATTTCTGTCATACAAAGCCAACTGAGGTTGTTGTCATTTTTTATAGCAACAGTAGGAAACTCAGATGGACAGACAAGCAGCACAAGGGAAAATGATTGATAAAGGACAGACAGGGTGGTGGGCAGGCAGGTGACCAGGGGATAGAGATACAGGCAGGTGAGAGACAGATAGAAAAAGAAACAGGTAGGGAGCCTGGAGTTAGGTGAGAGACAGAGGCCCAACAGACAGGACAGGAGGCAGGAGAGCGGGCAGGTGGGACAAGGGCAGATTAAAAGATTGAAAGCAGTTTGGGGGCAATGGAAGGTGTACAAGAACAGGTGACAGAAACACAAAATGTCAAGCAGCTGGCCCGCAGACATGTCCTCTCTTCTACCGGAATTATTGGAGCTTCCTGAGATGCAGGTGGATTCCATTCTTGGACTTCATCACAGGGAGTACCATGGGTACAGGGACCCTGGTGGGATCTGGCAGTAGCTCAAAACGAAGTAGAGTCAGGGCCACGGCCACTTTCAGCTCATTCATGGCAAACTGTTTCCCAATGCAATTCCTGAACCAGGCACGAACAAAGAAAGTGGTCTCAGGCCCCACTCTGAGCTGGGGAGGCCTTGAGCCCTGAGCTCCTGATAAGAACAAAGATTCAGAAACCTCCTTTAATTAGAGGTGGCATACACTTCTGCTTCTAGCCTGGATTCACACTTTGCTGCCCTTTGACAAGGCCCCTACTCATCTATAGAAAGCTCTGACCCCACTTCTACATTCATAGATGTGAAATCTCTGCTAAGGTAAGGTAAGGCTAGCACACTGAACAATCAAGTCTAATAACACTTTCCATTTTAAGAATAAGTCATTAGCTAGTTGAGTCTCTCTACTGATGGTTTCTGGTTCATCCGTGTGGTTATCACTGGTCTGGACTGCATGGGAATGTGTGGACCACACTCCCTGGGATCATATCTCTGGTGTCAAAGGATTCTGACGGCAGAATAAGATGTCAGAGTCATCTTATTAGGACCTTGTGCTGGGGATCTGTAAGCTCTGATCCCATCTGCCTCCCACCCAGTGGTCAGGCTCTAGCCTCCCCTCACACCCTTGGTCCACCAGCATCGCGAGACTTCTACTCCAGAAATATCCCTCTTGCCATCTTCAGTCTCTTCTTCCTGCCTTCACTGGTCTCCCTGACTCCCCTCCCTCCTTACTCCCATTCCCTCCACCAGTAAGTGCAGTATCCAAGGCCTCACCTCCCTGCACATCCTCTGTGGGCTACTGCCTCACCCACCTCTCACCTGTCCAGCCCCACTTTCTGCTTCCGCTCATATTCTTGAGGTTGCTGAGGATGTCCTCCTTCTACTCTGCCTGAACATCCTCAAGGCTCAGGACAATGGCCAGCTGACTCTTAACCCTCTGCTGGCTGTCCCTCTCTCTCCCAAGCTACCATCAGTGTTTTATTCAAGTAGCCACCACAACCAATGGCCTCCAACAGTGCCAGGGGCAAAGAAACTTGCATCAATGTTCAATGAGTGATGAGAAAGTGAAAAAGTTATGGAAAGAGTGATATTTGTCTCAATTGCAGTTGTCTGATTCTGAACAACACCTTTCTGTTCTCACTGAACAGAGAGCAGACACTTGCCTCAGAGCACAGGACTTACCACAGAGACACACAATTTTTTAATACTTTCATATAACTTAGATTAGTTGAACTGTAAAAATCAAATGCATTTGGACACACAGAGAATTCCTACCTAGTAACTGAGCTACCTTATAGTCTCCTGTCCTCCAATGTCAGTGCCATAATTTTTAGCCAGTATCTAATAGGAAGTTATCAATTCCAGGATAAATTTTATCTAAGATACATGATTTTTCCATGGACAATTTTATTTTATGCCTGTTCTATGAAATTTGATTCAGCATTGTAAAATTCACAGATGTTTGACTCGGAAACATCTGCCTACTAATAAATTTAGTAGGTTTATGGTAATGTGTATTTCACAGGCTGATTCCTGTAGCCTTGCTGGGCTTTCTTAACAGCCCCTTTGGCATGGCCTGTCCAGCTCAACTGCAACTTCAGGTGTGTTTTTGAGTGTACGACAGTATGTGCTCTGTGTTGCCTGAATAGTGAGTTTTCTCTGAGGCATTTAGCTTCCTCATCCTATACAATGGATTTGGGGTAGAGATCCCTCTCCAAATGTAGAATTTTGCTGACTGGGAACATGAACACCCATTGTGAATATTAATAGGAGACCAAAAATTGGAGGGCAGAAGCCAAAACTTCTTGAAATCACACTCACTGGTGTCCACTCCTGTACAACAGACTGCAAACTCTACACGGACGGCTTTACAGTAAGAACAACAAGGAGTAATTCTAAATATCTGGGAATATTTCAATGATTCATCAAGTGCCCACTGAGGAATTAAGCAGAAAAGGTGATGAGCTCATAGAAAATGTGGAAGAAAGAGAAATCCACCTCTTAAGATACTTGAAAATTGAGGAAACCAAGCACCTGAAGTGTAAATTGTATATGCAAATCTAATTCTGAAAATTCATACTCCAAAATGAATAAAACACCAAGACACAATGAAACTTGTGGTCCAAACTTCTATTATTTTGGTGTTCAACTCACCAAATGGTTGGCCATTGGGTAGGGCGGTGGGTCAAACTCTCCACAGTGTATCCTGTCTTTGGGGCACAGGCACAAACACACAACAACTTCTACCCACAAAAGCCAACAAACAATGGCCTACTTGTGAAGAAGTCTAAAAAAACACTAGGGAATCAAAATATTGGGTCTTGAACAGAGACTCCCCGTTCTCCCCACCCCATTGGCACTCAGAGGACATCTCACCTTGATCCTCCTGAGAAGGGCAGGAAGGAGTGGCTGTGTCGAGAAGATCCAGGTGCAAATCGAGAAGGATCAAACACCTGCAGAGAGAGCAGCAGGGCCAGGACAAGTTGGGATCAAGTCCCTGCTTTCCAATCATGATGGGACAGGACCCACAAATGTGGGAGCAAGAAGAGGGTTTGGTCATGACAAATCATCCCCTTCCCTCCCCACAAGGCCTCATACCTCTGGGTTTGGCCACACCTTCGGATTGTGATGAAGGCCATAAATGGAGAGTGTGACCATGAAACCTGTGGGACAGTTAGGAGACAGATGACTAATTACCCTACTGGGCTATAGCTCTAGTCTCTCAAACAGCAGAAAACATGCACACATAAGTTGCATGGGTCCCAAAATCATCACTTTGAGTAGAATGATTTTACAAAGCATCTGAGTGACAGTTAGGAAAGAAAACTGTGAGCCTAGGAATAAGAACAAGAAAATATTGGAGACTCATACACCAAATGAAGTGACAACACACAGCCATCCAATACCTTCCATGAAACTGACATGCTCTCAACCAACCCTCATGAGCACCCTTCAGAATACACTGGTCTACACCCATTTTCATATGAGATACTGGAGTCTCAGTGAGGTTATCTTTCTCATATTCACATAGCTGGCATGTGCCAGAGCAACGGTCAGACACAATGTTGGGTGAGCCAATGGGCGGCTTCCTAACAAGGCAGGAATATCAGCTTCTCCCGTCTATGATCCTGACCAATCCTTACATTCTAAGGATCACATTGACTTGTAACATGGGCTTTCATGATCTCTTTCTTTGCCTTGAGGCTTTAATATATATATACATATTTTTTTTTCTTCTCAACTCTGTATGATTCTTTCTCTACCCTGCTCTTCTCAAGTACTGATAATCACAAGGATAATATCAGGAGGCTGATATTAATCTAGAGGTTGACATTTTTTATAGGAATTTTTCTGATTTCAAGCTCCAAGTCCAGCATTTCATAAGACTCATCAAAATTTCAGAGTACCTATGCTTTCTATAGAGGAGGAAAGGGAGACTGAGAAAAGTTAATAAAAACTAAAAATCAGGTGGATCTCTCATCCACTGTTTCCTTAGAGAGTGAGTAGGTAAGTATAGAAAGGTCATACCTTTGGGTAAGGAGCGTCCATCAGGGAAAGTGATAGGTTTGCTGAGATCTCTGCTCACACTTGGTACTGGTGGATAGAGCCTCAGGGCCTCCTTGATGCACATGGTGGTGTAGGTCATCTGGTCCAGGTGGTCCCTGAAGTGAAGGCCATCCTGAGGGGCAGGTAGGGCCCAGGAAGACCAGCACCTTGTCCCTACCAGAGGCAGGGCTCTCCCACCTCTTGAGCTCTCACTCACCAGGTGATGGAGGCTCCATCCCCCAGGAGGCTCTGGACCTCCTCCCTGCACTTCTGCTGATGCTCAGGGTGTGTGGCCAGAGCATAGAAGATCCAGGAGATACCACTGGCTGTGGTGTCATGGCCTTCAAACATGAAGGTGTCCACCTCGGCACGCAGGTTCTCATCAGACAGGCTGCTCCCATTCTCCATCTGGGGAGTCCATGGGTGAGAGAGCAGGGTTTGTTCCTCCCTCTCCTAGGCAAAGTCTTTGGTTTTTCCACCCACCACATACTCACTTTGGCACACAGAAGGATGTCCAAGAAATCCAAGTGCCTCTTCTGCCTGATCTTCTCCAGCTCTCCCTCATTCTGCAGCTGAGCCTTCCTCTGCCCGATCACTTGATCTGTCCCAGGATAGGAATTACCAGGTAGAAAACACAGCTACAGCAACCCCTAATAAGCCATTTTACTCCTATGCCAATCTTGGTGTCCTGTGGAGCTCAGAATGCACAGGTGAGTGGGTGTGTGGGAGTCTAGCACCATCTGATGCAGGCCGACCTCCCTCCGGAGCATAGCCATGGGAGTCCCTGTTGAATGCTGGTGGGATAGGTCTCATTCAACACTGCTTAAGTGATAATACTGGCATTGTGCTGTACCTGACACACTAACATCTCAGCTCCTAACACTTGCAGTAGGATAGTGCCAACATGAGGGTGTCCTAGTTTCTTTCCATGGTTAGCAGGTGCACTGCCTCTGTCTCAGGGGCCATGGCCCTATCTCTTAGACTGAATCTGGTAAAGAAAAGGAGACAGGATTAGAGACAGAACCTGTGTGCTCATGGGCAAGCTGGCAGGCATGGTGGAACAAGCGGCCATCAGAGGTCAGTCTGTAGATGGTGTCGTTCTGGTGAAAGATATTCCTCATACGAGAAAAAGACAGGTAGTTCAGATCCCCAACAGCCTGAATGTAGGACTTGGAATTCCTGATGGAGAGATTACAGAACAGATTGGATTGTGGAGCCATGTGACCTGGAAGCAGTGTGGGTTCTATTGGGAGATTCCTTTAATGCTGTGGACAGACAACACTGAGGTACACCTTATATCTGTGTTACATCTCTTGTTACATCGCTTTGGGACTTTAGAAGCTGGCATGATAACCAGATTTCTACCCCATGCAGGAACTAAGGACCTATGGCTGGGGCATGTTTGGGTCTGGTCAGAGATCAGGGCTTGGCCTAGGACCAGGATAAGAATCTCCCATTTTATTCATGAGAATCCAAGATGCATCACTGACTCTGGGGTAAGTTTACACCAGTTAGTTAGAACAAGAGGTCAGTTTGGCACCGACCTTTCCAGCTGGATACTGCCCTGGTGGCTGAAGGCACACTTCATGATGGTGTCCAGGGTCATCAGGGAGACATGCTGAAAAATCTCTAGGGAGTCCTGTCCAATAAGCTGCTCCCATTTGTCCTGGGGAGGAAGAAGGTCATTACCCTATTCAGTTCCTCAGAAGGCCTGTGCTAACTAGGTTACCCTCTTTCCCTGCATCTCCAAGTATTCTTTCCTGAATCTCAGGGTCACACGAATTTTCGCAAATGAAGAGTTCAAGCAAATATTTGTATTCTGCTGCCTCTTTCTCAGAAATTTTTATTACAAAGTGAAACAAACATTTACATAATAGATTATTAAATTTAGAATTTTAGGCAGTCACCTCTGACCATTCGATTGATGAAAGCCCCTGAGACACTCTTTAGGTTTCAAATTCATGACCTAAACTTAAAAACTAACAGAATACCAAATATGAGGACAAGATAATGTTAAGCAAATTGAACCTCTGGGACTCACAAGCCACATATTGAAAATAATTGTTTTCATTATCCTTCAAGAAAAGTTGCAAAATCAGAGAAATTTTGAAATCAGAGAAATGCAAATTAAAACCATGCTAAGATACCATCTCACTCCAGTAAGAATAGCAGCCATTATGAAGTCAAACAACAAGTGCTGGAGAGGATGTGGGGAAAAGGGAACACTTATACATTGCTGGTGGGACTGCAAATTGGTGCAGCCAATCTGAAAAGCAGTATGGAGATTCCTTGGAAAGCTGGGAATGAAACCACCATTCGACCCAGCTATTCCCCTTCTCAGACTATTCCCCAAAGACCTAAAAAGAGTGTACTATAGGGATACAGCTACATCAATGTTCATAGCAGCACAATTCACAATAGCTAGACTGTGGAACCAACCTAGATGCCCTTCAATAGATGAATGGTTAAAAAAAATGTGGCATTTATACACAATGGAATATTACACAGCACTAAAAAAATAACAAAATCATGGCATTTGCAGGGAAATGGATGGCATTAGAGCAGATTATGCTAAGTGAAGCTAGCCAATCCCTAAAAAACAAATGCCGACTGTCTTCTTTGATATAAGGAGGGCAACTCAAAACAGAACAGGGAGGAAGAGCATGAGAAGATTACCTTTAAAAAGGGACGAGAGGTGGGAGGGAAAGGGAGAGAGAAGGGGAATTGCATGGAAATGGAAGGAGACCCTCATTGTTATACAAAATTACATATAAGAGGATATGAGGGGAAAGGGGAAAAAAACAAGAGAGAGAAATGAATTACAGTAGATGGGGTAGAGAGAGAAGATGGGAGCGGAGGGGAGGGGATAGGAAAGGCAACAAAATACAACAGACACTAGTTGGCAGTATGTATAAACGTGGAAGTGTAACCAATGTGAATCTGCAATCTGTATATGTGGTAAAAATGGGAGTTCATAACCCACTTGAATCAAATGTATGAAATATGATATGTCAAGAGCATTGTAATGTTTTGAACAACCAATTTAAAAAAGAAAAGTTGCTGAGCACTGTCAGATCATTCATCTGAATTCTTATAGGTGTGATGGATGTGCAGGTTCACTGTGAGATGTGGATCTGGTGTCCATGTCAATACATGGGTCACTCAAGTCCACATGGAAGCCCTCATCTCCACCCTGAGAGAATCCTACCCCAGGATCGGCAGTGCTAAGCTGGATCAACTCCACCTGCAGTTCACTGTGCTGAAAACTTGGAAGTATGAAGGGGAGTCTATATCCACCATGATGTTGTTTGCCTTGGACTATAAGGAAGTGACTATATCCTGCTTTCAGGTCCACTCTGCTCCTTCAACTTTTGAAGAACTGACTCTCACAGTAATGACCTGAGATTGTTGTTCCATGTGACTGATTTTGATGGCTGTTAGGCTGTGGAATCTGAGTGTGGGCCTGGAGTGAGTGAATGGGAATGAAAGAGAGAGACTCACCAGCATCACTCTGACAGAGTCAGCTGTGATTCCCACGTAGGGCTTCAGGATGTCATAGTGGAAGGCTGGGGTCAACATCCGGCGGTGCTGGAACCATGTCTCCCCATTCAACAGGAGCAAACCGTACCCTAAGTCATATATGGTTGTGTGCATCAGTGAGTGGGCAATGAGAGATGGAGAGTGGGGACAATTTAAGATAGACAAATAGTGGAACTCTTGGGGGAGAGAACCCAGAGGGCAGAATTTCTTTGGACAAAGACAGTAATGACTGGCACTTTTCAGGAATATGAATTTCCCAGTAGGGCTGGTGTATCTGATGTGGTTATGACAGCTGCAAAGAAGATATAGAAAGGATTTGTGGGCAGGAAAAAGAGGTACCCAAGTCCATGTCAGGCTGAGACTGTTTGGAGGTACCTAGAAGGAGATGTGGAAGGAGTGAGCCTCAGGAGGGCTCACAAGAGCTTGCAGAAGGGGTGGGGTTCTGAATAGATTAAAAGAAATGAAGCTTCATTTAGGGACAATCACAGTAGTGGCTCATCAACTCTTGTTCTCTGTGAATCAGAGAGAGAGATTTTGCCAACCTTAATTTCAGAGTGCCCACTCTCAGATGTACATACCAATCCAGGGAGCCACAAGTCTGTATGTACTATGAGCTTTTGGATCTGAAAATTAAGTAATGGGGTGGGGGATTAGTTACAAACAGCAAACAAATAATACAGACCCAGGGCAATTGTGATTGAGGCCATGGGCTGTCATAAGTGACTGATGACTATCAATTGGCATTTTGTCCCATGTCACCTCCCACTGCCTCCCATCCCATTCTGTCTCTGTTGAGACTGTAAAATGGCTCAGGAAGACAGGCTCCTTGGACCAGCAGGACTACAATAAGAAGCTGAAAAGAATACAGGACATATTCTCAATGCCACAGAATATGATTGAGCCTTGGGGTGTTTTAACAATGAGTGATGGCTTACATAGCTTATTTGCTAAACAGGGGGAAATTGGAGGTTTCAAACCAAGGTCACTTGGATATGAAGTTTGATTCTCAGATACAGTCAATATACCTAACAAATCACCTCAATAGATACAACTCATATACCTCACTGATTATCTCAATTAGTTTTTTAAAAAGACAGGAAAAAGACCAAAAAATAGTGCCACAAGCTATTTTAATGTCCACTATGAAGTAAATACTTTTGCCCATGTAGTAGGTGTATCCAGGGAAAGCAGTAGGTAGATTATCCACACATCTACTTATGAATTGCCAATTTGCCTGGACTTTCAGAAACCCAGGTATGATCTCAAAAGAGAAAAACTGAACCTTCACTCTCACCTGATCTCCCCAGAATCACCTTCATGTATTCAGGGTCATAGATGAGGAAGCGCACTTTGCTGCCCCACAGCCATTGTGGGAAGGCACACGGGAACTCATTAACCCACTTCAGAATGTATTGTAGTTCCTGGTCCTTCGGGATCTGATATCAGGGGAAAGACAATGCTTTAAAAATCATCTTTTATTTTGGGCTTAGGGACTGTAGTGAAGGGCAGCATAACCATCAGGACATATTTCTGCATCTTTCAGCAGAACTCAGGGTTTTGGAGCTGTTTCTGCTGACCTATGTGTGCTGTCTTCAAGAACTTTGCTGTGCCCAAGCTGGATCCTGGGGCCCTGGAGAATAGAGCTGTGTGCCTCAGCAGAGTTGTGGGGGTCAGAGCCTCAGCTGTCTGTGTGGACACCCTCCACCTCCTCTTGAGTGTTTTCAGAGCACAATCCCTAGCAGAGCTTCTCTCCCTGCTGCCCCTTATCATGCTCTGTGTGCTCCCTCAGGGCTGGAAGTGTAGGAAGTTGACCCCTCCCTCCACTGCCCTCAGGCTCTTCCTTTCTCTCCTTCCTCTGACTCTACACAAGGTGCCAGGCTCTGCTCTGGGCACTGAGGTTCAAGACAGTGTTGGTGTGCCCAAATCCCAAAGACCTCACATGCAAGGTGTGTTGAAGGAGAGATAAACAAATCTTGTTTGGAGGTTAACACTAAAACCAGTCACCCTCACCAGCAAAAAAAAAAAAAAAAAAAAAAAAAAAAAAAAAATGTGCTGCCATTCCTGTATCTTATACCCATGACATACATTTGCCCCTCAAAACACACATTCTGGAAACATCCTCAGTTGGGGGCAAACCTATCCATTTGGTCCCCCCACCTGAGCAGAGGTAGCTGATTCCCTGTGTCCTGACACGTCCTGATATTCATGCCCTTTGTTATCCCAGAATGATCTCCTCAGGATAGTGACTCCATCATACTGATATCTGTGTTTCAGAGCAAACTCAGGACCAGCAAAGAGTATCCTAGTCTGTGAGTGGGGCAGGAAAGACTGTAGATGGCTGGTTCTGAGATGGAGGATCTTTGAGGGGTCTAGGTGTGCTTGGCCTTGAGAAGAAAAAGACTCAGGAAGAACAAACAACAGTCCTCTAAAGTGCCAGGCTGCGAGGACAGATGTCAGATCTGCATGTGATAGAGTGAGTGACAGAGGTGAGTAACAGCAGGACAGGCTTCTTTTAAAGGAGTGAGCTCCTGGTGCCGGAAGGGGCCAAGCCTGAGAGGTAATCTGGGTGTTCCTCAGATGCCTAGAGCATGCAACAGGCTTTGTCCTGCCTGCAACAGGCTTTGTCCTGTGGACTTCCTGACCAGTCTTTGGACTGAAGTCTCCCTTCCCTCCTACTCCCCTTCCCATTTCTTCCTACCTTGTGGCCAAAGAACCAGTGGGATGGTGGAGATGGAAACTGCTGAAGGGCTCTGAGCAGCCATTGCCTGCGCAGGAGGAACTGGGCTGCCTTGAACAGCAGCAGAAGCAGGCTGAGCAGCGAGGCCACTTGGAGGAGCCCAGAGATGCTGCCCGGGAATCTGGTGAGGCTCAGTGAAGAGATGCTCATGGTGCAGAAGCTTCTGTATTACTCACTGTCCCCTTGTCACTGATTAAGTCTGGGAGGAACGTCCCACCCACTTGTGGTAGAGTGAACTGTGTGGGCAGGGCTTGATCTCAGTGTACAGAACTGATTAACCTGAAAGTTTCACCTTGGGAAACAGTGAGGTCAAAACCTTATCAGTGGACAGAGGCAATGGCCAGGCACACACCCATTTCCCCTTCTCCATACTGATGACATATTCTTGTCGGGCACCAACTATGTGCTAGGCTGCATGCTAATTGGTGAAGCAGAACAAACCTGAACCCAGACTTTGAGAATTTGCAGAGGTAATTAATCAAACATTCCATAGGTATGGCTGTGTTGTGAGAACCTATTGCCATTATTTATAATGAAAAATTTATTGTTACAAAGAGGTAAATTGAAGGCTTAGCACTGAACCTCATGACCTGCTTTGAAGACTTCTGGTGCAGAAATTTCCAGATCACTTGCTCTCCCTCACAGTCACTAAGATACCCTGACCAGCCCTAACTAAGTCTGGGATGATTGCTCCACCCACAGGTGGGAGAGAGCAGGGTGAGACAGAAATTGACCTGAGTCTAGCATTGATTAACCTGAAAGATCCACCTTGGGAAACAGTGAGGTCAAAGTTTTATCAGTTGATAGAGGCAAAGGCCATGCACAGATTCACTTTCCCTACTCCTTATTGCACACAAATATGTGTTGAGTACCAACTATGGGCTAGGAAGTGGGTGGGTCAAGCTATGTAAAGAACACACATGAACTCCCACTTGAAGAAATTCCTAGCCTAATCCATCAAACATTCAGTTTGATGAAAAAATTATTATTCCAAAGACATAACGTGAGGTGCTCAGAGGAAAATGGTCAAAGAAAGTGGGTGGTGGGATTAGAATCCTTTCTTATTGGCAACCAAACTGAGCCCAACTGTTCAACTCCAGTGTGTGAGTCCCAGCTGCTTCAGAAATATTCCTGAGAGTCTCCATATGCTCCGTGCTGTTATATGATCCAGGTGACTACGCTCTGAGTGGAGCACTGGAGTGGGACTCAGGATAGTATCCTAGTCTGTGAGTGGGGCAGGAAAGACTGTAGAAGGCTGGTTCTGAGATGAAGGATCTAGCAACTTATCCTCTCTGAGTTCAGTGTCTTCCTTGTAAGAAGGCTATTAATCCTTTTCCCAGTTACTCTTGAGTGCAGCTCATTCTTTCAGTCTTTCAACAATTTCAAGAAAATTTCTCAGCCTCACTGTCTTGTGAGTAAATGAAGAAAATGACATCAGTATAGGAAAGTGGGATAAAGCTGTAGTGGAGCAATGAAATGTCCACCAGGTGAGGAAAACACTAAGAAGAACAGGGTGTCAGGGAAGGAATAGGAGGCCACCTGAGGGTGGATGGCCTCTGGAAGATCAGTCTCCAACACACCATGGAGAATTAGGGAAGATTCACATCTTGAAGACCCTTACTCTCACTTCTCATAATTCTCCAAGATCAAACCAAACATGCAGGATTCAGAGAGTAAAGCACAAGATACTTTAGGAAGAATCCGGGGGAAGCTGGCTCTCCCAGCAGCTGCAAGGTTCCTTCTGGCCTGACCCCTTCACTCATCCACATGGTTTTTTTCCACCACCTCCTTCCTTGCCTGACATCATGACGGGTGATTCATTAATCAAGAAGGGGCAGAGTTCTTCTCTTTGTCCTCTGATCCTGTGTCCTCTCAGAACCCAAGGGCAGAGGAGCATTTTAATACTCACACCACATTTCTCTCAACTTTTTCTTCATTCCCCTCATTCCTTTCCATTCTTAGGTCTTCTTTAGAGTAGTGAGCACTTAGTGTTCAGGGTAATGATCAAATCTTTACCTGCTTTCTTTCCCAACAAGCCTAAAAACAGTTTTTAAAAACAAAACATCTCATAGTACAGATGGGAAACCTAAGGAAGAAAGGGCTTAGCTTCTTGCCCAGGTTCAACCAGCTGGTCCAAAGCACAGCCAGGATTCTATCCCAGGCCATTGAGACCCAAAGACTTTGCTGTTGACCCTTAAAGTGAATTTAATAATTAGCTGGAGGGACAATTCTAGGGCATGCCCCAACATTGCAGGGAGTATTTCTTGTCCACCATGTTCATTCAGTGTTTCCATGTAGCACAGGGCAGATGATCTACTCCACATATTGGCACAAATGCAAGATTCTCTACACAAGGACCCTTTGTGAGAAGGTACAGGGCCAACCATGAGGCTAGATCCTTGTCACTGAAAATTATTCTGATGGAAAATTTAGCAGGATATGAGCAATGATTACAAAATAAGTGACAAGAGCAGAATGTGCGGTGTGATCTGATGTGTCAGTCAAACTGTGTTTGGCATGTGAAGATTTCTTACCAGTAAATATTTTTGCAATCTTTTTTCTTTATGTAAACCCCAACCAAAGACTCCTAGAGGGTTGTAACTAGACATTGTATTTCCTGATTTTCCCCATAGCATGAGGAAGAGACCCGCACATACTGATGATGCCCAGTTAATACTTTCTGATTTGATGAGTGAGAGAGGGAGTAACTTAGGACTCATCATCCTTCTCATTCTTTCAGTCTTTCAACAAATTTAATGTTTGGATGCCACATTTTAAAATATAAGTTGATATTTCTTAATGTTTCTGGGTGATACCTGGTTTCAGTTTAAAAGTGAAGGTAAGCAGAGGAAGAGGCCATGGATCCTGAGGTGGCAGCTTGGAACAGGTACTCTTGTGCATGGTTTACCCCAGGCCCTTCCTACTTTCAGAACTCTCATAAAGTTGAGTTTGATGGTGATGCCATTTTATATTTCTCACAATTACTCATATACGAAGGCTGAATATTCCAGCCAAACACTTTTGAAACCTAAATGTTTGCTACTTTTCTCAACTGATGAAAGGCACGAAAAGAACTCTCATGTTTTTGTTTTTGTTTCTGTTTTTATCAGCTGGGGATGTTCTGTACCTCCTCTTCTCCCTGGCATGACAGACAGAGCTCGTCTGAGAAAGTGAGGTTCCTTCACCTCAGCACCCTGCACAGTGCTGGTACACAGAGAAGCTTCACAAATATCTGTACAGTGCTTAGACTTTGCAAAGCATACCTGTGCCTCAGTTTACCAGGTATTGCTAATGTTATTCTACAGACAAGAGAACTAGTGCACACAGACACTAATTGATTTTCTCAAAGTCACAAAAGAAGTGTCAGAGTCAAGGGCATCATATCAAATCTAACTCCTCATTTTCTACTACTTGAGTTTATTTATTTAGTTTAGCACCAGCAGCATGTTAAGCATGGAGACAAGGGCTTTCATTTATTTTCTTTCTTCATTCTGCTGATATCCTGTCAAGGAGCACACTCACCCTGCCCTGACCTCACAAACTCATCTCAGGTGTCTGTCTCATCATGTGCTAAAGTCTGGCTGGGCACAAATCATGAGCCACTGAAGCAGGAACAAACTTTATTTTTGAACTCCACCAGCAACTCCTCCCGAACGCCACGCGGCTCATCCAGGAACCAGCCACTGGAAATATCTCCTCCGGAAATCCCTCCTCCTGCACTTCTCCAACCAATGGGAACTCCCCGGGAATCCCCGGGAATCCCCGGGAATCCCCACGAGAACTCCAAAGTAGCATGAGAACTCAAAAGTAGCATCCAAGGCAGATAGTAATGCCTTGCCTGTCAATCAATACTGTTGGCAAATTGCCAGGGGCCATACAGACTAGGCCATGGCTCTCAGCATCTCCCCCTTCTATTTAATTAAACAACAAGCAATGTGGCTTAGGGACCGTGCTTGTTAGGTTGTCCAATACAACATATGGTTCTTACCCGTCATTGGATGAGCTGACCTCTAGGCATCAGCCTCCTGTCTTAGGTTGGTACCACTGCAATTGGATCATACCCGTTACTGACTACCAGTCCAGCATACAGCCATACTTGTGGATAGGCCTTTGCACCAGTGGGCGGGGGGGGGGGGGGTGAGGTTCTTTGCCTCACCTCTGTTGGCCCCCAAATTTGACCTTGGTGCCAGTGCTGGGCTGAGGTTCTTTGCCTCACCTCTGTTGGCCCCCAAATTTTAGACCATCACTAGTAGAAGGGAGGAGGATGCAAAATGCCATGACACTAAGCCAATTGAGGGCTCCTTTGAAAAATTGTACCACCGGTGACACCATCAGCAAAGATACTCCAGCACTACCACATTTCGATGCAGCAACAGATAGTTCACAATGCATACAAGTGATACATAGTCCAGGCAAGTTCTGCAAGCAGTTCAAAGCAGAGGAATCCATCAATATGTCCATTTCCTCCCAAAGTAAATTGACTTCTTGACTGAGCATCACTTGTTGAGTTATTATTCATTGATGCATCAGTTTATACAGTTTCTTGTGATAACTATCGAAGAAGCTGTAGTTTGGTTTTATCTTTGTCTTCACAGGCACTGGGATGAAGATAGGAATTCTGGCAATGATGTTAAAAAATTATGTAACATTCCAACAGGTACTAAGAAAACAATTTTCTGAACAATTTACATTATCCTGAACAGAATTATTAAATATAATGAAAAGGAAAGGTGAAAGTAAACAAACAGATCTGTTAACCTTCTTATTTGTACACATATTAAAACAATCCTCAACAGCTGTTTACCCAATTTAAATTAAACCATTTCAATCACGTGAATAAAAAAAAATTTGGATCCATTTTTTCATGAGTGCTCCTCATATATGAATATATGAACATATGCACATACAGACATACAACACAAAACAGAAGTGTGCACACATAACATAATATATACAACACATAACATAATAGTAAAGGCCTTGTAGTTTACACAGGTGAAATCTCCATTGCAATGTTTAAAACTCCACAGTCAAAAAATAAAACTGATCAGAAAAACATTAACCTAGGTCTGTATGAGCTCAAAAAATAAAATAGAACTTTATGATGTGGGAAAAGGCAATAATAAAATAGATATTGAAAAAAGCATCCTGGTTAATCACTGTCGCAGATGTAAGAATAGCCAAGCTGGAACTCTGGATATCACCTGTAATGGATTTGAATCAAATCATCTTCTTTTTGGTCTGTAGAAATCGCTTTGGTTAGTCTCTCTGGAATCCAAATCAGCTGTTGTTCTCCCTGTGGAAACACACAAACACAACCCCAACTCCAGGCAATCACTGGGTCAGGACCTTTCCATTGTCCTGTTAGAATATCCTTCCAAAGTACCTTAGGCTTATGTACATTTTTTGGACACATATACCTTTCCGCAGCACTAAGCCCTGATGAATCCAAATTTAAAAAGTTTAGAGTAAAAAGGGTTATTTTAAGTTTATCTTTGGGGGATATATACCCCTTCCCAATTTCCTCTTTTTGCTTTAATAAGTACATTTTAATAGTTTGATGAGCTCTTTCAACTATGCCTTGTTCCTGTGGATTATATGGGATTCCTGTTATATGAGTAATACCAAATGATGAGTAAAATTGTTTAAAAGAGGTAGAAGTATAACCAGGACCATTATCTGTTTTTAACTGTTTTGGAATGCCCACAGGGGCAAAATTTTGTAAGCAATGAGTTATAATATCTTTAGTTTTTTCTCCGGCATGAAGGGAGCCCATCAAAAATCCGGAAGAAGTATCAACTGTAACATGCAAATATTTTAATTTTCCAAATTCTGGCAAGTGTTTGACATCCATCTGCCAAATATGGTTAGGTATCAATCCTCTAGGATTGATTCCAAGATTAACTTGTGGTAAAAAGGTCACACAATTTTGACATTGTTTTATTATTTTTCTAGCTTGTTACTTAGTTATTTTAAAACACTTTTGTAAAGTATTAGCATTGACATGGAACTTTTTATGAAAATTTGTTGCTTCTTCTAGTGTAGAGAAAATATGTATGTCATGTGTAGTTTTATCTGCTAAATCATTGCCCAAACTAGGGGCTCCAGGCAATCCTGTATGTGCTCTGATATGTCCTATAAAGAATGGATCTCTTCTGTCCCAGATTAGACTTTGAATAGTGGAAAACAAAGAGAAAACAATAGAGGAAGGAGAAATCCTACCAGCATCTTCAAGGGATACTATAGCATTAACTATATACTGACTATCAGAAAACAAATTAAATACAGAATCTTTAAACATCACAAAAGCTTTTAAAACTGCATTAAGCTCTACCTTTTGAGCTGATTGTTTGGGTACTAAAAATGTAAAAGTTTTATCAGGGGTAACTACTGCTGCTGTACCCTTATTTGACCCATCAATGAATACATTTGGAGCATTCATGGTAGGGGTTTTTCTGTCATTTTTGGAAAAACTTCAGGATGTGAAGACCAAAAAGACAACAAAGGATTAGATGGTAAGTGGTTATCAAATGGAACATTAGATTTACACATGATTTTTGCCCAAGTATTTAACTCATTAGCTAACTCATCAATTTGATCCATAGTATATGGAGTAATAATTTTATTGGGAGAAATTCCAAACACTCCCTTTGCTGCTTTTATTCCTTTGAGTATTAATTGTCCTACAGCCTCAGGATACCTAGTAAGAATAGTGATAGGAGAATAAGATAAATGTATCCACAATAATGGACCTTCTTGCCAAAATACTCCTGTAGGAATATTTTTGTTGGTATTACAATAAATAATAAAGGCAAACATATCAATTCTATCCAAATGCATATTTTCCATATATGTTTCAATAATTTTTAATGCCTTTCTTGCTTCAGGCATTAATATGCGGGGTGAATTTGGATCTGATGGACCTTTTAGGATATCAAATAAAGGTCCCAACTCTCCTGTTTGTATGCCTAGATAAGGCCTTATCCAATTTATGTCTCCTAATAACTTTTGAAAGTCCTTAAGTGATTTGAGCTGATCTACTCGTATTTGAATTTTTGGTGGACGGACCACGGTTGAGGATAATAGAACTCCTAAATAATTAATTGGAAAATTTACTTGTACTTTATCTATTGCTATCTCTAGATTATAATTTTTTAATAAATTTGTAAGTTGGCATAACATTCTAGCAATGTGTTTTTATCTTTATGTGCTAACAATACATCGTCCATATAGTGAAATATTTGTAGTTCAGGATTTTGATTTCTAAGTGGCTGGATTGCATTTTTAACATAAATTTGACACATAGTTGGGCTGTTAGCCATCCCTTGAGGGAGTACTTTCCATTCATATCTCTGATCAAGACCTTCATGATTCAGTGCAGGGATAGTAAATGCAAAACGTGGACTATCCTCAGGATGAATTGGAATTGAAAAAAAAAACAATCTTTAATATCTATAACTAAAACGTACCAGGTTTTTGGCAAAGCAGACAGTTGAGGAATCCCTGATTGAGCAAGTCCCATAATAACCATCTCATTATTAATGGCTCTTAAATCTTGCAATAATCTCCATTTACCAGATTTCTTTTGAATAACAAAAATGGGAGTATTATAGGGAGATACGGAAGGTTGTATATGTCCCTCTGCTAATTGTTGTTTGACCAGGTCATGGGCTGCTTGTATCTTTTCTTTAGTCAGGGGCCACTGAGAAACCCATACTGCTCTTTCTGATTTCCAAGTAATTTTTATTGCCTCAGTGACCCCTTCTGAAAACCCAGTCCATGTCTATTTATTCCTTGATCTATGTGAATTGGTGCTGCTATACCTGTTCTCCTAATCTTTTTTCTTTCCTGAAACCTTGTCTAGCCCTAATAGTGGGCGCATTTGGATTGATGTTATTTGTTAATGTCAAACCTAATTGATCTAGACATCTTGTCCCCATAAATTTATAGGAAGATGATCCAGTACATATGGCTGTATAGTTCCTTCACATCCTTCAGGATCCTTCCAATCTAATACCATTGCACTTCTATGGGGATTAGTTGCCATTCCTAGGCCTCGAAGCATTTGAGTGGCTTGTTGTAACAGCCAATGTTTTGGCCATTCTTGACGAGATATGATGCTAAGGTCTGCACCTTTATCCAGTTTCCCATTAAATTCATGTCCCTGAATATTTAGTTTTAGCATTGGGCGAGAATCTAAATTTAAAGACAGCATAGCCCAATCTACACCTGTGGAGCCTAATCCCCTGGAACTTCTTTCTATACTACTACTGGAAAATTTATCATGTAGGCTGGGTATTATTAATAACTGTGCTATTCTATCTCCTGGTGAAATTACTGATATACCCATTGGAGAACTAGCTATAATTTTTATTTCACCTCCATAATCGGGATCAATTACCCCAGGACTTATCATAAGTCCTTTTAGAGTAGAAGAACTGAGTCCTAACAATAAGCCTACTGTTCCTTGGGGAAAAGGTCCTTTTACTCCTGTGGGAATGATTTGAACTCCCATCTCTGGAGTTAGTACTGCTCTGGTGGAGGCGCAGATGTCCAACCCTGCACTCCCTCTGGTTCATCTGATGAGAGATCTGATGGATAATGCGTCCTGGGCACTACCCTGATGGTGTTGCTGGGTTCCTCCTTGGTGTTTCTGGGTTCCTCCAGTGCCCTGTATATTTGTGGTCGTGGGCCCCGGAGCATTGGGCCCTCCTGTCTGTTTTTTGGCAATGGAGTCCGATGCCTTTCTCCACGATATCGTGGGTAAACACCTGGTCCTTGTCCATTTTTTGATAACGGAGTACCCTCTATGGTGGTTTGAGAATGGCACTCATTAGCCCAATGTCTCCCTCTATGGCATCATGCGCAAATACCCGGTATTCTACTCCTTTGATACCTAGCTTTGTTAAACCCTCCTCCTAGTGGGGCAATTCCTTTTAAAATGTCCTGTTTGTTCACAATTGTAGCATGTTTTTGGCCTGGCATCTAAAGCTTGTTGTACTGCAGCTGCCAAGACTTGCCCTTGTTCATTAATGTCTCTACATAATTTAATATATGTGTTTAAATCTCCATGTTTCCATGGTCTAATGACCTCTCTGCACCAACGATTTGCTTGCTCATAAGCCAGTTGTTTAATTAATGGCATTGCTTGTTCTGTATCCCCAAAAACTCTGGTAGCTGTTTGAATAAGCCTATCTACAAATTCAGCGTAAGGTTCATTAGCTCCCTGTATTACCTGAGATAATTGACCTTGTAAATCTCCATGTCCTTGTAAAGTCTTCCATGCCCTAACTGCATCTGCAGCAATTTGTGCATATATAGCAGGATCATATTCAATTTGTTGCCATTGACCGTCATAAGGTCCTTTTCCTAACAACATATCTAGATTTCTTTGAGGGTAACCGGCTGCTGCATTTCGCCTAGCCGTCTCCATGCAAAATTCCTCATTGGCAACCTTCCATAACAAATATTGTCCTCCATTTAGCACAGATTTACACATACTAGCCCAATCTGCTGGCGTCATGTCCAAGTTGGTAATGGATTTGACCATGCTTACAGTGAAGGGTGCTTGAGGACCATGGGTTGTTACAGCCTCCTTTAACTGCTTCACTATTTTGAAATCTAAAGCACGGTGAATTCGCTGCCCTCCTGCCTGCTCAAGGGCATGCTAATCTTTGAGGTCCAGTCTCAGGATCCCATCTGTCAACTACGGGGGTTAAAGGCCACTCAGCTGTCTCCATAGGTGGAGCTGTTGGTTGAATTACAGCCCTCTGGTGATAGAACGGTTTAGTAGCAGCTTCCTGTTGTAGCTTTTTCCCTAATAGCTGTTTCTCCTCTAAGCTTTCTTCCTTTAAATTTTCTTCCTCTGTCTGACTAGCTCAAGAGACCTTCTCTTTTGCTTGATCTAAAATGTCTTTCTCCATGGTCTGAACCTCTAACAATTTACTGAACATTCTTTCAGTTTGTTTTTTACTAATTTCTAATCTATTATAAAGATAATGCGACCCAATAAGATAATACAAAACAAAACTGAAACAGAATGAAACAAAAACGGAACAAAAAATCGTTGTATCAATTTTCCTATTTTCTTGACATGTGCATTTGTGGTCTATTTCTATCTCTTCCTCAGGGGTGAACAACTTCAAACCTTGAGCCAACCATATTTCCCAGTTTGCCTGAGAAAGTTCTAGGGATAGGCAGCTTGAAACAAAATCAAAACAAATCAAAACAAGAACACATTGTTTTTTAAAATGGTCACCCATTCTCTCACCTTTCCTTAGGAGCGAGCAATTTCACTTACCCCCAAGCTTCAGGCACTCCCCATATGGGCCACCAAATGCCGCAGTCTGGCTGGGCAAAAATCAAGAGCCACTGAAGCAGGAACAAACTTTATTTTTGAACTCCACCAGCAACTCCTCCCGAATGCCATGTGGCTTGTCCAGGAACCAGCCACCGGAAATATCTCCTCCGGAAATCCCTCCTCCTGCACTTCTCCTACCAATGGGAACTCCCGGGGAATCCCCGGGAATCCCCACAAGAACTCCAAAGTAGCGCAAGAACTCAAAAGTAGCAGCCGAGGCAGATAGTAACTGTTGGCAAAATGCCAGGGGCCATACAGACTCAGCCATGGCTCTCAGCAATCATGGGGCTACTTTTTGAGATACCATGGTTTGTCCCACTTTAGAGCCTTTGAACTTGTTGTTCCTCCCCCCACAGTGTACATGCCTTACTCTTCACACAGCCAGATACTTACCCTCCTTCCAGGCTCATGTCAAATGCCCTCTCCAACAAGAAGCCTTCCCCAGTTGGCTTCCCAAGCGGGTCTTCCCTATTGGCCTCTTAGCAACACTTTCTTTATTTCCTTCCTAAACTTCCTCTTTTCTGTGATAATTGCACTGTCATTTATTTGTGCAATACTATCTATGTTCTGGGCAGCAGACGACAGCTTTTCCATCTCCTTTCATCTTAGTGACACCCTGTCGTGGAGTACACAGAACCCTCCCTTGGTCTTTTTTTTTATTTAAGGGAGAGTGAGAGAGGTAGAGAGAAAGAGAATTTTTTTAAAATATTTATTTTTTAGTATTTGACGGACACAACATCTTTGTTTGTATGTGGTGCTGAGGATCGAACCCGGGCTGCACGCATGCCAGGCGAGCGCGCTACTGCTTGAGCCACATCCCCAGCCCTCCCTTGGTCTTTCCAACCTCTTCTCAGATGATTGTCTCCTCATGGGCAGCTCCTAAAAGACATCAAGAGCCTTCCCACCTGAGAGATCCTTTGTATTTACTTCCCTGCCCCAGAGTGTTCTTCCATTACTCTTCACCCCCTCAGACCGTATCATCCTTCCAGGTTCACTTAAACATCCTCTCCAACTAGAAGCCTTCCCATATTGCCCTGTTCAAGCAGGTCCTCTCTGGTGACAGCATCTTTATTTCCTTTCTGCACTTTCTGCCGTCTGTGAAAATTATACTTAACTGTCTACTTGCCTATTTTCCCTCTTCTGCCTAAAATTAAAGGGAAGGACCTCATCTTTCTTGTCCCTCTGAAATGGCTATGCCTAAGCTCTGCACAAGTAGGTTTTCACACTATGAAGGTCATAGAATATCAAAGGGAGGAGTGAACATCATCCACTGGCTTTGCCTTATCTTCTGGGGAAAATAGGTGGAGGATCTCTTCAATTAAATCTGTGAAATTCGAAAGAAAGAAATTGAAGAAGACCTTGGAAGATTGGAAGATCTCCCATATTCTTGGATAAGCAGAATTAATATTGTCAAAGGCAGATGATGAGACAAGCTTCGTGTATTAATGTTCTGTGATCTGTGTTTTACTCAGAACTTTCTTGGCATAGTTGGAGCTCAGGGTATACATGGGAGCAAGATAAAAAGTGAACTGGAACATATATAAGTTGTATAGGTTGTATAGGTTGCCTGGTTCCTCATAGGCTGTGGGCCTGCTTCTATCACAGGATTACACATGTTCTGAGAAACAATGCGTTAACAAGTAATTATAAAATATGGCCTCAGGGGAGCATGGAACAAGGTTGCCACAGGGCCAGTCCTCGTGGCCTTTCTACTTACAAGCCATATGGCCCTGAGCAAGTTATCTAACCTCTCTAAGAGCAGGGTTCCTTATCTGTCAAGGAGATTGCCAATTTACTAGTTTTTAAGTGCTTCATTTAGCACTTAAATTGATGTACACTGGGAATAAATGCTATTCAAATAAGTGTTATTTTCTTAATATATTCTTTATTTGTTTTGTTTTTCAGTCCTACTCCTCCCTGCCCCGATCCTCCTCCTCAACTCTACTAGTATCTGTTCTTTTTCTGGGGGGCAGAGAGTACCAGGGATTGAAGTCAGGGACAATCAACCACTCAGCCACATCCCCAGCCCTATTTTGTATTTCATTTAGCACCTCGATTTTGCTGAGGCTGGCTTTGAACTCGAAATTCTCCTGCCTCAGCCTCCCGAGCTATTGTGATTATAGTCATGTGCCACCATGCCTGGCAGTACCTCTTCTTAACATATTATTATCTATTGATATAAATTTAATAATATAACCACACATCTAATATAAAATTTAAATATAACAGAGTTTTAAGATTAAAGTGTCCAGCATGTATTTTATCATTTTGTTTATAAACTTTAAAAAAAAAATTGTATGGGCTGGAGATGTGGCTCAAGTGATAACGTGCTCACCTGGCATGCACGGGGCACTGGGTTCAATCCTCAGCACCACATAAAAATAAAATAAAATAAAGATGTTGTGTCCACCAAAAACTGAAAAATAAATATTAAAAAAATTCTCTCTCTCTCTTTCTCTTAAAAAAATATAAATAAATAAATTTGTAAAAATGCCATACCACCAAAAGCATTATACAGAGTCAATGTAAACCCATGAAAATACCAATAACATTCTTCACAGAACTAGAAAAAGCACACTAAAATTCATTTGGAAACATAAGAGAACCAGAGTAGCCAAAGCAATCCTTATCCTTAGCAAAAAAATAAATAAAAATAAAATAAAATTTAAAATATATATATATATATATATATTAAAGCAGGAGGCTTCAAAACCGGACCTTATACTAGAAAAAGGTGCCAAAAACATACATTGGAGAAAACATACACTTTCTAACAAATGATGCTTGGAAAACTGGAAATTCTTATGGTAGTAGACTGAAATTTAACCCCTATCCCTCACCCTTCACAAAACTCAACTCAAAAGTGGATCAAAGACCCAGGAACTAGGCCAGAAACACTGCATCTGCTAAAACAAAATGTAGGCCCACCATTCTGACATGTTGACACAGAAGCCAACTTCCTTAATGAGACTCCTCAAGTACAAGAAATAAAATAAAAATTAATAAGCGGAATGACATCAAATTAAAAAACTTGTGCCCAGAAAAGGAATCAAGACTGTGAAGAGAGATCCCACATAATGGAATATCTTTGCCACCTGCTCCTCAGATAGGGTATTAATATTGAGAATATACAACTAAAAAACTTAACACCAAAATACCAAATAACCCAATTAATTCATGGGTAAAAGAACTAGAGACATTTCTCAACTGAAGAAATACAAATTGTCAATAAATACATGGAAAAATATTTTATATCTCTAGCAATCAGGGAAAATAAATCTAAATTACTTTGAGATTTCATCTCATTCCATTCAGAATGGCAATTATCAAGACTAATAATAAATGTTGGCAAGAATTTGGGAAAAAGGTGTACTTATACATTGTTGATGGGACTGCTAATTAATGCAACCACCCTAGAAAATGGTATGGAGTATATATCCAAAAGATTTAACATCAGCATACTACAGTGATGTAGCCACATCAATGTTTATAGTAGCACGATTCACAAAAAGCTAAGCTGTTTCCATAAACAACCTAGGTGCCCTTGCCCTTCAACAGATGAATGGATAAAAAAAACTGTGATACACACACACACACACACACACATGAAGTATCACTTAGCCATTAAGAAGAATGTCTTAATGACATTTGCCAGTAAATGGATGAGTCTGGAGCCTATCATGCTAAGTGAAATAAGCCAGTCCCCAAAAGCCAAAAGTCAAATGTTTTCACTGATATGTGGAAGCTAACCCACAGTAAGGGGGGTTGGAGAAGAATGGAAGTTCAAGTAGATTAGACAAAGGCAATGAAGGGAAGGGCAGGAGAATAGGAAAAGGAAAGACAGTGGAATACATCTGAAATAATTTTCCTATGTCTATTTATGAATACAACACAGTGAATCCCACAAGAATGGGGTCCTATTAAAATAAGATATATTCCATACTTACATAAATATATCAAAATGAATTCTACTGTCTTGTATAACTAAAAAAAACCATTTTTTTAATAAAGGCACCATTCAGAGTTGTTAGGTTATACAGCAAATCTTTATTTGCAAATTTAGTAAGTTTATGGAGATGTATATAAATGACAACTTGCCGAGGGTGGAATATGATGTTTATGATTCACCCTAGCAAGGCTGAATTGCTCACTTATTCAATTAAATGCTGAAGGTTGATCAGTTGAAGGTAGATCCAGGTCAATTATCTCTGCCATTGGAGCTCGATGCTGGGAGCCATCAGCCAAGTAGGTATGACAATTTCCTTGCCAGCGTACCCCCATGTTTCTTTAGTGGAAGGACTCATGGAAATAGGACATTTTGCAGCGACATTGCATGTAAGGTGACCTTGCTCAAGGACCAGGGCGGATCCGTGTTTAGGGTGTTCCCGGTTTAGCATAATACGAGATTAGGGTGTTCCCCATTTAGAATAGGGCGTATCCTGCTGCCTGAGTTCCTCTTGAGTTCTTAGGGTCAGACAGTATATTTGGGAGACAGAAGCCCAGTGGAGTGGTGGATTTGGGCAGAAAACGTGGATTTCCCCAGAACGTGTTTGTAGACGGCCGATGTGAGTTCGGGAATAAAGAATTGCTGTTTGAATCTACAAGCTGTGTGGATGCTCGTGATTTATGCTCAGCCAGAGACTGCGGCAGCTCACCATTGGGAACTCTGAAGAGGGGTGGGTGTTGAACACCAAAGTATTCCGGGCATGATGGGTTCTTGTGCTGTCTTCCAGAATAATCAGGCACATGGACAGTGTAACAGGACCAAGGCTCTTCACTGGAGGCTTCTGCGGAAGCAAGAGGGAGATGTAGTGTTGACCAAGAGTGTCAGGCTGGCTCAAAGGACAAAGGTGTTCAACTTGGATGGCATCTGGAAGGTAGGCAGGAACCCATTCCCTTGATTTTATCCCATGGAGGGGCGGGGTAATTGCACCCACGTTTGTCTTCATCAAGCCTCTTCAAGCCATGCCTGCCTCATTGGCATCTTAGACTCCTCTTGGGGTGTGGTTTTTATCATGCTAATAAGGTGAAGATAACTTCAGGTTACTTTAGCGAGTATGCTACACAGGTGTTGCCCCCTCACCACCATCTGGGGAGGCACCAAATATCATTTTCAGAACAGGGCAGACTGTCATTCTGGGTTTGATTTTGCCGTCCTTGTTCCTTCTGCCTCAGGAGGCTGAGCTGACTTCCCAGCCTCCCATCTCCTGGAGATTGCTTCATTCCGTAGCCCTGAAGACTGGGCCACTTTTTGACTCCTAATTTTCTGTTATGTCTGTTCACCTCAGCAGACTGAAAACTAGCTTGCCTGTCTCAGAATCAGGTTAGTCACTGAGGAGCGACGTGGGATGGAGAAGTCTGCTCAGTGAAGGCTAACGAGAGGATGGGAACATTTCAGCTAAGGCTTGACACAGTGTGTGCAGAGAGGCAGTTTTTAAGTCCCAAGAAGAGGTTTGGGGAGTCAGGATGATCCCTAAAATGGTCATAAATTATCTTTAGTGTAATTTTTCACAAGAAAGAACCACAATAACTGGCTGGACTCCCCAAAGGGAGGTTGTCCACGTGTGCCTAAGCTTAATCATTATCCACACATGTGAGCAACCAAAATGAAAACAAAATAAAGGTGCTCCCAGAAATTTAAAATTAGGCATGAAGATCAAAACAACTATGAAATTATGCACCAGAACACTGTAAATGCCCCTTCTCTCCACCACCACCCCATCCATCCACCCCACACCCCCGCCTTTCTTTCTTTCTTCTTTGCTTTGTTTCTATATGTTTGGGGACCAGATTGAACCTAAGGATGCTTAAACACTGAGCCACATCCCAATCCCTTTTAATTTTTTTTTTTTGAGGCAGGGTCTCACTAGGGCCTCATTAAGTTGCTGAGGCTGGCTTTGAACTTGTGATTCTCCTCCCAAGACACTGGGATTAACGGCATGTACCACCACATCTGGCTCCTTTGCAATCTTTAATCTACTTTTTCTAGTTTTATTTTTGGCTTTATAAAATTTCCCATTCTATAGCCTTGAGTGGAAGCTTATAATATCTGTCTTTTTGTGGCTGGCTCATTTCGCTGAGCAGACTCTTATCAAGGCCATTCATGCTACACCATACATCAGATTTCATTCCTTTTTATAACTCAATAATATCTTATTGTATGTATAGGCTGTATGTTTGGTATCCATTCATTTTTTGATAGACACTCAAGTGTACTCCACCTTATGACTCTTATGAACAATGCTTCTATGAATACTGACTTACCAATATCTATTTTAGTGCCCATTTTCAATTATTTAGGATAAATACCTGGTAGTGGAATTGCTGAAACCTACAGTAATTCTTTTTATAACCTTCTTTCTTCCTAATTGTTTCTATCTTGTTTCCTAATTGGTTATACCAGCTCACCTTTACCTGTAATGGGTAAGAGTTCCATAAGAGTTGTGCACATTCTGTCCAAAATTTCTTATTCTCCTTAAAAATTAATTTAATGCACCCTAAGGGGTGTCTTATTATAGGTTTGATTTACATCATTAGTTTAACAACAAGCGATGTTGAGCATCCTGTCCTTTTAATGGCCATATACCCATATTATTCAGAGGAAGTGTCTATTGAAGTTCTGGTCCTATTTTTTTTTTCATGGGATGGTTGTGTTTTTTGTTGTTAAATTGGGGTTCTTCATATATCTTCATTTGACTTAAAAACATTTTCTGCCCTTCTGTGGGCTCTCTTAACTCTCCAATCCATTTTGGTTATTTTATGTGTATGGAAGAGGTAGGAACCCAAGTCGCTCATTACATGTGGACATTCAGATTTCTCCCTCTTGCCCACCTTCTCCTGCTCTTGGGTCAGGGTCAGGTCTCCACCTCTGGGACTCAGACATTGTCACTTGCTCTCCTGTGCAGCTCCTCCTACTTCCACGGGACTGAGTGTCATAATGGTAATTAGCTCCCCTTTGTCCTCTGCTCTCTGAGTATGGCCAGCATGAGCCCCCCTATCCCACCTGATGCCTGAAGACTGCCATCCAGCCTGTCCAGGACACTCCCATCTCACTCTCCTTGCTTCATCCTTGAACCAGGCAGTTCATGTTCAATCTGCCCTCTCTGGTTCCTTCTTAGTGCAGGGACATGAGAAGCCCGGGAAGAGTATAGGGAACAGATACAAGAAGTAGAACCCAGGTAAGAAGCCTTAGCACCCAGGCAATCACCAGATGTCAGCATGGTCAGTGAAGCCTTCCTCCCTCAGGATGGCCATTCAGGTTTCAGTTACCACCAACTGGCCCTCCTTCTCAGCTCAAGTCTCTAACTTAATATTATTTAGAAAAAATCTACAGTGAGGAACACTAGTCCTTGGATAGAATTTTTTAAAATTGATTTCATTTTTTAAATACATGACATCGGAATGCATTACAATTCTTATTACACATATAGAGCACAATTTTTCATATCTCTGTTTGTATACAAAGTATATTCACACCAATTCATGTCTTCATTCATGTACTTTGGGTAATGATGTCTATAACATTCCACCATCATTTGAAACCCTATGCCCCCTCCCTTCCCCTCCCACCCCTCTGCCCTATCTAGAGTTCGTCTATTCCTCCCATGCTCCCCTCCCTACCCCACTGTGAGTCAGTCACCTTATATTAGAGAAAGCAGTTGGCATTTGTTGTTTTGGGGATCAGCTAACTTCACTTAGCATTATCTTCTCCAACGTCATCCATTTACCTGAAAATGTCATGATTTTATTCTCTTTTATTGCTGAGTAATATTCCATTGTGTATATATATGCCACTTTTTTAATCCATTCATCTACTGAAGGGCATCTAGATTGGTTCCATATTTTAGCTATTGTGAATTGTGCTGCTATAAACATTGATGTGGCTGTGTCCCTGTGGTGTGCTATTTTTAAGTCCTTTGGGTATAGACCGAGGAGAGGAATAGCTGGGTCAAAAGGTGGCTCCGTTCCCAGTTTTCCAAGGAATCTCCATACTGCTTTCCATATTGGCTGCACCAATTTGCAGTCCCACCAGCAATATATGAGTGTGCCTTTTTCCCCACATCCTCGCCAACACTAATTGTTGTTTGAATTCTGCTTTCTTTCCCTAACAAGTATGAACTTTCCCTTCTGAATTTCTAGGGAAGAGACCTTGTCAAAAAGCTGAGGTTACATGAAGCCCTCATAAAGCCCAGTGGGCAGGTGTGGGGCATCAGGGATCCTATGAACAAGGTGACCTGGAGTCGGTGGGCTGCATCTGGTGAGGCAGGCTCCTGGCTCCACAAAGCAGATCTCATCTCCTCCTCCTTCCTCTGTAGTGACCTGTCTCTTCTCTTTTCCCAATTGTCCATCTTTTTCCTCCATCTTCTTCCAAGGGAAGATAGGCAATTCATCCAACTTTGTGAATTTTTTTTTCAACTTCATGAATGTTGTTGCAGGAGGGAGGGAAATTGAAGAGGTTTGGGTAAGAGGCGTACAAGAGAGACACAGATATAAAAATTGGGTGATAGGAAGGAATGTGTTAGGCTGAATATGGCTCACACAATGTACACATTCTCAACCTGGGAGAATGATTATGATGTCCTGTATTATCATAGTGGGCACATTGTAATCACAAAGGTCCTTGTGCTAGAGATTTAATGTGAGGACAGAAGTAGAGAGATTTAAAGGTGTTGCAGCATTTGAATATTGACCATGGGTCCTGAAGCCCAGCGAAGCAGCTCTAAGTAATGGAAATGACAAAAGGAAGAGACACACTACTGCCCTGGGTATGTAGTAACAGCACAATTACCTTGGTTGCATCTCAAGGAAACCCATGTTAGAACTTTGATCTTCAGAACCATAAGGAACTAGATTTCTGTCATGCAAAGCCATTGCGGTTGTTGTCATTTTTTAGAGCAACAGTAGGAAACTCATAGATGGACAAACAAACAGCACAAGGGAAAATGATTGGTAAAGGACAGACAGGGTGGTAGGCAGGCAGGTGACCAGGAGATAGAGATACAGGCAGCAGGGTGAGAGTTATAAAGAGAAACAGGTAGAGAGCCTGGAGTTAGGTGAGAGACAGAGGACCAACAGACAGGAGGACAGGGGGCAGGAGAGCAGGCAGGTGGGAGAAGGGCAGGTAAAAAGATAGAAAGCAAGATGTTGGGGCCACAGTCAGGGACCAGAGCAGGTGACAGGTAGCAGCAGGAGGCCCTCAGAGCTTGTCCTTGGCCTCACCAGTATTATTGGAACTTCTTGAGATGCAGGTGGATCCCACCCATGGGCTTCAGCACAAAGTGTGCCGAGGGGAAAGGAACCTGGTGGAATCTGGCAGCAGCTCAGAGTGGAGCAGGGTCAGGGCCACAGCCACCTTCAGTCATCTCATTCATGGAAAATTGCTTCCAATGCAGTGCCTATGTCAGGCAGGGACAGTGAAAGAGAAGTGGCCTCAGGCCCCATTCTGATCTGGACAGGCATTGGCCCCTAAGTCATAGCCCAGAGCTGGTCATGCAGGGGCTGCTTTATGGGGCCTAGCTAACGCCTTCTTTACAGGCCACTCAGACCTCTACTTCAGACCATTGTTCACAATCTCCAGACCTTTGACAAGGCCTCCCACATTTTTTTGTACTAACCCTGATGCTGTTTCTGCTCTGATGGGCATAGAATCTCTGTGAGCACACCATCGAACTCAGAGGGACAGTGTCCAATCATACGAATCATCGAGAGTTAATTATTGGATAATTCTCTGCTCCACTAAGTTTCTAGTTTATCAGTGTGAAAAACATTTGTAGGGTCACGTGGGTTGGGGGAGGGTACCACATTCCCAGGGATCACCATGTAGTGGGACAAACAAGGACCCAAATTCTCCATCTCAGTCCTCCAAATTGGTGGGAAAGAGGAGTTTTTTGTCAACCTTCGGTCCCCCTCACCTGCACTTCTGGGGTCTCCCTGACTCCCCTTCCCAAACGTTCATACACCATTCCCTTCAACAGGTAGGAGAGTGTCCAAACGGCTCAGCTCCCTCCACATCTGCTGTGAACTGCTGCCTCAACCACGTCTTGTCTCTCCAGTCCCCCTTCCTAGCTCAGCTCCTGCTATTGAAATCACTGAAATTGCCCTCCCTCCACCTCTGCCTGAACATCCTCACCATTCAGATCAGTGTCCAGCTGGCTCTCACCCCTCTGCTGGCAGTCCTTCTCCCTTCCAGGCCCCTAGCTGCCATCCCTGCTTTATTCAAGGACACCATTATGTTTTGGATATGAGGTATCCCCCAGAAGCTCCTGTGTGTGTGTGAGACAATGCAAGAAGATTTAGAGGAGAAATGATTGGGTTTTGAGAGCCTTAACCCAATCAGTGAATTAATCCCATGACAGGATTAACTGAGTGGTGACTGAAGGCAGGTAGGATGTGGCTGGAGGAGGTGGGCATTGAGAGCATGCCTTTGGGGTATATATTTGTATCTGGCGAGTGGAGTCTCTCTCTGTTTCCTGATCATCGTGAGCCACTTCCCTCACCGTACTCTTCAGCCATGATGTTCATCCTCCTCCTGAGCCCCAAGGAATGGAGCCAGCTATCTATGGATGAGACCTCTGAAACCTAAACTTTTTTCTTGTCAGATCTTTTAGTCACAGCAGCAAAAAAGTGATTAAAATAGACACACCACAGTCCAGGGCCTCCAATAGCGCCCGAGACATAAAAGCTTCCATATGCTTCTCAGTGAGTGAATGGAGACTAGGAAAAAAATGAAGAAATCATATCTGCTTCAATGTTGGTGTCTCATCCTGTACAACACCCCTCTACTTTTGTTGCTGAACTTGGATAGAATCCTGTGTCTCTGTGTTTCTATCTTTGAGCACAATATAGCATAGAAAAACATACACTTAACTTCTTTTGTGTTTGAATTAACTTAGTTGCACTTCAAAAATAAATTGAAATGCAGTGGAAAAAAATGAAGGATAAGTATTTCCAGCTAGTAATTGAGCTATCTAATATTCTCCTGCCCTCAAATGGTAGCACCCATGATTTATAGTTAATATGTAAGAGGGAGTTCTCAACTCCAGGAAAAACTTTACCCCAGAGAGATGGATTCTCTAGGATAAAGATAAACCATTTAATACTGGTTCTGTGAAAGTTGGCTTGAAATTGTAGAATTCACAGAATTATTGACTTCTATTAATTATTTAGTAGGTTCATGGTAATGTGTATTTCTCAGGCTGATTCCTGCAGCCTTGGTGGGTTTTCTCAGCAGCTCTTTTGAACTGGTCCTATCCAGGTCAACAGCTATTTCAGGTGTATTTGGGAATACACATGACATGTGCTCTGTGCCAACTAAATAATGGGTTTTCTCCAGAGGCAGATTAGCATCCTCATTCTTGCCAGAGTTCGACTAGGTGGGCCATGTCACTATGGCGTAGAGATCCCTCTCCACCTGCAGAATTTTGCTGACTGGGAAAGTAGATATATATATATAATGAGTAACATGCAGTGAAATATTTTTTGAGCCAGAAGCTAAAACTGTGAGACAACATTCACTGGTGATCAACCTTCTACAATGGGCTGAAAACTCTCACATATATGGCTTCAGTAATAGGACCAGAAAGGCCTGTTTGATTCTTCTAAATATATGGAAATATTTCAATGATAAATCATAGTGGCCAACTAGGGAATTAAACAGAAAAGGTGGTGGGCTACATTGACAAAGTGAGAAAAGAGAGAAATCCATCCTTTGTGACATCTGTAAATTGATAAAAAAGAAACACAGGAAGGTTAGTTTACATGATGAAAACTCATTCTGAAAATCCATACTCCAGCAGTGAGGAAATCACCAAAATATCCTGAAATTTGAAATGTTCACTGGCATGGATTTTAGATGACCATTGGAAAGGCGGGTGGAACAAACTCTCCGTGGTATGCCCTGGAATGCTACTTTGGTACTCAGAGACACCCACATGATGCCTGCTTCCAGCAAACACCAACAACAGTGGCATACTTGAAGATGTCACAAAGAAACATAAGGAATTATAGAGGGATGTGACCATAGGCTCCCTGGTTCTCCATCTCATCCTGCATGACCACATGGAGGACACCTCACCTTAATCCTCCTGAGAAGGCGGGAAAGAGGGGCTGGGTCTAGCAGATCCAGATACAAAAGGGGAAGGGTTAGACATCTGCAGGGAGAGCACCAAGGCCAGGACAGGTAGGGGGTCAAGTCCCTGCCTTCAATGCCCAGAGGTGGGAGAAGGAGGAAGTGTTGGTCCCAGAGAATTCCTCTCCTACCTTCTTCCCAGGGTCCTCTTATCTCTGGCTTTGGCCACACCTTTGGGTTTTGGTGGAGGGTGTAAGTGAAGAGTGTGACTGTGGTACTTGTGAAGCAGACAGGAGACAGTGAGAGACTGATTTTGCCAGTGAGGCCCTGGCCTCTCAGCCAGCAGGAGACCTGCACACAGAAAGAGCCTGGGACCATAAATCATCATCATTTTGATCAAGGTGGTTCGGTTAGAGGGAAACAATATGGGTTTGGCAAAATACCTTGGAATGGAAAAGGAACAGAAAACTACCAACTCAGGAATGAAAAGGAAGCAATTAACAGAGCCTTATGGTTTTCACTAATTAAAAAGACAATGCGCATTCATTAAATGCCTTCCAAGAGCTTTTGGAGAATGTACATTAACTTACCCAATACTCAGAAGCACCTTCCAAGGAAGACATTATTTATTCTCATTTTTCAAATGAGATCCTTGAGTCTCAGAAAATTGATTATTCTGTGTAAGTTTCCATAGCTAGAATGTGGCAGGACTGAGAACAGATGCAATGGTGAATGTTTCAACTGGTGGCTTCCTCCCACAGCAGGGGTGTCATCTCTGGTCATCAGTTGCTTTATTCCATCAACCTTAGGGCTCTTCGGAGACTGCACCACATCTGACTCATGACACAGGATTTCCTGATCTCCCTCATTTCACTTGACACCATAAGAAAAGCCCACTTCTCTTTCTGCCCTTGCTTGTTTCTCTCTCTATCCTCCACATCTTAGGGAATGAAATTTTAGGATAAAGTTTTAGGGACAAATACATAGGTAAACATTCATTTACTGAGCTTTTGCGGAAGTAAAGCTCAGTAATTCATAAGATGCATCCTCATTTCAAAGGAAGACTCCTTTGCCATATCAATAAAGGGAGACCCAGCAAGTTTCAGAACTGGTAAAGCACATTCAAATCCTCCTTGGTCCCTTGGGAGAGTCTAGGTGGGTGAGTCTGGGAAGCACATATTTTTGGGTAAGGAACATCCATCAGGGAAGGTGACAGGTTTTGCTAAGTTCTCTGCTCACAGCTGGTACTGATGGATGGATCCTCAAGGCCTCCTTGATGCACATGATGGCGTAGGGCATCTGGTCCAGGTGGTCCCTGAAGTGAAGACCATCCTGAGGGCCCGGGCAGACCAGCACCTTGCCCCTACCAGAGGCAGGGCTCTCCCACCTCTTGAGCTCTCACTCACCAGGTGATGGAGGCTCCATCCCCCAGGAGGCTCTGGACCTCCTCCCTGCACTTCTGCTGATGCTCAGGGTGTGTGGCCAGAGCATAGAAGATCCAGCAGATACCACTGGCTGTGGTGTCATGGCCCTCAAACATGAAGGTGTCCACCTCGGCACGCAGGTCCTCATCAGACAGGCTGCTCCCATTCTCCATCTGGGGAGGCCATGGCTGAGAAGGCAGGGTTTGTCCCTCCCATTGCTCCTGGGCAAAGCCTCAGGCTTCTTTCCTACATACTCACTTTGGTGAGCAGGAGGATGTCCTGGAAATCCATCCACCTCTTCCTCCAGCTCTCCCTTGTCCTGCAGCTGGGCCTCTGCCTGATCACTTGCTCTGTCCCAGGACAGCAGTCACCAAGCAGAGCAGACAGCAAACCGCCAATAGGTGCATGTAGCCACTGTCATAATCTGAGTGCCCTGTAGAGCTCAAGATGCTGGTGGGGGTAGGGGTGTGGGCAGGGTGGGAATCCAACACCATCTGATGCATGTGAGACCTCCACTCAG
This sequence comes from Callospermophilus lateralis, assembly GCF_048772815.1. NCBI lineage: Eukaryota > Metazoa > Chordata > Mammalia > Rodentia > Sciuridae > Callospermophilus > Callospermophilus lateralis. Next base: position 108,544,703 of record NC_135311.1, on the reverse strand, counting down.
GAGCACAATTCATGGAGCTCCTGTTGAATGTGCTGGGATGGATCTTATTCAACACCCCCAATACAATGGCACAAGTAATCCCCTATATAGCACCTGACACCCTATAATCTGGACTCACAAACAGTCAACTAGGGAATTGTGCCAAATGAGTATACCCAGCCCCTGCACACACAGGGGGGCCAGCTCTGCCTGAGGGGTCGTGGCCAGCTCATTTTAGCTGAATCTGTTAAAGGAGAGAAAACAGAAGGAGGGGACAAAAGTTGTGTGCTCAGAGGCCATTGGAGGTCAGTTTATAGATCCTCTCATTACCATAAAAGGCATTCCTGACATGGGAAAGGCCAATGAAGTCCAAGAAGGGAGGCAGAACATGCTAGAAATGGGAAGGTCTAACTGGGAGGCATTATGGGTTCTGGGTGAAGATTCACAGCTCTTGTGACCTGCAGGCCTTTAAAGAATGACATAGCAGCCAGGCTTTCATCCATGTTAGGGATCAGGGATCTGCGGCTGGGACAGGGTGGATCTGGTCAGAAATTAGAGCTTGACTTAAGGCATGGGTCAAAATCTCACTTTTGTCACAGATCCTTGTGGGGTTTTTTATATATATATATATATAATGAATGATGGCTTAGTTATTTCATTACATAAACAGGGAAAAATTAGAGGTTTCTTTTTTTCTTTTTTTTATTGGTTGTTCAAAACATTACAAAGCTCTTGACATATCATCTTTCATACATTAGATTCAAGTGAGTTATGAACTCCCATTTTTACCCCAAATACAGATTGCAGAATCACATCGGTTACACATCCACATTTTTACATAATGCCCTATTAGTAACTGTTGTATTCTGCTACCTTTCCTATCCTCTACTATCCCCCCTCCCCTCCCCTCCTATCTTCTCTCTCTACCCCATCTACTGTAACTTATTTCTCTCCTTGTTTTTTTTCCCATTCCCCTCACAACCTCTTATATGTAATTTTGTATAACAATGAGGGTCTCCTTCCATTTCCATGCAATTTCCCTTTTCTCTCCCTTTCCCTCCCACCTCATGTCTCTGTTTAATGTTAATCTTTCCCCCTGCTCTTCCTCCCTGCTCTGTTCTTAGTTGCTCTCATTATATCAAAGAAGACATTTGGCATTTGTTTTTTAGGGATTGGCTAGCTTCACTTAGCATAATCTTCTCTAATGCCATCCATTTCCCTGCAAATTCCATGATTTTGTCATTTTTTAGTGCTGCGTAATACTCCATTGTGTATAAATGCCACATTTTTTTTAATCTATTTATCTTTTGAAGGCCATCTGGGTTGGTTCCACAGTCTAGCTATTGTGAATTGTGCTGCTATGAACATCGATGTGGCAGTATCCCTGTAGTACGCTCTTTTAAGGTCTTCAGGGAATAGTCCAAGAAGGGCAATAGCTGGGTCAAATGGTGGTTCCATTCCCAGCTTTCCCAGGAATCTCCATACTGCTTTCCAAATTGGCTGCACCAATTTGCAGTCCCACCAGCAATGCAGAAGAGTACCCTTTTCTCCACATCCTGTACCCTTTTCCCCACATCCTGTACCCTTTTCTTCACATCCTGTACCCTTTCCCCACATCCTGTACCCTTTTCCCCACATCCTTAGAGGTTTCAAACCAAAGTCCACATGGATATGAAGTTTGTTTTTCAGTCACAGGACAATGTACCTAATAGATTGCCTCAGACTGTTTTTCTAAAAAAGTGGGAAAAAGGCAAAAAAAAAAAAAAAAAAAAAAGCCAGCTCACTCAGCTGTTTTACATGTCCGTAAATATTATTGGTATTTGCTAGGTTGTGTCCAGGGAGAATGACAAATAGATTTTTTTAGGTATTGATTAATGAATTGCCACTTTTTTCCAAGACTTTCACAGACCCAGGACATGTTCTCCCAAGGGAAGAGATGAAAACTGCTGAGATGGGGTTTCACTCTCACCTGATCTCCCCAGAATCACCCTCAGGTAGTCAGGAAGCGCACTTTGCCCCCCAAGAACCACGGTGGGCGGGCACTTGGGAACCCATCTACCCATATTGTGGGAGGCCAACCTTACATGTGACTGAGTTACACTCCCCTGCTGGGTGCTGAGGCTCTCAGTCACAGAAATGTGGCAGAGCTTTCCCCACCCCTCTTGGGTGGGAGGATCGGTGTCTCATGCATGAGTGTGTCTTGCTACAGCCCCATGGGTGGAGCTATGCTCACCTGTTCCTTTGTAATATAACCCCTTGCCCTATTTAGTGTAGTAAGCCATTGTTGTAAATTGTGGCCGCCATTAGAAGATGGCTCCGGCTTCCACTGTGGCCTGTGATAAATCAAATTCCTTTGTGGAGAGTTGGCACGCTATCTCTTGCCACCCTATAAGAAAGACCCACGCGGCAGCTTAAGATTGGTACGTGGGAGGCTTTATTAGGCTGTGCTTGGGCCCTCAGAGGGAGGAAGAAGAAAGAAAGTGAGTCACTATAAGATACTTAAATCAAGGCCTGAATAAACTGCTGAAAGAAGATTCCTGAGTTGCGTCTTCCTTGCGGGCAAGGGGTCGCGACAAGTGGTGCCGAGACCCGGGAACCAGAACTTTCAGCAGTCAGGGGTGGTGCACCAATTAGTCCCAGGTAAGGTGGGACCCGCAGGTAAAGCGGAAGATCAGTCCTAGATAAGTAGGACCCACATCAAAGCAGAGATTAGTCCCAGGTTAATTGGGACCCCGGTTAAAGCGGGGATTAGTCCTAGGTAATTTAGGACCCGCTGTCAAGGCGGCAGCTCCTCTGTAAAGCCAGAGAGAGCATTAAATCTTATTGCAGCTGCATTGTGTACTTTTGCTCTTACTTTCACTCTTGTTTGTTGTGTGTCTTTTGTTGTGTCATGGGTGCCGTATCTTCAAGTCCGCTTCTCCTGGCCCTAGATAACCTGTTACGTTCCAAGGGCCTAAAAGTGAAACGTAGTACTTTACAGAGATTTTTACAGAAGACAGATGTTATCGCACCGTGGTTTGCATTTTCTGGCAGTCTTACTCTGCCTAGCTGGGATAAGTTAGGCACAGACCTTGACTTTGCTTCTGAGCAGGGCATATTAGAGGGTGGGGTGATACCCCTTTGGAAGATGATTCGTAGTTGCCTCACAGATAGCAGATGTCAGGAAGCACTTACTAAAGGACAAGAAGTTTTACAGCAGTTACATGAAGAAAGATCAGAAATGGCAGGCAGTGAGGTATTTCAGGAGGGTGGGAGTGTGCGGAGCGAGAAACAGGGGAGGAAACAATTATCTCCGGCAGGCAGTGACGTATTTCAGGAGGATGGCAGTGTGCGGAGCGAGAAACAGGGGAGGAGGCGATTGTCTCTGGCACGGAGTGAAATATTTCAGGAGGAGGGGAATGTGCAGAGCGAGAAACGGGGGAGGAAACGCTTGTATCCAGATCTTAGTACACTGCGCACACTCCCATGCAAAAGTGGGTCAGAAGAGGAGGAGGAAGAACAGGAGGAGCTCGGGAGACTGTCTCGGCAGCTAGGGAATTTAACTATGGGAGAAGGGAATAAAAATAAACAGGAGCTCAAGAAAAATGATCCTCCAGACCCGCCGCCGTACGGTGAGGGTGTTTCGAGGAGAGCTTTCCATGCCCAAACATGGAGGGCTGTTAATGCTGAGATGGGTCTTGCTTATCCAGTTTTCCAGGATGACAATAGGGGAAGATTCCATGAGCCCTTAGATTTCAAAATTGTGAAGACCCTGGCAGAGTCTGTGCGTACTTATGGGGTGGATGCCGCCTTCACATTAACTCAGGTGGAGAGTCTGTCTAGATACTGTATGACTCCCTCTGATTGGGCTAGCCTTGTTCGGGCTTGTGTTTCTCCAGGCAAATATTTGGACTGGAGAGCCTTTGTGCTAGAGGGTGCTGTAGAGCAGGCTGCCCAAAACTATGCAGCAGGACACCCCCATTGGGACAAGGAAATGCTTTTGGGACAAGGCAGATATGCTAATCAACAAACAGGATACCCCCCTGAGGTATATGAACAGATCAATAACATTTGTATCCGTGCATGGAAATCACTCCCAAATAGAGGAGAAGTGTCTGGCAATTTAACAAAAATCATGCAAGGCTCCACAGAACCTTTCTCGGATTTTGTTGCTAGGATGGTGGATGCCGCAGGAAAAATCTTTGGTGACCCTGATAGGGCAATGCCCTTGATTAAACAACTTGTTTTTGAGCAATGCACCAAAGAATGTAAAGCAGCAATCGCTCCTTATAAAAACAAGGGCATAGAATCTTGGATGAAAGTGTGTAGAGAGCTTGGAGGACCTTTAACTAATGCAGGTCTTGCAGCTGCTGTCCTTCGGATTGCAAAAGGGGGCGGTCCTGGTGCCGGAACATGCTTCCATTGTGGTCAATCCGGCCATTTCAAACGTGACTGTCCCAAAAAAGGCAATTTTACTGGACCTCCTCGCGGTGGCCCTTCTAATGGCCCTCGTCAACCGGGGCTGTGTCCAAAATGCAAAAAGGGGAAGCATTGGGCAAGGGAGTGTAGATCAGTGAGGGACATCCATGGACAGCCTATTTCAGCTGGGCCAAAAAACGGCCAAAGGGGCCCCCGACCCCAGGGCCCACGAATATATGGGGCAATGGAGAATGTCACACCCGAACCCGAGACATGGCCTTCTCTGCGCCATCCCACGAGATGCGGAGAGCCACTACAGGTGCCGCGGGATTGGACCTCTGTTCCACCTCCAGACTCGTATTAACACCTAAGATGGGAGTCCAATTGGTGGAAACTGAGTTCAAAGGGCCTTTACCCCCTGGCACTGTAGGTTTGTTAATTGGACGTGCATCCTCTATCCTACAAGGTCTTCATGTTTTCCCCGGAGTTGTAAACCCTGATACTGTAGGGGCAATAAAGGTTATGGTGGAAGCTCCAAGGGGCATTGTGTCTATCTCCCCAGGGGATCGGATTGCTCAATTGCTAATTTTGCCTAGTTTGCATAATCACTTCCCTGCTGACTCAAGGTCACGGACAGGAAATCAGATTGGTACCACCGGAGGAAATTGTGCCTATTTGTCACTGGATATGAGCAATCGCCCCACTTTGGAATTAAGCATAGAAGGTAAATCTATTGTGGGATTGCTGGACACAGGAGCAGATCGTAGTATCATAGCCCTTAAGGACTGGTCTAGGGGATGGCCAGTGCAGGCTTCTGATCAATCCTTAAGAGGACTTGGATATGCCCAAGCCCCTCAAATCAGCTGTAGACATCTATCTTGGAAGGACTCGGAAGGACACGATGTTACCTTTCAGCCTTATGTACTTGATTTACCTATTTCTTTATGGGGCCGTGATCTGATGAAAGACATGGGGTTCACTCTTAGTAATGACTATTCCCCAGTGTCTCAACATATCATGCAAAATATGGGGTATAAGCCAGGTCTAGGACTAGGAAGGCACCTACAGGGACGTAAGCATCCTGTGCAAGGTCATCAAAAGCTTAACAGGTTTGGTCTGGGTTTTTCCTAGGGGCCACTGGGGCTCAAATACCCATAACATGGCTCACCGAGGAGCCTGTTTGGGTGCCTCAGTGGCCTCTTCCCTCGGCTAAACTGGCAGCAGCCCATGATCTAGTCAAAGAACAACTTGATTTGGGTCATATCCAACCTTCTACTTCTCCATGGAATACTCCCATATTTGTCATTAAGAAAAAATCAGGGAAGTGGCGCCTACTGCATGATCTACGAGCAGTTAATGCTCAGATGCAGCTTATGGGGCCCATTCAAAGAGGGCTGCCTCTGCTCTCCTCTGTTCCTCAAGGCTGGCATATAATTGTTATTGACATTAAAGACTGTTTCTTTTCCATTCCTTTGCATCCTAAAGATTCCCAACGTTTTGCTTTCACCCTTCCCTCGTGTAATCATGAGGAACCAGATCAAAGGTTTGAGTGGGTGGTGTTGCCACAGGGAATGGCGAACAGTCCCACGATGTGCCAGATGTATGTGGGAAAGGCACTCGCACCTCTCAGACATAAGTATTCTTCCACCAAGATCATTCACTATATGGATGATGTGTTATTGGCCGCAAAATTAGAACAGACAGTTTATGAGGCTTATAAAGAACTCGTGATGCTGTTGGCTCAACATGGACTGCACATCGCACCTGAAAAGGTTCAAACGGGGGATTCTATCAGGTTTTTGGGAGCGACAATTGGGTATGACAAATTAAAACCACAAAAAATTACCATCAGGACTCAAGATCTCCGAACTTTAAATGATTTTCAAAAATTGCTGGGAGATATTAATTGGATAAGAGGATATTTACATATTCCTAATATTGTGCTCCAGCCTTTGTATGCTACTCTTAAGGGTGATCCAGATCTTGCTTCCCCTCGTAGCCTCACTACTGAGGCTAGAGCGGCCCTTATAAAAGTAGAACAAGCTATACAGCATGCCACTCTATGCAGGCTCCAGAGTGATAAACCTTTCCAGTTATGTGTGCTTGCCACTATGCGGCAGCCTACTGGAGTACTGTGGCAAGATGGGCCTTTACTATGGATCCACCCACATGTATCCCCAGGAAAATCCTTAGAATATTATCCTGATGCTGTTGCAGCATTGGCACTTAAAGGGATTCAACAAAGCATTCAATTTTTTGGCCAATCACCTTCTTCTCTTATCATACCCTACACTAAAGCTCAACTTAATGTTTTATGTGCTACTCTAGACAACTGGGCTATTCTGTGTTGCTCGTTTCAAGGGAGTATTGATAATCACTACCCTTCTCATCCATTACTCCATTTTGTTAAAGAACATCCCATCATTTTCCCTAAGGTAACTTCATCCAGTCCAATTCCGGGGGCTGTTAACATTTTTACTGATGGTTCCAAGTCTGGAATGGGAGCCTACGTAATTAATGACTCTCCCCCTATCCAGCATCAATTTGCTCCTGGAAATCCACAATGGGTAGAACTACAAATTGTTATTGAAGTTTTTAAACAGTGTTCTTTTCCTTTTAATCTTATTTCGGACTCCAGTTATGTGGTACAAGCACTAAAAGTCCTGGAGGCCGTGGGAACTATTAGTGATGCCCACAATGTGTCTGTTTACTTTACTCAGCTTCAACAGCTTATCTCTAACCGCACTGCTTCTTTTTATCCTATGCACATCAGGGCTCACACCTCTCTTCCTGGTCCGTTATCCCAAGGTAATGCCTGTGCGGACTTAGCCACTAGAAGTCAATTGATATGCTTGGCTTCCTCCTTAGAGAGGGCTAAGTTGTTTCACCAAAACTTCCATGTTAATGCATTAACGCTGCGCAGGCGTTTTTCCATCTCAAGAGCGGATGCTCGGCAGATAGTATTGCAATGTCCCCATTGTGTCACATTTCTTCATCCCCCTAATTATGGAGTAAACCCACGGGGATTAAAGCCATTGATTGTTTGGCAAATGGATGTGACACATATACCTGACTTTGGTAACCTTAAGTATGTGCATGTTTCCGTTGATACGTGCTCTGGAATTATCCATGCTTCTGCTTTATCGGGAGAAAAGGCACGTAATGTCATTACTCACTGTTTAGAGGCATGGGCAGCATGGGGTGCACCTGCATCCCTTAAGACTGATAATGGACCTGCTTATACTGGCAGACAATTTACAGCTTTTTGTTCTACTATGGGAGTGCAACTTACTCATGGTTTGCCTTATAATCCTCAAGGACAAGGCATTGTTGAGCGTGCTCATCGCACCTTAAAGGAAACTTTACAAAAACAAAAAGGGGGAATAGGAGCTGAACACACTCCTAAAGAACGCCTGTCCTTAGCTCTCTTTACCATTAATTTTTTGAATTTGGATATTCATGGTCGCTCTGCGGCCGATAGACATGTGTCCCCTCAGCCCTCTGTGATTGGCTATGTTAAGTGGAAGGATGTTCTCACGGGCCAATGGAACGGCCCTGACCCCGTGCTGACATGGGCACGAGGATCTGTATGTGTTTTTCCCCAGGATCGTACGGAACCGTTGTGGGTCCCTGAACGCTTGACAAGAAGAGTCTCGACATCAGCTGACCAGCAACAAGAGATACCACAACAATCCTGTGATGAGGATCTTCATTCTGCTAAGTGTTCTGGCTCTGGTGCTGGTGCCGATGGCACAGGCGACACCAATGCAGTGGTGGGCAGTGGCACGGGCATGGCCAATGCCGATGCCGGTTCATGGTAATTCTAATGTCCTCCCCACTCTTTTTTCTACCTCATGTGAGATGTCTGCTCCCTGTGCCTCTCCTAGAGGGGACATGGAGAGAATTTTTAATCAATCTCAAGTTAATCTTACAGGAGTTTTTTGTTTCAGCCTTAAAAACGCTAATTGCATTAGCCTTAAGACCAAAAATTTGACTAACTGGGAGGAACCATTGCGGTCCAATCAGGTCTCAGGAAGCATTATCAGTGCTGTATTGAGCAAGGTAGCTTCGGAGAAGCAATCAGGCTCAGAGACCCCCGCAAACAGCAGCTCTACTCTTAACATAACTACCTTGGCTATTATCTCCGAGGTACTAATCCCAGTGCCTCCTTCTTCTAGTAGTATTTATAAGGCCACTCATTTTAAGGCCTCTCCTTACTGTTCCCCTAATCTTGGTTTCCCCCCAACATTTACGCCTTGTCAGGATCATTCTTGGGAGAAACATCAAGTTGCTAAAGGTTTCTCCCTTTCCCCCTCTCTTAAGAGGTATGTTTATAACTTTAACAATAGTGCCAGCTCCTCTACAGGAGTAGGTTGGTCCTGGTTTCAGTGGCTGATTTCTAATAAAAAGGGGGCTTCAGCCGATATTTCTGCATTGGCTCAGTTGCTAGGAGCCAAAAGTTGGCTGGCTAATATTTCTGGTACTGTTAGGGAAAGTGAACAAGGCAATAGACTTACATCTGTTTCATTCAACTCTCTGTTGTATAATGCTGCATTGCCTTCTGCAATGGTCTGTGTCCAATCCCCTTTCTTATTCCTTTTGGCTGAGGCCACCTCATCGGAGATGCTGGATTGTTCTCATACTACCTGTCTCTTATCTGAGTGTTGGAATGGTTCCTGGACTGTAGCAGTGGTTATGAAAATTCCAACTTTTGTCCCAATCCCGGTCACTGCGGATCCTGATAAATTCCCTATTGTTGAGCTACTTAGAGTCCGCAGAGATTTTGGAATCACAGCGGCTATAGTGACAGCCGTGGCGATATCTGCTGCTGCAGCGGTTACGGCCGGAATGGCTATGGCCAATCAAGTACAAACTGCTGCCACCATTAATCAAGTTGTCCAACAAACTTCCACTATACTTGAATCCCAAAATACAATTAATCAACATATTTTGTCAGGGATTTTAGCTGCCAACCAAAGAATAGATTTACTCCAAGCTCAGGTAGAAGAATTGGCTGACTTAGTACTTTTGGGTTGTGTTGACCAACGTGCACATTTATGCATAACCTCTGTCAGATTTAATGATTCCAGGAATGCTTCCCGCATCATTGGCGAATATTTGGCTGGAAATTGGTCCATGGAAGCGGAAGACATGATCCAGTCTCAACTAACCCAGATAGCTGTCTTGAATAACACCCGTGTTGATCCCGTGACTTTGGGTCAATTCACCGATTGGATATCTTCTGCTTTTTCCTTTTTTAAAGAGTGGGTGGGGGTAGGCATTTTTGGTGCAATGTGTTGCTTTGGTATGTTTCTCTGTTTGTGGTTTCTCTGTCGCCTCAAGGCCCGCAATGCTCACGATAAGGCTATGATCATCCAGGCTCTTGCAGCTTTAGAAAATGGCAATTCACCTCAAGTCTGGCTTGCGCAGCTTAAACAGTAAATCTTTGACATGGTCGTTGCACCCCAAGTTGTTATAACATTGCACTGGGATCGGCATGTCTTTCCTCGTTATTCTCTTAGTGTTGGAAAGCCCTTGCACTCTGCCGGTCTTGCTGCCATTGCACGCAGGTGGGTTTCCACACTAATACTTCTCTATCGCCTTAAAGTCCGTGCCTTTCCTTCAGGGTGCTGTCAACTCGTTTGTCGTTGTGTACAGCCACAGAACAGCCTCAGCTGTCCCCCTTCGTCCACCTTCATCACGATGCAGGATGCGAGGCAAAGCACTGCACTTGAGTGATCCTTCAACGGACCTCAAGGAAAGCATGTCCTATTGCATGCGGGTTTGACGTCCACACCCCCGCCCTACGAAAAAAGGCGTCGGCTGATATGGGGTCAGGTCTGGGGAAGGGCCCTCCTTAGGACTGAACCATACATTGCAGCCACTTCTGCACAGTAGGATAGGACCTCTACTTTCGCCTGCATTGTTTTATAAATTAGAAGGGGGAACTGTAGTAAGCCATTGTTGTAAATTGTGGCCGCCATTAGAAGATGGCGCCGGCTTCCACTGTGGCCTGTGATAAATCAAATTCCTTTGTGGAGAGTTGGCACGCTATCTCTTGCCACCCTATAAGAAAGACCCACGCGGCAGCTTAAGATTGGTACGTGGGAGGCTTTATTAGGCTGTGCTTGGGCCCTCAGAGGGAGGAAGAAGAAAGAAAGTGAGTCACTATAAGATACTTAAATCAAGGCCTGAATAAACTGCTGAAAGAAGATTCCTGAGTTGCGTCTTCCTTGCGGGCAAGGGGTCGCGACAATTTAGGATAGAATCTTCCATGGAAGTGCCTTGTGTGTGTCCCCTTCTCTTACTGTGCCCTTGGGTGTGGCCTACCCAGGTGTCAGTCAACCTGCTGACAGTGGACATCATGAAGATAGACTCAGCCCCCTGAAACCTGACCCCTTGCCTCATTTAAATAACTTCTCCTCAATAAAAGGGGTCAGCACATGCTTTCTCTCTCTCTCTTTCTGCAGACCCTTAAGGTCAGAGAAGCCGTCACAGCGACCCCAAAGAAAAAGGTTTTTGTGTCTCTTGTGTGGCTATTTCGTGCAGCCCAGTTAGCCCAGTTTAACTGGAGTGACCCCTGAGCCTTTTAGTCTTAAGAACAGAAATTAGGCACCATATCAGAATGTATTGCAACTCCTGGTTCTCTTGGATTTGATATCAGTGGAAAGACAAATCTTTAAAAATCATCTTTTATTTCAAGGTTTGAGATTAGAGAGTAAAATGACCACAGGGACATATTTCTGGATCTTTCAGCAGAAGTGAGGGACTTGGAGCTGTTTCTGCTGAGCTGTGGGGGTCAGAGCCTCAGCTCTCTGCATGAGCTTCACATCCCCCACCTCCTCTTAAGTGTGGTCAGCACCCAACCCCTTACAGAGCTTCTCTCCCTGCTGCCCCTTACTGACTCTGTGACCACGTCAAGGCGGGCAGAACAGGGAGCTGACCCTGTCCCTCTGCTGCTCTCGGGCTGCTCTTTCCTCGTCTTCCTCTGTAGCTCCACACATCATGCCCAGCTCTGTTCTGGGCACTGAGGTTCAGCACGGGGTCCGTGCACTTGAGTTCAAGCAGCTCGCCATGCACATTATGTGGGAAGAGAGCTAAACCTATCTCTTTTATGAGGCTACTCTAACATCAGTTCCCCTCACCTGCAGGACATTGTGCCACAATTCCCCTCATGTGTGCCCAGGACCTTTACCGTTTCAAAATCACCCATTTTGTGAATTCCTTCAGCCTCGGGCTAACCCAGCTAGTTGGTCGACTGTGGGGAGCCATTCTCACACGTGCTGGGCAACCCCCGGTTTGGGTCTGAGGCGCTCTGGCCAAACTGTGTCGGAGCTTTCCTGACCCTCTCCTGGTGCGAGAGCCTGTCCGTGTGGGGGTGTGACTGACCACTGACCCTGGGACCAATCACTGACCCTAACCTTGGAGTGCTGCCCCCCTAACCTCATTGAATGGAATTCTCCCCTGAACTTCTTGTTCCCCAATAAAAGGCTACTCCCTGGCGTGCTCCCTCTCTCTCTCTCTCTCCTGCTAGCCCTGAGTCATCCCTGCTGCCCTGCCGGGTGGTTCGAGGTGTGAGGGAGAGCCGTCTCGGACCTGGTCATAGAAAAAGGTGACTGAGTCTGTGTGTTTATTTCGATCTCACTAGTTAACTTTTATGCCAAGAACCTCTTTAATGAAACCAGTGCGCTGGCCGCATGGTGGAAGTCTACTCAACATTTTATCACAGAGCCTGGGGTTGGGTTCTTTGTCTCCCAAATTCAAAGAATGAAATCCACAGACACAAGGGCAAAGTAACAGGATTTATTAGAGTAATATTAAGAAAGAAAGCAGATCTCCCCAAAGCAGAGGGGCCCTAAGAGAGGGATATTCTGAGTGGCCATTGTCAAGGAGTTTATATGAATCTACAGAGTTAAGGGAGCTAGCCCCCTACCAAATTCTGGGTAAGGTGCTCAGCAACCACAAGTTCTTCACATGTTCTTGGTTCAATCAGGTTATCATGGCCCTCTTTTTTGATGGGGCTCCAGGTCCTGGATGGCAGATGTCTCACTACCATTTTCCCTGCTTGTGCAGGAGTCAGCCTGACCTTGATGTGGCCTGTCTTGTGTCTGTAGTTTCTCAGCTCTGCTGGGATTTTGAAGGAGTTCAAGTTTCCTCCCTCTTCACTTTAACCCTTTCTCCTGCCTCAGCATCACCCACCCACCCTGGCAGAACAAGCTCTTTTCCTGGGTTCTGACACCTCCTAAATTCACCTCCCTTTATCACCACATACAACATACCCCACAGGGAAGGGAATTCCATCACACTGATGTCTGTGCACCCAGGGAAGCCCAGGACCAGGCAAAGAGGACATGGTTGAGAGACTAGGGCAAGGAAACGTCGGAAAGCCTGGTTCTTTGAGAACAGCTGAGAGAACTAGAGGTGCTCAGCCTGGAAAGAAAGAAACTTGGAAAGAACCAATCCCAGCCCTTCATAGGTGAAGTCAGGTCTTCTTGGGAAGGAGTGTATGACAGAGCTGAGTAACGGCAAGATGGAAGAGCCTCACCTGAGAGGTAAGGTGGATGCTCCTTGGAGGTTATGTGCTCCTCATGCCAAAGCCTGTCCTGTGGACTTGCTGCCCAGGCTTTAAGAGCCCCAAGCCTTCTACTCCCCTTATCCACCTTCCTATGCTCAAAGAGCCAGTTATGCTCAAGGAGCCAGTGGGTGGGGCCAAATAGGAAGTGCTGGCGGGCTTTGAGGGGCCCCACCCATGCAATTAGTGATGGGCTGCTTTGAACCGCAGCAGAAGCAGGCCAAGCAAGAAGGAGCCCAGAGATGATGTTCATGAATTTGGAAAGGTTCAATGCAGAGATGCTCATGGAGCAGCAGCTTCTGGGTCACTCACTGTACCCCAGTGTCACTGACTTCTGACCCCCACTGCTAATGATTTGGGGTGATTGTCCTACCTACCTGTGGGATAAGAAGGGTAAAGACCAAGCTCAACCTCAAAGTCCAGAGTTGATTAACCTTCTTGATCCACCTTGGGAGTCAGTGAGAGCAAAGCTTTAGCAGCTGACAAGGGTAATGCGTGCACATACCGCGCGCATACACACATGCGCATACACACACACTTCACCTTCTCTATATTGTTCACAAATATTTAGTGAGTACCTATTATGTGCCAAACAGGAGGCTAAGTGATGGGGCGAACCTTCAAGAAAAACAAACAAAAGCCCCAACTTCAAGGAAATCTTAATCCAGATTACCAAATGTTCAGTGGGTGTGACCGCTTGTACCAGTACCATGATTTCAGTGATGAGAAACTGATTAGACAGAGGTAAATGATGTGGTCAAGGGAAATGAGGCACTGAGAGTCCAAGATGATGTTAGAACCCTTCTTTGTTGGACTCCCAAAATCCCTGCTCCACCTGCTTCCAAAATGTTCCCTGGGTCTTTTCATATCTACTCATATGTAGCCAGGAGCTTATCCTCTCTGAGCCTCACTGTCTTCTTTTTAAATTTTATTTATTTATTTATTCTAATTTGTAATACATGACAGCAGAATGCATTTCAATTCATAGTACACACATAGAGCACAATTTTTCATGTCTCTGGTTGTACACAGAGTCCCACCACTCATGTCTTCATACATGTACTTGGGGTAATGATGTCCATCTCACTCCACTGTCTGTCCTAGCCCACTACCTCCTCCCTTTCTCTCTCTCTCTTTTGCCCGATCTAAAGTTCTTCCATTCCGCCCATTCTTTCCCCACATCCCCATTATGGATCAGCATCCCCATATCAGAGAAAACATTCAGCCTTTGATTTTTGGGGATTGGCTTACTTCACTTAGCATCATATTCTCCAACTTCATCCTTTACTTGCAAATGCCATGATTTTATTCTCTTTTAATGCTGAATAGTATTCCATTGTGTATATATACCACAGTTTATTTACCCATCCATTTACTGAAGGGCATCTAGATTGGTTCCACAATTTAGCTATTGTGAATTGTGCTGCGGTAAACATTATGTGGATGTGTTACTACAGTATGCTGTCTTTAAATTCTCTGGGTATAGAACGAGGACTGGGATAGCTGGGTCAAATGGTAATTCCATTCCAAATTTTCCAAGAAATCTCCATACTGCTTTCCAGATTGGTTGGACCAATTTAGAGTCCCAACAGCAATATATGAGTGTGCCTTTCTCCCCACATCCTCGACAACACTTATTGTTGTTTGTATTCTCAATAGCTGCCATTGTGACTGGAGTGAGATAAAATCTTAAAGTAGTTTGGATTTGTATTTCTCTAATTGCTAGAGATGTTAAACTTTTTTTTGATTGATTGGATATCCTCTTCTGAGAACTGTCTGTTCAGTTCATTGGCCCATTTATTGACTGTGTTATTTGATTTTTGGTGTTAAGATTTTTGAGTTCTTTATATATTCTAGAGATTAGTGCTCTATCTGATATTTGTATGGTAAAAATTTATTCCCATTCTGTAGGCTCTCTATTCACCTCTTTGGCTGAGAGAAAGTATTTTAGTTTGAATCCACCCCATCTATTGATTCTTGATTTTAATTCTTGCTCTATAGTCTTATTAAGAACGTCAGGGCCTAATCCAACATGGTGAAGATTTGGGCCTACTTTTTCTTTTATTAGGCACAGGGTCTCTCATTTAATTCCTAGGTCCTTGATCCAACTGGAGTTGAGTTTTGCGCATGGTGAGAGATAGGGGCTTAATTTCATTTTGTTGCATATGGATTTCCAGTTTTCCCAGCACTGTTTGTAGAAGAGACTATCCTTTCTCCAATATATGTTTTTGGCACCTTTGTCTAATATAAGATAATTGTAATTAGGTGGGTTAGTCTCTGTGTCCTCTACTCTGTACCATTGGTCTACCAGTCTCTTTTGGTGCCAATACCATGCTGTCTTTGTTACTATTGCTCAGTAGTATAATTTAAAGTCTGGTATAGTGATGTTACCTGCTTCACTGTTCTTGCTAAGGATTGCTTTAGCTATTCTGGGTCTCTTAATTTTCCAGATGAATTTCATGACTGCTTTTTCTATTTCTATGAGGAATATCATTGGGATTTTGATTGGGACTTCATTGAATCTGTATAGTGCTTTGGTAGTATAGTCATTTTGACAATATTAATTCTGCGTATCCAAGAACAAGGGAGATCTTTCCATCTTCTACGATCTTCTTTAATTTCTTTCTTGAGTATTCTGTAGTTTTCATTGCAGAGGTCTTTCACCTCTTTCATTAAGTTGATTCCCAAGTATTTTCAATTTTTTGAGGCTATTGTAAATGGAATAGTTTTCCTAGTTTCTCTTTCTGAAGATTTGTCAGTGATGTACAGAATTTATGAGTGATTTATGAGTGTTTTTATATCCTGCTACTTTGCCAAATTCATTTATTAGTTCTAGAAGTGTTCTGGTGGAATTTTTGGGGGAGGTCTTCTAAGTATCGAATCATATTGTAGGGAAATAGTGCTAATCTGAGTTCTTTTTCTATTCATATCTCTCTAATTTCTTTCATCTGTCTAATTGCTCTGGCTAGTGTTTCAAGAATTATGTTAAATAAAAGTGGTGAAAGAGGACATCCCTGTCTTGTTCCTGTTTTTTTAGAAGGAATGCTTTCAATTTTTCTCCATTTAGAATGATATTGACCTGGGGCTTAGCACAGATAGCTTTTATGATGTTGAAATATGTTTCCATTATCTCTAGTTTTTCTATTGTTTCAAACATTAAGAGGTGCTGTATTTTGTCAAATGCTTTTTTCTGCATGTATTGAGATGATCATATGGTTCTTATCTTTAAGCTTATTGATGTGATGAATTACATTTATTGATTTTCATATGTTGAACCAACCTTGCATCCCTGGGATGAACCCCACTTGATCATGGTACACTATCTTTTTTATATCTTTTTGTATTTGATTTGCCAGAATTTTATTGAGAATTTTTGCATCTATGTTCATTAGAGATATTGATCTGAAGTTTTCTATCTTTGATGTGTCTTTGCCTGATTTTGGAATCAGGGTGACATTGGCCTCATAGAGTGAGATTGGAAGTGCTCCTTCTTTTTCTATCTCATGAAATAATTTCAGGAGTATTGATATTGATTCTTCTTTGGAGGTCTTATAGAACTAAGTTGTGTATCCATCTTGTCCTGGGCTTTTCTTGGTTGGTAGGCTTCTGATGGCATCTTCTATTTCATTGCTTGAAATTGATCTGTTTAAATCGTGTATCATCCTGATTGAGTTTGGGCAAATAATATGACTCAAGAAAATTGTCAGTGCCTTCTATATTCTCTGTTTTATTGGAGTAAAAATTTTCAAAATAATTTCTATTTATCTTCTGTATTTCTATAGTGTCCAGCATGATATTTCCTTTTTCATCACAGATGTTAGTAATTTGAGCTTTCTCTCTCCCTCTCTTCATTAGCATGGCTAAGGGTTTATCAATTTTATTTATTTTCTTCAAAGAACCAACTTTTTGTTTTGTCAATTTTTTGAACTGTTTCTTTTGTTTCAATGTCATTGATTTCAGCTCTGATTTTAATTATTTTCTGTCTTCTACTGCTTTTGGTGTTGATTTGTTTTTCTTTTTCTAGGGCTTATGTTAGGTCATTAATTTGTTGACTTTTTCTTTTTGGGGGGGGTCTTTTTAAAATTTTTTTATTAGTTGCTCAAAACATTACAATGATCTTGACATATCATACATTCGATTCAAATGAAGAATGAATTCTTATTTTTCCATATGTACAGATTGCAGTATCACTTTGGTTATACAGCCACGTTTATACAGAATACAACAGACACTAGTATGGCTGTTTGTATAAACATGACTTTTTCTTCTTTTAAGGAATGAGCTCTATGCAATGAACTTTCCTCTTAGAACTGCTTTCATAGTGTCCCAGAGATTTTGATATGTTGTATCAATGTTTTACCTCTAAGAATTTTTAGTCTCTTCTTTGATGTCTTTTGCAACTGATTTTTCATTCAATATATATTATTTAGTCTCCAGGTATTGGAGTAGCTTCAGTTTTTTATTTTATCATTGATTTCTAATTTTATTCTGTTGTAATTTGATAGAATGTAGGGTATTATCTCTATTTCTTTGTATTTGCTAAATGTTGCTTTGTGGAATAATATATGGTCTATTTTAGAGAAGGATCCATGTACTGTTGAGTAGAAAGTGTATTTGCTCTTTGAACGATGAAATATTCTATGTTTGTCGGTTATGTCTAAATTATTGATTGTATTATTGAGTTCTATAGTTTCTTTGTTTAGCTTTTGTTTGGAAGATGCATACAGTGGTGAATGAGGAGTGTTAAAGTCATCCAGAATTATTGTGTTGTGGTCTATTTGACTCTTGAACTTGAGAAGAGTTTGTTTGATGAATGTAGATGCTCCAATTAGGGGAGTGTATATATTTATAATTGTTAAGTCCTGTTGGTGTATGGTTCCCTTGAGCAGTATGAAATGTCCTTCTTTATCCTCTTTGATTAACTTTGGCTTAAAATCTACTTTATTTGATATGAGGATGGAAATCTCTGCTTGTTTCTGGAGTCCATGTGAGTGGTCTGATTTTTCCCAACCTTTCACCTTCAGTCTGTGGATGTCTTTTCCTATGAGATGAGTCTCTTGAAGGCAGAATATTATTGGGTCTTTTTTTAAAAATCCAATCTGCGAGTCTATGTCTTTTGATTGGTGAGTTTAGGCCATTAACATTCAAGGTTATTATTAAGACATGATTATATTCCCAGTCATCTTTGTTTATTTTTGGTATTTAACTTGACTTTGATTTCTCTTTTGATTGGTTTTTCCTTTATTGTAATACCTCCCTTTGCTGATTTTCATTGTTGTTTTTCATTTCCTCCTCATGAAATATTTTGCCAAGATGTTCTGTAGTGCAGGCTTTCTAGTTGTAAATTCTTTTAATTTTTGTTTATAATGGAAGGTTTTTATTTCATCAAAACTAAAGCTCAATTTTGCTGGATATAAGATTCTTGGTTGGCATCCATTTTCTTTCAGAGCTTGGTATATGTTGTTCCAGGATCTTCTAGCTTTCAGGGTCTGGGTTGAAAAATCTGCAGATATCCTAATTGGTTCCCCCTATATGTAATCTGATTTCTTTCTCTTGTGGCTTTTAAAATTCTCTCCATATTCTGTATGTTAGACATTTTTATTATAATGTTCGTTGGTGTCGATCTGTTGTGATTTTGTACATTTGGTGTCCTGTAAGCCTCTTGTATTTGATTTTCCATTTCATTCTTCATGTTTGGAAAACTTTATGATATCATTTCATTGAATAAATTGTTCATTCCTTTGGTTTGGAACTCTATGCTTTCCTCTATCCCAATAACTCTTAAATTTGGTCTTTTTATGTTATCCCATAATTCTAAGTATTCCACTTATGGTTTCTTATCATCCTCAGTGTGTGGTCTGCATTCTTTTCATGATTATATATTTTGTCTTTATTGTCTGAGGTCCTGTCTTCCAAGTGATCTAATCTTTTGGTGATGCTTTCTATTGAGCTTTTAATTTAGCTTATTGTTTCTTTCATTTCAAGGATTTCTGTTTGGTATTTTTTCAGAACTTCTATTTCCTTATTGAAGTAATCTTTTGCTTCCTTATTTGCTTATGTATCTCTTTATTGAAATGATATTTTGCTGCCTATATTTGCTCTCTTATATCATCCTTTAACTCACAAAACATTTTAATTATATACATCCTGAACTCCTTCTCTGTCATTTCTTCTTTTGTGCTGGCCATGTGGTTTAAGAATGTAATATCTGGGATTGTTGCGGGGGCACTTTCTTCCTTTGTTTTTTCATATTCTTTGTATGTCTTCCCTTCTAGCACTGTGGATCTGAGGCATTATTGTTTTTACCCTATATGCTTGTATGTCCCTGAAGGTTTCTAATACCTCTCCTTTAAGGGGGAGAACAATGTGAACAGATCCCAATGCAAACAATATTCAACTTTAAACCAAATAGCTGCTTATTAAGGTGTTTACAGTTTTGTCACAATATACAGAAATGATGAGTTCAATTATTATCTACAATATAAACAGTAGGTTTGCAAAAGGGTCTACAGTTTCTGATGGTGAACACAGAACCAGGGGTGAGGTGTAGGATGAGATATTAAGGGGGTAGGAGGTGAGGATATAGAGTAATTAGATCTTAGAAAGTGTGAAATAGAATCTAAGAAATTGGTTAGTAGCAAGAGAAGAGAGAGAAAGTAATTTGGGAGAGACAAGTAAGTGGCCAGAGAGTAGAGTAAAAAAACAAACAAACAAACATGAATATTATGAAAAGTAAAAATAGAAGATAAAAGAATATAGAGCACCACTGTAATATATTATTCAGACAGCCCAGTCCTCAGTAGCCTAATTATTGAAAAGTACTAGGTTTCAAAAATGTTGGGGGTGTGAGGGTGGGAGAAGAAGAAAGAGAAAAAAATCTTGAAGAAAAATACAAGGATAGCTTTTGTTGGAGATCATTATCTTTCCAGCTTCCCTTCTCATCCAATAGGTGGGGTTGTCAGTTACTTGCTGCTATCTCCTCCCTGAGGATGGTGAAGGTTATTAGAGTGGGAGGTTTGGTCTTGGGGGTGTGGGTCCTGGAGGTGGTGTATAGTACTTGCTAACCCAATGGGAGACTCTGGGGTGGGTCTGCTGGTTGGCATCTGGTCCAAGCCGTAGGGCTGGGTCCTGGGATGGATCTGTCCTCAGTGTCTTCTTTTGCAAGATGAAATAACAATCCTTTCCCCAAATGTCCTATAGGACTTCTCATTCAACTAATATTTCCTGACCTCACAGTCTAGTAGCTAAAATTAGAAAGGTACATCAGTACAAAAAAAATAGTGTACAGTTGTACTGGACAAATGGAATGTTCCCCAAGAAAAGAGAAATCTTCAAAGAAATAGAGTCTCAAAAGATTAATAGGTGTTTATCAAGTGAGGAATGCTGGGTAGGGAAAGGACACGGAGATCATAAAAGAGCAGCTGTTAACATGTTTATATCATCCTCATCCTCACTTTTTTCATGATTATCTCCCCCAAGATCTAATCAAATGCCCAGAATTCAATAAGTAAAACTTTAAAAGATCTTTCAAGATGAATTCCTAGTATATCACTCTCCCAGGGCCATGAGTTTCCTCCTGACTGGTTCCGTCACCCAGGTAAGCTCTTAACCTCCTTTGCCTTATCTAATGACAGGTTATTTATTATACAACCCAGGTGGCAAGAATTCCTTTCTTTCTCCCCTAAATCCTGGGCACTGCTGAGCAGTGGAATTCAACTACCTATATACCATCCCACCTAAACTTTCCCCTGTTTTGTGGATATTTTCTGTCCTCAGGGACCCTTGGGCCATCACGCTGGTCTACTTGCCTTAATCTCAGTTTTTCACCCACAACATGCGGGACTATAATGGGGAAAAGTCTGGAGTCAGAACCTAGTGTTTAATTGTGGCTGTTTTCTTCTCTCTCTGAATCCTGGGTTTGTTCTTACCATTTTGGGGGCTCATAATGTGGTGATAGTTAACATTTAGTGAGCTGTTACTATGTACAGGGCACAGAATAAAGAACTTTACTTGCTTTCTCTCACAACAACCATACAAAATTATTTGTTTGTCTCTTTTACTCTCATGGTATAGATGGGAAATCCAAAGTAGAAAGAGGTCAGCTGCTTACCCAAGACCACCCAGCCAGTAAAAAGTACAGCCAAGATTCCAACTCAGGCAATCTGGCTCTAGAGAATTTACTGTTAAACATTGATGTAGACCAGGTATGTAGCTAGCTTTAGAGCATGTGCTTAGCATTTGCAAAGCCCTGGGTTCGATTACAAACACTCCACAAAAAAAAAAATATAATGTAATAGAGGAAACGATTAGATTGAACCTCTATTTCATATGGCAGCAACAAATTTTCCAGAGAGTATTTCTTGTTTTTTATGTTTCATCCAACTTTTCTTAGTAGCAGGAAGATGTAACAGATTATCTACACCACATATTGGCACAAATGAAAGCTTCACTATCAAGGGAGTCTCCTAGAGAAGAAGTATGACAAACTAGGTGACTAGGTGCATATATCCATTGAAAATGATGTTTACAGAGAATTTGGAAGAATATGGGTATAACTTATAAAAAATAACAAATAATATAGAACTTTATGTAGAGTATGAGCTAAAATCTTGGGGAAATTGTGCTTGCTATTGTCAAGACTTATTAACAAATAAACATCTTCCCACCTTTCTGGTACCCAGACACCTCCACCAAAGACCCCTGGAAGGTTGTAACTAGGTATTATATGTCTTTATGTTTCCCATAGCATGGAGAAGTAGCTGTGCCTATTGATGCTGATAAAAAACTACTTGCTAACTTGTATAATGAGGAGTTGCTGGTCAAGATTTTCTCCCATTTTGTAGGTTTTCTCTTCACACTCTTAATAATTTCCTTAACTGTGCAGAGGCTTCCTAGTTTAGTGGCATTTCACTTGTTGATTGTTGGTTTTATTTCTTGTGCTTCACCTCCAAAAATTCTTGCATCATCTCATACAGAAGCTTTCATAAGACACCTCATATCTAAACCATAACACCATAAAATTCACCTATTTAACATTCAATGGTTTGGACATATTATGTAATTTGTTTTTATTGTTGAATACATGTAATATAAAATTTTAAACTTTAACCAGAATACAATTCAGTGACACAAATTATATTCACAATTTTGTGTAATCATTGCTGCTTATTTTAAAACCTTTTTAATAACTCAACTAGGAAATTTATAACCATTAAGCAAAAACTCCTCACTGCCACCTCAATGTGAGGCTGAACTCCTCTACTCCCTGGTAATCTCCACTATATTTTTCTTCTTATGAAAGGTTAATAAAATAGGTACTTGTCACTTCATTTTTCTTGCTTAACAAAACACTGTTGAAATCTTAAGAACTGTTTGCCAATCTTGTCCCCAGAATGTGCTGTCCCCAACTGCCAAACTGCAGAATGTAACTTCCCTCCCTGCCCTCTCCAAGGAAAGTATATAAGCTCTGCTTAAACTGTTCTCAGGGCTCTTTGCTCTATCTCTTCTTGCTCTAGTGAGCTCTGAGCCCCAGCTTGCTGGTCCCCAAATAAACCCTTTGCTGTTGCATGAGACAGTCTCTTGGTGGTCTCTTCCTCCGACGTTTCGCCGGTCCCTTACACTTAAAGTTCAATATAGCAGTATTTGAGCAACTTAAGGTAAATATTAAACAAATAAACCTCAAGATCAAACATACTTTTAACTCTATGAATTTGAATATGCTAGCTACCACTGTATGTCATTACTGGAAAAAAAAGGAGTACAATAAGACCCATGTCCCTAAAGAGCCCCCTCTCCATTCCCAAAAACCTAGAAAAGTTACAGTGAGAGCAAGTCTGGGATGGAATGTCCAGATAAATATTATTTTGAAGGGCACTGACTTGCTCTTATGTATGCTGGAAGTAAGGCAATTAGTGCTGGTTTAGCCAGCTTTTTCACTGCTATAACTAAGACCTGACCAGAACAATTGTAGAGCAGGAAAAGTTTGAGAGCTCAGGGTTTCAGAAGTCTCATTCCATAGGCAGCTGGCTCCATCCCTCAGGGCTTAAGGGGAGGCTGAACATCATGGAGGAAGAGTGTGGTGGAGGGAAGCAGCTCACATGATAATCAGAAAACAGAAAGAGACTGCACTCACCAGATACAAAATATACACCCAAAGGCACCCCACAATGCCCACCTCCTCCAGCCACATCCTACCTGCCTTCAGTTACCACTCAGTTAATCCTATCATGGGATTAATTCACTGATTGGGTTAAGGTTTTCATAACTGAATCATTTCTCCTCTAAACCTTTTTGCATTATTTCACACATGAGTTTTGGGGGGACACCTGACATCCAAACTGTTGGGAGTCACCCCGGCTCCAAAGACTAACTTCCCCATACCCCAAGAAGAGCCGTCCAATGGTGAGCCCTGCTGGCTCACATGATCCTGCTGTGCAGTGGTGAGCCCTGCTGGTTCACATGATCCTCACCCACCAATCAGACTAGCCCTGCTGGCTCACATGATCCTTACCCACCAATCAAAAAGCACCCCATGCCAACTGTCAAACCCTTCAACCATTAAACTGTCATAACTGTCAAACCACTCCCGGCTCTATAAATATGCAGAGCTGTTCCTCACTAAATGGGCATTTTCTCTGGTGGCAAGCCTTGATTGTTCTTTCACAAACCATAACAGTGCTCATCAAGTTCCCTGGGATGCTGGTTGCACAATGGAGCAAAGCAAATTAAGTTAATGGTGTCACTACCTCTGTAACCTAGTAACTTAACCTACAAAAACCTTGCTCCCTGTTGCAAAAGCACCATGGATAAGGAAGTCCTTGTTCATCCAGTTGCCACTGGACAAAGAATCATGGGGGAATGGAAGCACAATTTTCTGATGAAGTACTACTGTTCATTCTACTGCCCCTAGACCTTCTGGTGAAGTACTTATCCAGCATATTTCCCCTAGACTTTCTGGTTAAAAACACTTATCCAACCTGCTGCCACTGGATTTTCTCTGTAAGCATTTTTTCAATAAACCTTATGCCTCACATCCCATTTCTGGTGATCTCTCAGCAACCTCTCCCACTGCCCTAGCACAACAGGGCTGTGGACAGTATACCATTTTTCACAGTTGGGGTGACTGAGGCTTAGAGAGGTTGCAACTTGCCCAAGCACCACATGAGTCCAAGGGTTATGTTCTAGTCACAGATGTGACACACTTGCAAACAATAGATCAGCAGCATTTGATCTATAAACAAATTGAACACAGGGCAGTATAATACTCCAATTTCTCTTTCCCATTTAAGGATACTCTCTCTCTCTAACTTTCTTGCCACAAGGAAAGCTTAATGTAGGGCAGACAAGGAGGGAAAGCAAATTCCTTTCCATCTTTTTGTTTTCCTAATGACTAAGGTTTAGATCATGTGATCCCAATTCTGAGGAAATTTTTAATCAAATGAATTATAAAGCATTGTTTTTTATGTAATTGATAATGATTATTTAAAATTATAATTATAATATTATAAAATTAGAATATTTCTAGAATTAAACCCTAGTGCAAGTATGCAACTAAACATACCTGCATTTCTTCCTCTAACCTAATTATTTCAAGTGAATTAAAACCTATTGTTAAAAATGGGAAGATGGCAAGAAAAAACAAGTGACCCATCAGAACTATTACCAAAGTAATTAACACTTTGAATAAAATCATTGAAAAAGAAATTGAAAAAGTAATACTTCTGCAAATTTTCTGAGATTATTATAAATAACAATACACATGTAAGTTTTCCAAGGTACAATCTTTTTTCTAAATTTTTTGTTCTTTTAGTTATATATCACCATCTATCCAAGCTGGTGACCTATGCTGGGTTCACAAAATTGGACTATTCCAAAAACTTAAGAAAATTATAAAGAGAGCACTCAAACACACAGAAGTACCTTTTCAAAATCTGGGGATGACTCTGTGACCTTAGAGGTCCGTGGAAAGAGAGCAAACCACTGGAATTCTTTATTCTTTTATAGGGGACACACAAGGGAAGGTTCCATGGAACATTCTATCCCCAAAAAAGGGCAAAGAGGTAGGATTACAAAGGAACAGGTGGGTGTAATTCAACCCCATCGGGTGACACCCACTCCTGGAGCCACACCTTCCTTATCTAAGAGGAGGTAAAGCCCAATGTATTGCAGGGTGCACTAACTGTTCAGCACCCCTTTACTCAGGACTTACAGGTGTGCACATAGCTTTTGTCGAGAGCAGCTCCTGACAGTCATACAGGGTAGAGGAATGTATTTTGACATATCATACATACATGGAGTGTGACTTCCCTTTCTTGTGGTTGTACATGATGTGGAGTCACTCAGGTCATATATTCATACATGGACACAGGAGAGCTATGTCCCATTCATCTATTATCATTTCAATACCCATCTCCGCCTTCCCTTCATTCCAATTAATTAAATTTATTTTGACAATTTCCATCTTTGTATTTTAGCGCAGTATCCTTCTCCATATTAAAATTTTAAGAACTACTGAAGCAACACAATGGGATGATGATATCTAGCAACTGTTCCAAATTTCTCCTCTGCTAGGGCACCCAACCTTCTGCCTGGGAAGAAGATGCCTTGAGATCCACTGGCCTCAGTGATCTCATCTGTCCATGTCTCCTCCCATTATTCCTCTTATGTTTCTAATGTGTTGCTTTTCCCAACTTGGATCACTTCAAAACTACTTCTGTGTTGATTAAGGAGCAGAACAAAGTGGTCACTTCCCACCCTTGATACTTTCATAAAAGTGCTTAGAACTCACAATGAAATTCCTGTGCCCCATCCTATCCATCCATTCTACCTGATGCCTTATTCACCTCCTGAAGGATTCCCTGGCCTTATACTTTCTCTCTTACTGACCCTCTCTTAGAACTTGAAAGTCTTTCTCTTGCCATTTTCCTTCAGAGCAAGCACCAAACTTCTTGTCTTTACAATAACCATCATTTTACTTTTATTCTCTCTTCACCTATGTTCCCACCTGCTGCCTTATACTTATCCTCTTAACAGACAAACTTCTTGGTCTGAAACACCTCCATTTATTCATTGCCCACTTGTTCTGTAGGTTCCTGATTTATGTTTCTCACCTGCTCTTTCTTATATCTTCCCTAGATCCAGTATGTCTCCCTAAGTCAAGTGAATTAAACAACTTCATGAAGTAGCTTCTGTGTGCCTACCATAAACATGGGCTCTGAGAAAATCCAATAAATGGGGAAAAACAGCATTTGAGCTGCCATACAGTTTTAAAACCTGATTAGAAAAATAAGTGGAAGCCTAGCACAGTGGTGCACACCTATAATCTCAGCTTCTCCAAAGCCTGGGGCAGGAGGATAGCAAGTTTGAGACCATCCTGGGCAGCTTAGTGAGCCCCTCTTTCAGTAATTTTTTTTTTCAAAAAAGCTGTGGGTATAGCTCAGTGGTCTACCCACTGAGTGGCTCACTCTCTTTCCACGGACCTCTAAGGTCACAGAGCCATCCCCGGATTTTGAAAAGGTACTTCTGTGTGTTTGAGTGCTTTCTTTACCATTTTCTTAAGTTTTTGGAATAATCCGATTTTATGAACCCAGTTTAGGTCGCCAGCTTGGATAGATGGTGATATATAACTAAAAAGAACAAAAAATTTAGAAAAAAGATTGTACCTTGGAAAATTTACATGTGTATTGTATTTATAATAAGCTCAGCAAATAATCACACCTTGCCTAGTGTGTGTGAGGCCCTGGGTTTGATTCCTGATACTACAAAAAAAAAAAAAAAAAAGGAATACAAAAAAGAAAAGAATAAAATGAATATACAAAGAAATGTATTGTAAGTCTGCATTGGATTGCTGAATGTGGAAAGAATAACAAATAAATGAGAACATGAGTGAATGAAGCGCCAAATGAAAGGCATCAGAGTACACGCTTTAATTGTCCACAAGACAGATTCCCCTGGGCTGGGTGGTTAGGGAAGCGTTTGAGGAAGAGGTAAGTCTTGAGGATCACTTGGAGAAATGCAGAAGCCACACGAGGGCAGGTGGGGGGATGTGGTTGGGGTTAGGGAAGACTGGCTCTTTTTGCTCTTCCTATCTCAGTGAATAGAGACAGATTTCCCTGGGCTTCTTCCCTGTCACACGTGGGTGTCACACAAGGGTGTGACAGGGGAAAAGTCCAGGGAAATCTGGACTTCACCAACTCCCATGAAAAACATACCCCAATATCTCTCCCACACATTCTGACTTTTTGTTCCTCTGCACGCCCTAGTCCAGGCCACCATCAAGTCTTATCAGAATACTGCAATAGCATTAGGACTGGTCTCCTGAGGTCCATTTGTGCCACTACCCTCCAATTTATTCTCATAAATGTTAAGGTCTCAGGACCTGGAGTTAGACAGCTTGAAGTCAAATACTGGCCCCATTTCTTACCCTCTGATATCCTCGGGGCAAGTTCCACAATTTCTCTGTGTCTCTGTTTTCATATCTGCAAAATGGGACAATAGTAATACCTACCTCAAATATTTCTTATGAAGATTAAATAAGTTACTAGATATAATTTACTTTAGAATAGTGATTTTTACATAGTAAGTACACAATAAAAATATCTAGCTGATCTACTATCTAACCATGTCATTTCCCATTATAAATCCTATAGTGGATTCCCATTGCCTTAAGTAAGGTTCAAACTCCTTAAATGGGCCTCCCAAGTTACTGCAGTCTGACTTTTGCACTATATGTAGTCTTAGCACCTATGCTACTTACTGAGACTTGAAAATCCAGCCATGCTAAACAAGCTAGTTGGTTTGGACTGCTTCATGCTCTGTTCACACATTTTTTTCCTGCCATGTGGAACACCTTTTCCCATTTTGTCCACCTATGGGATACCTGTGGCATTCTAAGGCATATCCCCACTAGAGTTTAAGCCACATGAGGGCAGAATCTTGTCTATTTTACTCAGTGGTAAGAGCAATGTATGAGGGGGTAATTGCTCAGTGAATATCTATAAATACACAGATGAAAATATCTCCTTAGCTATGAAACTTTCCTGCATTCTCTCCTGCATCCTTTCACCTTGTTAGACAGTTTGGATTCTCCTTTGCCTGCCTTGAATATCAGTACTATTTATAGGATGACTACCTAAGAGTACATAAGCAGTCCTCATCTCCCCACTACCCTGAGTTCCCAGCATGTAGCTATGTGGGGTCTAAGACACAGTGAACATCCTACACGTCTACTAGCTGAGCAAATGAGTGAATCTCTGGAATCCCACATTGGTAGGTAGCAATGCTGTCCTGGGAACCAGCACCACAAATGTCTAGATTTTTATCCCATGGTTCCATGTTCCAAAAAGAGTTTATCTCTAAAAACTTACTTATTATTGAGTAATAATATATTTCCACGTTTTAATGGATCAAAATTATGTGTTTCTGTGCTGAGTTATAACTTGGGTCAAAAGCTTGTTACCTTGCACTGCCATATTTGTAGATAAATGTATAATTTTCTGCAGATTTTGTACAGCATTGAGGTAGTTCCCTGATGCCACTAACTTCCTGTCTCTTGTTTGTCACATGGTAGAAGCCATGAGTTGCACACTGGAAGAGGTTGAAGGACTCCTTCTGGCAATCTCAGGGCATTGTTTTCATCAAGGGACGCAGCTCATTATCTATATTTCTGGGACTTCTCATAATTCCCAGTCCCCTGTACTGTAGGCAAGGCAATTCAATTTAGTGGTAATTCAATTCAGTGCCAAGAGCAGTAAGGAGTCACTGCTCGGCTTTTGGTGTTCAGAATAGGATTTTGAGTTGTGGTAAATATTGAAAGCTGGTGTTTATCAAGAATAAATAATTTTCAAAATTTATTTATCTTCCATTAGCATGCCCTGTTGGAGTAGCTTATAGATCTTCATTCTCGATAAGGGACAGAGTGAACAAGTAGAAAAAGTACATTTCCTATCACATGAAATGAAGATGGCAGGAAAGTACACCTCTTGCAGTAAGGTAAGGAGAGGCAGAGGTCAGGTATTTAGAGATAGGAGGATTTCTTTTTCCCGTAGAGACTAAAATCCTACAAATGGAGGTTTGGATAATATATTATTATCAGCTTTCAGCTACTACAATGAAATTCCTGAGTCAAGTAACTTATAAAGAGAAAAGGACTATTGACTTACCGTTCTGTACTTTCCCATCTGTTGAGAGCCACAGCCGAAGGGGCCCCAGCAAACTTTCAGATTGCCAGCTGATGATTGGCTCACAGCGGCCCCAGCAACATCTAGCTGATTGGCTCCTCTGTGGAGATGCTCATTGAGCTGTTTCCCTGCCCTTTCAGACTACCAGCTGATGATTGGCTCACAGCGGCCCCAGCAACATCTAGCAACATCTAGCTGATTGGCTCCTCTGCGGTGATGCTCATTGGGCTGTTTCCCTGCAAAATTCCTCATTGGCAACCTTCCATAACAGGTATTGTCCTCCATTTAGCACAGCTTTACACATATTAGCCCAATCTGCTGGCGTCATGTTCAAGTTGGTAATGGATTCAACCAAGCTTACAGTGAAAGGTGTTTGAGGACCATAGGTTGTTACAGCCTCTTTTAGCTGCTTCACTGTTTTGAAATTTAAAGCATGGTAAATTCACTGCCCTCCTACCTCAAATACAGGGCATGTTAATACTTGAGATCCTGTCTCAGGATCCGAACTATCAACTGCGGGGGTTGGGGGCCTCCCAGCATATGGAGGTGGCCTTGTCAGTTGGACACTTACGTCCTCTGGTGATAGAAAGGTGTTAGTAGCAGTCTCCTGTAGAGGTGGTGCTGTTGGTTGGACACTTAAGCCCTCTGGTGATAGAAAGGTGTTAGTAGCAGTCTCCTTTTGTAACTTTCCCCCTGATGGCTTTTTCTGCTTTACACTTTCTTTCTCTGTCTGACTACCTTGAGAGGCCTTCTCTTTTACTTGAATTTTTTCCTCTGTCTGACTAGCTCCAGAGACCTTCTCTTTTACTTGAATATTTCTACTATAACTATAATACAACCCAAGAAGATAACGCCAGACAAAACTGAAACAGAGTAAAACAAAATTGGAACAACAGAAAATCATTATAGCCTTTCTATCCTCCTGAAATGTCCATCCGTCCTTTCTCCCTATCTGTTCCTCAGATGTGAGCGGTTTTTCTTCCATCTTACACATCTCCAGGGACAGGCAACTTAAAACAAAAGTGAAGCAAAACAAAAGAGGAATCTTAAAATGGCTACCCATCCTCTCGCCCTGCCCTCAGGGGTGAGCAGTTTACTTACCCAACAGCCGAAGGGGCCCCAGCACCCATCCATCAGGTGGTTCCAATTCTTTGGGCCTCTGGTGAGTTGGCACATCATGGTTGAAATACATGGAAGAACATTGGCTGTGTTGGGTGTCGACCCGGCTCCAAAGACTAACTTCCCTATCCCCCAAGAAGAGCCGTCCAATGGTGAGCCCTGTTGGCTCACATGATCCTGCTGTCCAATGGTGAGCCCTGCTGGCTCACATGATTCTGCCGTCCAATGGTGAGCCCTGCTGGCTCACATGATCCTTACCCACCAATCAGACTAGCCCTGCTGGCTCACCTGATCCTTACCTACCAATCAAAAAGTACCCCATGCCAACTGACAAACCGCGCCCCCCTATAAATATGCAGATCTGTTCCTCAATAAATGGGCATTTTCTCCTACGGCAAGCCTTGATCATTCTTTCAGGCTGGGGTTATGGCTCAGCGGTAGAGCGCTCACCTAGCATGTGTGAGGCCCTGGGTTAGAATCTCAGTACCACATAAAAATAAATAAATAAAATAAAGGTATTGTGCCCAACAACAACTAAAAAATAAATATTTTTTTAAAAAAGAAATACATGGAAGAACAAACTGCTCACCTATGAACCAGAAAGCAAAGAAAAAGAAGAAGAGACAGGGTTCTATAATCTCCTCAAGGCATTCGCCCAGTGACCTAAAGACCTTCGACTAGGTCCCACCTACTAAAGGTTCACAGCATCTCCCAATATTACAGCCTTGGAGACTAAGTCTTTAACACATAGATCTTTGTGGGACATTCAACTTCCAAGCCATATCATTCCTCTCAATGTCTCTAAAGTTTCATATATATTTTGGGGTTCATATCTATCTTGGCTTCTTTATATCGATACTAGCAACTGCACCCTCCTTGACCACACCTTTACACAATGCAAAATGCACTCTTTCTAACCCAAGAGTCCCTAAAATCTTCTATTACAGCAACGTCTAAAAGTCTGTCTAGGACTGGGGTTGTGTGTGGCTCAGATCATTTTTATGTGGTGATCCCTAGCACCACATACAAATGAAATAAAGATATTGTGTGACTACCTACAACTAAAAATAAATATTTTTTAAAAGTCTGTCTAAAGTCTCCTCTGAATCCTAAGGCAAAGTCAGCTATGAGTTCCTATATAAATAAAAAAGGAGTTTATATAATTCCAAAATGCAATGCCTGTTCCACACAGGCACAAAGTAAATATTAACAATAGGAAAACAGGGCTGGGATTGTGGCTCAGCAGTAGAGCGCTCGCCTAGCACGGGCGGGACCCCGGTTCGATTCTCAGCACCACATAATAAATAAAGGCATTGTGTTGTGTCCATCTACAAAAAAGATTCTCTCTCTCTCTCTCTCTCTCTCTCTCTCTCTCAAAAAAAAAAAAAAAAAAGAATAGGAAAACAGTAAGGACAGATCAGACTCAAACAAGATTGAAATTTAGCAGGGCAAACACGAAATCCTAAAGCTCCCTGTCTAACATCCAAGGCACACTGTGACAGAAGGTGGGCTCCCAAAGGCTTGAACAGCCCCACCCCTGCAGCCTTGCTAGTTCCAACCCAGATGGCCACATTCTCAGGCGGGCTTTGCACACTGCCCGTAGCTTCCCTTTACAAGTGCCGCACGCCCTGGCACCTCTCCTTTCTTGGTTCTCCATTACAGCTTTGGTTTTGCTTCTATGGCTCTATTACACATGGCCTTGTTGGGGACTGCTTGCAGGGACTCTGACCCCATAGCACACTGCCTTTTGGGAACATTAAACATCCAAACTATAGAAGATAGATAGAAGGAAAAGTTAAAAGCACAGATTTTTGACTTGCTTCCTTTGGGGGAAGGAACCAGAGTGACACTGGAGTGAAGGAGAGAGAAGACCTGAGTTAACACCTTCAAGCTTCTCATAGGCTACTTGTGTACACTGCAAAAAGTCACAAAGTAACTTTGTTACCTCCAAAAGAACATGGAGTGATTCTGGGTGGGAGAAATTGACCCTGGAGCAGAGGGGTTACTTCACCAACTGTGAAGGCCTCAGAGGGATTCACACCACCAGCAAGAGCCTGGGTGAGACCAGCTCTGACCCTGAGGACTAACTAGAAGTTCACCAGTCGCACCCTGTATTGGCCAGTCAGCACAAGGGATACAAGGACCAGACAAGGCTAAATATCATGAAGAAGAGAATATTCAGGACCCTGAGGTAGAACATTGATCACCATGTGGTCACATGAAGGTCACCATATACCCATCATGGTTTGGGCAAGAAGCAGGATACTAAGGTGTCTTGAGTTACCCAGAAGAAACTAAACCAGAAGATTCTCAGACACTGTCAAATATCAATGTCCAGGACTGGGGTTGTGGCTCAGTGGCAGAGCACTTGCTTTGCACATGTGAGGCACTGGGTTTAATCCTCAACACCACATAAAAAATAAATGAACAAAATAAAGATATTGTGTCCATGTCATATATATATATATATATATATATATATATATATATATATATATATATATATATATATATCAATGTCCAATTGAGGGATGGAGGTGGGCAGGAGGTGGAAAGGTCTGGGAAGCTGGAACATTTACTGACATGGTATAATGCAATATGCAAAAAGCCAGAACTTGGTCCAGATGAAGTTACCAGCCCTAGAGACTGTTTTAACCATGTACCTGCCAAATAAAATTCCAAAGACTAGGAGGCGAGTTCGATGGGGTGGGCACTGACAGAAAAGAGACTAGGAAACTGTAGCGGAGATTGGGTTTATTGTTTAGCTGTAAACCCAACATCTGAATCACGCCTGCCTTCACATAAGTAAATGAACAAATGAATAGATGGTGGGCAATGCCTACAAAGAAGGCTGAGAGGAGGGACAGAAACTGAGGAAATCAGGCCTGTAAAATTCTTGTTCACCATCTAATAGGAAATAAATTCTAAAAACTCACACTTTGTAATTACAGTCATCTCTCAGTATTCATGGGGGATTGGTTCCAAAATCAAGGATACCAAACTTCACAGGTGTTCAAGTCCCTGGCATAGTATTTGCATATAACCTACCACGTCCTCCTGAATACTTTAAGTGATCTCTAGGGCACTTGTAATACCTAATACAATGTAAATGCTGTGTATATACTTGTTGTACTGCTTAGGAATAATATCAAGAGAAAAAGTCTGTACATGTTCAGTACTGATGCAATTTTTAAAAAATATTTTCAATCCACAGAGGATTTACTGTACCTATATCTTTATATATGACATGTATCAACAGATTCTTGCTTGTAGAAACTGGTTTCAGCATTGGTTGCAGCTGCAGTTGGACTCTGAATAATTCTGCACCCATCAGCTCATAGCTTAGGACCCAGGTACAAAGGACAGAAAAACAGAAGCACTGTGATGGCAAAGATGGTATTTTGCTCACTACTTTATCTCCAGCTTTGAGAACACTGATTCATGTGTTATAAGTGATCGATATTTGTTGAGTGAATAGGCTTTCAACAAATTATGTTTAAAACCCTTGATCCACAAGATTTGGGCTCCAATTAGAATAAGATAAATTCCATGCATGTATAATTTGTCAAAATGGACTCTAATGTCTTCTGAAACTAAAACTTAAAATATAAAAATTTCACATAAAAAAGAACCAAGAGAACACAAGACATTGTCTAGAGTACTGAGTAGAGAAAGGGTGGGAATATCTGGTAGTTGATTAAAGCATTCTAAAAGTCATTGAGTGTTTCTTTAATTATTGTGCAACAAGCCACATTCTATGAAGGGCTGACTGTATTTAACAGTTAACTATTTTCTGTGCTCTTGAGGTTGTTTCTTGCATCCAGGGCTGGCAACTTCATGGATTGCGACCTGAACAGTACCCAGGACCCTAAACTTTGAAGGGCATTTGCTTGGTTTAAAGTTTTTCTGTTATCTTAAAATTAATAAAACTTTGATCCTACGTTTATTTTGAACTGAGAGCCATAAATTATGTAGTAAGCCCTGATTATATCTGAATGGTGGAAATGCTATATGATAATGTATTGTTTTATGTCTCTTTCCAATTCAGGATTCAGTGCCCTCATATCCACAGTATGAAACAATGTAGACGCTGGTACTAGTCACAAATTGGCGTGAGAAGCAATTGTAAAACATTCACCAGCACACTCTCTATAAGCCCACATTACATACATAAAATCATCATACACCTCCCTTCCCCCACTCCAGCGCCTGTAGCTTTAGATAGGATTCCAGAGTGGGAAGGAAGGTCTTTTTGCATAGCAGCTCATTATTTATTGATGACAAATAGAAAAAAAAACAATTAGCTCAGCCTAGGCGTTATTTCAAAATCTAAATTCGGATCTTCCATGATTGAAATACTGCACCCCAGAACAGTGAAAGAAATTCGCCTAAAGCAAGATGCGCATCAGTGGATAAAGGGTTAGGAATCAAGAACATGCTCCTGCCTCCTCTCCCCCCGCCTGAGCCGCTCCTCCCACCGCCCTTTCTCCTTCCCGGGGAAATGCTGGGCTGAGAGTGATGCTCGCCAGCTCTGAACTGTGAAAGCGCACGACCTCCCTCCGGGTCCCTGGAGTGAGTCTGGCGTGCGCAGAGCGATGGAGGCCTCCTGGCTGGAAACGCGATGGGCGCGGCCTTTATACCTGGCATTCGTGTTCTGCCTGGCCCTGGGACTCCTGCAGGCCATCAAACTCTACCTACGAAGGCAGCGACTGCTGCGGGACCTCCGGCCCTTCCCGGCGCCTCCCACGCACTGGTTCTACGGGCACCAGAAGGTAGATGGAAGGGAAGGGGTCATAGGCGGGTGCCAGAGACAGCCTGCGGATGGCGTCTGCTGCTTTTCCTGTCTCCAGACCCGCGGTCCTGCACGGACCCCCCAGCTCAGCCTTGACTCTCAGCACCTTTTCATTACTCTAGAGACTTCCAGCAGCCCCACAGGGAAAGGTCACTAGAGAAGAAATAGTGGGGGGTCGCGAGGGAGCTTCTATATATATATTTACTACATTATAAAATGCCTTCCACATATACTGTTTAAAATAGTATGTTCACTTGAATCAAAGTGTGAAATATGATATATCAAGAACTATGTAATGTTTTGAACAACCAACAATAAAAATTAATGAAAAAATAAAAGTAAAAAAATAGTATAGTTATTATAAACAATACTTATTAATTGCATAAAATGTGCCACACTAAACACAATGGTTGGCACCCTTTAATCCATTCTAACCAAAGAAAATTAACTTTCTTTTCCTAAGATTCTTGTGAAGCAGGAAGCTACCCCAGCCAACCTCTTAAGAAATATGATTGATTGAAATTTATCAAATAAAGGGAGACTGTTGCTTTTTGTTCTCTCCTATTCTCTAAATCTGCTCCCAGTCCTGATTTTTTTTTAATTCAACCAATTTTGAGTGGCATTTGTGTGATAGATACTAGAATTACAAAAAACAAAATGGGTCCCTACCTTCAAGGGGCCCAAGTCAGGTGCAGACTTAGGCCACCAAAAGAAATGAAAATACAAAGTAGAGAGTGCTTCAGTGGAGGCACATGGAGTCTTGGAGAATTCCTAGGAGAGGAAAGAATGTCTGTGAAGGGCTGTGCAGAATCTTAAAAGGATGGGTGGGGCATGTAGTGTTTTCATCTTCTAATGTCTTCTTCAGTTTCTTTCTTTGGTGTTCTATATTATTTTGGTTATGTGAATGCTATTTACTGCTGATCTAAATGGTCCAGGCTGATTTTGACCCTTTTCTACTAGAACTCCCTCCCCTATAGTATGGCTAACTTCCTCTGTTTCCCAGGTGCTTAGATTTTCAATATCTGTTATGCTTTTTGTGGAAATAGTTTTAATAGGGCTATCACACACATCTCAGTATTTTCAAATATTAAAATATACCAAGTAATCTATCAGGCCAAATGCTTTTCTGGAGGCATTTCTCCCACAGCCCTCTCCTCCCGCTCCAATCCAGTTAGGCCTGGTACATAGCTGTTGTTCCAGGACCACCTATTGATGCTGTCCTGTGTGACATCTCATGTTTCCTGGTCAGTATGGCTTCTTTTGTTTCCTATTTATTTCATCATTTTTATGGTTTGATTCTTGGGAATGAGTGAAGAATTTTTTTTGAGCTGTTAAATGGCTATAAACATTCTAATTTCAAACATGAATGGAATTAAGTTTGGCTAGGTATAGAATTCTTTAGAAATTATTTATTCTCAAGGCTGGCGTTGTGGCTCAGTGGCAGAGCACATGCCTAGCCAGTGGCAGACCACATAAAAGTAAAATAAAGGCATTGTGTCTATCTACAACTTAAAAAAAAAAGAAGAAGAAAGAAATTGGTTATTCCCAAGCCAGAGGGGTGGCTCATACCTGTAATCCCAGCAGCTGCAGAGGATGAGGCAGGAGGATCATGAGTTCAAAGCCAACCTTAGCAACTTAGCAAGGCCCTAAGCAATCAACAAGACCCTGTCTCTAAATAAAATATAGAAAAGGGCTGGGGATGTGGCTTAGCCCCCTGGGTTCAATCCTTGGTACCAGAAGAAAAAAAGAAAAAATTGTTTATTCTCAGAATTTTGAAGGCATTATTTCATTGTCTCTACCTTTCAAGATGACTATTGAAAATGCTGATAATTTTCTGATTATTTTGTTTCAAGTTTTAGTTGTATATGTTTAAGGTTAATAAAATGATGTTTTAGTATATTTATCTTGATAGGCATAAGAATAGTAAGGAAATTAATATAGTCAAACAAATTAGCATTTCCATCATCTCATATAGTCACCTTCTCTCCTTTTCTTTCTCTTCTATCCCCTCCCAACTCCTTTTTCTTTTCCTTTAGTTTTTTATTACTGCATTATAATCATTTGTAATAGTGGGATTCATTTTTTTTTAAAGAGAGAGAGAGAGAGAGAGAGAGAGAATTTTAATATTTATTTATTTATTTATTTATTTTAGTTTTCAGCAGGCACAACATCTTTGTTTGTATGTGGTGCTGAGGATCGAACCCGGGCCGCATGCATGCCAGGCGAGCAAGATACCGCTTGAGCCACATCCCCAGCCCAATAGTGGGATTCATAGTGTTATATTTATACATGCATGAAATTTGATCAATTTCATTCCACAGTACCTCCCTCTTCCTGATCCTTTTCTTCTACCCTAAGGGTCTTCCTCCTATTTTTATAAGATTTTCTCTCCACTCCAACCCCACCCCTCCCCCCCTTTTTTTTTTCCTCTCTCTCTAGCTTCCACATGTGAGAAAAAAAAACAAACAAACATATGGCCCTTGACTTCCTGAGTCTGGCTTATTTTACTTCACATAATGTTTTCTAGTTCCTTCTTATAAGTGATATGATTTTATCTTACCTCATGGCTGAGTAACTCCATGGGTATCCATATCATGTTCTTTATTCACTTGTCCATTGATGGACACTAAGGCTGCTTCCCTAACTTGGCTGTTGTGAATTGCAATGCTATAAATGTAAGTATGCAATTGTTGGTAGGACTGAAAATTAATACAACCACGCTGAAAAGCAGTATGGAGACCCCTCAAAAAACTAGGAAAGGAACCCAGCTATCCCAATTCTTAGTATTTATCCAAAAGAACTAAAATCAGCATACTATATGATACAGCCACATAAATGTTTATAGCCACACAGTTCACAATAGCCAAATTATGGAACCTGTCCAGATGCTATCAATAGACGAATGGATTAAAAAAAATGTGGTACACACACATACACACACGTTTTACTCAGCCATAAAAAAAGAATGAAATCATGGCATTTTCCAGTAAATATATAGAACTAGAGAACATCATGTTAAGTGAAATAAGCCAGATTCAGAAAAATCAAAGGTCAAATGTTTTCTTTCACATAGGGAAGCTAGAACACAATAAGAGGAAAAAAGGAAGGATCAGCTATCATAAGGATATGGGGAAGATCAGTGGAGAAGAAGAAGGAAATTGAGATGGAGGGAGGGAGGACTGGAAAGGAGAGGAAAAGCAAAATAAACTTAACAAGTGATGTTAAGTTTATGCTATGTGCATGTATAAATATATCACAGTGAATTTCAAGTATAGTATGTGTAGTATTTATAGAAAAATGTTTATAAATATATAGAAAGCAAACAATCAAAAATAAATAAACAAGCAAAGGAAGATTAGTAAAGGAAGGAAAATAGAGAAAGGGAGGATGGAAGGGAAAGTGGGGGAAATAAGGATTGAAATGGAATAAATTAAATATCATGCTTTTATGATTTTGTCAAAATGAACACAACTACTATGTATAACTATAATGCTAAAAAATGGTATACATATATATGGTATATATATATATATATATATATATGCACTTATTTCTTTACATATATTTATATATGGCATATATATGTACTTCTTTCTATGTATAGCTATAGTATGCTACTTTAATTATTTTGGATAAATATCAAGCAGTGAAATAGCTGGGCCATATGATGGTTCTATTTCTAGTCTTTTGACTAGAAATAAATTATTATGGAGCCTCCCATAATAATTTCCTTAGTGGACATGTTAATTTACAATCCCACCAACAAAATGTAAGTATTCTTTTTTGCCACTTCCTCACCAGCAATTATTATTATTGGTATTCTTGATGATTGCAGTTCTAATGGAAGTGAGATGGAATTACAATAAAGTTTTGATTTGTATTTCCCTGATGGCTAAGGATGTCAAGCATTTTTTCATATATTTCTTGTCCATTGTTATTTCTGATTTTTGAGGAATATGTTTCATTCATTTGTCTATTTACTAATTGGGTTACTTGGTTTTTTCCAGGAGGTGTTAGATTTTTTGAATTCTTTATATATTCTAGATATTTATCCCCTGTCAGAAGAGTAACTGACAAAGATTTTCTCCCATTCTATAGTTTCTCTCTTCACACACTTATTTCTTTCACTGTACAGAAGCTTTTCAGTTTGATGCCATAACATTTGTCAATCCTTGGTATTATTTCCTGAGTTTTGCAATCCTGTTAAGGAAGTTATTGAGACAGGACAAGTCCAGCCAGTTCTCTAATTTCCTTTACTTTCTTTTTTCTTTTTCTTCTTTTCTTCCCTGCAGTTTCTTCAGGGAGATAAAATGGAGAAGCTTGAGGAGACTGTTGAAAAGTATCCTTGTGCCTTCCCTTGCTGGGTTGGGCCCTTTCAGGCATTTTTCTTTATCTATGACCCAGACTATGCAAAGACATTTCTAAGCAGAACAGGTAAGACAAGGGGCAAATCTCAAGGACCTAATCCTCCTAGGAGTGAGATGGACATGACCCACAAGCAGGAACTGAAGCAGAGATTAGTACTGGGTCTTTAAAAAAAAAGGCGGGGGGATTTTATTCATGAGGGAAAACCATGGTTAGGACACAAGCCAGCAGGTGGTCACAGCCTCATAATACTGAGTGTCCACCTGCAGGGTCGGGGGAAGTACAAAGGGAATACACCCAGAAACCCCATTCCACTCCTAGAGACCCAGACACACTCCCAAGTGACTCAAATGACAGGTGGGGACAACAGTTAGATGGAATAGTGGCCAGAATGAGGACCTGTGAGACTGTGGAATGTGGCAGGTGCAGACCCCTATCCATTCAGAAATCTCTTGGACCCCGTTTGTCTTCGTCTTCAAGGCCGTCTTGAAGGTCATGTGCAAGTCTCTTCAAGGCGGCTTCTAGTTCCTTGCCATATACCTCGAGGCCCCAGCAGTGGGGCTCCCCAGGAAAGGCTGCTGCTGGGACACTCTCCTGGGCACTCTCTGGAAGGTTCCCACAGGCCTGGCCCTGAATGGAGAAGCTTCTGGGGCTTCTTGGGCTGGGGAAGTGGGCGTCTTTGGCAGATGGGCATGTACAAGACAGGCCAGACCAGGGGGGGCTTGCCCAGGTTGGGCTTGCCCAGGTTGAGTGTGCCCAGCATGAACTCGAGGGCTGTGAGGGCCGGTAGGGGTGGAATTCAAAGCAGTGACAGCCTGGTTCCCAGTACCGGTATGAACACTGCTGCACCCTAAACCAATTCTTCACGTGTTGCTCCTCTGGGCCAAGGTGGGAGGCCAGGGGCACCAGGGCACCCACGGATGGAAAGGGGTCCTTCAGGAAGTGTGCTTCTAGCTCCTCTTTCTGCTGCTTGCTGGGGATCAAAATAGGCCAATCCAGGGTCTATGGGCCCAGTATACTGCGAAGGCTTTGGATATTAGCCATGGCAGCGGAGGCTCCATTCAGAGGAAAGGAAGCACTGAGTCTTTATGATACCCTGGAGCAAGTGTGGAGAGGGGACAGGACTCTGACCAAGTGAACTCCTTATGTCCTTCTCAGTCCCTAGTCTAGTTCCCAACTCCAGAGTCCTTTAAAGCTGAGCTGTCATTACCAGACTGGCCTTTGCCCCTCTCACTTTTGTGACTTCCCTTTCATCAATACTCCAGACTCCCATCTGTCCTGAACATAAGCCTCCGGGGGAAATCAGAAGTAGCCCTGCCTCTGAAGGCTCAATACGTAATTCTGGATCTGTATCTTTCTGTTACCAGCCCAACCTCTTGATTATGATCCAGTTTTTTTTTTTTTAACCCTTATGTATGTAC
The DNA here is from genome assembly GCF_048772815.1 of Callospermophilus lateralis. Taxonomy (NCBI): domain Eukaryota; kingdom Metazoa; phylum Chordata; class Mammalia; order Rodentia; family Sciuridae; genus Callospermophilus; species Callospermophilus lateralis. Next base: position 108,503,879 of record NC_135311.1, on the reverse strand, counting down.
TCAACTCTGTTCTTTTGGGGGCCATGATTCAGCTGCCTCCTCTACCCACCCCTTTTCAAGGCCTCCACCGTGAATTATGCATAGCACAGAACTAACATGGTCAGTGTTTGCTCTGTCAACTTTGCAAAACAAGTGTCTCATATTCTATTCTGTTCTTCATATTCCTCATCCTTAGTAAAACCTTATAAAAGAAAAGAGCCTTTCCCTGAAAGTCTCCAGGTTTCCCATCCCCCTCCTCTGATTTGTCTCAAGTTCAGCTCTTAAGGAACTCCATGTCAGTGTCACAAGAGCAACAGGGGGTGTTCGTATCTCACTCTATGGTGACTGCTGGTGTGTCTCATATTTAATATACCTTTCACAAAGGACATATGTTGTGCTACTCCTGTTCTGGAAATGTGGCAATCCTCTGACAACCACTGTTTCTGCTGGTGGAAGTGAAAATGAGGGAAGAATCTGGGTTTGGGTATCTGTGTGTCTCCCGGGACTTGCTGTTCTCTGGTACTGAACCAAGACCTGTGTTTCCCCCACCTCCCAGGACTCCCATTTGCTCCCTGTTTGTGCTGAACACAGCAAATGGAAAAAAAAAAAAAAAACCTTCACTGACTGGTAATGAGTGCTCCCTCTAATGCTGTATTTTGTTTGTTTCCTTTTCTTGACTCTGCAGACCCCAAGTCCCAGTACCCATACAGGTTCATGACTCCGTGTCTTGGTATGTATGTGCCAACTTGTAACCCGCTTTCCCACTAAGTCCACTTTGCATGATAGAGCATTTCAGAGACTCAAATCTGACCTCAAAAGTATTAAGAGTAAGGTTGATATATACTGGGAGTTGTCTAGGGGAAGGTCACAGGGGAGCTTGAAGGTCAACTCAGAACTTCCTGGAAAGCCTTCTTATCCACTTCTCTCCTCAAAGTCCCATTTTCAAGGCATCATAGGGATGAACCTGTCTCCTCACTTTCTTTTTTGTTTTAATAGAGACATCACATTTTTATTATTTGTTTTAGCCAACATTCATTGACCAGGTACATTCCTAGAACTGTTTTAAGCACTTTATATTAATAAAGCTTTTTTAATCCGTGACATTGCTAATATGAATGAAGCAACTGAAAATAATATAATATATTCCAAACAAGACATAAATTTAAACTAAATCAGAATATCTATATTTTGTTTTTGTGTATCTAACCTACATTACCTTCTCCTTCTTTAAAATTGTAGCTTCGCCATTCCTACTCTGAGAGACTCGTTTGGTCTCTCTTGTTTCCTTGGATTTTTTTTTCTTTTTTTTTTTTTTTGTATGCAAATCAATAAATTTTATTCTGAAGTACAGTTTGGCAATATTCTATGAGCAGATAAATTAAGCTCTTTAGTCATATAATCGATGTGTGTGCTAGACCAGGAAAGAATTAATTGAAAGATCTAGGCTTTGGATCCAGATCTCCTTAGATTTGAATCCTGCCCCCCATACCAGTAAACTAATTGAATGTGATTTTAAGGAAGTGATTTAATCTCTCTATGCCTTAGTTTCCTCATCTTTGAAAATGAGGATAAGAATCACTGTTATAGCTGTTATGAGACAAATTAATGTGTATTTCTAGCATTTTATGTAATGCCCAACATTGAACCAGAGCCAGACTATGCATTATGAGCCTGGCATATTTTAAGCACTCAATGAATAGTGTCATTCAGACTTTCAGGTCCTTTTAAAAATAAATCCTTAATGAACACTCTGGCAATAGATTATGGTGAGGTATTAGCCTTGATAAGTGTTTACATGTATGTCATTCACAGACCAGGGCTCAAGAGGGTGGTATCTGGAAATAGAGTTCCTAGTGAATTTGTATTTCAATCATTTATGGATTGGTTTACAGTGGAGAGGAGATGGATATTTGTTGTGTTTCTACTGTGAGCCAGGGCAGGACTAGGTTTTGTATCTTATCATACATCTCCATAGAATCTGCATGACACAGTAAGATTGATATTTATTATCATAATTTATTATTTTAAAAAACTAAGCCTCAGAAAGTTTAATCAACTTCCTCAATTACTACATAGTGATTTTAGTATTTATTACCATTCTCATCTCATCAGACTTTGAAACTCAGGATGTTAAATTCATCCATCCCAGATATAAGCAACAAAACTCACTACCATCTTAACCTAGGAGCCCTTCTTTGATATTCCACTATTTCACCGAATGCTATTCTTTATCTTTCCTTTTTCTCTGATCTAATAAGTGGCATGCATTTATGTCTTTTATTTCTCAAGGAAAAGGACTCTTGAATCTAGATGGGCCCAAATGGTTCCAGCATCGTCGCCTACTGACTCCTGGATTCCATTGTGATATCCTGAAAACATATGTCGATATGATGGCCCATTCTGTGAACACGATGTTGGTAAGTAGGGTGGGAAAGTGACGCTCTGTTGCATTGCAAGGGGCTTCCAACTGAAATTGTATTAGGCATACGTTTCATGGATAGTGAAAATCAAAAGTCAATTTCTGAAATTAATCTATGTATAAGTACCCACTGAAAAGCAGATGTTTGTCTAAGCTTTTGATATTTTCTTTGGGTGATTAAAATAATAATGAGAAGATCTAGTCTTCTGTCTTAGATATATTCTGAGATTCTATAGCAATACACCAAGTACCAACTAGAGATATTCATGCAGTAAGAGTTGTAGGTGACAAGTAAGAAAGCTACGACCAGCTATGGCAGCTTCTGATTCCAGAGGAGACTAAAATTTACCATGAAATATAAATTGGATGTGTATATGTAGATAATATGAATGAGAGAGTTCTAGATGGAGCTGTTCAGCGTGGAAAAAAAGGTTTGGAGGTTGGAATGGATTTGTATGAGGGCCACAAAGAACTGATCAGAGGATTAAATGTCTTCATTGAAATCCCAGATATGAGTTTCCCCTTGTAGATAGTGAAGGATCACTATGAGGTGACCTACACCCCAAAGGGGAAGGAGGTCTTTGCAGAGGAACATTCCTGGGATGGTCTCTGATTTATAGTTAGCTGTGCCCAAGCTCTACTTTTAAAAAGCTTTTAATTTTTAAATTGTATTTCTTTTAATTGGATGAATAATTCACTAATACAGTTTCATCGCAAATACTTCAAACACCAAAAAGCCAAATTCCCTTCACCATCATCTCCAAAATCATTTCTGTTCCCAAGGAATCACTATTCCTGGTTCCTCTACTGGCTTCTCAGCCAAGTTCACAGAATCCCATTTAACCCCTGCCTGGATGGTGGTGAAGTCATTGGTGAGGTCTTGAGACAAAGACCCAAAGACTATCAGGTACAGAGTTAGAGAGAGAAGAGGGCACCCTCTTCCAACTCTGGTGCTGCTCAGCGACCAACACAATTTTAACCTCCAATTCTAGGAGCTCTTTCTGCTTTTCCTGTTTCTTAGTCCATTTCCATGAGTTCCTCTCATACTTCCTCCCCCAGCAGAACGGTTCCAGAGGGCACTGAGCTTCAAAGACTGCTCTTGCTCTCATCTCTTCTAAATGTAACATTTGTGCTCAATGTGCACACTGTATGCATGTGTTGAAATATCACATTGAGCCCCATGAATAGATTCAACTAATTGAAATTAACTAAAATAAAATATTTTTAAAGTAGCTAATTCAGATTCTAGCTACCTGACTAAACAATTGACACTTTGGTATAAGGTTTTCAAACTTTACCTTTTATTCAGACTCCTAGTCCTTGGGACCTAGCTTGGCACTTGTAGATGCTCAACAAATGCAGGTTGACTTAAACATTTCCACTTATTTGCATTTTTACACAAAGAATATTTGCATTTTTACACAAAGACTGCAAATGAAGGCATTTTGATGATAGTGATGATGTTGATCTTGACCTCCTCTGCCAGGCTAAGTGGGAGAAGATTTGCAGCACTCAGGACACAGCCGTGGAGGTTTTTGAACACATCAACTTGATGGCCCTGGACATAATCATGAAATGTGCTTTCAGCCAGGAAACCAACTGCCAGATAAATGGGTCAGTGACAGGAGAGCAAAACAGATATTTGTTCATCATTATCTAAGTCAATTATTGACACAGTGTCCTAACTTTATTTTCTAGCTCCCTTGATCCTTATGTAAAAGCAACGATTGAACTCGGCAAAATTATATTTTATCGCATGTACAATTTCTGGCACCACCATGACATAATTTTCAAATTCAGCCCTAATGGCCACCTCTTCCAAGAGTTAAGCAAAGTGCTACATCAACACACAGGTAAATACATGGGTATTTCTTGGATTTGATTTGCCCAAGTCCATATATCACCATTAATTGTATTGTGGCTATCAAGAGAGATAAGCCTCAGTGTGAACAGAAAAAAATTATTGTTCTTAATGGAGCTTTTATATGGACACTGCTCAAATGAAATACAGTTTGAGTCCTTTAGAAGAGTTTGCTACATCCATAGTAGTAATTAGTCTTCTCAGTATTCTTGTTATGTTATGCAATTTTTATTATGTACAGTTATTAATACAAAAACAATAAGTGGACACTTAAGATTTCAAAACATATATAACATATAGCTTTGTGCAATTATTGCAGTAATAATTATAAGTTAAAAGTACTCATGCAATGTAGGAATGGGTGGGAGAAAGAGTAGACATGGAAATGCACTCAAAAGAAGCTTGATTCAAAAATATGTTTATGTTAGCAAAGTGTAAACTCAAAAATTAAAATAGAATAAATTTTTAAGCAATTCAACATTACTTTTCATAAGTATCATAATAGAGAATACTCACCCAGAAATTTATCCCTCATGGGCTCCATCATTAACTAGCAGCATGACTTTGGACAGTTACTGTTTTGTTTCAAAGGCATATGAAAAATGGTGATTTAAAAATAAACCTATCTCATAGGTTTCTGGTGATGATGAGTGTGCTAATAAATGTAAAAGACTTGGGATGATACCTGGCACTGTATAAATATTAAATATAAAGTATAGTTACTTATCAAATATCTTTGCCCCCAGGAAACTTTCAAGACTCACCAATACATGCATATTCACACTTACATATACACATAGATACTATAAGGAGGACATTCAGTGAAGCAGGTTAGAAACAATTTAAGATACAAGTGGGCATTACATCTTTATAGCAATAGTCCTCAAATGTTTTTGCATCATGGATCACAGAAAGTATTAACTTTTATATGATTCATTGGAGTAAATAGGAGTGGATTTGAGGACAGCTACATATGACTTAGATGATTCTTTACATTTTCATTATGTATAATTATGATGAAAAAACAAAATCAAAAGTATTAGAGAAAATATTAAGTGTCCAGGTTGTTGAAAACTTTAAAAACAAGACATTTTCAGTTGTGTATGGTGATGCATGCCATAGTCCCAGTAACTTAGGATGCTGACGCAAGAGGATTGCAAGTTCAAGGCAGTCTCAGCAACTTATCGAGGTGCTGAGCACTCTGTGAGACCCTGTCTCTAAATAAAATACAAAATAGGGCTGGAGGTGTGGCTTAGTGGTTGATTGCCCCTGAGTTCAATCCCTGGTAGCCCCCCAAAATTTTTTTTAAATAACCTGTTGGGGATTTTAATTGTGAGTATGTTGAATCTAAAAATCAAGTAGGGAAAAAGAAGTGACATCTTGATAATATTGAGTCTTCCTATCTATATACATACATGGAATATTTTTTCATTTATCTAGATAAATTTTATTTTTTTCTTCAGGTTTTTAAAGCATTCCTCATAATGGATTTGCACATCTTTTGTTGCATTTATACTAAGTATTATGTTTTTCAGAACTAATGTACATAATATTCTGTTTTTTATTTCAAATGCCATGTTTGTTGGTAGTATATAAAAAATCACTTCTATTTATTAACTTCATATCCTACAACCTTGTCATAATTACTTACTAGTTTCAGGTGTTTTTTGTTGAATCTTGGAGATTTTTCTACTATCATATCATCTGTGGATAAACATAGTTTTGTTTATTCTTTCCTAATTTATATACTTTATATTACTTTGTCTTATTGTATCAGCAAGGATTTCCAGAAAGATGTTGAATAAGAGTGGTGAGAGGAGACGACATTGTTTTATTCCTGACTTTATTGAAAATATCAAGTTTCTCATCATTATCTATGATATACACTATAGGGGTTTTGTAGATATTCTTTGTCAAGGTGAGGAAGTTTTCCTTCTGTTCCCAATTTGCTGGGATTTCTTTTAAACATGAATAAGTGTTAAATTTTGACAAATGGCTTTTCTGTATTTACTGATATAATCGTACTCTTTCTTCTTTACGCTGTTAATTAATAAGTTACATTGATTGATTTTCAAATATTGAACCAGTCTTGCCCACCTGGAGTAAATACCACTTTTGTTGAATTTTTGCATCTATGTGCATGAGAGATATCAGTCTGTGGCTTTCTTGTAATATCTCTGTCTTATTTAGGTATGAAGGTAATGCTGGCTTCATAAAATGAGTTAAAGTATTCTACTTCTATTTTATGGAAGACACTTATAGAATTTATTTGATTTCTTCCTTAAATGTTTGGTAGAGTTCACTAGTGAGATTATCTGGGCCTGTTTTTTTTTTTTTTTTTTTCCTGTTCTGGAAGGTTCTTAATGATTGATTTAGTTTCTTTAGTGGATACAGACCTATTTTAATCTGTCTCTCGTGTGAGTTTTTTGAAGATTTTATCTTTCCAGGATTTGGTCCATTTCATCTGGGTTGTTTCTTTATTGGGTGAAGTATTCCACATATGTCAATTAGATTCAGTTGATAGATGATGTTGTTGGTTTTAACTGTGTGCTTCCTGATTTTTCCTACACTGGATTTATAATAGAGAGACAATGAAGTATCCAAATATTCTATCAGTTTTTGCCTCTCATATTTGGATGCTTGTTGTTATGCATACACGTTAAGGATTTTTCATGTGCTCTTAGAGAATTAATCTCTTTATCATTTTAAAATACCTTCTTTATCTGGTACCTTTCCTTGCTCTGAAGTTTATTCTGCCTGGAATGAATATAAATACTCCAGTCTTCGTTTGCTTATTTATTATGGTTTACCTTTCTTCATTCCTTTACTTTTAATTTGTATGTATCTTTATATTTAAGGTAAGTTTCTTATAGGCAATATATAGCTGTGTCTCATTTTTTATGTACTCTGACAGTCCGTCTTTCAATTGGTACATTCACATCACTGGTGCTTAAAAGAGATAAATGATATATATAGTGGATTAGCAGCTACCAGATTTATTACTGCTTTCTACTCACTGTTTTTGTTCTTTGCTCTTTGGTCTTCCATTCTTTTTCTACCTTCTGTGGATTTTTAATAAAGTTATTTTTTTACATTTATTTATTTTTTTAATGTGGTGCTGAGGATCAAACCCAGTGCCTCACACATGCCAAGTAAGCGCTTTACCACTGAGCCACAACCCCAGCCCACCTTCTGTAGTTTTTAATTCAGTGTTTTCTATGACTCAATTTTTTCTACTCTGTCAGCATATCAATCATACATCTTGCTTTTGTCAGTGGCCATACATATCCACAGTTAATCCAAGTCTACTTTCCAGTAACACTACACTACTTCAATAGTAGTGCAAGCACCTTCTGGCGGAGTATTCCCGACTTGTCCCTCCTGTCCTTCTATGGCATTATTTGTCATTTATTCCACTTATCTGGAAAATATAATCATTAAATATATTGTTGCTGAAATTACTTGAGACAAACTGTAATCTGTTAGCTCAGTTAAAAACAGGAAAATCAAAAGACCTACATTTTACCTTCACTTATCCCCTAACGCTCCTTTCTTTGTGCAGATCTGAAATTCTGGTCTGTATCATTTTCCTTCTTGCTGAAGAACTTATTTTTAACATTTCTTACAAAATATTTCTACTATAACAAGTTTACTCAATTTTATATGCCTTAGAAATTTCTCTTTAATTTTTAAAGATGATTTCTCCAGGTACAAAATTCTAGGTTAATGGGATTTTTTTTTTCTTTTAACACTTCAAACATTTCACTACACTTTCTTTTTGCTTGCATGGTTTCTAACAAGAAGTCCAATGTGATTCTTATGCTTGGTCCTCTATAAATAAGGTGTTTTTCCTGTGTTTTCTTTAATGATTTCCTGTTTGTTTTGTGCAGTTTGAATATGCTGTGCATATGTGTATTTTTTTTTGTTAAAGAGAGAGTGAGAGAGAGAGAGAGAGAGAGAGAGGGAGAGAGAGAGAGAGAACTTTTTTAATATTTATTTTTTAGTTATCAGCGTACACAACATCTTTGTTTGTATGTGGTGCTGAGGATCGAACCCGGGCCACACGCATGCCAGGCGAGTGCGCTACCGCTTGAGCCACATCCCCAGCCCCCTGTGTATTTTTTTAATATCATCCTATATGGCATTCTCTGAGTTCCTTGGATCTGTGATTTGGTGTTATTAATTTTGGAAAGTTCTCAGTCATTTATTGCTTCAAATATTTCTGTTTCTTTCCTCCTTCTCCATGTATGTGTGTGTGTGTGTGTGTGTGTGTGTGTGTAGAGGTAGGTAGCACCTTCATATTTTTATCCATTTCTTCTATGAAAGTAATTTGTTTTTCTGTTTCTATTTCAGTCGATTTTGTTACATTTAATTTCCATTTTATTTGAGTTTTAAAATATACGTGAGTAGCAGGAAATAGTCAATTGTAACTCAAAAATATTTCTGCAAATATAAGTTATTTTCCTATTATGCTGGAGGCCTTTGACTTAAACATATGCAGGCAGATTTATCTTTGTGCTGCCTGATGGGAGTTGTAATTATAGATTATTTAGGTAATAAAAGAGTTGGTTCTGATAGCCATGAGACAAAATGGCCTAGTAGAAGAACCCTTTGAGGAATTTGGCAAGTCACAAGAGTCAAGGCAACAAAGGGGAAACTATTCCAAGGAGAGAAAGAAGAGAAACTCCAGGAATCAATAAATGACTGACAAAAAGCCTAAAATGCATAGAAACAGAGGAAAGGCAACTCTGGGTAAAATACAAAGCATTTTACAACCTCAGCCCTCACTCCCCAGCTGAAGGAGGTGAACCCAACGCTGCAAGCACAAGGTAAAATGGTCTGTTACTTGAAGTATATATCTTTTTAGCGATTGTCTCGTGATATCATGACTTTTAGTACTAAAAACTGAGTCTTGTTTAATAAGTTTTGTTCAAATTCTACTTTGTCCAATATCAAGATTACAACCCTGCTTCCTTGTCATTTATGATTGTCTGGTATAATCTCACCTATCCTTTTATGTTTAGCCATTCAGAATTACTTTGTTTTAGGTATGTTTCTTCTATGCAGCACATAGTTGGATTTTATTTTATGAGCCAGTTTTGAAATCTTTTTATTTCAATAACCATATCATTCTCATTCTCATTCATTGAAATGACTGTTATACACGGTCACAATGCTGTCATATAATTATATTATCATTACTGTGTGTATTATGGTATAATTACTGTATTTATTTATTAAAGTTGTCATAACAAGTGATCACAAACTAGAATAGATGTTTAGAACAGACTTTTTCTCTATCACAGTTCTGGAGGCTAGAACTACAAAGTATTGGCAGGGCCATGTTTCTTTGGGAAGGCTCTAGAGAAGGCTCTTGCCTTCTTCTTCTACCTGCTAGTGTCTGCTGATGATCCTTGGCATTCCTCAGCTTGCAAATACATCATTATTATTTCTGACTGTATTCAAATGGTTGATTTCTCTCTGCTTCCAAATTCCTCTCTTCTTTTAAGAATACAAGTCAGTGAGGTAGGTCCTACTCTAATCCAGTATAACTTTATCATAACTTGATTGCTTCCACAAAGACTATATTTTTGAAATAAGGCCACCTTCACAGCTCTTAGTAGATATGAATTTTGGGGAGACATTATTCAATCCACTATATAGTTTCTTTATATAGCATGTCATCTTTGGTCTTTTTAAATATACTGTCTTTGATATTTAAGTTGTTTATATTTTTTAATTTTTTTATAATTTTAATATTTATTTTTTAGTTATCAGCGGACACAACATCTTTGTTTGTATGTGGTGCTGAGGATCGAAGCCGGGCCGCATGCATGCCAGGCGAGCGTGCCACAACTTGGGTCACATCCCCAGCCCCTATATTTTTTAATTTTTTTATTTGTTCTTTTTAGATACCAATGACAGAAGAGTGTATTTTGACATATTATACATACATGGAGTACAAAGATGTTTGTGTCTTTGTTCTGAGGCTACCATAATATTTATTTCCTTTGTAGAATCCTTAGTCTCCTACTTTTCTTTATTTAACCTTTTACTGTTCTAAAAGGTCTAGCTTGCCAGTTTTTGTATTGTAGTAAAATGTATATAATTTAGCATTTGCCATCTTAACCTTTTGCAAGTGTACACTTCAGTGACTTCAAGTATATTGACATAGTTGAGCAACCATCTTCACTTTTAATGAAGTAGTCATCTCTGTAGATTTCTCGGAATGGGTTCATGAGCACAACATTCCCTGAGTTCTTCCATGTTTAAAACAAATTTTTTTCTATAGCCTTGATACTGGAAGGACAGTTTGTCTACATATAAAATATTTATCTCATACTTCATTTCCTTGAGTTTCTTGGAAATGTTCTACTATTGTCTTGATTTCTTTACTGTTTGTCTCAAGTTTGAGCTAGCCCAATTTTCTCTTCCTTAAAACTCATTTAATATTTTTGTCAGAAGTCTCTGAGGATTTTTTTCCTCTGTCTTTAATGTCAAATATTTTTACTAGGTATATATCACAATTGGTCATTCTGTTCCAATTTTTTCAGGCAGAGACTAGGTCCTTTAATATATAGATTTCAATTTTTTATTTCTAGAAATTTTTCTTGGATTAGGTTTTAACTATAGCTCTGTTCCATATGTTTTTGTGTTTTTCCTTTTGGTCCCTTCAAACATGCATATGTTGAGGGTGCAGAATTATTTGTTTATTCTTGGTCATTTTTCCATTGTTTTGCCTATCTTCTATTTCATCTGATAATTTCCAAGAAGATGAGATTTTAGAGGAAGAAAAGAATGATTGATCATTTAAATCTAAATTTGAAATTATCTTAATTATATTGCTTACCTACTATATAAACTAGGTCTTTGATTTGTTGTATTTTATTTTGGAACTTTGATCAAAAGTTGTCCATTTGATGGAAAAATAAATCATCTGTGAAAATTTAATCAACTTAAATGTAATGTACCCAGTCTGGTCTCTGAAAAGCCAGCAAAATCTGAAGTTATTCATGGGCCCTGACTTACTTTATAATTTACTTGACTTTGATTGACTTTGCTGCCACTTTGGTAATGGAGAGATATTATTCTACCCAGAAAAGGTAATCCAGGACAGAAAAAAAACCCTCAAGGCTGGAATGAAGCAGGATAACACTCAAAAGAATAAGTACCAGGATTTCCTGGATATTATCCTTTCTGCCCAGGTAAATCTTCCAAATATCTTAGCCTAATTAATCATCCAGTTAACTATGTGTGTCGGTGGATAAGAGGGGATGGGGTGGGGAAAAAAGCAAAGCTGATCCAATAAATTTAACAGTACTTTGAATTGAGAGGTTGGCTCCATGAAGGTTGGGGTAAGGATAGAATTCTGCAACTGTCACTAGACATGGTCATTGAAGACTAAATTATGTATTTGACAGGATTGGGGATTATATAGATACATGGAGTTTAGGTAATCAAAGGAAAATGGGTCACATGAGTGAGCATGTAAAAAGAGAAGGAGTTGGCACTGGAAAAATCTGGATAGATCTGGGAGTCTGAAGAGAATTCCTTGGGTCTGATGAGTGGAAAGCACTTTGCAGTCTGCTTTTCCTATCTAATGTTGGTTCTCCTTTATGCTCTGAGTGAGGTGTCACTCATAGAATATATCTGTTGAACTGAATTAAAATTGAAACTTTTTTTTAAATCTCTAAGTTTCCCCCTAGAGCCATTAATTTTAATTGGGTCTCCAAAGATCTGTAAACTTACATTTCATTAAAACATCTCTACTGTACATTCTAGGCTGAAAATGAAGACAGCTTCTCCAATGCTGACCTGCGGTCCGAGGTGAACACATTCATGTTGGCTGGGCACGACACCTTGGCCGTGAGCCTCTCCTGGCTCCTCTACTGCCTGGCTCTGAACCCTGAGCATCAGGAGAGATGCCGGGAAGAGATCAGGAGCATCCTAGGGGACGGGTCTTCCATCACCTGGTAAGATCTACCTCTCTAATCATTTCATTCTAGTTCTCCCCCTGGGATTTTGGGGTATTTTTTGCCCTGGTTCCTTAATAATGACAGTGACTCATGATATGTGTATGTGGAAGCAGAAGAGGTAGGCTGTTTCTCTGTTCGTTCTCAAGAAAGCCCCAAGTAAGTGCCTTGTCTTTTGCAAAAGTTCATTCATCCAGAAATTGTCATTGCTTTTCTACTCAGTGGTGTATAAAATGACCCATTTCTTCCTTTCACCCAGTCTCTGGCACATTGGAATGAGGACCTGACCGGAGGCTAGCATGTAGAATTTGAATGGTTGGGCCCAAGTGGGATTCCTGAGAGAGCTGAATGAACAGCTGCGTCATTTAAGGCTCATTGTGGACACTCTAACCATCCCCTTGTCATCAGTTTCATTTCTCAAGGTGACTTTGGACTTTGAACATGGTATTCAGTAGGAAGATATGATATGGGTTCTGCCCTCAGTGAGCTAACAGTCTAATGTGGACACAGACCTCCATAGAACAAATTGAAATATAGCGTGATAAGGACAATAATAGAGATATGTGCTATCCACCAGACAGGCACCTAGCCTGGCATGGGGGCTCAAAGTGATTTCCTTAGAATGAGTAGAAGTTAACCACATGGAAAACTTCAACTCTACTTTTCTAGGTTTAAGCGTATCTTGTTATTAATAAAGTCCAGCTTATGAATTTGCTCCTCAAATATGCTGTTTGCAAAGAAACAACATGTTTCTGACATAAATCACACCCTTCATCCTGCCTGGTGAAAAGGAGCAGAAAGATAGAAATTCTAAGGGTCACTGAGCCACATGACTAGGAAAACAAACATCGTATTTGATATGAGAAGATCAGCTCAATTGAAATATTTGTAAAGCAAAATTTGAAGTAATAAAGGTATAGTAGAGCTATCATTTTATAAGGAATTATAATGATTTCTTAACACAAATTAAAGGCTTAATTTATATAGCATAAAATACAAAATTAGACAGTCTTTTTACTTTTTGCAGGGAAGGGGCGGGTACTAGGTATTGAACTCCGGCACTCAACCACTGAGCACATCCCCAGCCTTATTTTTTGTGTTTTATTAAAAGATAGGGTCTCACTGAGTTGCTTAGTGCCTCACTTTTGCTGAGGCTGGCTTTGAACTCACCATCCTCCTGGCTTAGCCTCCCAAACTACCAGGATTAAGGCATACACCACCTCATCCAGCTCATTTTTAACTGACAAATATGCACGTGATGTTTTGATACTTGTATAACTTGTGGGATAACTAAATCAAACAGTGGATATATCTATTAACTTACATACTTATTTTTGGTGATGAGACATTTCAAACCTATCCACTTAGCAGTTTTCAAGTATACAACAAATTGTATGTTGTACTTGCAATGCTTCCATAGAATTGCATGATGTGCAGTATATCTTCTGAATTTATTTCTCCTATCTAACTAAAGTTTTGTATTCTTTGACTAGTATCTCCTAGTTCTTAGACCCCTGAAGTACCATTCTACTCTCTGCTTCTAGGAATTCAACTTCTTCAGATTCCTCACGTGATTGAGATCATATGGTCTTTGTCTTTCTGTGCCTGTTTTATTTCCCTTAGCATAATGTCCTCCAAGTTTTTCCATGTTTTTGCAAATGATAAGATTTTCTTCTTTTTTTAATGTACTTTTAATTGTAGATGACACAATACCTTTATTTTATTTTCATGTGGTGCCAGGGATTGAACCCAGTGCCTTCCACATGCAAGGCAAGCACTCTACCACTGAGCTACAACCTCAGCCCAAGATTTCCTTCTTTTTAAGAGCTAGGTGGTTTCCTATTGTGTATGTATGCCACATTTTCTCTATCCATTCATCTGATGATGGACACTTAGGTTGACTCCATATCTGGGCTATTGTGAATAATGCTGCAATGAAGATGGGAATGCAAATGTCTCTTTGACATACTGATTTTGCTTCCTTTTGATGTATATCTGGAAATGATATTTTTGGATCATATGGTCATTCTATTTGCAATCTTTAATGGAACTTTCGTACTTCTTCCTATAGGACTGCATTAATTTTCATTGCCACCGATAGTGTATAAATGTTCCCTTTTCTCCACATCCCCACCAATGTTTATCTTTCTTTTTTATTTTATGATAGCCATTCTAACATGGTTAGGTGATATCTCAATGTGGTTTTAATTTGCATTTCTCTGATGATTAGTGATGTTGAAAATGTTTTTTGTATGCCTGTGGCCATTTGTATGTCTTTGAGAAATAGTGTATTCAGGTTCTTTGCCCATTTTTTAATTGGATTATTTGTTTTCTTGATACTGAGTTGTGTCAGTTATTATACATTTTGGATATTATTCCCTTATCATATATATGGTTTGTAAATCTTGTCTCCCATTTTTTAGGCTGTCTCTTCACCTTGTTGATTATTTCCTTTATTTTGCATAAGCTTTTTGGTTGGTGCAAACTCATTTGTCTGATTTTGCTTTTGTTGTCTGTGTTTAGAAAACTATATTTTTAAAAAATTTTGTCAAGACATGTCAAGAAGCTTCTCCCTTTTGTTTTTTTAGTAGTCTTATAGTTTCAGGGTTTCAGGTTTTAAATTTAAGTCTTTAATCCATTTTGAGTTGATTTTTTTTACATGAGGTGAGATAAAAGTCTAATTTTATTCTTCTGCATGTGCACATCTGGTTTTCTCAATACCATTTCTGCCATTTCTCCACCGTGTGTTCCTGGCATCTTTGCTGAAGAATACTTGTCCATAAATATGCAGATATATTTCTGGGCTTTTTAACCTGTTCTATTGGTTTTTGAGAAGGTGCCATGCTGTTTTGATTAGTAAACTTTATGGTGGTCATCAGATAAGGTAATACTTTTCACAAAGCACTTTTGTCTGTGAATGGCTGTGGAATACTGCAGCACTTTTGCCTGTGAATGGCTGTGGGAACTTCCTATTCTCCTATCCTGCTGAGTAATCATTCTTTATTTATTCATTGATATAATAACAGTGAATATCGCTTTCCAACATGCCTTAGATATTTTAACCTTCACTAGGGTAAATATCTACACAACTAAAATATCACCATTTCTCATTCTTGTTTGGCCTAAATGGGAAAATAGTAAGTAACTCTCTGCTGGCTGAAAAAACAAAGTCTAGATGATGTGTTAATTGTCAATTATTTTAATGAGACAAAGGGCAAAAATATTACAAAGAACAAAATGTATTTTTTTTACTGTCACATGTATTTATAATAATGACATTGGGATGTGGTATTCTGAGAATTTACATTTCCTCTAGACAGGTGCTGCAATCATTCTGCAAAAAGCAATTTCTGGGAAAGCTGGATAGTTGTCTCAAGTTTTTCCATTTGGCTCCTTGTCAGACCATTTCTATGTTGATTAAAATTCTTTCCTAGGTTTTTTTTTTTTTTTTTTGCACCATCATGAGGTGGGCAAAATTTTTATTCTTAATTATACAAAGTGCCAGTGTAAGAATTATTTTTTTATCCTAAGCTTAAGGAAGGAGTTCAAAACTAAAATTTCATATTACCAAATGGACAAATTCTGCATTCACAGTAAGTAATAAGAAAAGAAAATACGGGCTGGGGTTGTAGCTCAGTAGCAGAGTGCTTGCTTAGCATGTGTGAGGCACGGGGTTTGATTTTCGCACCATATATAAATAAATAAAATAAAGGTCCATTGACAACTAAAAATATACTTAAAAAAAAGAAAAGAAAATACAAATACAATAAAAAGACTAGACTAAATATTTGCAGTTATTACTTTTGAACCAAACTGACTAACTAGAATGCAAATTAAAAATACAACTTTATTCTTCTGGTGACACTTGAAACTTGCTCTATGGATCAAGTTCTTTCATCTCCAGGACAGAATCCTGAGATCGCATAGAGGTTTCATCCAATCACAAGAGTAGTCTCATGTCCAAGATTGAACTGTCCAGCCCCATATAATAGTGAGACCTTCAAATACTCATCCCCTTGGAGCATCTCCCTCCATCCCAGTTTGGCACTTCTTTGGGCCTGGAAGCCAATAGAGAGTGAGGACTTTATTGCTGTCTTGTCCTTACTTGCCCCGCAGTCCGGCTAAAATAACGGGGGGGGGGGGGGGGGGGGGGGGGGGGGGGGGTGACGAATAACTTGTGTAGGTTGATACAGCAGGATTCGAAGCGGTTTATTGTAGAATAAGAGCGGTATTTATACATTTTACACAGCCTATCTAATTAGCATAAAATAGATACAGCAGTCAACCAATAAGGAATCTCCACACTTAATGGCTCGCTTTTGTTACTTCACAAACCACTCCCTCTGGCATTTTTGCCAGGCACCCTGCAGACTTGTTTACAGACTCTAACATTTCTCTGGCAAAATAACAGGTGCCAATCTGACTTGTTTACAGACCTTAACACTTAACTGATCAGCTCCTCCCCTACCCGGAAGCTGCTCTTTCTGACTCTTCCAGGAAGGATTGGGGCTGGGGAGGAAAGAAGGGGAAAGGTCTGTAACTATTGTGATCTGTTCAGGGGGGTTGGTGGATATTTAATGCTTCCCTTTCTCTCACATCTGTGGGTCTCTTGGAGACTCTATGATTCCCAGGGAATTCTGGTCCTGGGCAGAGCCTTTCTCCAGCTGAATCTGGAGCTCTCCCTCCCTCCCTCTGGTCGGTTTGTTGGTCCATAGGACACATTGGCACATTTCTACAGTGCAGCTGCTCTCCCCTGCCTCTCTGTCCATTCTGAGCCTCTCCTATCAGTCCTGGCTCCCCAGACACCAGCGAGCACTCATCAGACCATCTGAGTTGCCCTAGTGAAGCTTCCCTTTGTGTGTTGGAGATGGGCCAGCACCCTCTTCCATTCTCCATGGCCCTCCAGTATTCCAACAATTCTCTCTAAAGGATGTTTTTTTCTCCCTTAAACTTCTCTAGCCTTTTCTCCTCAATCCTTAGTTATTCCTTATACATTCTTGCCAGGGTAAGAAGAATTACTCTTTTTTTTTTTATCCTAAGCTTAAGGAAAATGTTCAAAACTAGTCAAGAGCTTTGTGATGTTTTGAACAACTAATAAAAAAAAAAAAGAAAATGTTCAAAACTAAAACTAGAATTTCACATTACCAAATGGCCAATATGATGAGCTAAGGGTTGCAAAATTGGTTTTCAGAAATCTCCTTGGCAAGCCTTTTGCTGTTAGATAAACACCTCATTATATAATGAGGGTACGTGGCCCCTCTTTTTTTCCTCTACCTCACCTGATCCTGAGGTAGAAAGTCCCATTTTAATGATCTTATACATAAACCTATGACAAATAACTTTAACCTGAGAGTAGTGTGTATTAGGAACAAACAAAAGATAGGAAAATATCATTATTTACAACCAGATATGAAGTCTGAGACCCTTCCCTCCCTCCCTCGTCCTCACAGGGACCAGCTGGGTGAGATGTCATACACCACAATGTGCATCAAGGAGATGTTCCGATTGATTCCTCCAGTCCCGTCCATTTCCAGAGAACTCAGCAAGCCCCTTACCTTCCCAGATGGACGCTCCTTGCCGGCAGGTCTTTGTATTCTTTTCCTAAGCAGTTCCTAGAGACCATGGGATCTTGGGGACCACAATGACAATGATTGGTGGGTTTCTACCCTCAGGGCCTCTGGCTTATGGTTAGGCATCTATCAATAGCTCGGAGGATAATTCCTTGGTCAGATTTCAGTTTCAGTGACTCTCCCAAGGCACGCAGCCAGTTACCGCAAAGCTAAGCTCATAACCTACATTTCCAGAATCCAGCCCAGGCTTTCTCCTATTGTAAGGTGTTGTTTCTAAGATAATATTTGTTAGGCTGAGTTTGAGACCCAGATGAGACTTCGTGGGAGTTGAGCATCATTATCTTATTCTGAGAGACTCAGAGGGATTTATTTTTTTGCTTCATCATGATAATATCACCCTAAGTTTGAAACACTTCATATATATAGGGCCTTCAAACATTTTCTCATTTTCACTCCTTGGAATGTGATCTTAACAGACACTTCTACAGTGTTTTACAGTTTTAAAAACACTTTAAAATACTTTTGATGTCACCAGTAACCCACTGGGAGAACCCCAATGTACAGATGGGGTTAATTGATAGAAGCAAAACTAGAACTCATGCAGAGGCCCCATACTCCAAGTTTAGGTTTCTGGGCCAGGCATGAAAGATGCAGTGGGATCACACAGGACACTCTTTCACTGTATGCTTTAGTGCCCCACTAACTGCCTTAGGAAGCTAGTCAACAGGATTGCTTATGGCAAACACCTACAACTTGTCCTGTAACTTGTTTGATAGATCCAGAATTAATTTACCAGAATTATTTCTAGTAACAAAATAAGTCTCAAATTCTCCTTTGTCTTTTTTATCCCCAAACTATATGAACATTTGCCAAAATTCCCCATTTTCCATGTCTGAACTGCATCAACAAAAATTGGCCACTGGATCTGCATGATACAATTATAGTTCTGTTCTTAACATACCCAAGTTGTTGCTAGTGGGTGCAACATATTCCATTTACAGACATTTAAGTAATTTCCAAATGTGGAAAAAAAACATAAGCATAGTTTAGCACTTCGATATGACACCAAGAGCTCCCTAGAATAAAATCATGAATTAAGTAAATCATTGCCCTGAAAACTAGAGTATAAATCCAAGTCTCCTCTTTCCCTGTGTCCCTCTCTGGTGGCATCAGCTCTGCCACACAGCTCTGCCACACAGCTCTGCCAGGAGCTAGCTCTCCTTCCAGAATAAAAATCTTTCAGAGGAACAGTATAGCAGTAGTCCAGTTTTTTCTTTCTCCTGTATTCTTCTTTATTTCCCTCCTGACTCAGGAATCACAGTGGTTCTCAGTATTTGGGGTCTTCATCATAACCCTGCTGTCTGGAAAAGCCCAAAGGTATGATTCTCTTCCAACAGACATATTCAGAGTACAAACGCTACCCAATTTATTTGGGGGCAGCTGAGCATGAACGTGGCTCTACAGTTTAAGCAAATAGCTGAAAGCAATCAAAAAATAGACATAAAACTCCAAAATGAATAGAACTTGACCACTAATGGGAACTTACCCTCTTTCCCCACTCCTGCTTTACCTTTGCTTTGAATGAACAGATTGACATAATGTCACACAATCTCCTCTAAATTGCCGCAATTTCTATTTCAGCCATTTCCCTGTAAAGCTCTACCAAGCATTTACTTAGATATCTCCAAGACTGAGGCCTGACAATAGAGTTATTCAGGAAACTCAGGCTCTCTTTTGCAGGACGGAACAATATAGATCCTAGCAGAAAATCAATGACACACTCAAGTTGGATGTCACTGTGTTGTAAGGAACTATTATGAGGATGTGGGCAGGGTTTAGGAAAAGCAAATTAGGACATCTGCCAGAAGTGTTTATCTCTTCTAGGCCTGATGATACCCAGGAGGGAGGGTTATAGAACCTGGAGAGAATGAACTTCAAGGGGAAAGGCCATCAGATAGGAGCTGTGGTAGAGATGCAGCCAAGCTGAGGCAGCAGGCAGAGAGGAGCCAGGGAGTAAATACAGGGAACTCTATCCTCCCACTCTCCAGAGCCCTTATCAGTGTCTATTATTGTCCAAATCCAATGGAAAACCATGTGTGTCAGCTTCCTGGGGCCCAGAATAGTCTGGGAAATAGAGAGAGAGAGAGAGAGAGAGAGAGAGAGAGGGGATCTAGACAGGCGAAGAGGAGATGTGTTGCAGCATTGAGTTCCTTGATTCAATATTTTTGAAACTCAAGTACTCAAGTACCAGTCCTATCTTTACATATGCCAGCAGGGTTTCAGCTCTAACCTGGTCTACCTGTCCTGGTAATTAATAACTATGGAATTATGTGGCTTTGACTTCTACATGAGTGCGCTCTCACTTCCAAAGTAAGAATAATGCCACTTGTCATATTTTTGCTTCCCCTTTACTCTGACTAGCAGACAAGTCAATTGGAAGCCAAAGTCTGCAGGTCTAGAGGTGCATTGTGAGGGAAGCAGCTCCTAGCCTTCACTGAGCTACTGCACACTTGAACATGGCTAATCAGGATTGAGATATGTACTTTAAAGACGTAGTACCAAAACAATGTGAAGTATTTCCTTGATAATTATTTATACTAATTATATTTTGGAATAATAGAATTTCGGGGTTAAATAAATTCTACTCTAAAGAGTAATCTCATCTTTTTAAAAGGTGCCTACCAAGGCATTTTAAATTGCATGTGAGGTTTACGTTGTTTCTGTTGAGCAGTATGTGGTAACTTTAAGAAATATGTTAATATTGTTTTGGGGATGGTTGTGGGGTTGTCTTCTTATTGCAGATCTTTGACCCATTGAGATTTACAAAGGAGAATTCTGATCAGAGACACCCTTATGCCTTCTTACCATTCTCATCTGGACCAAGGTGAGGACAATATGAAGTTGTTGAAAATATACAAAAATGTTCAGTTAGGAGTCACTTCCTTTAGACCCTCAGCTCTATAAATTCTTGCATGGAACCTCATTGTCTCATGAGGCAGATATTGGTTTTTACAAAAAACCTCTGAAAAGATCAGTTAGTTTCACAAAGGATAACACAATTATCTTCACATGCCTCAAAAAGAGACCATACAATGTAAACTATTGCTCCAAGGAGTCCATCATCAATGCAGAAGAAACAGTTCTGTAGGTAATTCCAACTGCCATCTTATGTAGGGAAGACATCCTGTTGGAGCCTCCCATTTATCTTCTTATAGGGAACAACATAAGGCTAGAGTCCAAAAGTTTCAGTGGCACTTAGTGTGAAAATGTTACTTTACTATAAACTTTAGACTTGTGATTCTAGGAATTTATTAGAGTCAGGTGGAATATTATTGCTCCAAGCATCACTTTCTCTTCCTCTATGTCTTCAGGAACTGCGTCGGGGAGCAGTTTGCCATGCTGGAGTTAAAGGTGGCCATTGCCTTGATTCTGCTCCACTTCAAAGTGACTCCAGACCTCACCAGGCCTCCTGTCTTCTCAAACCACATTATCCTCAAACCCAAGCATGGAATCCATTTGCACCTGAAGAAATTCCCCGAGTGCTAGATCCACAAGTATAATGACTAAATATACTTTGTTTTTAAGTTACATTTACAGCTAATGGTTCAAGCAAATAGAGAGGAATCAAAATGCGGTAAGAGGGTTGGAGATAGATGGATTAAGAGATATCTGTAGAGCTGCACATTCCCTAAGGACATTTCCAGGTAACTCCTAACACTGTTTGTTTGTGTGATTCCAACTATCATTAATACTATATACCAAGCACTTTGCTAAGTGACTTCCAAACATATTCTGTTGTTTTTTTAAAAAGTTTTTAGAATTACTCGATAGGTGAATATATAAATATTTGCTGTAAAAGAAATTCAACATTAGAAAAGCATGTAGAATAAATTAAAAATTTCATTTTGCCTCGCCCATACTGAATGCCCTGACCAATCCTACTACCTTTAAAAAAAAAGAATAATTTGGTATGTATTCTTTCATATTTTTTCCTATATATTTCACATATATACACATAGGAATGTATTCTTACCAATGGGTTCATATCAATATTGTTCTTGCTTTTCTCACTTAATAAAAGTCTTTCTCATTCCAAGGATTTATGGTTTTCTATAATATGAATATTCTATTACTTATTTGACTATTTTCCTCATTATATATATAAGTTATTATAATTTTAAAAATGTATCTATTGGCCATTTATGTGCCTATTAACCATTTATCTTTGATTTGTTCACTTTGATTTGTCTGCACATCATCTGTTTGTTTTTCTATGATGTTGTATTTCTCTTATTTACTCATATGTTTTCTTTATATATTGTGGATAATAATCCTTGATTATAACTTTTTGTATTCTTTTAATTTCTTTTAAACTGCATTTATAATGTCTTTTACCATGCAAAACTTTTTCATTTTCATGACCCAAGACATATACAAGTTTTTCCTTATGTTTTCTGAGTTTTGATTCTTGAATAAGAAAGCCTTCATTTTGAATATTACAAAAATATTCCACATATTTTTCTGGTGCTAGCCATTCTTGTGAAGCCTGAATGGGGAATTTCTTAATAATTTCCAGATCCATCACTCATTGAAGCCTACTCAGAAATCTAGACTAATTTTTAAGGGTAACGGAAGCCCTTTAAATGTTTTGCACCACAGGTAGGACTTGAAGTTAGAAAAGTTTGCATTTGTTATATGGAGGAGCAAGAGTGGAAACAAAGAAAAGGGCCCCGTCAAAAAGGTATTATGATGGGCTGGGGATGTGGCTCAAGCGGTAGCGCGCTCGCCTGGCATGCGTGTGGCCCAGGTTGGATCCTCAGCACCACATACAAACAAAGATGTTGTGTCCACCGATAACTGAAAAATAAATATTAAAATTCTCTCTCTCTCTCTCTCCCCTCTCTCACTCTCTCTTTAAAAAAAAAAAAAAAAAAAAAGGTATTATGATGGTACAGGTAAGAGATGATGCTGCCTGACAAGGATGGTGGCAGTGAAGTTGAAGGTAAATGGATGTGAGAAGGATTTTGATGGTGTTTGGTAGAGTAGATAGAATTTGTTAATTGGTTGAAAGTACAGAATCAGTAAAGGGAGATAATCCAAGATTTGTGAAGCCTTGGTTACAAGACTATCACATCCAACCATGGAAACACTTTTGATAACACTCATGATCACCAGACATCCATCAGTGCTTTGCCTTTTGACATTTTGAATATAGGGAAATCCTGTAGTGAAGGATATCAGACCTGAGAGCTGTAATAAGAGCAAAAGTTTAGTGTGAGAGAGAGTAACTTGTGTGTGGGATCAAGAATTCCCTTAGCCAAATGGAAAATCCACCATCTTGGATTTAATGAAATCCATATACTGCCAAAGATGTATGAGGGTATAGATAGGATTTTGCCCTCAAATATAGTGATTCCAAATGCCTCCTAAAAAAAGTATCTAACAGGTTCACATAATTCTGACATAGTTCCTACTTTCTTTTTGTCTCCTCTGTATCCATTTGTATGATTGTGAAAGACCCTCAACTACCAACTTCACTGGTTTAACTGGTGATCTATGCACAGTGCTTTAGTGCCAAGTGCCAAGGACAACAGAGGAGCTTATGTGATCACAGTGGCTGTGGTCATGAGTGCTTAAAGCATTCTGGAACTTACATCAGTAATCATACTTGTGATGGACCTGAATGGAGATTTTCTTTATAAATTAACCTGTATGTCTGTTGGAAATCTGGCTGATTATTGGTTACTGAACCCTAAATGTTGTGAATGTGGTGAACCCTGTTCCAGATACTACTTCTATTTCTATTTTAAAAGCCCCATCTCAGTCCCTTCTTCAATGGCCAGTTGGTTGTGGCAGAGATGACTCAGCAACAGTCCTTCCTCGCGCTTTGTTCACTCCTACAGAAATAGAAGGTCTAGCTGAATGCAAAGCTGCCAGCTACAGACTGCATTGTCTAATCTCCTTTTTAACTAGATGCCTGCTGGAACTAGATTTGGGGCAGAGCTGTAAGCAGAAGTGATATGCACAACTTCCAGCTAATACCTTAAAAATAAAAGGTCCATGATCTCTCTTTCCCCTCTACTGCCTTCCTACTTTACTGAAGGCAGATGTGGTGACAGGAGTAGAACCACTAGCTCAGACCATTAGCTGAGGCTTTGTGTTAAAGATGCAGAACTAGAGAGAAGGAGCCTCATGACTGCAGGACCCTGTAGAACAAACCACCCTCCTACCTCTGGGCCACTCACCTCCTTAAGACTACAATATTACCTCTCTCTGCACCAGCTCATTCCTTGGGCCACCAAATGTCTGGGTTTATTTTCTTCCCAAATATAAGACATTTACCCCTTCCTCAAGGATGCTAACAAAATGTCTAGCTAGCTAAAGGACCAGTATCTCTAACTTATGCACATTTCTCTTCATCAGGCCTGGATGTGACTCTTTGTGTTCCAGGGGCCTATGAACAAAAAGACAAGGTATCTTCACCCTTTTCCCAATATACATGATAGAGCCAAGTTAGAGAAACTGCAGTGAAAACTCCCAACTCTATCCCATTAAACTATATTTCCCAAATGCTCTTGCTATGCATGACTGTGTAACCAAGTTTAGGCCAATGGGTATAAATAAATTTGATGTGTGCAACCCGGCTGCTCATCCTGGATTTTTTTTTTCTCCTTTTCTGTTTTAGTCTGTTTTCCATTGCTATAATTGACTATCACAGACTTAAGTAATTTATTTAAAAAATAAATTTATTTCTTAAAGTCCTGAGGCTGGAAATCCCAAGGTCAAGGGACTGCATGTGATGAGGGTCTTCTTTTTGAAAGCAATTCTGCAGAGTTCCAAGGCAGCACAGGACATCACGTGGTAGATCGAGCAAATTTGATAGCTTGGGTTTCTCTTCCTCTTCTGAAAAAGCCACTAATTGCATCTTAGAGGTTCCACTCTTATTACCTCATCTAATTCTAACTACCCTCAAAAGGTCTCACTTCTAAATATCATTAACAGATGATTTGAGTGATTTAAGTTTCCAACACACACCTTCTGGAGAACACCCCAAACAATAGCACCTTCCCAAGAGCTGGAAAGGCAAAACCTCAGTCTTGACTTAGAGGTGACATTGATATTTTAAGGGATGGTAGATAGACATGGAAGAAAGGTGGGTTCCTGAAAACTTCATGGACCATAGCTTCTCCACCAGCCTGGACTGTCCAGATGATTGATGATGTGAGAAATAATCAGGTCTTTCGGAGCTCTGTTACTAGTTGACCTTCACCTAAATTAATATATTCCTCCAATTCCAAAAACCCTTCGTGTTCTCCAAGAGGTCAAGATTTCCTGACTTCTGTGATACCTTCCTTTGTTTTAGAGTATAGTTTTAATGCTTAAGTATGCAACTTCAAATTACTGGAGTTTAGTTTTTCTTGCTTTTGAAGTACACATGAATAAAATCATAATTTTAATTTGGCTTGTTTTATATCCATTTCACACCTTTTTTTTAGAGTAGCTGTTCTTCAGTCATTTTCATTGCAGTATAGAATTCCATTATGTATTCACCACAATTCATATATCCCTTCCAGTCTTGATGAAAATTTAGGGTATTCCCAGGTTTGGTTCAGCTTTTGAAAGTATAAATAATGCTTCTATAAAGCAACCTCATTATATGTATCTTAGTATACAAACACTCACACCCTTAACAGTGGAATTGATAGGGAATAACATAATTATATATTCAAATATAGTATATAATATATTTACAATCTTTCCAACAATGTATGGAACTTCCCACTGATCCACAAAACCCCACCATTGCCACTTGGTGCGGCCTGACTTTTTTAACTTAATTTGGTGAGAGTGTATCTCTTCACGGTTAGATATTTTTATTTCCCTGGTGGCTGATGAAGTTGAACATTTTCACATGTGTTAGGTCGATTGGCAATCTCTTTGCAATGCCCTTGTTTGGTCCTGCCCATTTTCCATTGAGTTTTTTCTCTTCACATGGATGTCTAGGCATTTGTTATACAGTCTGACATTGATCCATTTGTTAGTAATATCTTGCAATTACCTCCTTTCACTGTGTGGAATACCTTGTCATGTCCAAAGAGCATCCTTTCATTAACATATCTTCTTAAACCTCATATATCCAAATTAATCAAAATTTTTATAGTTATGTTTTTTTAAACCCATTTGAGAAGTCCTTCCACTTCCTGATCTTTTATAAACCCTGGGGAGGTGGTTGTATTATTTTTTGGCCTTCACTTACAGATTTAGAAGTCACCTGGAACTGATTTGTCTAAATACTTTGAGGTATGAATTACATTTCAATGTTTGTTTCATCTGGATAATCAACTAACCCAGCCCCATTTATTGAATAAGCTATTTATTCCCCAGTGCTTCCCAGGGCCTTATTTTTCTGAATCAAGAGTCCATATATATTGGGTCTGATTCTGGGCTTTCTGTTCTAAGTTCTTATTGTATAGTCTCGTGCTAATATTACATTATTTTGAGTACCATGCTTTTATAAAAACTTGATAACTGATGAGATATCATCTCTCGTCACTTTTTAAGAGTATTCTTGATATTCTCAGACCTTAATACTTTCATATAAAGAATAGAATCAATTTTTCCAAATTCTACAGTATCATAGCTCCTATTTTGAGTGGGAGTTTCATGAATTTATAGACATGTGAGAAGAAACTGATATTTTCACCAAATTGAGTCTTGCAATGCATAGTGATGGAATATCCCTCCACCTGTTTTGGTGTTCCTAAGTTTGTCTCAATTATATTTGATAGCTTTTATGAAGAAACCATATTCATTATTCATGGATATTTGACATTTTTAGTGAAAAAAAATAAATTATATGCTCGTTTAATTTCTGAGAATGTGTTGAAATACAAAACACAATTAATTCTGTTTGTAGATGATATAGCCAACCACCTGGTTAAGCTACTTATCTATCCATTTCTCTAGATCTTCTATCTGATTATTCCACATCATCCCAAAATAATGTTTTATTCCTTTCTTTCCAGTCCTTATGCTGTGCACATGTACTTGCAAGCAGCTTTTTTATGTGGATTTTTTTTTTTTGGCATTTCTGCATTGCCTAGGAAATACAGCATATTAAATGGAAGTAGATATAGTAGCGGCTATCTTTGTCTAACTCCTGATCTCACGGGAATCTTTCAGTATTTCACCATTAAATATCATTATGGTATAGAAATGAAAAAAATCTCATGTGTGAGACAATGCAAGAAACTTTAGAGGTGAAATGATTGGGTTATGAGAGCCTCAATCTAATCAATGCATTAATCCACTGATATGGATTAACTGGGTGATAACTGTAGGGCAGGTAAGGTGTGGCTGGAGGAGATAAGTCACTTTGGGGTTTATATTTTGTCTGTGATGAGCAGAGCTCTTTCTGCTTCCTGATTATCATGTCCTGAGCTGCTTTCTTCAGCCATGCCCTTCTGCCATGATAGTCTGCCTCATCTTGGACCCAGAGCAATGGAGTTGGCTGTCGAAGCACTGAGATCTCTAAAACCATGAGCACCAAATAAACTTTCCTCTTCTAAAATTGTTCTTGTCGGGTCTTTTGGTGATAGTGGAACAAAAACTGACTAAACATGTATAATGTTGCTTTGGGTTTTTTTATAAAATTTCCTTATCAGATTACATTAATTATGTGCATCCTATACCCAACTATCCCAAGATTTGCCCGTTAATGCAATTGTCTATTCCTCACAGTTTCTGAGGGTCGGGAATTCATAAGAAACTTAACTGGGTGCTTCTAAGTCCTTCATGAAGTCTGGTCAGGATTTCATCAAGGGCTAATGTACCCACTTTCAAATGTCTCACTCACATGGCTGTTGTTGGAGATCTCAGTTCCTTACCATCTGGGTCTCTCCATAAACTGCTTGAGCATCCTTACAACATGTTGATTGGCTTCCATTGGAACAAGTGATCCAGGAGAGACTGAGGAGAAAGGAGGAAGCCAAAATACCTCTTATGACCTATGAAGTCTCACACACTGTCACTTCTGCTTTATTCTTGTTGTTAGAAGATAGTCACTAAATCTAGGGAAACTGGGAAAGTTGAACAGGGTTGGGGAATTGAGCCCCATATTTGAAAAAGAGGACTGTCAAAGAATTTGTAGATATATCCTATTTTATTGGTTTCAGGACACAATGAAGTTATGGCTTTATATCTCATTGGTTTGGGGAAATTTCTCAAATATTATCTCTTTAGACATTACTTTGATTCAGAATTTTTTCTCTAATTCTGGGTCTCCAATTGCACAGGTACTAGACCTCTTCCCATTATCACAATGTCTCTTACACTTTTTCCTGTGTTTTCTATCTTTTGTCTCTCTGTGCCTTAATCAGAATATCTTAATGTAATATACATACTATCTGTTAATTTTCTTCAATTTGTCAAATCTGAAGTCCATGTACCCACAGGAATCTTCTTTTTTGGTATCAATAATTTAAGTTGTAGAACTTTTATTTCATCTTCTATAACTTGGGATTGCCTGCTAAAATTTTCAGTCATGGGTTTTATCTCCATGTACTTAGTAAGAAAAAATTATTTTAAAACTAAGTCTCATAATCCCAATATCTGGAACTCTTATGAATCTGATTTTATGCTGTACTGTTTCTGCTGGAGGGGGGGGGGGGGTCCCACCATGTCATCTGGGCTTATTTTGTACCTGCCTCCTTTGTACTGTGCACCAGATTTTTGGCCCAGTTGCTTGTAGGCTTGGGCTGATGTAAGCTTCTTCCAGAGAAGATTTACATTTGTTTATGCCAGGTACCAATAATCACCCAATTCAGAATCCCCTAATCCAAATGTAGGGAATTTGGATAATTAAAAGCTGAGCCGTTGCTCTGGTAACTGTCTTTTTTCTCCCCCTAGTTTACTCTTTTTAGTAGGAAGTTAACTTTGAGCTTCCAATACAAAGTAAATGAATTCCACAAGCACCTTCCCCTGGAAAGCCTTAGAATCTGATTCTAGTCCCTGGAGCCCTAAACTACCCAAAGCACTTCTGAGTTAACCCTCTGGAATTGGCAAGCCCCCCAGCAGAAAAACATCTCTGAATCCCTGGATCAAATTCCTGAATCTCCATCCCCCTCCCCACCCCCCAAGACCAACATCTCTTCACTGTATTATTAGCTCTCTGATGTGCTCAAGTAGATTGCTGTGTGTGTGTGTGTGTGTGTGCGCACACACACGCGTAAGCATGTGTATGCACACATGCATATGTATTCCAGATTCTTTGGTTGTCATATTTAGTATATCATTACCAGAAACAAAATTCTAAGTTATTCTTTTTTTCTAATTCTGGATATTTATGCTTGTTTGCTTTTCTTAACATTCTCACCGAAGGCTTATCGATTTTATTAATCTTTTCAATGAATTCCAGTGTAGCACTGCTGCCCTTGTTGTTTATGCTTTTTCCTATCTCCAAGGTTGCTACTCTTAATTTCACTCTTTTTTCTTCTGATTCTTTGCATTTGTTCTGCCTCCTACGTACTTATTTCCAGGATGCATTTCCTTGCAGTCCCAGCCCAGGGCTGAGTGTGGTCCGCCACTGTCCTTACAAGCAGTGAGCCTTCTACACAGGCTCATGTCCCCTTGCTTCTGTTTTCCCAAAAGCTCAACTTGTTGCTCCAGATGTTCACTCTGGCTCAAAAAGCATCTGCTTACTTCTGTGAACTCTTATCCTCTCCACAGTCTCCTCACAACTGGTTGAGTCACTGATGCTTTAAGAATATTTTTAAATGTTTCCTAACTTTTTTCAGTTCTTTTAGTCAAAAAAAACTGGATATGTATTACACTATTACTAGAAATACTTATTTGTTCTTCATGGGAAAAAAACCGTTCTAGAACCCACAAATCTAATCAGATTTCACAGGTGCATGATATTGTGATCAGAAAGCCCCTGAAATAAGTATGTCTCAGGACTCAGGCCCTATGTCTGCAAAAAAGACGCTCTAATGCAGCCCCACCCTGGGAGGGGAGGCTACAATGCTTTTGCAGCCCCAAAAATATTCAGAGTCAAATTGGTAGGAAAATAGACTTTATTAAAAGCCAGCTTTGAGATAGAAGAAACCTAATTATTTAAAATTTTCCACATTTGGATTTCCTGAAATTGAGAACTTTTTTTGTTGTTGTTGTTATTGTTTTGGGAAATTTTGTCTCTCTCTTTTTCTAAATTGTTCTAATTAGTTATGCCTGACAGTACAATGCATTTTGACACATTGTACACAAATGGAGCACAACTTCTCCTTCCTCTGGCTGGACATGGTGCAGAGTTGCACCAGTTGTAATCTACATGTGTATAGAGGAATAATGTCTGTCTCATTCCACCCTCCTTCCTATCCCCACACCCCCCCCCTCCCCTCACTCCCCTCTGCACAATCCAAAATTCCTTCATTATTTGCACACACACACATCCAATTATGGATTCGCATCCACTTATCAGAGAAAACATTTGGCCTTTGGTTTTTTTGGATTTGGCTTATTTTGCTTAGATTGTTATTCTCCAGCTACAATCATTTATCTGCAAATGTCATAATTGAGCAGAACTTTTAAAGGAGAGAAAGCAGGAAGAAGACACAGCAACAAGGAAGTGAGACAAAAGGCGGGAAATAAACACATAAAGATTTAGTTAGCCTGCCTTAGAGAGGCCCCCAGCTTCACCTGTCAGGGTAGGGGGTTACCTCTCTTCCCTTCTGTGTTCACCCAGGGAGCACCGGGGCCAGGCACCTTACAGAACCCCGTGCATCACACAGTGCCTGCCTCTACCTACCAGGAACAAACTTGTTCTGGTTGCTCAACAAACTCATTACTTTTCAGATGGACCTTCTTTACCAGAAGTCTTGAAACTTCTTTGCACACTGTGTCTCCAACCATCATTTTTCCTTAGAATCTGTGGAACCCAGGGCTGTGAAGTTCCAGAAGGAAAGAGGAGAGAGCTCTCAGGACCATCCACACAGACACAGGATTTTCAAAGTGAAAAGGTGTAGAATCCTTACTCGACTTCAGGGAGGCTGGGGGACTTAATCGAGCACCATGGTTTCAGCATTAGACCTTGGACATCCAGGAGATTTGCATCCTTACAAAGGTGAAAAAGGTATCATAGCGTGCAGAGAGAAGAGCAGATATGAAGCAGCAGGCAGCCTGCCTCCTCCCCTCCCTCACACTCAGAGCCAGGAGCATCACGGAAGCCATTCTGCCCACACCATGCCTGCTCCTCATAAACACTCCAAAACTTCACTTTCTTCTCCCTTTAGATTGAATACCTGGACCCATCACTTTAACTTTGCTCTTAGCAATTCCTTCAACTCCCCTGAATATTTCCTGTTTCACTGTTCTCACTCATTAATAATTCAACAAGTGTTTAATTATTCTAGGTATTTTCTCTGCCCTGCTAATGGGCCATTGAATGTGGCTATAGGACATCAAAGCGTGACTCACCTCTTTCTTTATATTACCCAGAAATCCTGTTTCTTCCTCATTAGAAGTTAAGATCATTTCTCAAAGAAAACACAGAACATGCTTATGATGTCTGCTTTTTATCCCATAACTCACAATGTTGGCCACATGTTTTCATCACTCTCTGGCTGATACTGCACCATATCCCAATTCACATTTTTTTTTTCTGTACTGGAGATCAATCCAGCACCTTGTACATGCTAAGCAAATGCTCTGCCACTGAGCTACACACCCAATGACTCTTGGCAGGAAACCTACTATATGTACCCTTCTCTTTATTCCTTTGTCTAGCAATTGTCCACTGAGTGTCTACTCCAGGTACTTTCCTTTGTTCTGAGCATATTTTGGTGAACAAAAGTTCCAAAAGGGAATTCATCATCCACTTCCTTCCCCTAAACCTGTTCGTTCTCCTGGATTCCTATATCAATGGATAGAACCATCATCCCTGTGTGATTTTAAGTCAGAAAACTAGAAGTCATCCTAAACACCTATATCACCATCCTAAACACCTCTTTCTGACCCAGACAGTATCCACATCCTAGAATTTCAGCTCTTTTCTCCTCAACAACCTTGCTTTCATGATTTATTATTGCCTTTTTCACTGTATGCTACCAGAGTCCCCTATTTTTTATATTTCTGTACTTAGCTATGTACCAACCTATCTACCTATAAAAGAGAAAAATCATAATCCTAGGTAAATTCTAAACTCCAGTACAAGAAGGCCACCTGACTGATTGTGTTGGCCATTGATCCACCCTAAAATCCTACTGGATTTATATTTTAGTATATATGCATATACTAAAATGCAAAAAGAAATAATCCCTTAAAATGAAAAGAATGGAGGGAAAACACTTAACCAACAAATCAATAAAAAGAGATTTCAACAAACTTGTGAAAATAAGAAAGAAGGTGAGATTGGGCTGCCAAACAAAGGAGGAGGAGAAATTACCAGATTAAAAAGCGTGTGCTCACAGGGAAACTTTCAGGGAAGAGAAGGTGCCTCTACATTTGAATCCCATTGGAAGAAGTGCAGGAATCATGGTCTTGTAAGTTTGGAAAGGCTGAGCTGTTTTAGGGAAAGTATCCACCCATCACCTATAACAAAGAGACCATACTAAAAAACTTTATTTTATCTTTTAAAGGTTAAAAATTTTATTTTAACTATTCTTTAGGGCCTTAGGTACTATTAAAGAATCCTTGTTTTGGCAGAAAATAAAGGATATTCTTTCTATTGACAGACTGTGACCCCTAAAATATAGAGATTCCATAAAGAGTTATCACTTTTTTTCTGGATGGTGCATAATCTTTTTTCACTGATCTTGTTAAGCAATATTTTGACCCTTGCTCAGAATTACTTAGATTTTTGGAACACATCAGTTGGAGATGGGAAGACAGTTATAGAGAAGGTAAGAATGTACAGTCAGAGCAGTTGAAGACAATTATTAATCTTTTCCTTTTTTCAGGAAGTCTACTGAAGTTGAGTTAGTCATTAGGTGTTTTTGTAGATTTTCCACGTGGCAATCAGAGAGGGCAGAATGCATAAGTTATGTATTCTATTTTCTTATTACTCTAAGGCTCCTTGGAGATTGAAGACCTCAACAAAATAGAAAGTTCTCCAAACTTATCTGTATATTTCTAAACATCTGCCAGACATGTATTCTTCTCATCATCATGTGGAATTGTCTCAAAAACAGATCCTATATTAGGCCACAAAATAAGTAAGTTTTAAGTTTTTTCAGAATGAAATCATATTCTGTATCCTTTCTGATCATAAAGGAATGAAACTACAAATCAGTAGGAAGAGAAACTTCAGAAATTATACAAACAGTTAAGACTGAAAAACACACTTTGAATGGAAATGAGATATTGAAGAACTCATAATGAAAATTTAAAAATTCATTGAAGCAAATGAAAATGGAAACACAACATATCAAAACCTGTGGGATGTGGCAAAAGCAGGGCTAAGAGGGAAACTTGTGGCCATGTGTGTCTGCATTAAAAAAAGAGGAAGATTTAACAAACTTTTAATTTTTTTAAACCAATACGCTAGTATTTTAATATACTATACATTTTTCTACTTTCTAGTAGTTGAAGTGTCTACATAATTTTCATTTGGGTCTCCTTGTTTGGAAATGTCCTGTTTATATCATGTATCAAGTTTTCCATCATGTTTCTCATTGTTGATTCCCAAGAGTTGCTCATATGTTCCAGCATTGTTCTCTAATCAGTCTCCGATATTGCAAATATATTCTCCCAACCTTAAAAAAAGGGGGGAAGATTTCAAATAAGCAACTAGTGATGCCTCTCAAGATCTTAGAAAAGCAAAAACAGACCATACTCCAAATTAGTAAAAGGAAAGGAATATAACGATCAGAATAAAAATAAGTAGCATTTAAAGAGCAATTCAAAGGATCAATGAAGCACAGATATTTTTCCTTGAAAAGATAAACAAAACTGACAAACCTTTAGCTAATCTTTGACTAATCAAAGAAAGAGAGCAAAGAACCAAATCAATAAAATTTGAGATGAAAGTGAGACATTACAACTGATATTACAAAAATTCAAAGGCTCAGTAGGGATTATTTTATACTATATGGTAACAAATAGGAAAATGACAAACTTCTGGGTGCATATGTCCTACAAAACTGAACCAAGAGACTATAAAGAAAAAACTCAATGGACCAAAAACAGCCAATGAGACTGAATCAGTAATGAAAAGTCTCCCAACAAAAAAAAACCCAGGAACAGACGGCTTGATTAAGGAATTGTACCAAACTTTTAAAGAAGTACTATCACCAAGGCTTCTCAAACTAGTCCATATAATTGAAAGGAAGAGAATTATGAGACCGACATTACCCTACCACCAAAATCTAACAAGGCCACAACAGCAACAATAACAAAAACTATACACCAATATCCCTGATGAACATAGATACAAAAATCTTCAACAAAATACTAACAAATTGAATCCAACAGCACATCAAAATGATCCTATGCCATGATCCAGTTGGTTTCATTCCAGAAATGGAAACATGGTTCAACATATGCAAATTGACAAATAGATTAAAGGAAAAAATCACATTATCATCTCAATAAATGCACAAAAAGCATTTGATTCCCCATTTTTTCAAGATGAAAGCCCTAAACAAATTAGATATAGAATAATCTAATATCTCAACAGAATAAAGGAACAAGTTCTCTCTGCTTCCTTGTTCCAAGTCCTGAATAGCCTTCCTCCATGATACCCTTCTGCCATGATATCCTGCCCCATCTTGGGCCCAGAGCTATGAAGTCAGCTGACCATGGAATGAACTTCTGAAACTGTGAACCAAAATGAAGTTTTCCTCCTCTACACTGTTCTGTCGGGTCTTTTGGTCACAGTGATGCAAAAGCTGACTAAAACAATTCCTAAGATATGGAATCAACCTACGTGCCCATCACCAGAAAAATGGGTAAAGAAAATATAGTATACCTACACAGTGGAGTATTGTTATTCCACCATAAAGAAGAATGAAGTTTGGTAATTTTCAGGAAAATGGATGGAATTGGAGGAAATCATATAAAGCAAAATAAGCCAGGCTCAGAAAAACAAGTATTGCATATTCTTTCTCCTATTTGGAAACTTAAAAATAAAATGACCAGAGGGATTAGTAGGGAGTGGAAATGGAGCTGGGAAGAGAGATGGGTTGAGGGTAAAAGGAGGATGGGAATGAACAACACATAATGTATACATGTATGGAAATACCAAAGAAAATCCCATAAATTTATAAACTTAACATGTGTTATTACAATCTTAAAAACCCACAGCTAATATTCAACTGAATGGTACAGATTCTAGATACTTTTTCCCTAAGATTAAGAATATGATATCCTCTCTCATCACTTCCTGGCAATGTTGTATTGGAAGTTCTAACTGTTGCAAAAAAAATGTAAGAAAAGATGTATGATGAATAAGGAATACTTAAACCTTTGTGTGTGTGTATGTGTGTGGTGCTGAGGATTGAATCCAGGGCCTTCTGCATCCTAGGCAAGTGCTCCACCACTGAACCACATCCCCAGACCTAAATCTCTATTTCACATAGAAAATATTCATTTAAAAATCCTAAGTGTTCCTCACACCCATTAGGATGGCTACTCTCAAAACAAACAACAGCAACAAAACAGGGAATACCTAGTGTTGGTGAGGTTGTGGAGAAATTGGAAACTTGTGTACTGTTGACAGGAATGTAAAATAATATGGCCACTATATAAAACTGTATTGTGTCTCGTCAAAACATTAAAAATAGAATTACCACCAAGAAATCCTACTTCTGGGCATACATCCAAAAGATTTAAAGCATAACCTTGAAGAACTCTTTGCACATCCATGTTCTTAGCAGCATTATTCATGATAGTCAAGAAGTGGAGGCAACCCAATGCCCATTGACTGAATGGATAAACAAAATGTGGTGTATACAGACAATCTAATATTCCATCTTAAAAAGGAATAAAATCCTGTTACATGCCACAGCATGGATGAATCTTGAATATGTTATGATAAGTAAAATTAGCCAGTCACAAAAAGACAAATCGGATATGATTGCACTTATTTGAGGTATCTAAAGTAGTCCAGTTCATAGAAACAGAAAGTAGGATTGATATGATATAATGAAACACCGCCTTACTTCTGTAGTCAACTTTCCAATAATCTATAACCCCAGTCTTAGGGAGAAAAGAGCATCCAATTCCAACGAACATCCTACAAAATACCAAAGCAGTACTCCTCAAAACTGCCAAGGTCATCAAAACAAGGAAAATCTGAGAAACTGCCTCCACCAAGAGGAGCCTAAGATACATGAAAACAAAATGTAATATGGCATCTTGGAACAGAAAAAGGGAGATGATCCAATCATTTCTCAAAGCCCCACCGTTGAACATTGCTACATTGAGGACCAAGCTTTCAACACACGAACCTTTGGGGAACATTTTGGGTGCAAACAATAACATAAATATACAAAAATCTATCTATCTGTATATACAATTGGTCCTGACTTGAGATGGTTGAGTTTAGGATTTTTTTTTAATCCTAGGATGGGTTTATCAGGACATAACCTAAATTAAGGAGCATCTATACTAGTTACAAACAGTTGCAAAATAAAATTTAAAACATAATTTCATTTAGAATAGCAACCAAAATTATAAAATTTGTGAGAATAAGTGACAAAATATGTTCAAAGCCTATAAACCAAACTATAAAACATTGCTAAATAATTCCAGAATTTCCATTTCACTCATTTGTATGGATTAAATTTTTATGAGATCTTCTTTCCTATTATTTTCCCAAGCACGTTAATCATAGTTTGAACATTTCTGTCTAGCTACTCCATAGCTGAATCTCCTGTGGGACTATTTGTGCTATTTTTTTTATTCTCTCTCTCCCTCTTTCTTTTTCTTTTGCTTTCTTGGGGTCATTTGGACTGCTTCTTGGCATGCCTACTGAGTTCTTATTGAATGCTGAACATTGTGTATGATGTGTTGTAGAGGCTCTGCTTGGCATTATCTTCAGCTAAAGAGGATTAAAATATCTTCTGGCAACCACATAAACACTGGCACAGCCTGGTGATGTGGTTGATGGAGGTAGGCAAATCAGATGCAGCATTCTTTCAGGACTTGCAGATTGCTTTG
The DNA here is from genome assembly GCF_048772815.1 of Callospermophilus lateralis. NCBI lineage: Eukaryota > Metazoa > Chordata > Mammalia > Rodentia > Sciuridae > Callospermophilus > Callospermophilus lateralis. The sequence continues at coordinate 108,466,922 of NC_135311.1, read as the reverse complement.
TTTTACAGCAGCTGCAATTATACAGAACATTTATTTTATACCATTTCTCCCCACTTCGTAACCCAAAGAAGCTTTTCAAAAAGGTGCCCATAAATGTCAGAAGGTAAGGGACATGCAGGGAAGGGGCAGATAGATACGGATGAGCATTTTATATGATGTCATCTCACATCTCTTTCCAAGACAAAAGGGAGGGGATCACTACCCAGACTCATATCTTAAATCCTTTGAACACATTTTCTAATGATGGCTAAAATGTGCTTACAGTCATGAGGTGTCCTCATTATTTCTTACCTCAACAAATAAATGAAAGCTATACTTGAGGGGTAGGGCCAATTCTAGAATCCCGAATGCCTGATTTCCAACCAGGACTCTATCTATTAAGGTCATCCCCAGCAATTCTAATCAATGGTCACTTCCTTCAAGCCTGGGCAGACTCCCCCTTTTGCACAGGTAAAGTGGAGTTGCTGGTTCATCTTCCCAGGGACTGTGTACTCTCTGCCATCTGGTGGCTATTCAAAATACTGCAATCAATACATAGAAAAGAAACATTTCACATAGAAAAAGCACATGCTTTGTGAACAACCTTTTGAAAAATATTTGGCCTCAACACAGATTTAAATCACACACAAACATGCTGCTTACACTGCAGGTTTATTAAGTGTAAATGGATTCAACCCTTAAGGGAAGCAATAGAAAGCGTTCATTTGGCAAGAGCCTCAGAAACTCCCATGTTCTTTGATGGAGTGGCTCCATTCCTGGGAATTAGTCCCTAGCCATTGCCATTGCTCCAGGGCTTCACTGTAATATGTACAATGATCAGGTTCATCCAGACATAGGCACAGAGCTCCACAGGGAATGGCCAGAAAACAGCCTTCAGCCCTACTTGGGGTAGACTAAAAGAGGCCTCAGCACCCAGTAATCCAGGAGGTTTACTGCCTTAAGGAAAGAGGAGACTGAGTCTATGCTTTCCAGGCTAAGGCGCCCCCTAGCTCAGCTGACCCAGCTGTGTCCCACTCCTAGTAAAGAAGGACTCTTCACTTGGTGGGGCCAGGAAACAGGGCTGAGCAGAAACTGACTAACACACATGCATTAGCAAGTGCTCTAGGCAGGTGTCGTGCCAGTGTTTCTGGAGACGGCCAGCCCCCCTCACAGACCCAGAATATAGACCAGATGGTGATAGTGGGGTGCAAAGAGATGTTGGAGAGCCTTTCCCGAAGGAGGTGAGACAGATGTGAGGGCGATCTGGTTGTAAGGTCTGTCACCTAACTGATCACCAGGGATGACTCAGCTGGTCTGGCTGTCTAGACAGATGTCCTCTACCTCCCTCCCCATCCGCGAGCTTCTCTCCCGAAGTTGTGCATCCAGTGTAAGAGATCAACCCCGCCGCGGTAGAGTACCACCGTTCTTCTGTCAAGGGTATATGAGTAGCTGCGGTCCCTCTGCTAGACGTTCCCAACATGAAGTTAAAGCTGGCTGAATGAAAAACATGAACCCTGAATATGAACAACAGAAGCTCTGAGAAGTAGAACAGCTTGATCTGGGAGGGGAGGTAGAAGAACTTCTGCTATGAGGCGTGTGGCAAAGAACGGAAAAACAAAGGCTGCGGAGGAAGGAGGCAGAGTTGCAGTGTGGCCATCTAGTGGCTAATTCAGATATTGCAGGCAAGACAGGTAAACATTCCACGGAGTAATGACCATAGGCTTTCTGTAGATGAACTCATTTACTCCTCACCACGATCTTATCAGATGGACATAGCTTTATTCCTAATTGCATATTCAGATGCTTATATACATTGTTAATAACTTACCAAACATCCTGCTAATATAAAATTAGCCAAGGGAAGTTGGACTTCAAGTCTATGCACATAGCCAAGGCTACACCTGCCTCAAAAAACGTAAGATTCACCCTGCAGGTGCAAAGAGCTGAATCCTGGTTGGATCTGCGTTTTACAGAGGTCTCTCTAAACTTCCGAATGTGGCAGGATAAAGGAAGAATACATACCAGGAAAAGAGGGAGGAGACTGCTGCAAATATCCAGGCAAGACAGTGACCTGAATGAAGCAAGGAGCCCTCAGGCAGGGAGGATGATTTGTTGGAAAGTAAAAACTAGGTGAAGCTGGGGTGGGGGGCACTCCAGATGTCTCCCTGTCTCTGGTCTTGGTGGATGGGTGCCATTTACAGGAACTGGGGGCTGGAGGTGGGGAAAGATTAAGAATTCCACTTGGAGTGGGGCATGGTGGCAGATGCCTGTAATCCCAGCAGCTTGGGAGGCTGAGGCAGGAGGATTGAAAGTTCAAATCCAGCCTCAGCCAAAGGGAGGCACTTAGAAACTCAGTGAGACCCAAATATGGCTGGGGGTGTGGCTCAGTGGTTGAGTGCCCCTGAGTTCAATCCCCAGTACCCCACCCCCCATAAAAAGAATTCCACTTGGAACCTGAAGTGCCTATGAAGTTTTACAGGAGGGAAGGGGCTGAAGGTGCTGCTTTTCTGTTTGTACTTCACAGGAAGTAATGTAACAGAATGGAGTGAAGGTCCCCATGTCAATCATTCAACAAATATTTACTATATCAAGCCTTTGCTGGACACTTAGGACATTATGATAAACCAGTGGATGTGGCCTGTGCTCAGATAACTCTGTCTCCAAATTCACAATGTGTCCCTGGAGAACACCATCAATGGGCCAGGAAGAGCTTGAGGAGCCAAGATTCAGGAACATCTTCCTGGAGAAAATGGGGTACTATCTAATACAGTAAACTTAGAAGAATCTGAGAGATCATTGCATCTTCCAACAAGGGGTGGAACTGGTGAGCAGTCTTTTTTTAGTATTTTTTAATTGTAGATGGACACAATACCTTTATTTTATTTATTTATTTTTATGTGGTGATGAGGATGGAACCCAAGACCTCATACGTGACAGGCAAGTGCTCTACCACTGAGCTAAAACCCCAGCCCCATGAGATCAGTCTTGGTGGAATGTCACAGGTGGAAAGAAGGCTCAGACATTGGGGTGGGGGGGGTGACAGACAGAGATGAAAACAGCAAATGTTGACAGCTACTCTTAGATTCTCGAAGGGACCCTTTTGGAAAGTCAACCTTCCAAAAGGACTGAAAGTTCAGCGCACACTGTGGCTACTCATTTCATACACACACACACACACACACACACACACACACACACACACCAGAGATCCCTATACTGGGGTAGGATTAGTCAAAAGACCAAGTTCAATGTCACTAACTGGCTATGTAACCCTGAGCAAGTACCTCCCTCTCTCTGAGTCTGTATTCTTGCCTCTAAAAAACAACCCTAGTTACAACCACCCAGAAGGATCACTATGAGGCTCCAATCAGAAAACACCCTACACACCACATAGGAACCCTCAGCTTCCTTGAGAAAAACATCACTGCCACCATCATTGGGCTTGGATTTGAGGACAGTCCCTTTCCAGCCTCTTGCTCCAGCTCACTATCCCTGGGTGCCTGAAACATCCTCCCTCCTCCTGACCTTTACCCCATATGCCAGCTTATGTCTGCACCACCCCCACCCCATACCCCAAGCCCACAGCTGGACCTGGCCAAAGGTCCAGTTATTCATTTACAAAGACCACAGAGAACTACATGGGCCTCAGTGATGTGGAACAAATGGGCCTCACCAGCTCTAGTATGCTGATACCTCGAGAGACACAGGAGAACAGATGGGCCTGGAATGTTCTGTACCCACCAGCCTCACGGGGCCTCCAGACTGCTTCTCACCCACCTCATTATGGAAGCTTAGGCGGGTACTGTCCCTTCCTTGGGCTTGGATTCCTTAGTATAATATTAGTACATTGGACTAAATGATTCTAAGGATCCTGCTAGTTCTGTCTTGCATCTAATTCAGCTCATTCTGTAATAATAATATCAACTTAAAATCATGCATTAGCTGTGTGCTAGGTGCTATTCCGTGTGTTTTATGCACATTGTTCCTTTTGATATTCACAATGTCCCTCATTACATAGACACCATTTATTTATTTATTTATTTATTTATTTATTTATTTATTTATTTATTTATTATATAGACACCCAATTTAGAGCACAGTGAAGGTAATTTGTCTAGGGTCACACAGTATTAAATACTAGCCCCAGGCTGCCTGACTCAGACCTGGGCTCTTAGTTGCTCAGGGACTGTCTAACTGTAGGGCAAAATCTATGGCTCAACTGAGCCTCAGACCTCAAATGTATTTCCAAATGTCCCTCCAAGACTTCCTGTATCCTTGTCCCACAAGCTCCTAAACCCCAAATTACCATAAATGCAAATTACCATAAACACACACTTCTGCTTGTCCCCTGGCATCTGCCATTCTCAGTGCCATTCCCTGTCCTCTATGGTGCCAAAAAAAAAGGCACCCCCTCCTTCCAGGTGACTCGGGTCCAAATAAGACTGCAGGACCTGGTCAGTGGAGGAATCATCTGCATCATTCAGTATGGTGTCCCTGGTCCCATAGTCTTCCAGCTTGCTCAGGACAGATGCTTGGGAACCATGTGACTCAGGCTCCAGCTCATCTCTGTACCCTCGGATCCCCTGCCTCACACACACTTTCTTTCTCTCTCATTGAACTATCATTATTCTGCTTTTCTAGGAGATCAGGGTCATTCCATACAAAGTCCAAGAAATGATGTCATCCCTCACTCACTCTGAAAAAGGGGCACAGGCTACTATGCTTTAGACAATTTGTGTGTGTGGTGGGGGGAGGCAGAACCAAGATGACTCAGCCTCTAAAAGCTTGGTTGACCAGTACAGATGGAGCCTGAGGCATTCACAGATTCAGTCACTGGGGCCAGGAACCCAGCTGCCCAGGAGGCCCATAGGAAGACCCAGTGAATGTTTGAATCACCTGAGGGAGTGCTGGGACAGTGCCAGGAGATGGTCTCTGGCCCCAGCACTTCTGCTCCCTTACCCCAGCTCAAGTTCAAAGGCTCTGCTGAATCTGCCCTTCCTAAGGAGTGTGCAGCCACCAGGTGGCAGCGGAGGCCACAGGCACATAACAAGAGCCACTCCAGGCCAGATGGGGCAGAGGTGATTAGGAAAGTCTATCACTAACCCCAGAACCTTCAACCAGGGAGAGAGCAAGCGTAGGTATATGCATGTGGGTGTACAGGTGCTTATGTGTGTGCACCTGTATGGCATGGAGGGGTATGGACAGACATACAGCTAAACAGACTACTAGAGTTTAGCCTCCTTCCTTTGTGTCACTCCCCGCCTCTTTGGGCTTCCCTTCCCCTGTTCAGCCCTATCCTGGATGCTAGTGACTCGGAGGGCTGTGACTCCATTCCTGCCTTTGAGGGGCTCCCAGACCTGGAGCTAGAGGTGGGCACCAACAAGTAGACAGTGCAGAGGGGCGTGGCACAGGTGCCAGATAAAGGGGAGTACAGGGGCTGGACTCCAAAGCTGACCATAGGTTACTTGCTTTCTGGCAAGTCTCCGGTGTAATTATAACACATATGTTATCTCTCTTTCCTCCCAGCAGCCCTGCAGGAAGCTATTCCCAATCCAATTTTACTGACAAGTCTTGGAGGTCCCACAGGTAGTGAGATGCAGACCTGGAATTTGACTCAGAGTCTGTATGACTCCCAGATTCTTGCTTTTGGCCACTGTGCACACTGCTAGGGGCTGAAATCTGGGAGGAAAGTCGAGCTGGGGAATCCAGACCCCCAGCCAGACCTGGGTAGGGAGCAGGTGTCCCCACACTCGGACTGACTTACTTGTGAGGTTGGTCCAGGACAGGGAACCGTGTGATTCAGGCTCCAGCCCATCTCTGTACCCTCTGTATCCCCCAGTCCCCCTGGGTAAGGGAAAGAGGTGCTGCCCACCGTGGCCCTGATCTGACGGCTCCTGAAAGCACATAGTATTTCCGCAAGTTACCCTGAGCACAAGGGAAGTAATCCTGAAGCTTCTTGACCACCTCAGCTCTGCCCCACAATAGGGGAAGCTGTGGAGGCAGAACTCCAAAAAGCCTTTGGTCAGGGCTGTAGCTCAGTGGTAAAGCCCTTGTGTGGCACGGGTGAGGAACTGGGTTCAATCTTCAGCATCACATAAAAAATAATTAATTAATTAGACTAAGATATTGTGTCCATCTACAACTAAAAACATTAAAAGAAAAAAAAAAAAAGTCCAGGATGGAAGTTCCTCTTGAAGTTTCAGTCCCCAGTGCTGCAGTCTCCCTCCACCTGTGCAACCTAACTCTACCTGCCTGAGTTGGGGTATGACCTATAATGTCACCCTATGAAAGTCACACTGTTGGGATAAGACAGAGGAAAGAAAGATGCAAGCCCTGTTCCTGGAAGCAAAAAGTGATAATGCCATCATCTTGGTTCCAGAGCCAGGTTCGGGAGACCTGCTTGTTCTGGCAGCGAATTGGGGGAAGGGATCCGCTAGAGACGCCAACAGTGAGTCATGGGACCTGCAGGCAAAGGGGTGTCCTCTGGGAATCTTGGAGTTTGGGGAAAGCTGGTGAGGGAGAGAGCTGGGGAAAACAGCTGGAAACAGAAGAAATGCAAGTGGGGAGAGGACAGGGAGGGAGACTGGAGACGGGACTAAGAGAGGAAGGTGGAAATGAAAACAAGAGGTCGTGAGACTGACAGACAGAGACAAAGAGGGGACAGGACGGCGGGAGAGGGCCTACTGGGAAGGGAAAGGACGGAGAGAGCCGAAGACGGGAGGAGCACAGCCCGGGGAGGCGGCCCAGGGCTCCGCGCGGGTCCCTCCCTCGCCTGTCACTCCGGCAGCTCCTAATCCCCTCCCCCAGGGTCAGGGGTGGGCAGCGCGCCTCCAGCCCCGCCCTAGGCCCTCAGAGGCCGCCCCCGGGGACTGGTTGTACCGCCCAGTAGATGGTGGGGGGTCCAGCTGGTGCGTTATCAGCCTCCTCCAGGAAGGAGCCTGAGCCACTCAGCGGCTGCCAGTCTGAGATTAGGCCCCGGGAGGGTCATTAAGCAGCCGCCCTGGCCCCGGCCCAGCCTCCTTTCCCTCCATGATCTGGCCAGGCTGGCAGGTGGGAACAAGCGATAAGGACTGGGGGTCTTGGCCGTTCTGGTCAGAGCATGGAGTGGGGGTGGGGGCTGTAAGGTCAGTTCCAGTCCAGTCCCCTTGGGGGTCCCCAGGGTTCCCACCATCCTGGTCCTGCTCAAATTGAGAGAGACAGAATAGGAAAGGGGCGAAGGAGGCTCTTAGAGCAGGGTGCCCGTTCTGTCCCCTTAGCCTGATGGGGACCAAGGTGAGTTCAGGCAGAAGCTGGCCCCTCCTGGTAATGCCTCACAGGTGGCTCTGCCTTCACCTCCCAGGGACAACTGGGATCAGAGGAGGGAAGAAAATGACCCCATGCAAGGAGAATCACATCCAGGCCATCAGAAGGTCCCCACCAGAAGGCTGAAAAGGAAAAGGAGGGTGTTTGTGCCTTAGCAGAGACTAACCCTCTAGGAACCTGTCTCTCCTTCAGTGAGTGAGAAGCTGGGCTGGTTGCTAAGGAACCCTGCCCAGAGCGGGAGGAGCCTCAACCAGGAAAAACAAAAACAGGCAGAGTTTAAACCAGCAGAGGCCACATGAGCAAAAGCCTAGAGTAGGAATCATGGGAACAACAGCCACAATTCATACAGCTAAAGCCCAGAGAGGACATAACTTGGCTCAGGTTGCACAGCAAAGCAGAAGTGGGCCTGGAACAAAGTGGCTGCACCCCACTCCCCCTGCTGCAGGCCACATCCCAAACCCCAGTGAGATGACAAGGTTAATTCTGGTTTAAGATGAGTCTTCCCTGGGGCATTTGAGTGAGCCTTGGAACAGCAAAGGAATGGCTATGACAGGATGAGATGGGTGGCAGGGGAGACATTGGTACAAAGTACACTGTTAGCCCCACTACCTTGGATCTGAGAATGCTCCTCGGTGAGTCTGTCTTGGGTTGTTACCCCAGAGAGAAAGAGCCAGAAGCCGTTCCCTGGGCAGTCACAGAGGCAAGGGCCCAGGGTCAGCCAGGCCCTGAGTCATGCCTCCTCCCTCCTCTGGCTCATACCCAGTCACCTGACCCCCAACCCACTTCAGGACTGGGAATCAGGCCTTGGTGAGCACTGAGTTCTACTCCAGGTCTGTGATGAGACTGGCCAAATCTTCCACAGAGAAGAAACTGAGCTCAGAGCAGTCAGCCAGTCTCCTGAGGTCACAGAGCAAGTTGTCAGGGGGCCAAGAACTCAAATCTGAGCTTCCTTGAGTTCTTCCTGGACCCTCCTGGCACTTCCTTGCCTGACGCACAGCACACAGGGGCAATGAGGAAGCAGGCAGAGCTGGATGGATGAGAGAAGAATGAACCCATCACAATGCCAGGCATCATGGAGGCAGGGTGGGTTGCTGCACGAGGAAGGATGGGTTGCGGGTGAGACTTGAAGGAGGGGCTCTCCCTGGAACAAGGTAGAGTGGGTGGATTCCCTGGCCCTTAGCTCTCTGATCCCCTCTTTCTGCCTTTTGTACAGGAAAAACCTAGGACACACCTTGAAACTGACAAGGCTGGGGTATCCTGCTTGCACCAGGGCCTGCCCCGCCTGGGAAGCTCTCCTGACTGCTCCGGCCCAGGGGAGGGTTTAGAGGAAGGGTTTAACCCCAGGGAGCAAGGCCCATCCTCTGGTCAGAATGGGCCCAAACTCTCCCACGCAAGGGCGTTCATCTGACATTCCTGGAGGGCACTCTGCCAGGTCACCGGGACACAGACATAAGCTCACAACATGGCCCTCACCTCTCCTGGCCTGGCCCCCTTGGCCCCAGCCGCCCTGTGGCCCCAGAGACTTCCTGGACAATCCTCCAAGGCCATCATGACAGTGGTTTCAGAAGGTGATTATCATGATTCAGAAAGCAAGACAGGGTCTCCCTGGAAGCCAGAGGGGCTGTTTCTGAGCCTCAGCCCCAGAAGTACAAAAAGTCTTTATTTCACAGAAATAAGGGTCATTTCCACGGTCATAGGGGAGAAAGGGAGGCAGCATGGGAAGCTAAACTGACTGCGTCTTCCGTCCACTCTTCTGAATGGGGTGGGAGGCATCCAGGAAGACGTGACGGCCATCCCGGCACCCCAACCTGGACATGGTCTGAGCCCCAACCTTGACTGGCTAGAATTGCTGGGGCAGTCAGTCCTTGATTGTAGATTCCTGCACAGACAAGGCGGTGGCCAGGGGGTGGTGTCCACCTCGATCTCAGGGTTGGGGGCCACCGTGAGCCGGGTCACATGGCGGTGCTGCGGACCTTGCTCTCCTCCTCCTCCAGGGCGTTCTCATAGGCATTTCTGTGCTCACTGGACCTGAAAGAAGAGGCAGGGCCTGGTGGTCAGCAGACCTCCCATCACTTCTCCCTGCCCATCCTGTGAGTGGTATCTTGTAGAATAAACTTTTGACTCCCAGGAGGGGCTTCTCCTGACCACACTTGGGCTGGGGCATGTAGATAGGAAGCCTCTCAGCACCACCTCCCTGAATCCCATTGTCCTCCTCCCTGGGATCCTCCTCCACTGGTCACCCGTTGAGCCCATCTCCCCGTGCTGAACTCCCTCCCCGCTGAGCCCTCTCCCCTCAGGGTCATCCCTTCATGGTATCCCTTCCTTTGTTGAACCCCTTTCCTCCACAGTACCCACTGGCCTGTGAGTCCCCATCCATCCACCGAACCCCCCTTTCAAGTAGCCTTCCCCTAACTTAACCTTCTTACCAAACTGAGGCTTCACCTGCCCATGGAGCCTGGTGATCCCCACAGAGTCCCCGATACCTCATTAGCCCTTCCCCAAGGGAGTCCCCACCCTCCTTCCCCACCTCCAGCAGCACCTCCTCCTGAGGTTCCCTTTAGGCCCTGGAGCCTAGGGCAAGCAGCCCTGTACCAGCACCTCACCTGAAGCTGGCCACCGTGGAGGAGTACTTTCCATCCATTCCCACCAGGATCCCATCTGCCTTGTTCCCAACAGGCTCCCTGGGGACAAGGCTCATTAGTAACATCCACTGATAGCCCCCCACCTCACCCTATCCAAGCAGATCCTATTCTGGATGCTGGTTCTCACAAGCGCAGGACAAGCATCTCCGTCTAGCAGGCCCTGCCATTGGCCTGTCTAGGGAAACTCACACTCTTCTTCCTGCTCCACAGTAGGGGCCAGAGATCTACAAGATTTGCCCTGAGTCCAAGGCCTCTCTCCACTGCCTCCCAGCCACCCTCAGCTCAGGCCTCAGAGCAGAACAGCAAGACTCAGTGTCTGCCCAGCATCAGAGCAGATCCGTGGTCCATCTGCGGACCCTGAAGGAGAGCTGGCCGGTGGAGGAATGAAGCATCTCCACAGAAAGCCCCTCACCTCTTATTCAAGCATAAACCCACAGCAGTGTGGGCTCCACCTCACCCCCAAAACTGCTCTCATGAGGGTCACAGGGACCCTTACACCTGCTCGTCTTTCCTTGGACATCCCACAGAGATCAGATTCAACATGGCCCAATAAACTCATCAATTGCCTCCAGATCTGTTCATCGGCTTATGTTCTATGCCTCAGTGAGGTTCCCAGATATTTTCCTTGTCCTTCATCCTCCTGGGTCCACTACTGTCTCTGTCCACCAGCCTCCAAGGGCCCACCTCCTGGACTGCTCTTAGATTCAATCCCTTTTCAGTATCACACCTGCCATGTCTCGTCCAGATTATCCCAACCTCATCTGCGGCTTCTCATTGCTTCCCAGGCCTGCAGACTGCCCCCACGCACCGTGTAGCTGCCAAGTGGCAGCCAGAGTGACTGCTAAGGCTGTGTCCCAGGCTTTAAAACATGCTTTAAAAATTCCTCTGCACCAAGATGAAGCCCAAAATTCAGGCACAAGGACTCTCTTGGCCTGGGTCCTGCTCACCTCGCCTGCCTCGTCTTGGGCCTCCCCTGTCCCTCCTCCACTAAGCTGCTTGTGTTTCCTCTGAGGCTGTGCAGGGCTGCGGCTGGCATCCTGGCCACCGGGCCACCTTTGTGAGCGTGGGAAACGATGCCCTGGGAAAGATGTGCCCTTGCCCCGGGGCCCTGATCTGATAAATGAGAGTGCACTCTTGATCTTTGTGCATTCATACCCAGTGGCCCTGGTGCCAGGCCTCTAACTCAGGGCCACCCAGGAGTACTCCTCCCTGCCCTGTAACTGCCTCCCCCAGGCTCCAGGTGCATATGCCATCAGGGAGGCCTTCCCTGACCACCCCCAGACCAGGGCAGCGCACTGTACAGTCTCCTTCATCAGCACCTGCACTTGTGATTGCTGTCCAGTCTGCAACCCAAGAGCTCCCCAGCTGACCCTGGAGAAGGATGGGAACTTCCTTTCCAGTAGGAAGACCAGGCTGCTATTCCAACTCCACAAAGGAAACCTCAAGACTCCAAGGAGAGAAGATATTTTCCCAAAACTCACAAGGAGGGGCCACCAGAGCTGGCCAATAGAGCCCACATCTGGGAGCCAGCAAGCCTGAGGCTAGTTCCAACAGTCGCCAACTCACCCTGTGACCTCGAGCCTCAGTTTCCCTTCCTCACCGTGAGAGGGCCTGACCCAGAGTTTTGAGGCCCTTCTCCCCACTACCAGAGCAAGAGCAGTGGTCCTGAGGCCACCCTACCTGTTCAGGACCCCAGCCCCAGGGCCCTCAGGCAGCACTTACGGCTCTTCCTGGCACCAGAAGTGGTTAACGGCAAAAGCAATTGCAACGAGAACCAGGAACACGGCCACTGCGATGAGGCCCTGCATCCAGGGCTGCAGGTTCCCCAAACCTGAAGAGGGAAGGGGGATTTTGAGTGCAGAGCAGGGGCAGAAGGAGCCTCTCACTGCAAGGGCTGGTGCTGGTGTGGGGGGCCACTGGCCACTTCAGGAACACGAAGGACATTCTGGATAAGAGGCCCCGTCTGACCCCACTGAGCATGAGATGTGGTTTGAAAGAAGGGCAGAGGCCCGGGGAGAGACAGATGCCTGACCACGGCCTGACAGCCCACAAGGCCGTGGGGCTCAGGGTGCTGTTTCTGAGATCTGGATCCCTGCGCACCATCCCCTCCCCCAGGGGTCACGTGCAGGCCCCCCAGGGAGTGCTGGGCCCCAGGGACCAAAGGGCAGTTCCCCTGGACAGCTGGCCCAGGCCCTGCCAGCTAGGAGTGGCCCCTCCTCCTCTGCAATTGCCATCAGGCTGGAAACTGGCCCCAAACTGCCAGAGAAGGGCGGGCATCTGGAAGATCCTGCTCCGTGGCAAGAGGCTGGGAGGAGCTGCGAGGGTGTGAGAGCCGGCCAGCCGAGCTGCTCAGGTCTGGGTGCACAGAGCGGTGACAGGGTTGAGATGAGGGGTACCAGGAGGAAGCTTCCAACCCTGAGCCCCTTGGATTCCTCCAGCTGGGTGTTCAAGGGGAGCAGGGCCAGAGACCAGGTCAACGCTCCAACCATGCTCTTCTATGCACTTTTTTTTTTTTTTTTTTAGTTGTAGATGGACACAATACCTTTATTTTGTTGTTGTTGTTGTTGTTTTAACGTGGTGCTGAGGGTCAAACCCAGTGCCTCACATGTGCAAGGCAAGTGCCCTACCACCGAGCTAGGATCCCAGCCCCTGTTCTATGCTTTTTGACTGTTAACAACAACTCCTACTCTCAGGATGTTCCAGAAATCTCCAACCTTAGGCCACAGGGAGCCTCAAAGAGTTCCCCTCTCTTCCCTGGGTATCACTGTGCGACCTGAACCAGAGGGAGCTCAGCCCTGCAGAGGAAAGACACTTAGCAGGTAAAGGTCCTAGGAGGGAAACAGAAGTTAACAGGGGGTTTCTGGGTGTGGCGGAGGCGCCTGCTGCCTCCAGGAAAAAATGCCTGTATCCTTCCACCATTTTATATTCTCAGAACCATTCTATATTATGACCAGACTGGGCATCAATTACATTCCTTCTACCTTACTGCCACTCAAAAGACCTCCCTTGAGTCTACCCTAAAGCTCTCCTGCTGCAGTGAAGGCTTCATCTCTTCTTTGAACTCTTTCTGAACCTAGCAGGTGTTGGGAAGGAGGGAGAATTGTGGAACTCTTTGGCCTATGGCTAGGTCAGACCTTGCTTAGCTCCATGGATAGCAGAAGATACACAATGTGGTTATCCTACAAAGATGAGCATTTTTAAATTTGTTGTTTCTCCCAAGAGAAACAAGCACATTGCTCTCTCAGGTAAATAATTGCTCAAGCATTGGGAGCAGCCCTGGGAGGCCCCTCCCTGCTTCCTCTAGACCTTGTAGCCAACTCCCTTCAGACACAAGAGGGACCACAATCCCCTGGTTCCTCCTCCCCTGTGACTCTGGAGCAAGCACAAAGAGTAAGGGACAGAACCTGGGGCAGGAGAAGGATGGCCTGGATCCTGTCCCTTCTTGCCCTCCTCTACAACCCATGTAAGTCACTCGGCCTCCGGTCTCTTCAGTTCCCCAGAGGGCCTCCAGGACCTGGGAGACAGAGCTGGAGCGCACGCGCGCGCGCACACACACACACACACACACATGAGAGTTCAGGAGAGCGTGGAAGCATCTTTGTCAGTTCCCACTAGATCCAAGGGCCACTGCAGAGTCACCAGATTTTGGCCACAGATGCAGCCTAAGAGTGCAGGGTGGACCCCAGACTTCAGGATATTATGCTTCAGTGGGTACAAAGCTATTCCACGTCCCTGACCTGGCAGCAGCCCTGGAAGGTGGGCAGAGTGGGGTTTTCCATCCTCATTTTATATGAGTGAGAAAACTGAGTTTCAGAGAGGAGCAGTGATTTCATCAAGGCCACAGCAAAAAAAGACAGCTGGACAGAGTTCAGGACATGGTGGGGACCACTCAGGGGCACTGTTCTCTACCCGAGCCCAGGAAGCTGAGAAGATGAGGACCAGGTCAAAGTCTTGGGCCAATCCCTGACAGCACAGCCCCTCCCCTAGAGCAAGCCTGCCCTGCCCTTCCCCAGAGCCCCTGGCCCCCAGCCCTCAGGATGCAGACGTCACTAGGGCAGTTCCTGCTCTGGGAGCTCAGGTTTAACCGCTCTTCCTCCCACAAATCCTAGACCCACCATTTCCCTGTCTTGTCACCTCTTCTCACAGGTGGAAAACAAATCACAGGGACCTGATTCAGAAAACTGTGCCTCTGAAGTTTCCTCTGGCTAATCCAGTACCTGCTGAGCGGGGTGGGTAAAGCCAGGACACTACCCCACCCACCCCTGGATCACCAGTGCCCAGCCCAGCCCTCTCCTCTCTGCAGCCACCAGGCTGTCCCCTGTCCTGTGCTACCTTGTTGACAGCTGGCGGGTGGCACTGAGGTGAGCAGGCCCAGAGTGACCAGGGTGAAGGCCGACATGGCTGCAGGTAGCTCCTGGGCCTTCCCTCGGCGGCTGCTGACTGAGCTTCTGGAGCTGCTGGGGGTGTTGGTGGCGTTTGCCTGAGATCTACCAAGCACAGTCGGATCCTGGAGGGGAGGAGAGGAGCGAGTGAGGAAGAGGGCCAGAGAAGGAGGGGGAGGGGGAAGGACAGGCGGGGGAGAGAAACTGCCCTCCCTCCCATGGAAATGAGCTGCCCGGACCGGCTTCCCTGGCCGTGCCCAGCCCACTGAGCTGGCATTTGAGGTCATCCTTCAGAGACCAGCTGAGGAGGTGAGTGAGGACTGGGAGGTGTGGGGAGAGTCCCAGACACCTGGAGCCCCATACTGCCCCCACAGTCCCTGCCTGGGCTCCACATTCCTGGCAGCGGGGCTGGGCTCTGGGCAAGAGTGACACATCGTCTCTTCTGCACTGAAGGAGTCCAGTGGGTGGAGCTTCTTGGAAGGATACAATGGAATTAAGAAATCTGCGGCTGGCTCAGGGCCTGGGGAAAACCCCAGAGGCGCAGGGAGGCTCACAGCCGCCCACTTTCTCCAGAGCCTGGCCTGATTTCTGTTCTCCCCCTCACCTGTCCCTGCCCTACCAAGCAAGACCCTGGGGCTCCACTCGGGGGATACAGCCCAGCTTCAGTGCTCCCCCACCCCCTGGCCCAGCCCAGTAGCTCCCTAAATCCACTCCCTCCCACAAATCACAACAGAGGGCCTGAGGTCCCAGCCCCCCGCCGCCCCCCCCTTTCCCAGCCCAACTGACCTAGACCCAGTTCACCTCCTCCTCGTGGCCCCATGTGGTCCCTGGAGACATGGCAGGCCTCCCTCAGACAAGATCTGAACTAGATCAAAGGCCTCAGCATCTACCCTCAGGTCTGGCTCCAGCAGTCCTTGGAGGCAGAAGTAGGAGGGAGAAGAGAAGGCTGCTGTGGAGGGAGAAGAGAAGGTACCCCCAGGTGCCGAGGTCCAAGCTATACCCAGGAGCAATCCTGAGGAAGGTTCACCTACCATCGGGGACACCTATCAACTATCACCTGATCCTGGAGCCAGACTCCTCACAAGAGGTGAAACGTCCCTCCAGAATCACATGGCATCCAGTCTACCCTCCACCTCAGGGGCTAAGCATAACCCAAGTTCCTATCAAGGCCAGGGATCATGCTCGGCTTCCTTGCCCCAAGTCACAGCAGGACTATGGGAAGCTTAGGTGCTGGGAGCCGTGCCTGGGCTCCTTTCCTCATGGCAACCTGGTATGCAATGGCTGAATGCAGTGTACAGCAGTGTGCACCCTGTTGCTTGTATGACCTTGTATGACCTTGGAGACGCTGCTTCCCAAAGGATATACATGTCTCTGAGCTCTTCATGTCCTTGATCTGGGTCCCAGACAGATATTCAAGATGCCTTTGGAAAGTCCCAGGGCACAGTGGCTAGGGTTCACATTGACCAAGTCATAGTGTCCATCTGCACCTGGGTACAGAGCAAGGAGTGTGGGATTGAGGCCCTACATGGGGCTAAATTCAGTTCCCTGGCCACCAGAAAATCCATATCTCAGAACAGTGGGGCTTTACAGAGTTTGATGTGAATGGGTTTGAAGACACGGCAGCAGAGAAGTGGGCAGCTGTCAAATACATCCCATAGTTTCCTGGACAAATGGCAAACCCTGTACTGGTGAGGGTCTCCACCGTGTTACCACATCCTTCCTCATATTCACCAATAAATCCTACTTCCTGCCCATAAAGAAAGGAAAGGCTAGGCAAAGCTGGCGGACCAGGAGCAAAGTCCCTAAGGAGTCTCCTTCATAGCCTCTCTGCCCAGAGGAAGTCAAACTGCTGTTCAGAGGACCCACTGGGTTCCCTTTTCCATGTCAAAATGGTTCTGCCAGTTGGGAGCACTCAGAATCACATTTTGTCCCTGCTTTGTGTGTGTGTGTGTGTGTGTGTGTGTGTGTGCGCGCGCGCCCTCTTGCATGCAAGCACAGTGGGCCCATTACCATCCAAAACTTGGGTATCTTCTGTGGGGAAAAAGGTACACTCAGACATCACTGGTGGGACTGCAAACTGGTTCAACCACTCTGCAAAGCAGTATGGAGACTCCTCAGAAAACTTGAAACAGAACCACCATTTGACCCAGTTATCCTGCTCCTCAGTATATACCCAAAGGATTTAAAATTAGCATACTAGAGTGACACAGCCACATCAATGTTCACAACAGCTCAATTCACAGTAGCTAATTTATGGAACCAACCTAGGTGATCTTCAATAGATGAATGGGTAAAGAAAATGTGGTATATATACACATGGAATATTACTCAGCCATAAAGAAGAATGAAACTATGGCATTAGCCAGTAAATGGATGAAACTGGAGACTATCATGCTAAGTGAAATAAATCAATCCCAAAAAACCAAAGACTGAATGTTCTGTCTCATATGCAGATGCTGACTCACCATGGTGGTGGTAGGGGGTGGGGGCGTTCCACCAGATTAGACGGGAGAATGGAGGGAAGGGAGGGGGATTGGGAATGGGAAAGACAATAGAATGAATCGGACATAACTTTCCTATGATAATATATGAATGCACGACCAGTGTACCTCCACATCATGTACAACCACAAGAATGGGAAGTTATAGTTCATATATGTATGATATGTCAAAATACATTCTATTGCCATTCTATTCTTTTTGTATAACTAAAAAGAGCAAAGAAAATTTTAAAAATAAAATAAAACAAAAATTGGGTATCCTCAAAGTGCTCTAGGAGAACTTTGGGTAAAGTTGAGTGATGCCTCCTGTTCATGTGTGTCCTGCTCCCCCTCCTACAACAACTTGGGGTCAGAATCTGTGGGCACAGTCTGGAGAGTGGTAATGAACAGCCAGAGAATCACTGGTTGGAATGTAAGGAATGAAGTTGAATTTAACAAACACGCAGCAAGGGTTTTAAGCAGGGAAGTCACGTGGTCATTTGAGAAAATGAAATGGGTATCAGAATTGGAAAAGGGAGATCTAGAGAGGCCACAAAGGAGCCACACAGTCAGCGATAGCCTGCAGCAGGGGTGTGACAGTGGGTGTGGGTCTGAGCCCTGGTAGAAAAGCCTGGGCATGGTTTCTAGAACAGTGACTAGCTGGACAGGGTGAGGAAGGAGGTGACTCTTGGTTAGGTTTCTGGCTTGGACAGCTGAGTGGATAGTGGCTCAGATGCCTTAGATGTACTGTGTGTGGTACCTGCAGAGCCTCCAGAGGGAGGCATCTAGAAGGCAGCAGGATCCCTGGGTCTGGAGAAGAGAGAGTTAGATCCGAGGGACACTTGTGAACAGTGATGGTAATTCAGGATGGGAGTGCAAGATCTTCAGAGAGAGAGAGAGGGGGAGAGAGAGAGAGGGAGAGAGAGTGTGTGTGTTTTCAGGGACCAGGATGCAACCCCAGCACACAAGTGTCTCAAAAGAAGAGGAGGAAGGATGGAGCAAGAGGATGAAATCCCAGAAAAATTGAATATCCAAGGAGCCAAGGGTGGAGAGATTCAAGGGGAGGTGGACAAGGACGTCACCCAGCCCCACCAGCCAGTGCAGCCGCCCAGCTTCTGCCATCAGCAAGCAAGACACAGTTTCTGCCTTTTCTCACTAAACTCCCTGGATAAAGGCAAGGCAAGGACTCTCTGAGCCATGCTTTGGGGGCGGTGTGGGGGGAGGATGAGCAGGAAAGACAGCAGGTGACCAACAGGCAGAAAGCCCAGCTCCCAGGTCAAAGTCCCAGGCTTTAAAGCAAAACAAGTTGTCCCGGAAAAGGGGGGTGTGGGTGGACACTTGGCTTTGAGGCTGGTCCCTGCTCCCTGGAGGTCCTCACAGAGGAGAGGAGGTCATCTTCCCAGCTGTGTGGACATTCCTGATCCCTGAGGTAACATAGTGGGTCCCCCTATCGCTCTGGCTTAGGCCCAGGGTCTGGACTCAGGTCTCAGCAGCCAACAGGGTTGGACCCTGAGTCCTCACCTTAGAGCAGCTGTTCTATTGATGCTTAATCCCTCCCACCTACTCCTGGGCCAGCTCTGCCTCCTGAAACCATCAGGCCCCTTAGACAAGCCCTGCATCTAGCTTATGTGATTACTCTTTAGAAAAGCCTGAATGGACCGTGATTAATTCCATTTGTTGCCAGCAGGTGGCAGTATCTAGCGCCAATCCCAGACTGGTTGGGAAGGTAGGGGACCAGCACAGAGCTGAGGAGTCCCCAACTTCCTTCCCCTCCTGCCCCCTACTTTCACCCTCTCATGGGATGATCTGGAAGAAGAGAAGGTGGATGTGGAGGCAGTCGTTGATGCTGGACAGTGCACATGGCAAGCCAGGGCTGCAGTGGAGATCTGCACTTGACCACTAAAAGTCAAGAAAGGCTTCCTGGAAGAGGTGATGCTAAGGGGAAAGTTGACTGGACGTTGGATTAGGCAGAAAGACAGAGTGGGAAAAGCAATCCAGGCAGAGAGCTCAGACTGAGAAAAAGCAGGGTGCTACTTTCGAGAAGGATGCTCAGAGCACAGATAGAAGTTTCCTTCACTCCTTCTTACAATGCCTCACCTCATTACTGTCTTTGCTGCAAGCCTGAGAGCTCCTGGACACTGTACTCATTCAAACAGATTCTGCTTAGACACTTTAACAGCTTCCAGTGGCCCTTCAAATAATGTCCGGACTTCTTCACCTGGCCCTGCCCTTCCCCTTCTCTCCAGCCTCATCTGGCCCCAGTACCTCCTGCATCCAGGCCAGCTCCCCACTTGCTCTGCCCTCTGCCTGGAGCACTCTTCCCCTCCTAACTACCCAGTAAGCTAATTCTCCTTGTCTTGCTTTAAAGGTCACTTTTCCGAGAAGACTTCTTTGGCTTCCCTTCACCCACCTCTGAGTCTCCTCTGCTCATCTCTTCGCAGACATAGTCACAAATTGCAATTCCTTCTTGACTTATGTATCTACTCTATTAATAGCTCCCATCTCACCCCTAGCACTGAGCACAGTGACTACACACACACTCAACAAATATTTTGTGGAATTAGATCTCAGTATATGCAGTGCCTCCCTCTGGTCTGGCAGACAGCAGGGCTCAGAGGCTGGTCGCTGAACGAATCAGACGTGTTAGCTCTAGTTGTCTCCTTGTCTCTCTCTATCCTCTGCATGACTGGATGGGCATTTACCCCCACAGAGAGCCCCAGTGGTAAGAGCTGGAAGGGGCAAAAAGTACCAGCTTGGAGCCAGCCAAGCCAAGGAATGTACTGGCTGTGGCTCCTGGGTCCCAGGCGACCCCACTGGACCAGGGAGATTTATGGCCAGGACCCCCCAGTGGGAGAAGATCAATCAACCCCTCCCATTACCTACTCACCCAGCCAAGAAACTAAAGGGCTGGCCCCTGGCCAGGAGTCAGCCTGCCAGCAGAGGTCCCAAGGCCAATCTTTGCCCAGTGATTCCAGCACACCCCTGCTCCCCCATCCAGGGCTCCAGGCCAGCAGCAGAACCAAGCTGGCTTCCAGAATCAGTCTTTTCTGGCCTAAAAGCTCATCCCGAATAGTGTGATCTTGATACTTATTTTTCACCTGGGGAAACTGAAGGGACCACCTGAAGGCCACACAGTAAATGAGGAGGGAGAGGGCCAATCTCCGGCATCCCGGCAACCAGCCCGAGACGGGAGCACCTGCTCATTGATCAGTTTCTCCAATAACACTCTGACTTACTTTAATTCATTCATTCATACGACACCTATTTAGTGTCCACTAGAGGACTGGAAGTCCAGTAGGGATGTAAGGTAAAACTTACCTCATACAGCTATAATTGCAGTTGTGCCAAATGTTTCAAAACAGGTGTATGGCCACCAAGAATATATCAATGAGGACACCATCTAGTCTGGGAGGTCAGGAGAAGGTAGTGGTCAGTCTACAACTCATTCAACAGATATTTACTGAGTCTCCTGAGGACCAGGCACTATTCAGAACGCTAGGGAACAGCACAACAAAACCCCTGCCCCCATGGGGCCGAAATTCTAGAGCAATCAAATTCTAGAGCCAGGAAACAAACAATAAGTAGATGAAGCAGGTCTAATGGCAGTACAGAAAAGCCCAGACAGGAGCAGGAGCAGAGAGTCCTCCAGGAAGGGCATGCTGTCGTTTGTAAATTCACGGGGATGGCTCCTCTGAACAGAGCTGAGGGTGAGAAACATGTTCAGCTCTTGGAGGGGAGAGGATTCCAGGCAAGGAAAACAGCAAGTGCAAAGGCCCTGAGAAAGGATCATGGAGGAGGTATCAGTGTGGCTTGGGGAGGTGACTGCAGGGAGAGCAGGAGAGGGCCTGGGAAGGCTGCAAGAGGTCCACTCCTTTGGGATTCTGTGGGTGACTGTAAGGACTTTGGCTTCTAATGCCATGGAGACCAGGAAGCCACTGGAGAGTTTTGATCACAAGAGACATAATTGGGCTGCTGGGTTGAGAAGGGATTACGAGGAGCAAGGAGAGCAGGACAGGGAGTCCCGTGGAAGAGGTTCATGCAAGCTTCAACCAGAGATGGCAGCAGCTCAGGTCAGGGAGGAGCTATGGAGCTGGGGATGTATGGGGTGAGTCTAGGCCTATTTTGAGGATAAAATCAATATGATCTGGACTATGAGAGAGAAGCCAAGGGGGGATTCAAGGACTTAAGTCTGCTCAGCTAGATGAGGTGGGGGATCTGCAGAAGGAGGCTTTTCTGAGCAGGAGGGGCAGGATTCCTAGTTTGGTTTGGAGGTGGTGAGTCTGGAGGTCAGACCCAGGATAGAGATGTGAATTTGGGAGGGACCTGGGGAGAGAAGAGCTTCCATGGTGGAAGAAGGGTGGGAAGAGCAGCTTGGGGGGAGCAGACAGCAAGGCTGCTGTCAATGATGGGGAACGACCCGGCTGGGGAGCAGCGAGCAGAAAGGATCTGAGGACCTTGCAGTGAATGGACCCTAGAAGGGATGCCGGAGAGGGGTGGTGTGATCGCCACCTTACAGATAAAGCAGGGTTACGGTAAGGTTGTAGGCAAGGACGTGACATGGGCAGCCATGCGTTTCAGCAAGGTGTCTCCATGCACAGCTCGGAGAATACACTGGAAAGCAGGGAGCGGGCTCTGGAAGGAGTCCAAGAGAGGGGTGGTGGCGCCTGGGATTAAAACCATGCATGGAGATAACTAGAGGAGGAAAAGACCACGCAAGGGGCACAATCAGGACAAGCAAGGGCACAGGTGCAGAAGTAGGGGCTTCAGAGGTCCAGAGTCAAGACGGCCCCTGGTCCTCTGACAGGCAGCACCTGGATGTCTGCACTGGTTTTTCAACTGGAGAAAACTAGAAGAACGGCCCGTGGGGCCCGGGGTGAGAAGCCGTCAGGTGTTCATGTGTTTAGCAAACCTCTCTCCTTCTGCTTGGTGCCAGGCACAGCTCCACAGCCCTGCCCTGGGGAGATGCGTGACTTAGTGAGAGAGACCAGCAGGGAGCAAAGGGGCAAGGATGCCGGGTCCAGGGGCAGCCTGGGGACATCTCAGGACAAAGCTTAGTGTTTCCATCGGGCATTTAGGGGAGAGATAGATCTGAACTGGAAATAGAGACTTAGAATTCAACCGTTGTGAATAGCGATTAAGGCTTTGGGCCAAGATGACACAGCCCAGGAGAGGGAAAGGCAAAGCTGGGTCTGGACTCACCCTCAAGTGGGTGGGGACTGGGTCCATCTCAACTGAAGGGAAAATGAAGAACAACAGAGTTCATACCTCTCCTAATAGAACCCCCAGAGTTGCTGCTTCTCACTTCAGGGCACCAGAGTCGTGGAACTGATTTTATTTCATCCTAACTAACACTCTTCTCTTCACTTGCTATTCATTTTGTCATTAATCTATTCAATATTTGAAAGAGCTGAGATTTTTCAGTCTAAAGAGGAGCAGCCTGGGGAATCTCTATAGATATCTTCGGAGCTTTTCCAGATTAGAGAGAGAGAACTTTCACTGTGTGACCACGCGTCCATGATAAGAAAAGTCACAGGGAAGCTGGATTGTGTTCAGTGAGACAAAGATGTCTCCCATGGCTGTCTAGTGAGGGTGGAGATGACTCTGAAAGGTAGCGAGCTCCCGCCTACTGGAGGTATGCAAGTAGGAGCTTTGAGCTTGTAGAGGGAGGTAAAGCAGGACAAGGGCCAGAGGAGGAGTGAATGGACTCACTGATGAGCCCCTGAGGTCCAGGAAGGGAGCTGGAATCAAAGTTCCCACCCCACCCCTACTAGCTGTGTGACCTGAGCAAGTTCCCTTCTCTGAGCCTGTTTCCCAGTAAAGTCCACCAGATCAGCCAGAGGATAATGCATCTGAAGGCCTCACAGCAGTGGATACTTGGTAAATGCAAGAAACGCCCAAATCCAAACAGGGTATCAAGTGTTTGAGCCACACTGCCCTGACCCCAGCCAGTCCTTTCTCATGACAGAAGCCCCAGCGGGCAGTGAGAGGTGTAACAGGGTGTGGGCCAAGCTCCATGTTGACCATTCTGGATCAGTCTAGAAGCCACACCCAGTCCTTTATTTATTTGTTTTTATTTATTTACTTACATTTTTAAATGTTTTTTTTTCTTTTTTTTTTTTTTTTGCAGTGTTGGGGATTGAACCCAGGGCTTTGCCCATGATAGGCAAACACTCTTATCTGAGATATACCCCAAGCCCCTCAGAATTTAAACTTTAAAATGACCTTAAAAAGCTGAAGACAGATGCAAAAATTAAACAAAATGCAATTAAAATTTCACAGATGAGAAAAAAACATAAAAAATGCACTAAAATATTAATTGGTCACCTGTGCTGAATTCATGATTTTGTAAAATATTTTTTATTTGTTAATGAACCTTTATTTTTATCTATCTATATGCCGTGATGAGAATTGAACCCAGTGCCTCACGCATGCTAGGCAAGCGCTCTGCCACTGAGCCACAACCCCAGGCCCTTGTGATTTTTTTTTTCCTTCTCTTTATATTCTTTCCAGAGTTTCTGTAATGAGGAATATTTAATGATGGGGGAGGGAGGGATAAACTTGTAGCTTAAAAATGAATGAAATAAGTATACATTAAAAGACAAAATCGAGTCACTTACAAGCTTTTTACTGTACTTAAATAGCTCAAGAGTTAAACCAGAGCATCTCTTCACCAGAGAACCTTCTCTACCAGGTAGGGCCATAGGGTCCAGTCTGCCTGGTTGCTGGCCAGTTGGAGGCCACCCTCCATACCATTCTGTCCAGGACTCCCAGGTACCAGGATACACATAGAAAGTGGTCTTTGCCCTGCCCTCTGGCTCAGCATGGTGAGTTCGACATGTAACTTCTAAAAGGAATACTTACTATGTGCCAGGTGTGTCGTGTGCAAAGAACTCTGGACTTCCTACTCATTCCTCCCAGTATGAAGTGGGTATTGCATCCCCATTTTACTACAAGAACAATGAGATCCCAAGAAATTAAACTCAGGATGTAAGGGTATCCAGAATTTTCATCCAAGTTTATTTGATCCAGAAGCTCTTAAGCATTCCATTATACTTTCTCTTCATATAAAATAAAAGAAATCAGCTGGGCATGTTGGTGCACACCTATAATCCCCACGACTCGAGAGTCTGAGGCAGGAGGAACACAAGTTCAAAGCCAGCCTCAGCAACTTAGTGAGGCCCTAAGCAACTTAGCGAGGCCCTAAGCAACTTAGCGAGACCTCAAAATAAAAAGGACTTGGAATATGACTCAGTGGTTAAGCTTTCCTGGGTTCAATCTCTGCTACAAAAGAGAGAGAGACAGAGAGACAGAGAGAGAGAAGAAAGAAAGGAGGAAGGGAAGGGAAAGGAAGGGAGGAGAAGGGAAGGGAAGGGGACTGAGGAAAGGAAGGAGGGATAGAGGAAGAAGGAAATAAAAGAAAGAAAGAGAAAGAAAAGGAAATGAAAAGAAATCAAGGTTTAAAAAAGTAAGTGCTGTGAGGGAGATATACAATGTGAACCCCAAGTAAGGAGCCATTGAACTCCTGGGGCGGGGGGCAGATCATGGAGGGCTTCCAGGAAGAGGTAAGATTTGAACTGAGCTCTGAAAGATGAGTAGGAATTTACTAGAACATAGCACACAACCTGACAGAGTAATAATTTTTAATTAAATCAAGTAATAAAGATATTAATTGAATTTATAGATGAAGTAGCATGGGGACAAGAAGTGTGGGGAGGGGTAGAGGTATATAAAAAAGGCGATCTCCCACATGCAGACAATTGTGGACACTGGAAAACTCTGGACTTATTACTTACTCCTCCCAGTATGAAGTGGGTATTGCATCCCCATTTTACTACAAAAACAATGAGGTAATGGATTGGCGCCATTTATTATACTATCCACTCTTCACATGTATAAAATGTTCATAATAAAAAATTTAAGAATTTTTTTAAGATAGAGAGAATTTTTGAATTTTTTTTTTTTTTTTTTTTTAGTTTTCGGCAGACACAACATCTTTATTTTATTTTTATGTGGTGCTGAGGATCGAACCCAGTGCCCCATGCATGCCAGGTGAGTACGTTACCACTTGAGCCACATCCCCAGCCCCCAAAAAATTAAAAATTTTTTAAAGGTCAAGTATTAATTCCAACTACAGTTAGACCTCTCCCAAAGATACCTGAAAGCCAAAAGTAAGAATCTTGAAGATAAAAAAGAAAGGAAAGAAGGAAGGAAGGAGGAAGGAGGAAAGACCAAGAGGCTCAAAAGAAGTTGCAGTAGTGTGGTGTGGGTTAGAAGCTCGAGGGTAAAATAAGACAGATGTAAGTGGGAATCCCAAATCTGCTCTTTCCTGCCTGTGTTTCTGTAATGTAGCCCTGGCCCTCCTGGGTTTCAGTGTACCTATCTGTACACTGGGGGTGATTCTAGCACTTCCTCTGGTTTTGTGGGAGGGCAAGGTGACACGGTACAGGGTCCAGCACTGTTAGAGTCCACTGAAAGGCCCATGACCAAGTTCATCTCACCCGACACTAATACCTCCCGAGGCTACACTTCCAGCACAGACACTCCCCTGACACCTCCTCAAAACTAAGATGCTGAAAACTGCTCCTGGGCCTCCCATTCCTGTGCAGCACCCCCTCCTCCAGCTGTTCACACAAAGACTTCAGAGTTGGCTCTGCCTTCCCTCTCGGATACACCCCACGCTGGATGTAAACGCTCAGTAAATGCTCCTGGCATTTCTAAATACACCCCGACTTCTAACAGGTCTCACCACCTCCATCGCTGTGCTCTCTCCAAGCCCCCTCATCTGCTACCAGGCTTATTGCAATAACCCCCTCACTGGTCTCCCCACTTTTGCCTATGCCCCTATTCAGTCTGCTCTCAATATGGCAGCCAGAAATTTAAGTCAGAGCATGTCTCTGGCCTACTCCAACTCCTCCAATGGAAAAGTAAAAGCCCAAGTCCTCTCAATGTCTCAGAGTGCCTACATGGTACCTCTTAGACCCATCTTCCACTCCTCTCTTACTCCAGTCACATTTGCCTCCTGGCTGGTTCCTGTCCATGCCAGATACACTTGGGCCACAGGGCCTTTGCACTAGCTGGTTTCTCCTCTACTATACTCTTTCCCCACACTGTGTGGCTTGCTGCCTCATCGCCTTCAGGTCTTGGCTCCAGTGTTACCTCATTGCTGAAGCCCTTCTGTTTATCTAATCTAAAATTGCAAACTCCTCCCTCCCCCATACTCCCAACTCCCTTTTCTAGTCTCATTTTTCTCCTTATCATTTATCCCCATCTAATCCACTATTTATTTAACTTATTTATGTTGTTTATTCTCTACCTCTCCATCAAGAACATACCCTCTGTAATGGAAAGTTTTGTTCAGAGCTCTATTCCCAGTATTAAGAACAGTGATGGGCATGTGTGTGGTACTCAGTAAATAGCAGCTACATTTAAAAAGTGACAGGACAAGGGGTTGATGCTGGAGGAGTGACCCCTACTCCGAGCCTCTTCCGATCACACTAGCAGGTGTCTACATCTCCTCCAACCTTCTTTGCAAAAGATGGATCAAAGACACAGTCTCTGGGCTGAAGAGTCAACCAGGGGTGTTCCTTTGTGCAGGGGTTTTAAGCTTTTGTATGCCATGGACCTCTTGGGCAGAGTGGTAAAGTCTGTGATCCCTTTCAAAATGAATACCTTAGTATTGGGGGTGTGGCTCAAGGGTAGAGCACTTGCCTGGTATGTGAGAGGCCCTGGGTGTAGTCCCCAGCATCACAAATAAAATAAAATAAATTTCCCAAATTCATAAAATCATAGGGAAAATCAATGGTACTGAAATATAATTGTCAAAGTGTCTTAAGATTTTACAACATAATGACCATGTGTGCTCCTTTATTAATGGATTAAATAACAAGATCTAGCAACAAGTCTAATAACTACCATACAGATTGGGAATAGTCATAAATGATACTTAAGGTTACCCTACCACAGCTAGAATGCAATTTCCACTGGTAACAAAGCCAGACACGGCTCAGCCACAGGGTGCTGTGATTTGCCTACATCAGCAAAGGATGAGAGGCTCAGTTTCTGGGAGAGGTTGTGGCAATACAGAAGGTTTATTTTTCTCCATTCATGTTTATGTCCTACCTGCATCCTCTCCTCTTTCCTTGGGTGTCCCTGAACCAAAATTTGAGAAGCCCTGCTCTCAAGGAGGCCTGAGTGGGGCCGGGAGACTGAGTCACTCATTGCTCTGTGTGACCTTGCACAAGTCACACATCCTTCCCCATCTGCAAAATGAAGCTTGAGATCCATTTGTGTTCCACCACTCTGCAGGCTGATGAAATCATTCATGAATATTTACTGAGCACTTCCTAGGTGCGGGCCCCACCCTGGGCAGGATGAAGCCACTAGTGATCAGTGACACACCATGCCAGCACTAAGCAACTCACAGACAAATAGGAAGAGACCACCAGGACCAAAATATGGGCAGAAGGGAAAGCAGCCCCCAGACATGGCTCTGTGAGTTTGGAAAGAGGAGAAACTCCTACAGAAGCAGGCTCCGAGATGACCTCATCCAGAGATCCGCTCCTGGCAATGTGAGGCTGGAGAGGAAGTCACAGGTACAGCAAAGGCTTACTGTGGGAAAGGAAGAGGGTGGAGGAGACAGGATTGAGCAGTAAGGACACTCACTGGGAATCACGGGATGGCAGCACAGAATTGGCTTGCTCCCTGTCCCTCCCCATCTCTGTCCACACCCCCCAGAGCCCTGGGATCCATCAAAGTGAGTGATGGCAGGCTAATCACAGACACTTGGGTCTGAGGAGGGCCCCTTGTCTCCCTCTGAGGACCCTCCACCAAGGACAAGTGCAGGACAAAAGCGCGCCTCCCCCCTCGCCTGTGACTGCCCTCATTAGCATCCTGCAGAAAGCCTGCCAGCCAGCTCCCTGCCCATGGCAGCCGGACAACTAAACCAGCCAGCCGTCTTTGGCAGAGCCTCAACCCAGCAGATGTGGACCCTGAAGGGGCCTATGGCCAGCCCCCCACCCCCTGCCAAAAAAAAAAAAAAAAACCAAGCCAGGCAACCACCAGCTTGTCCTGCCCTCCCCAGGCCTCTCCTTGCATTTTCACAAGAAAGCTGCTGCAGTCAGTCACCCAAGCCGAAGGGAGGGGGAGAAGCACACAGTCCCTGAAATCCACTCCCACTGTGGGTCTTAGGGAGCTTAACCTTCACCTGTGGCTAGACTCACAGAGCAGAATCCTAGCAGCATGGACCAGGCAATCCCAGCATGTCGGTACCTGGGTTACACTGCATTGCCAGACAATAGAAGGGCAGGCTGTCAGTGTGACCAAAACCTGCGGTCCTGAGCTGGTAAGGCAGGTAGCACGTCAGAGCTGGGAGGTCCCAGGCGGTCCTGGGAGAGATTGGCTGGGGACTTGGGGCTGGGAGTGCCTGTATCTGTCTGGATCCCACCTATTCAGGGGTAGTGGAGGGGGGCGTGAGAGTGATGGGCAAGCCTGATAGCCCATTGAGCGCGCAGCTCCCAGAGGATTGCTGGAGAGAGGGGCGGGAGCTCTGAGAGAGGAGCCTCCGCCAGGCTGTGTGAGAACAGCCAGAGGGCAGAAGGCCCAGCCCGGAGAGCCTGGGACCCAGGAGCACTGCAGGTCTCAGGCTGCAGCAGGGGAGCTGGGAAGGGCTGACTGGGGACCCTGAGCCCCGGGGCTCAGCTGGCTATCCTATCCCCAGACATAGGGTGGGAAAGGGTTTTCCAACCCAGTCTCATAGCTCCACTGGGTCTCAGAAAGTCATGGGTCTTGTGGGACTTTGTCATGGGATGGCAAGGGGGTGGGGGCCATGCAGAGAGAGGTGATGTTATGGTCAGATCATCATCTGTTTGACTGAGACAGAGTCAGAGACATTGAGTCTCCCTGAGATCAGGAAACTCATTCAATAACATAGAGACAAACCTATCCTCCCCTAGTATATGAGGGTCATTCTCTGTTTTGCCCTCAGAGGAGTCCCAACCTAACGACTGGGGCTGGGCTGTGCCTGTAGTGACCTCAGCAGTATTCAGGGGTTCACCTGCTGTGGGAGTAAGGAACTGGCTCCCCAAACAGCCAGGGGGAGAATTCTAGCTAGGATTCTCACTTAGACAATTGATCTTGAACAAATCACTCCATCTCTAAGACCTCAATGTTCTTCATCTGTAAAGTGAAAGTACTGTCCTCTGTCCTGGGTTCTTGGGAAGAGTCAGTCTTTGACATAAACTGCAATTCAGAGTGCAGGATAGGCTCCCCCTCGAGGATGTCCTCTGTCTGAGCCTCCCACGTCTGGGACCTAGGAGCCCTCAACACCACTCTCCCAAAACCTGCTCTTCATCAAAGATCCATATAAAATCTCTTCTGACCCACCAGCACCTGGGCTTCTATCCCCCCTAGGGCACCGGTGGGTTTTTACAGTAATGCAGGAATTGGGAGACGGGTTGGGAAAGTGGGCTGGGAAAAGCAAGAGCTGATTGGGGCTTGGTTCTAGGACAATTTCAGGCTCTCCTGAGCTCCTTGCCTTTATGTCCTGGTAATAAGTGTGTCCAGTCTTTATGACTTGGCAGCAGCAGAAAGCTCTTCCCAGCCTCTTGCCACACTGTGGTGACTG
The DNA here is from genome assembly GCF_048772815.1 of Callospermophilus lateralis. NCBI lineage: Eukaryota > Metazoa > Chordata > Mammalia > Rodentia > Sciuridae > Callospermophilus > Callospermophilus lateralis. Next base: position 108,437,516 of record NC_135311.1, on the reverse strand, counting down.
TGGCTCTCTGACTCCTCATTGGTCTTCCTGACTCCACTCTGGCCCCAGTGGCTTTATCCCCAAGGTCTCAGAAACATAGATCTGACCATCCTCCTACCTGCCCGCAACACTCAGTGGCTCCCCATCACCTTCATGGAAGTCAAGGCCTCCAGTGACCTGGCCCCAAGGCCTGTCCAGCTCCAATGCTTCCACCACACTCATCTCATCAGCCACACAGCTGGCAGCCTCAGAGCATACCCCGCTCTTCCCAATGCTATGCCTCTGTTCATGCTACTCTTGCTACCCAAATGCCATTGCTTTCTGCAATCTGATCAATTCCTTCATAGCCTTCAAAACCAGCTTCCTATGGCAAGGCTCCATGACCCCTAGGTGAGTCAGATTCCCCCCTGGTCGACCTCAAGGGCAGTACTTAATACATGGCTGCAGCTACCCAGCTGATCTGTGTCCCTAGTACTGCCCAGTTCAGCAAAGGTGACAATAAATGAACATGACTTAATGAATCAGAGTCTAAAGCTGTGCTGTCCAATATGGCAGCCACTAGCCACATGTGGCCTTTGGCATTTACATTAATTCAAATTCAACAAAATTAAAAGCTCAGTACTCAGTTACACTAGTTATACTTCAAGTACTCAAATGCTACAGGTGGCTAGTGGCTACCATATTAGCCATCATCCCAGAAAGTTCTTACAGACAGCAATGGCCTATAGAGGGTGATGGAGCACCAGGAGACCTAGATTCTAACTCCAGCCTAGCTCCCAGTCCACACTGAGTTTAGACAAGTCCCTTGCCTCTCTGAGCCTCAGTTTCCTCCCCTGTGCAGATTGCCCCCATATGCTGTGCAAGACTCCCCAGCCTTTGACAAGAGCCTTTTGATGGATTCTATCATCCACTGATTTGGATCAGGCCCACGTGAACCTGGAGAAGCTGTAGGGCAGGTGGAGCCCTGCTATCGTGAAAGCTGAGGGATTTGTCTGCACACCCTCAGGTTCCAGAAGCTCCAAAATTACTTGTCCAGTAAGGCAGGCCCTGCAGAGGATGTAGTCAGTGTATATCTCCCTGTAGGCTTCAACAAGCCTGCTTGGTCCTGAAGATCTCACACTTACCCCTGCTGGACCCACGGGGAAGCCTGACAAGACCTGCAGGAGGAGGCAGCTCTAGGGGCTGGTCCACAGGGGAGGGGAAGCGTGGAGAGTCAGAACGGCGCTATCAGCACTGCCCGTCCTCCCCACTTCCTCTCTTCGAACGGATCACATCCTGTTATTGTGTGGACAGAGGAGGCCAGGAGCTGGGGAGGGAGGCAGGGCTCGGACCAAGCAAGTGGAGGGAGAAAGGAGGAGCCAGAAGCAATGTCAGAGTGCCATCATTAGTTCCAGAAGCCCAGCCCTGCCTGACTCCAGGTGGCCTGGGCAGGAGTATGGGATCCAGGAAGGAAGATGTCATCCTTGGAGCAGCTTGCCTCCATCATTGAGAGATGCTGGAACTCAGGACAGGTGGTGGCAACTCCTCTAGGAAGCCCTCCACAGCCTACTCCTCAGGCCCCTTCAGTTCAGCAAACGTTGACTTAAGGCCTCTGCTGCTACAGCTGTCTCCCACAACCACTCTCTCCCAGTACTTGCCTCCAGTAGTTCTAATATTCTGTATCCACTCCCCTACACCCCACTTCTATCCAGCCTGTGAGCCCCTGAGGACAGGGGCAGGGTGGTCCCTTGCTGGATCCCCAGCATTACTGAGCATGGGGCAGGCCCAGAGGAAGTTCTGCTGCTGGGGATGACTAATGTTCCTGCATCCTGTCCTCTCTTCCTTCTCTCTCTTCTGGCATTCCCAAGGACAGCTCTATCCCAACCCCATTTCCAGGAATAATCATGGCTGCTTTCTATAAAATACAGCACTTGACAAATACCATTTTGAAATCCCATGACAGTTCTGGATGATGAGTGTTAATATCATCATTTAATAGGTGAAGAAATGGAAAGAAAGGTCAAGTGACTCACTTAAGTCACACAGCCAGTACATTAAGTAGCAGTGATAAAACTTAAACCCAGGTGATTCTGATCCCAAAGAGCAGACTCATCCTGTGGTCCAGCTGCCTTTCCTGCTCCCTCCCATCCGTGCCCACCCCACCCTTCAGGAACTGGTTCCACATCAACTGTCCTCCACCTCTGATCCTATCCTGTCAGTCTCTGCAGGCAAGTTCTCCACTGTCCACCTGGATTTCTCCTGAGCAGACTGCTGGGACAAGCTGAGCTGCCATCTCTTTCAAAGCCTTGACCCATCTGTTCTAAGAACACCAACCATACTGGCTGTCACTTCTTCCTTCCTGAAGATTCTGGAGCACTGGCTCTGGACACAGACCAGAATTCCATCCCAGGTCACCTTGGTCAAGCCCCTTTCCCTCTCTAGACCTCATGTCCTCCTACCACCACACACACACACACACACACAACCCAGATGATCCTGAAATATCTCTTTCTTTACTTGGATTCATGATTGCCAAGCCCCTGTTGCTGGACACTGCCAGGCACCAGAACCTGTGTCCCCAAGTTGCCTGGCTCCCAGGAGCAGTACAGTGGGAGGGACAGTGCTGGCTGCTGGGGAACAGTTAGTTGTTTTGCAAACATGGAAAGCAAGAGAAGGCAGGGCTGCTGCTGTGAGCGGATCAGATAAGCACCATACCCCCAACTTCATCCCTCCATACTCCCCACCAGGCCTATGATAACCAGACTGCTGCAGCCCAGCCCCAGAAAGCTCCCCCTCCAACAGAAGAGGCAGCCCAAACATCTCTGCCTGCCCAGGGCAGAGCTGTTGCCTGGCCCTGACCAGCCCAGTGGCGTGGTTTCTGTATAGGAACGGCTCACTTCCCACCCATCTCCACATCCCTTCCCTGCTGGCCTTAGAACTGAGCTGGGAAACTCTTCACCGGGCAAATATTGAAAGGAACCTATGCCAGGTGTACCCTGAGGCTCTGAGGGCAAAGGGATAAATCAGACCTGGTCTTGCTTTCAAAAGGCTCATATTTCAGGGGGAAAGCAGAAAAGTAGACTTTTGTACAAATACAGGACCATGGTAAAACAGGGACCGTGGGGTCAGGAGGCCACTGGCCCCTTGGAATCAGGACGGCTTCCCAGATGTTGAGAACAAGTCAACCAAATGAAAGGTGAGTGGGAAGAGAGGACAGGTGAGCCGTTCTGGGGAAATGAAACAAAAGGTGCAAAATGGAAGGTCATAAAACATACTGACAAAAATGAAATTGTAAAAACAGCAAATGCTGTTAAAATGTAAAAAACAGGAATGCTTATATACTATTGGTATGCATAAATTGGCACAACCAATGTGAAGAACAATTAAACAATACCTAATAAAGTGGTCACTGAATATCAAAAATAAATAAATAAATAATATGGTCTGGAAGAGAAGGAAGGATTGTAGAGCAGCAGCCAAGAGAACAAGGGAGTGGTGAGAAAGAGGCTGGGTAGACCAGCAGACTAATTCAGGCAGGCCCCAGGTGTGGCCCTTTCCCTGTGGGAGACAGGCCCCCAGTGCCTCAGGAATGGTACTGTCCTGGGAGGCAGGTGGGCTGGTCCTGCCCTACTTGTCATTATGGGATACGTGGTGCTGGATATGGGATACTCCAGGCATCAGTATCCTTCATGTCACTAAACTCAATCAACATGTTCAGAACTTTGCATGACCACTCAACTGCAAGTGGTGAGGACTTGACTCACCACTTCCTCCACCCTGAACACTAGTCTTGAACACTACTTTCTCCCTCCCATCATGGCAGGTGCCTCCATCCTGCTGCTTCTCAAGCCTATAAACCCAAAATCCATAGCCAGTTACCACCCCAGGGCCAAATATCACCATCTCATCTATCTAGGAACCTCCACACCTGAGTCAGGGAGAAGCACAGAGAGTCTTTCAAAAACTGAGGCACTTCCCTACAGGCCAGATCCCAAGTCCAATCCTGTCTTTGCTTTCCTAGCAATGATTAGAAGCTCCCTGAGGGCAGGGGCAGCTAAGACCAAAGTCTAGTAAGATAAATGAGGCTCACTGCAAAGGAACCAGAGTTACCTGTGAAGGCCTCAATTCCCTTGTTGGCACAGCCTTTTGCATTTGTACTGATTATTTGTTCTCACTTATTATATAACCAACCTATCATTATAGTTGTGTGTGTGTCTGTGTTCACTGTCTCTTCTTCTAGAATTTAAGCTCCACAAAATAGGAATCTTTGTTTTGTTCAGTGTTGGGTTCCTAACCCCTGGAATATGGCAAATGATTAATAAATGCTTTTTGGTCAGGCACAGTGGAACACATCTGTAATCCCAGCTACTTAAGAGGCTGTGTCAAGCTTCAATCCAACCTGGATAACTTAGCAAGACCTTGTCTCAAAATGAAAAATAGTTGGGCACAATGGCACATGCCTGTAATCCCAGTGGCTCCAGAGGCTAAGGCAGGAAGATTGCAAGTTCAAAGTCAGCCTCAGCAACTTAGTGAGACCCTAAGCAACTTAGTGAGACCCTGTCTCAAAATAAAAACTTAAAAAAGAGCTGAGGATGTAAATCGGTGGTAAAGTGCCAACGATTTGGTTCAATCCCTAGTACAAAAAACAAATAAGTATTTAATTAAAAATAAAAAGAGGTGGGGATATAACTCAGAGATATAATGAGTGTCCCTGAGTTCACTAAGCAATGTAAATAAATATATACATGCTTTTTTAAAATCAAATGAGAGGGGCTATTGTTGTAGCTCAGTGGTAGAGCACTTGCCTAGCATATGTGAGGCACTGAGTTCAATCCTCAGCACCACATGAAAATAAATAAATTAAATAAAAGCATTGTGTCCATCTACAACTAAAAAAAAAAAAAAAAAAAAAAAGCAAATGAGAGAAGGAAGGATGAACATTTAGTTGAATGAGCCCATCCTACTGAAGTCTTCAAGGATGGAACAGTCTACATGCAGTGATCTCCTCCAGACTCAGAATCCCTGCCTCCAACCACATTCCCATTCCTAAGCCTCCAGGACAGCCCTCCCAAGTGATATGAATGCCACCACAGGGCCTTCACTTGAGGCTTCCAAAGTCTTTGGCCTCTGTCTCTGAAACCCCAGTCCTCAAGAGCCAAGAGTAAGAGCTGCAGTTTCCTATCAGTCACCAGGAAACTGCGGCCCTCCCATGGCAACACCTTAATTTGTCCGGAACCTATGCTAGAAGCTACTGCCCCAGCTATGGAAGCTGAGCCAACAGAGGGCCTATCTTCAGAGCTGCCCAGTACTTCCAACATAGGTGCAAGATGCTCCTCTGCTAAACTTAGGCAGGAGGAGGAGAATGGAAACACTCAGTGGGGAGCCTCCCTCCTCCCCACTAGTCCTGCCCCTGCCTCCCACTTCCTAAGAGGACAGTGGAGTCCTGAAAACTCCCCCATTTCAGAAGAAGCACTTTCTTGCCATGCCTTTCCACTTAATATCCCAATTCTCAGGCCTAGAGGTGCAAAGTGCAAGCAAAAAGTCCAGCCCCTTTGTAAAACTTTTATTTAGAAATCTTCCCCATATAACCTTATATATGTACACACGTCATCATCACCACATGGGTTGTTTTTTTTTTTTTTTTTTTTTTTTTTTTTTAGTCACACACCCACAGTGTTGGCCTCTGGGCTGTACAAAAAGGTCAAGGTACCCGGAGTGGTTACTCCTCTTCTGCAGAAAAATGCAGAGACCAACGAAATTCATCACATACAGTACAACATTGACCAAAAGTGCTGGGCCCGCCCACAGAAACACTGCACTATGTACACGGGCAGGGGCAAGCCGCGGCAGAGGGTCATGTACCACTGAAATCACAAGTACGGAGAGACCCACCCAAACAGCCAGTACAGCTGTCGGCTGACTACGGATGTTGTGCCCTTTGCTTTATTTTTAGAAAAGGATAAAGGTTGTACCATCTTGTCATTTGCCACTACAAATAAAACAGTATGAGTTCTTAACAGATGGGATTCCCTCTAGATTCATCTTTGTTCTCCTCAAAATGTTGACCTTTACATTTTTTTCTTTTTCATACAGATATTCTTGGAGTGTGCTATTTCTTCATGGGCAAGAAGGAGGCAAAGAAAAAGAAGGGCCTGGCGAACAGAAGATGGAAATAGAAAATATAGGTCTTCTTTAGTTCTTACAAAGACCTAAAGCCATGCTCTCCCCTGTCCAGGCCTCTTTGGGCAGCCCCGTCAGATTTTTACATAGTCTGCCCATGCTCCCAAATCTCTTCTGCTCTCACTCCTATCCCTTTCCTTGGAATGAGACAGAAATTCAGACAATCTGGAGAAATGAAGAGGGTCTGGATAACTCAAGCAAAAGTGGAGTATAATTTAAATGACCTACTTGTTCACTGCCCAGGCCTAGACTCAGCCTGGGAACCCCACAGAAGGACTGGTACTGAGGGCAACAGAGGTGTTTTTTCCCCCCAGTTCTGGGGATGGAACCCAGGACCTTGAGCATGCTAAGCAAGTGCTCTACCACCGAGCTACACCCCCAGCTGGCAACAGAGCTCTTTGTGGTCTCAAAACTCTTCCAGTTTCACAACTGCATTCGATCCACACAGCTGCCCTAGGAGACAGACCAAGCCAGGGTATTAATGAGAAAGTGACACGTGGGTACCTTATCCCAGTCACACTGCAAGTCTAAGAGAAAGGGGAACTGGATTCTTGAGTTCCCAATAGAATGTGTGAACCATCTCACAAAACCCAATCATTCAACCACACATCCACACATGACCACTTTTCATTCCCACGTCAAGTTGATCCACTGAGAAGCAAACAGTCTTAGAGCCCAGGACAGTTGCTCCATTTTTACATGGGTGAGACTCCTCACAGAAACTTCTAAGCATTGGCAAGGAACCAACCCTAATGTTCGTCAAAATATGATTTGGGGTGTTTGGAATGAGATACAGAGTCAGAGTGCTTCAATGATTAACCATACTGTTCTCATGCCCAAGAACTGGACCTCACAACTTAAAAGGAAGGGAGGGGAGCCAGGATCATTTTTTTTTTCCCCCTGCATAGGGCCTCATCACAGCACGGGGCAAGCTGCTGGGCTGAAACTCAGAACAGGAAAGGCGATTTCCAACAGCCAGACTGATGGGTTCTTACATGACAGGATATTTTCTCTGACCTCAAAGGCAGAGCCTGGTGGGAGAGGGCTGGGGTGACTTAAAGTACAATGACAAATACAGAGGACTTCTGTGCAGTTTGTTTCGTGGGCTTAGAAATATATCACAGGCAGAAAACCATGTCCCACCACCTGGATGGACACAGGGATAAACAAAGGGGCAGTCGTTCACACTACAAAAGGATTCTTCACTTTACAAAAGAACTTGCAGTAGTTATTTCTTTAAAAGATGAAGAATAAGGATTTGATTTACAAAAATGTCATGTACAACTTTTGGAGGGGGACACTCATATTGTATTAAACCAGCCTCCCCTGCACGCCTTTAATGACTAAAAGCTGCACAATCACATGGTATTTAAAGTTCTGCTAGGTGAATATGCATATGTTTAGCCAGGGCCTGGTGTCTGATTGGATTTCCCATGCCCTAGAAGTGGGGCTGTGTCCTGGGTCATATCCAGACCTAAAGATTTCACCAATAACTGAATCAAGAAAAAAATCTTAAATACAAATAATTCATAGGTCAGTTTGTACTCAATTCATTCAGAAGAAAGACCAGATCATTTAGCAGACATCTTGCAGCAGGGAACGCCCTCTAAGCATCTAGGAGAATGTGCATGGGGCTGCACTTCCCCTTTCAGCACCAACAGGTGCCCATCAGCACACTGGCATTTGCTCAAACAGTAACGTGCAGGAGCTGAAGCCCACATGCCCAAAATCTCTTGCTCATTTTCACTCTCCTATCATTTTCCCTTTCTCTGCCTTCACACAAGGCCCAACAGGGCTTGCTCAAGGCTGTAGACTCCATCTCCACAGCCACAGGATAGGAAGGCAAGTCTCAGTGGAGAGAAAGAACTTTGATCCCCAGGGCAAGAAGTAAGGGCTATTGGGTTTCCTGACCCTCTGGCCCAGCTAGTCAGGAGCAGGCTGTCCAATGGCCAACTTCTTCAACCAGGCCATGAAGAAGGCACCTCAAGGCTTGTGACTCTCCGCAGCAGCTGGCAAGCTGGATGGATCAACATGGGCCTGGATGAAGACAGGGCTCAAGAAATGGGCAGCCATTGGGTACCTATATATTTGGACAGAAGCAGCCACAAAAGCCATCCAGCCAGCTTGGGAGGGGCTAATGGCAAGGCAGAGACTGCTGGATACCCCAGATGACATAGCAGACAACTTCAGGTGTCAGCCAAGACAGGGCTCCAAACTCCAGGCCAAAAGCAGTGACACTTGAGCCTCTCTCTCTCTTAGGAAGTCTTAGGGTTTCGGGGAGGGGGAAGACCGTGCCATCTTCAGAAAAAAGTACCTACCACTTTGCTCTGTTTTCCTGTTCTACTGAGGCAGGAAACAGAAAAGCCAGCCTTGGGGCTTCCCAAAGTTGAGAGCGCAAGGGGATTTCATAAAGTCCATTAAGTTCATTGCCCTGTTTCTCTTCCCACTTGCCCTAAAGCCCACCATCCCAGTGGCCTAGGGGTCTTCTCCCGGCTGGTCCTGGGTGGCCCCAGACCCATCACCGGGGACCGGCCCCATCACTGGCGGGCAGCAGGGCAGAATGGAGGCTGCGGGCCGTGTGCTTGGGTGCCGGCTCCTCCGTGTAGCTGTCCGGGCTGGCTGCCCCGTCCAGGGAGCTGCCGCAGCTGGAGTTGGGGGAAAGCACGTCCTGCAGGAGGTCATCTGGAGGAGCACCAACCCCTGTCCCACCCCCGCCTCCGCCCGCCCCCACGACAGGGTCCTTGCCAGGCTTGGCCCGCTGGGTGCCCTCCTCCTCCTGGTCATTAAGCAGCTTGGCCAGGAAGTTGATGTACTTCATAGCCAGGCGGAGGATCTCATTCTTGCTGAGCTTCTTGTCCGGTGGGTGTGTGGGGATCAGCTTGCGGAGCTCAGCAAACGCCCCATTCACGTTCTGCTGCCGCCATCGCTCCCGACTGTTGGTGAATATCCGCCGCACTACTTTGGTGTGGGGACCTGGAGGGTAGGAGGACGCGGGTTAGGAGAACAAGCTGAGATTCCTCCCAAAGGGCTCTCCATTCACTGGAAGGCTTGAGAGACCCAGAACACTTTGCTGTTGCTGTTACTCGGGAGACTCGTTCCAAGTTCAGGTCCTGTCACCTCCTCTGAGATCTTCCTTCAACCCTCCAGACCCATCTAACCAACCCCTATGACCCTATTGCTCTTTTGTCCCCATCTCTCTTGACTGTTTTAATATATATATATATATATATATATATATATATATATATATATATATATATATTTTTTTTTTTTTTTCCTGGGCTTGGCTCCCTCTCTGGGCTGTGCAGAATTTGAGGACAGGAACCATATATCATTCAGTCTCACTTGTGCCAAGAGCATGATGTAGCAAGACAGACTAGAGCCAGAACCTTTAGGTTCAATTCCTGAATTGAACCTAGACAAGTCCCTCTGGGCAAGGCCCTTAAACTCTCTGTGCCTTAGCTTCTTCATCCATAAAATGGAGAGAATACTGGTAAGAAAACTCATAAGAGCATTACATGGGTCTGATGCCTCACACAGGCGATGTACTTAACACAATGCCTGTCTCAGTTTAAACATTCACACTGTGTTAGTTATTGCTAGCCATTCATCAATTTTTTACTAAAAACCCAGGTACTGTGCTAGGCACGAAGGAATAATGGTGAACAAATATACTCCTGCCCTCGTATAGCTTACATTTAGAGGGTATGAGAGACAATGAAAAAGTAGTTAAAAAGAAAAGTAGGGGGTCAAGTGATAAGTAAAAGACAAAAAGAGCTAGTACTCTTTGCTAAAGTAGCTGGTGAAGGTCTCCTGAGGTGATGACATTTATAAGGTAAAAAACTTAAGACTGAAACAAAGCCAGCCAGGCATAGGCATAGAAAGGAAGAAGAGTGCCCAAGCAGAGGGGATGTCAAGTTCATAGTCCCCGAGGTGGGAAAGGGCTGAAGCTAGAATGGCTGGAATAGTGGGCACAGGGTTGGAGTAGGCAGGACCCTGTAGTAAAATGTAAGAGGATTTTATTTTAGGAGTGATGGAAAGCACAGAGTAGGGGCTTTAGTACATGTTTCCTGAGTGACTAAGCATTGAGATGGCAGGGGGCTGGGGGATGAAAGTAGAGCAGAGACCAGAAAGGAAAGGAATTAACCTGTGGGCTTCTTCCCCGAGAAGAGGTGAGGAGAGACAGCCATGCACAGCCATGGTCTTAAGCTTCAGACAGGCTTTAAAGGACTACCTCAGTCTCCCTGTCTATAATGCACTGCTTAAAGCTTAACCCATTAGTATCCTGGTACCAAGGCTTGCAGAGCAGAAGCAGCCACAGGGCACATATGGAACACTTACAATATGCAAAGCACTGTGCTCTATATTCAGGTCTGCCTTGTGTTAGGCGGTCCCAGTTTCAATGGAGGGGGCTTACTGTCCCTGAAATCCCTCCACAATTTTCCTGACCAGCAAAGCAAGGGAGGGGAGAGGTGAGCCCTCACATGTCCTCAGCACCTGCTCTGAACCAGGCCCTAAAAACACTTTTCTCCATCATACTCTCTGAATAATCTGAAAGGCAACTATTATTCACTCAATTTACAAGGAACTGTGGCTCAGAAACATACAGAATAAGAATCCACAAGTCCTGACTCTAGAGCTTATACTGGTTCCACTTCTATGGACTCTTGGTTCAGTCTCTGATTTCTACATGTCCTACACTCCCACACCCCACACCATCCCCTTCACCTACATGTCTAACTACTCCTTCCCTGAGACACACACACACACACACAAAAAAAAAAAAAAAAAAATATATATATATATATATATATATATATATATATATATATATATATATATATATTTCTTCCTGTTTCCTTAGTCTGTCCATCCTTCTAGCATCTTCTGTCTCTCTCTGGCCTGACACTAAGTAGGTGCTTAGTATACACTGGTAACGTTTATGGATAATGACTTTCCTACGCGCCTGCAGTTCCCTAAACCCTCTCACCTGGTTCTTCTGCCTCTTGCCTGAGGAACTTCAGATTTGGTCTTGCTATTTCCTATTTGGTACCCCCAGTTCTCCCAGGCTGGAGAACCCTCTCCAATTCAGAAGCGCCCCGTCACCCTTCCCTCTTGGTCCCACATGCCCTTGACCCAGGAAGGCTTGGACTTCTGAGGTTCTGGCCCCCTCCTCTCCAGAACCCCACAGAGTGCTCTACCCATGAAGCTCAAGTGCTCTACACACACACACACACACACACACCATCTGCCAGCTCCCAGCATAAGTCCCAGGTCTCCTGAGGCCCTAGTGCCTTTCTCCCAGGAGCCCCAGCCAGGCTGAAGCCTTGCAAACTCCAGTGACTTGCTCAAAGTCCCTAAGCTCTGAAGAGGCCACTCTTCTACCCTGGTGTTGGGATCCAGTTACAACAGGTCAACCTTGGAAGGAGGAAAGGGGTCCTCCAAATCTACCACTCAAGTTTAGGGCCAAAGAATACTCAGGTAGTTCACAGAAGTGTTGAGGCCTCTCTGGACCAGAGTAGAATCCGTGATGGCAGGGAACACCAGGTCTCAGCCCAGAATGTGGAACAAGAGATAGATAGTGATGGGACACAATGTAGGGACTTGATAGCAGGCCCTTGAAGGTGCAATTTCAGGCAGGAGCAGACTCCAGACTCCAAAGAGGCATTGAGGGAAGGGGCAGGGGCTCCCTGAGAGGTCAGGAGTTATAGCAGATTCTTCTTGTCCTCCCCAGGATCCTTCCCAGAGGTAGGAATGGAGCCTGGAATGGGGACTAGAACTGACTCTGTAGCTTTGGGATGAGCACCACAGTAAGTCCCTCTCCTATAAGCCCTCTTTCTAGGACTATGAGTGGGACCCTCCCAGCCTTACCCATGGCTTCACTCCAACTCTGTTCCAGGGAAAAGGGCTTTGCTGGTTCGGGGTTCCAAGGTGGCTTGTCCCACCTATATGGGACACCTATATAGTCCCAGAGTTTCCTCCTCCACAGGTCAAGCAAGAGGGGTGGTTATGGAAGTGGGGACAGGGGAGACTCACCATCTGTAATCTCCATCTCGTAGGGAGAGGGTCTCCTCTTCACTCGATTGTTGGTGGTGAACATGGGGAAGGCATCAGGCTCCCCAAAGAACCCACTGTGGAGGAAGCAAGCAGATTACAAGATCACACATTGTGTGGATGAGAGAAAGAGGCTCCTTAGGGATTTTCCCCACCTGTCCTGGAGCCCCTCACCCCTGGAAGAATACCCTGCTCCTTTCACACTTGAATTTGATAGAAGATGAATCACACACATAAGCACACGGAGGTAAATTCGCAGAGCAAACACGAAAAATGAACGCACAACACACGCCAAGAAAATACACTCTCCTCTCCTAGAAATCACACAAACCACACAGACGCTCCCAAACAGGTGCCTACACAGGCAGTTGTGGCCTTCACAGTTGATGATATGCAACTCCAGCACTACAAAGAGGCATGCTGTCCCCTCCCACCAAACTCACCCCACCTTCACTCGTGCTCCCTCCTCCCGACCCTCCGATGCTGGACCCCACACAGGAAACTCTGACTCATCGCCTCCAACATGCTCCCCGACCGGTGGCTCTGCCCCATCAGCCACTCGCGGTTCTCTCCTAGCTGCCTGCCCTGCACTCTACCCCGCCTCCTCTTCCCCTCCCCATCCCGACCCTGCATCCTCCGTGCAACTTCACAGTAACCCAGCAGGGAAGGCTGTTCCCTTACACCCACTGTACAGACCCAGCCAGCGGGGAGGAGAGCTAGGGTGGACCCCAGCAAGGACTCATAAAAGGGTACCCTCTACAACCACTCCATATCCTTCTCTCTTGCCTGTCCACCTAGGGCTACACCTTCCAGAACTTCATAACTTAAAAGCAAACATCTCCTCTCTCACACAGGAGCTCATCCAGACACATTTGCCAGGGACTCACACACAGAGGACAGCCCCCTATCCACACCACCACCAGCCAGCACACAATGCAGTCACTCTCACACCGCCTCAAGCCTCAGCCTCGAATGCGCGCACTCCTCCCCTCGGCTTCCACACACCCGCACGCCGCAGGTCACAGTCTCCACAGTCACTCAGGCTCCTTTCCCACTTTCGCACACCGGCTCCAGCTTCGGGCTCCTTCGCTCAGAGGTTTCCAACCACACGCTCCCTTCCCGCGATCCACAGGCAGGAGAGGGGTCCCTCCCACGTGCAGAAGGGGAGCCTGGCTGCGCGGCCGCTCGCCCCGCCCTCCCGCGGGCTGCTCACCTGCCGAGCGAAGCCAGCGGCTGGCTGAGGCTGTAGAGCAGAGCGCGGCCAGGGCCGCCCGGGGCCGCCAGCGCGGGCGGGCTCAGCTGCACCATGCGGCCGTCGCCTGGCAGCTCCGCTGGGGCCGAGGTGGGCGCGGGGGCCGGGGCGGGACCGGGAGGTCTGCACAGCTCGGTGGTAGGCACCCGATGGCGCGCTTCGGCCGCCGCCGCGTCTCGGCCCTTTAAGTCTCTCGTGGCGCCGCCCCCACCGGCAGGGCCGCCCCCTGGGCCGCCGCGAGCACCCAGATCGATGACCGGGGGCTCGGCTGGGGCCGCGCGGCTTGTCTCCTTGGTGACGCCGTTCAGCAGGACCAGGTGCGGGGGGGCCATGCGGGCCTCGGCCGCTTCCCGTCCCTCTAGCGGGGGGTCACTGCGTGCCGCCTCGCTCGGCGGCCGCTCGGTCATCCTGCGGGCAGACAGACAGACAAGCGGACGCCCGCTCTGACAACAGCCCTCGGCCCGGCCGCAGAGGACTGAGGGACAGAGAAAGGAACTGAGAAGCAAACTTAGCGCCAAGAGGACACGCACCCCAGTCCTCAGCCCTGGGGGCCTGAAGGCCAGGCGGGCCTGCGGCCCCAGGAGAAGGGCTTCTCCGGACTGGGAGGAGCGGGAGTGTCTGGGAGGCACAAAGACTGTGGGCCAAAAGGACAGAAATGGAGAAAGGCGGCAGATACATTGGAAGAAAAGGAATACAGACGGCAAAGAAAACCGAAGGGAATAAAAGGAGGAAGGAAATGTACAAAGAGGAGTGAAAGAGCACCCCGTGCCCCTTCTCGAGCCGCAAGGGAAGAGGAGGGAACAAATCCCCGACCCGTGTTCTTCCCGCCCCACTTTTGGTTTTGGCGGGGAATCTGTCATGCAGGGTTGGGGTGCTTTTGGAACAATCCTTCACCTCTCAGCAACACCCTCCCTCAGTGTGTGGAAGGACACACACACACACACACACACACACACACTTCACATATACACCCAGAAACCTGGTAGAGGTGGAAGTAGGGAATGAAAGCTACAGGGACTGGGGTTCTCTCCTACAATGCTAGTTTAAAAAAAAAAATCCAAAGGTGTCTTTTCCACTGCCACACACACACACACACTCTCTCTCTCTCTCTCTCTCTCTCTCGCTCTCGCTCTCGCTCTCGCTCTCGCTCTCGCTCTCGCTCTCCTGGCTGTACTAAGAAAATCCACCTTGCATTCAGTGCACTACTGTGTTGCTCCTACCCAGATACAGAGAAGAGAGGTCACCAAGAGACAAAGATGGTGCTGGGATTAAGATGATTCCGGCGTTAGAGCCCTGTATGTTTCATCCTATTCAGTTCAGTGGGACTCAGCAGTAAGGTCAGGTCTGTAAGGGAAGCCTGGCTGAGACCGCATGAAGCCCAGAGATTTAAAGAGTGCTCCTGAGGCCTTTAAGGTCTGGGTTCCCCTCCAAAATCAGGATGAGAGGGCTGGGCCTGGAGCTAAGTGGTAGAGCACTTGGTTCACAGGTCTGAGACCCTGGGTTCATCCTCAGCACCACATAAAAATAAATAAGTAAATAAATAAAGATATTGTGCCCATCTACAACTAAAAAAAATTTTTTTTAAATCAGGTTGAGATATCAAGACTGCCTTTGAATGCTTCCAGTCCCCACTCCATCTTAGTGTTCCTGAGAAATAGAACTCTGATTTCACTTTATGTTTCTCTCCCATATATACACTGGAGCCCAGAAACCCCCTCTATTCTGCATAACCACACTCCAAGATGACCACAGCCACTCTGTTTCCCATGAATATGCTAAGATCTTTCATCACCCAGCTTCATCCAGATAGAAACAGACCCCAACAAGAACCTAAACAAAAAAAACCATGAGACTCAGAATCCAGAGTTTGGGCATGTTTGTGCATTGTTTTAATAAAACTATATTCAACAGACTTAATAAATTGTCTAAAATAGGTTTTCTGCTCTCAGAATTATGTAATTGGGGTATTTTAAAGCAGAACAGAAATATATCAAAGTCCAATTCAGCTCAAAGTCCATCTAATATTTGTGGTAGCCATCAAACTCCTCCATTCTGCCATTGCAATATTCTGGATAGAGTCATCTGGGAACCATTCCTCCCACCCTAGAAGGGAGACTGAAACTTCCTACAGAATTCAGCTTAATTACCATCACACACACTAGCTGGCAGAGAACTGAGATTCAGACTGCATGCCTGTGCTGGATCTGCTAGTCCCCCACTTAGCCTGGAAATGACAAAATTCCCCAAGATTTTGTGTACACAAGCAGCAATGACAGTGCATCTGCAATGCTTCATTGAAAATGAACTTTTGATTATAATGGAAGCAAAGGTTTGTATCCACAGAATGCCACAACCAAGACACATAGGCCACTGGAAATGAACCAAAAGCAAAAACAAGCATCCTAGCTTCCCTACCCCACCCCTGCTGAAGTACAGAAATATAGCCCTTGGTGAAATATACAAGCCCAGAGGTGCTAGCTCCCTACTTCAAAGTCACCACCATCAGTGTATACCCTATGACATGTGCTTCTGATGACATATAGTGTGCACTCCAATCACTAATTGAGCTCAAACTCTCTTATGACACATGTATACTCTGATTAATTCTGCCCTGCAGCAGTAGAAGCAAGTTCCTCAGAGGCAAAAGGAGCAAATATTCCAGATGAGTTGACCTGGCCCCAGTGGTCCTCTCCAGATGCCTATAAATATCCATATATCCGAATCTTCCTGTGAGTGACATAGATTGGCCTTGGGAGTCGATGGGAGGCCTCTCCTTGTCCCCTCCACTGGACCTCAGAAAAACCCAGCCAGCTCTTCTGAGCTCAGGATCACCCCAGCCAGGGGTCCTTATCCAGAAGAAAGCCACCAGATGACACAAACATCTATAGTCGTTGAGGACAAAACTGCATCACTTGACTTCAGTTAAGATTACTGAAAGGAAAGCCTGAGTGGTTTTTATTTGGAGAGGATGCAGAAGTAGGGAAGGTTAGGACTGAATGGCACTAGACTATTCTACCATTATAATTCTTCTCTTTGTGCAGTAGAAATCCAGCTTGCAGCCCTCAACACCAAATCCTCACACTCCAGTTGCCAAACAGCAGGGCTTTTCAGTGTGTGCCTGAACAAGGAGATACCCAATCTCCAGTAGATCCCAACCCTCCATTCCCTGGCATGAAGACTTTCTTAGATTTAAAAAAGGGCCGGGGCTAGAGCCACCATCATACACTGGCCTCCAATCCCTCCTACTGCATGGGCACCAGCAGGACACTCTGGAAGAGCCCAAAGTCCACATGAGAACCAAATCCACCAGTATCTGCTGCTACCGAATGGAGGGGTGTTCAGCACTACAGGCCCTAAGCCTCAGGCCCTGTGTCAAGGCTCACCAGAGCAGCCAGGATGGCTTGGGCCTTCTTCCTGCAGGAGCTCCAGGCATAGTCTAAACCACCCGGATATAGCCTCCACAGAGTCACTGGCCTTGTGAAATGTCCACAGAACCCAGAAGGATGAGAGCTGCCGGGAGGACTTATTCCACCAGCTGCTTTTACTGGAGACCGGAAAAAGGGAAGGGCCCTGCTGGATGCCAGAGGCAGCTGAATTTCCCAACCTTGTGTTGGTCCTGTCCAGTCCCAATCTAAGACTGGGCTCTTCTCTTCCTGAGCTTTCCCCACCTCAAGCAGGAATCCCAAGGCCTTCCTGGATACTCTTTCCTCTAACACTCACCCTCACCCCAGCTCACCCCCCAAAAAACTCACCTGGGGCATATTTAGAGAGACTGGCCCCTCTGAACAGGACCGTCACTCCTCCGCAGGAGTAGAGGGGTCAAGGTTGTGGCCAGGGGTCTTGGCTTTCCCCCTCTCTCGCAGAAAGACTAGCAGTTAGTTGGACTGCGGCGTGGTCCTGGCCGGTCTGCCGCGCCCAAAGCGAGTTTCCAGGAACGATGGGGGTGGAGAGAAAAAGGGAGGGCGAGAGAGAAATAGGGGTCAATGGCTGGGAGTTACCTCATGTCTCCCACCAACCAGCCCATAGAATCACGAACTGCTTTCCGCCCCCCAACCTGCAGGTGTTTGGAGCCTCCCCCACTCCCCTTAAAAATGAACACCACGCCTAACCAATCAGGAATAACTATTAGTCCAACAACAACAACCCCTCCCGGCAGGCTGCCCAGAACATTTTCGTACCCTCCAAATGGGATCAGACTGGTTCGGTATGGTCAAATTTGTTTTCTAAGCATGGACATGTCTACGCAGTTTACTCTGCAACCGGAGCCAGGCCCTGGCCACAGCGCATAAGGGTCTCCCTGGCCAGACGTGGATGGGTTGGGGGTATGTGTCAGGGAAGGTGAATAGTCAGTCTCTCCAGGCCCTGATCTGTGGGGCAGAACACCAAGTCCAACCCCCTCCTCCAGGAACTCTCCTGACTCCGATCTACCCACCTCCAGCCCAAAGCGAAACCAGAACCAGATTCCAAGGGCTCTACTTCCCTTAAGGAATGGAGTCCGTATTGAGGGTGGGTAGGTGTCTGATAAATTCAGGTCCTTTTTCCCCCCTCCCTTCTAACAGAAAGAATAAAAGAAAGAACGAAAGTAAGTAAGTAAGTTAGGGTAAGTAAAGAGAGTAAGGGAGAGAGAAATAGAGGGGGTAAATTCTTCACCTTTCCCTCCACCAGCCCTACAAAATGGTTTTTGATTTTTCGGGGTTTAGACAGGCAGAATAGGGGAAATTCTAGTAATTTGTTGCAGTAATAAATAAGGCAAAAGGGAAGGAGGGTTAAAAACCAACCGGGTACTGCTTCCAAGGGTGTAGCCAGATTTAGTTTGCTTTTATTTTTCCCCCTGTTGGTTTTGTTTAATTTGTTTTGCCTAAATTGTCCAGTTTATGATCACATCGAAGTCTTGGATTAATTGCAAAGGCTTCCTTCCTTTTGCCGCGCTCTGGTGGAAATACAGGAATAATTCTTCCTCGAATTTTGATCCAATGCGGGCGATTTTCTTTCTCCTCTCCTAATCCAAATGGAGAAAGAAAGAAAGAGGGGAACCCTCCCATCCCCGGTGTGTTAATTCGGGGTTGTGTTTGCTTTGACTGAATCTCCGTCTGACCCCTCCATTTTCTCTCCCTACACCAAACCCAACAACTTGAAAACAAAACTGGAGGGCGGGGGGGGGGGGGGGGGGGTAACAGGACTGCGCTGCTTTGTTCTCCTTCCAAAGAAGCTAAAGGGACTTGCTGCCGCGCTTTGGGACGATTATTTTTAATTAAAATAGGATGCTAATGATGATGATCATAATGATGATGACATTGGCAATCACAACAACTGGCAAAACAAAATCCTTTCTTCTCCAGCCAGGGCAGCACTGACCCTGTTCTTCCAAGAAGCCCGAATTTGGCTGTGGTCACCCATGCGACAGGCATCTGACCCTCACGGTAATGTCGCTTATGAAGAAAAGGGTGGGAAAATGTCCCCCGGAGGTGATCCCGAGGGCCCCCACCCGTGGCGCGAGGCCTTGGGAAAATGCATCCATTGTCCTTACCGGGCCTCCCTTCTAGACCACCGCTGCCGGCCGCACCCGCGAAACTGACCAGAAATGGGCGAAGCCGGAGTGCGGCGCGAACCCAAGCGGGCGGCTACCGGCTTGAAGGCGCCGGCCTCTGCAAGCGCTGCTCAGCTCCGAGCTTGGAAGAGCCTCCCTCTCACCAACGAACCCTTCAAACACCGAGGCGCAGATTGCCCTCCGGACAGAGCAGCAGCCGACTGGGCTCTGTCCGCCCATCCAAGCCAACACTGGCTCCCGAATACATCATAATTTGGAATAAAATGTGAAATCCCGCTCCCCGCCCCCATGCCGACGTCCCCACTAGCGCCTGGATCTCTCGCTCACCCTCCCCCACTCCCGCCCCCAGCGATTTGCAAATGCACCTCTAAAGGACACGGGCATACACGCACACAGCTCAGTGAGGACAGGGCCACACAAGGTCCAGCCTCATAGGAGGGAAGCAAATAAACACAACCAAACACTGCCCCACAAGCCGACATGGTCAGACCCGCACGCTTCCCAACATGACACAACGAAATCAGTTAAACACAGTCACTCACGGACACACAACCCGACACAGGATCACACAGGCGCGACCTAACAACGAAGCCACCCAAACACAATCGCCAAGACCACACGAACCCAACATGCAGAACCCGACCCCAGTTGAGAAAGGAACCGAGCGTGATTACACACACAACGAATAAACGGCAGTAGGGCCTCGAGGGGTCCAAATCTACACACCCCAAACAGTGCAGGCACCATTGCACGGGGACACGCAACCTATCGCCCAAAAGACCACATTCGGAAACGGCCAGCATCGTCCCACAGATCACACACACGCACTCTCACAATCCCACCGCATGCACACAACCACGAAGAAGAAATGAAAACCAACCACCGCCTCGCGCATTTCTGTATATTGCGTAAGGAAAAAGGGGAAGGAAGGAAGAGAGTCTCAGAGGCGGGAGGGGGACGGCGAGGGCGGGGGTGTCCGTGGAAAATGCACCCCCCGTCTAAAGAAACCGGAGGAAAGGGAGCGCAGGCATCTTCTGCGGGTGTGGGGAGCGAGGGAGGAAACTGACGAGGAATTCCGTGGGAGGCGGGAGGTCGCTTCTCCCCACCAAAAAGGCCAGAATGCTCACGTTTTTCCGTACAGGGGGACGCGCGTGGCCATTTTGAGGCCTGCTCCTTGGCTATGGAGGCCCGGCCCCTCCGCAGTCCGCTCCCCCGCCCGCCCGCCCGCGCCCGGCTCCTGCCCCACCGCGCTCTAATCCCGCTCACGTTCCAGACCTCGTTAGCATGGGCCGAGGCGCGCCGGGGCCGTGTGCGCCGCGGAGATAAGGCACTGCCGCGGGTCCGCCCGCCCCCGATAAGCGCCTCGGCCATTATGGGCCAAATGATTCATTTTAATTTGGCAATTTCACCGGAGGGAGTGGGGACTGGTTGCGCGGCGCTGGGACCGGCTCCGGAATGCGCCACCGAGAGAACTGAGCGCGCTGTCTACGACCGGGCGGGTTCAGCCCCATTTCTCATCCCGGGGACCTCTCACGAATCCTGGCTCCCTACAACCTCACTCATTCCTCCGGCCGTCCAGATACCTTTCTTCAGCGACTCTCATCCCAACACTCTGTGCCTCTGAAGACCGCCAAGACCTCCCAAACCATCACCTCCTGACTCTTCTTCCTTCATTTTTTCTCCAGTGTCCAAGACACCCGGATTTCAGTGGACAGTTCCTCTTATCTCAGAAAGCCCCCCCAACTCCTCTCTGGCCTTCCACCCCTTTCTGCTCTAAAATGGAGCCAGTAGCACAAACCCAAGGGGACTCTAAGAGGGTTGGAGTGATTGAAGTCAATAGGGAATTAAAATATTCATTCTGCTTGATTTCAGGCTTAGCCCAGTGCCCACAATCACCACTCCCCCATAATATTTTTAACAAACACTTTAACCTAAGTACTAAGGACTCTACAAATATTTTTAATTTTCATAACCAGTCCTGAGGAGTGGGTGCTTTGGTTATTCTCAGTTTACAGATGAGGAAACTGAGGCACAGAGTAAAATCTAATGTTTCCCAATGTTACATTTCTAGTGAGTGGTGGAGCCTGGGTTTGAAGGAAATTTGGCCCCAGCGTCTCAGCTAAAATGGGGCCTTAAGAACTTAGTTTGGGCTGGGCATGGTGTTGCATGCCTGTAATCCCAGCAGTTCCAGAGGCTGAGGCAGGAGGACCAAAGCCAGCCTCAGCAACAGCCAGGCACTAAGCAACTCAGTGAGACCCTGTCTCTAAATAAAATACAAAATAGGGCTGGGGATGTGGCTCAGTGGTGGAGTACTCCAGACAAGATCTATAATGTACTGCAGGAAGTGGAGTGCAGTGCCAACTGGGTAACTGGGGCTCAACCTATGGAGAATATATGAATTTCTTTCATGTTGGAGTGGAAGGAGTACAGGCTCAAATTTTAGCCATTTAGCTCCAAACCTCATTTTCTTCTCCGTAAAACAGGGAGATAACTTCTACCTCACAAAGTTGTGAGAATAAATACAATGACCTTTAAAATGTGGCAGTGGTGGGTGATAGTCCATGTACTTAACCAACCCACAGCCCATGAAAACATCGTATGCACTTGCATAGGAGATCTGGATGTCATCATGGAGAAGAAAAATAAGGCAA
Organism: Callospermophilus lateralis; assembly: GCF_048772815.1. NCBI lineage: Eukaryota > Metazoa > Chordata > Mammalia > Rodentia > Sciuridae > Callospermophilus > Callospermophilus lateralis. Next base: position 108,415,873 of record NC_135311.1, on the reverse strand, counting down.
AAAGAGATGTGAATTGGCCCAAACTTAGTGACCCAGAAGAAAAACCAGCAACCAAGTTCATTGTCCAATTCCCAGTCACAATTTTTCTCATCGTGCCAGGCTGCTTGTCCCTCTTCTGTCTCCGTTTTTGGGCTCTTTTTGGAGTGTGAGAACTGGGAAAAGCTCCTCATCTGTCCAGTCATAGGTTGAGTTCCGGTCAAGGACTAATCCCCAACTGTACCCCTCTCTGAGTTCTGGCCCCTCCAAGGTCGTGTGGATGACTCCCTGAGAAGGTATGGTTACTTCAGCGCAGCCTGTCTCCTATTCCTGTGTTCTCTGGTGAGAGTCAGCTGCTGTGTGGATACAGGTAACTTTCACAGAACCCCACAGTGGAAGGCCACCTGTGACCCGAGAAAGAGTCTAAACAGCCCCTCCACACACACATACACACGCACACCTTTCCTTGTCTGTGACACTTTAATAGAAAGAATGAGATCCATGTAATTATGAGTTAGAAACCCAGATCTGTCATTCTTGGACTGTGGGACTCTTGGATAAATCATTTAATGTATGCAAGCCCCTGCAAAAAGAGATTTGCCAGTCCCATATTGGACAGTCCAGCTGGGGACTGCTTCCCTAAGAAAATGAGGCCTGGACCAAGGGCTGAAGCAAAAGGACCATAAGTTCATGAAAGGAACAGAAAAGAATTCAATAGGAATGGAGCAAGCCTATGGACAATTTAAGGATTGTTGGGAACCTTTTGTCCAGTGTCCAGTGTCCTATATAGGATCACACATGCTTTTCTAGAAGACTGTTTGGCTGCAGTGAGGAGTTGGGATGGGAAGGATTCTGGAAGACCAGTTCCTTCTGGGGCCAGTGTAGTGGTCTGGGGAGGGAGAATTAGAGCTTGTTCTAGGTGCTGGCAGAAGATGGCATTTATGTAGGATGTAAAACTGGGTTTGAAGGAATTGGGTCTGGCAGGCAAGAAGGAGGGAGGAATCCAGGAATGTGGCTGTCATATTGGAGATAGGTGATTCCTCCTTGAGATGGGGGGGAGAGTTCTGGAGACCAGAGAGCAGGGGGTGGGATTCTGCTTTTTGTTTTGAACTCCCTGAGTTTAGATGCCTTTGAGGCACCTGCAGACTGTCGGGTTATTTTACAGGGCATGAAAGAACCCTGCCCTACACCTTCAAGAGCTGTCTTGAAGAAGTGGGGACAGGTGGAAAGGCTTGTCAACCCTACAGAGGGTGTGTCCAGGCGTCTGTCTCCAGGGCTGGGAGCGGGCGTTCGCCATCCCCCTCCTCCACACAAACGCGTTCTCCACTATCACACTGCCAGCTGTCCCTGACCAAGTCCCCAAGCCCCCACCTGGGGCTGCCTGGGGCTGGGGGCTCGTGACGTCTACACCCCTCCCCTCCCCAGTTTCCGACAGTGGGTGGAAAAACGGAAACTGAGCGCCTAGCCAGGCGCCGCCCGAAATAGCATCTGGTGCCTGTCGGTCAGCTAGTTGTCCGAGCGTCCATGAGAGGGTGACGCGGCCCTCGGCCTGGCCAGGAAATGCCACCCCTCCTCCACCCGCCCCACTCAGGGGCCTCAGACGGGCAGGAAACCCGGAGCGCCTGGGTGGGGGTAGTGACGGTGGGGAGAGAGGTTTGGGACCCGCACTGGTAAGTCTGGAGTCTGGTCCTGGAGTTAAGACCGAGCGGGCGGAGCAGCTTAATTAGGCTTTTAAATGAGGCCATTCCCTCACCATGGATGAAGCCAAGGTTCCCTCCACCCGAGGCTCTTACATTTTTTCAAGTGTTTCTGCCTACCCTGTCACTGGGTACTGGACTCTCTCCGAACTTTCTCCGCTCAGTGTGTGCAGTCTGATGGCCGACAAAGTTAAATAAACCAAAATTTTACATTGCCTTTCTACGTGCCAGGTACTGCTCCTAAGCACATCATAGTTTCTATTCAGTTAATCCTAACAGCAACCCAATGAGTTAGGGACTCCTAGGACCTCCATTTTGTACTAGTACAGACAGGTTGAGCATCTTGCAGAGAATGCCCAGCTAGTAAGTAGTGGAGGAGAATTCATATCTAGGTTAGTCTTGCTTCAGCTTTGGTGCTTCCAAGGCAGCAATCCAATAGGCAGGCCCACTGAGCTTCTGTCCTTCTTCCCACTGGCCAGCTGTAGGATTCAAAGCAAGTTAAATCTGAGTTTCACTTTCCTTGTCTGTAGAAGGGAGGTGATAATTGTCCACACAGCATTCTGGGGTTTATAAGGATTATTGTTAATGGTGAAAACTTCAATCTGAGGAGATGTCATTATTTCCTTCTTTCACTTGCATGTGACTATTCTCTTCATTTTTGTTCCCTTACCCAGAAAGTACCCTTACCCTACCAGTTAGCAGGCCTGAATCCAGAATTTAAGCATGAGAGTCATCTTTCTACTTCCAAATCCCAGCCAGGCCACCAGAAGTTTCAGGGATGGAAAGACCTTATTATAATTCCTGATTCTCAAGGAGGACAGTCAGAATGCTCTTTATTTTGTTAGAAAAGTCAGTTCACGGACCCCACTCCAGGCCTATTAAATCAGAGACTATGAGAAGAAGCCAGCAATCCAATTTTTGTTTGTTTGTTTGTTTGTTTAGTACCAGGGATTGAACCCAGGGACTTAACCACTGAGTCACATCCCCAGTCCCCCTACACTTTAATTTCGAGACAGGATCTCACTAAACTGCTTAGAGCCTCACTAAGTTGCTGTGGCTGGCTTTGAACTTGTAATCCTCCTGCCTCAGCCTCCAAAATCACTGGGATTGCGGGCATGTGCCACTGTGCTTGGCTAGCAATCTGCTTTTAACCAGCATTCCAGGTGATCCCTGATGCACACAAAATTTGAGAAACACTGCTCTAGTGTACAATCCCATGTGTAACAAAGGCTAAAGTAAGGTAATTGAGGATATGAAGAAAGCAATATGTGCCAGGCAAGGTGGTGCATGCCTGTAATCCCAGCACCTCAGGAGGCTAAGGCAGGAAGATCAGGAGTTCAAAGCCAGCAAGCAACTCAGGGAGACACTGTCTCTGAATAAAATGCAAAATAGGGCTTGGAATGTGGCTCAATGATCAAGTGCCCCTGAGTTCAATCCCCAGTATCCCCTTGCTCCAAAGAAAAAGAAAAAGAAAAAGAAAGAAAGCACTTCGCTTTCTGATGTTTCAGAGCTCTGTCCCTTTCTCCAGCCCATGCTTCTTCCAGAAGTGTCCAGAAGACCAAAGCTGCATCCTTGTGAAAGGAATACCACCTCAACTTGTCTAACCTCAAGAACAGAGAACTCAAGACAGCTATGTGCTAATGGTTTTCCTCCCAGAGCTATGAAGAGAGTCACAGAACATGTGCACAGCCACTAACTCTTTAGCTCACAAATACTTGTTAATGGTCACCAAGGTAGGGCTGTGGCCCACATGTACACATCAAGACAGTGAAAGGAACCCATGAGCCCTTAAGGGGACTGTACGTGGTGAGCACCTATTTTGCTCTACTTTTGTCATCTGATCCTGCACAGATCCTGCTGGGCTTTGGAAGCATAAAGATGACTCTCACACTTGGAATTCTGGACTCAGGGCTGCTGGTATGATCCTACTTTGAAGATAAAGACAGACTCATGTTGCCTAGAGTCACTAAGTTGGTATACATCCGAGCCTGCTTGGCCAATGTCTCCTCGACTCCTGTTGGCTATAAGGAAATGTTTGTTACTTTGGGTGAACTACTTCAAAATCTTGAACTCTTTGTATAGTATTGTGATAGATTCTGGCTGAAGACCCTGTGATCCTTAAAGAAAGACAAATAACCAAAAGTTTCATGAAAAGATGCTCAGACTTATATTAGAGAAATGCAAATTGTTAAAACCACAATGAGCTATATGACACACCCATTAAAGTGGTTGAGGGTTTTTGTTTTGTTTTGTTGTTGTTTTTTAATCCTAAGGATTGAAGCCAGGGTGTTCTGCCACTGAGCTACATCCCTAGCTTTTTTTGGTTTTGCTTTGAGACAGGGTCTTGCTAAGTTGCTGAGACTGGCCTCAAACTTGTAAACCTCCTGCATCAGCTCTTAAATTGCTGGGGTTATATGTATGCGCCATCATACCCGGATACAATGGTAATATTTAAAAGACAGTCAATATTAAGAATTGAGGAGGATGTAGATCAATTGGAATTCTCACGCACTGTTGAAGGAAATGGAAAAATCTTTTAACTGCCTTGGAGAACTCTGGTAGTTCCTTACATACATACAGTTTATATATACGCTTATTGAGAAGATTAAGAAATGTGTGTCCACAAGGACACTTGGACATAAATTGTCACAGAAGCTCTATTCATAATACCAAAAACCTAGAGATACTTCAAACGTTTATCAACATGTAAATGGATAAACAAATTGTGGTACATTCATGCAATATTACTCAGCAGTAAAAATGAAACAAATTACTGATACATTCAAAAATATAGATGATCTCAAAAACATTATGCTCAGTGAAAGAAGTCATTTATTATATAGAGTGTCTGACTCCATTTATATGAAACTCTAGAAAAGGCTAAGTGAATCTATAATGGCAGAGTTCAGATCAGGGGCAATGGTGGAGGGGATTGATTTCAAAGAGACATAAGAAAACTTTCTGGGTAAAGGAAATATTCTATCTTGATTGTGATGGTGATTATGCAGTATATACATTTGTCAAAACTCAGCAAACTTGGGGCTGGGGTTGTGGCTCAGTGGTAGAGCGCTTGCCTAGCAAGGCCCTGGGTTCAATCCTCAGCACCACATTAAAAAAAAAAAAATCAGCAAACTGAACATTAAAATGAGTGCATTACATATATATGGTACATGACACATATATAAATCATGTCTCAGTAAAGTTGCCTACAAACCTTCTTTGTGTCCTTGCTCCAACCCCACCTCCTCCAGGAAAACTTCCCTGATCAGCCTGCCCTGCCCTAGCCTGCATTGACACCTTTCTCTCCCATCCTCCCTCCCTCTCTCTCTCTCTCTCTCTCTCTCTCTCTCTCTCTCTCTCTCTCTCGATTCACATGCCCTGAATCTGCCCCTTCTGTCTACTCGTGCTGCTCAGAGCCAGGCACACAGACATGAGGTAAGGGCTGGGAATAAGAAAGGAACTGAACTGATGGTATTCAGAAGAGTGACAGGGTCTTCCTCTAGGAAGTAGAGTCCCTTCTTCCTCTGACCCTCAGTTTCCCTATCTGTCACAGGGATGAGGTAGGGGACCCTTTTATCTCTTATCATCTCTTCACTCAGCCTCTCATCTCTGCTGTCTCTATCTTAAGCTTGAACGAGTTCTCTCTGGTGCTGAATCTTCTCCTCTTTCCTGCCCCTGCCTCTCTGTCTCTGTAATCTCTCATCTTTGCCTCCCTCTTCCTTTCTGCCTTCTGTTCAGGCTCTCAGGGAGAACTCCAGTTCCGCAGAGGCACCCTGCGGAAACAAGCATTGAGGTCTCCTTGTCACCTTTCTCTCAGCTGGTCGTTGGCTCTGTGGGGTGGGGGAGAACAGGAAATGAAAGCGAGGATAGAAAGGGTGGGGGGAGATTTTCCAAAGCATCTTTAAGGAGACTCACGGGCATTGGGCCAAGAGGACTCTGCCAGGTAGCTATGGGTCACTGGGAAAAGAGAGAGCAAATAGCCTCTCTTCCACGTGGCCCAGGTCCTGGATGTGCAGCCCAGGACCTGCTGTGTAGGACAAAGCCTCATAACATGGTTGAAGAAAGCATGAGGAGCGCCAGCACCGCACCCCCAAAACAATTTCTCTGTCTTAGTTTCCTCATATCTAAAATAGGGGTTAAAAAAAACCACAGGGTTGTTGGAAAGATTATGAGACACATACAAAGAGCTTAGCACAGTGCCCAGCAACATTTAATATGTAGAAGTTATTAATTTTTATTATAAACCTCTGCTCCCACCCCCAATCCCAAGCCCCATTGTATTCAGGCCTAGGGATAGCAAGATGGAGGAGACAGAGGTACAGGCAAAGAATCACAGTACAGCTTGATATTTGTTCTACTAAAGAAGGGTGTGTAGAGTGCTTTGGAGTCCAAGAGAGGTGGTGGGTGTGTCTGTGTGTGTGTGTGTCTGTGTCTTTTTGGAGGGGAGGAGCAGACAAGATTTTGTGAAACTGGTATCATTTGCCTTAGACTGTGAGTAGCAAGAGGAGATAGTAGGAAAGAACAATAGCAAGTGCAAAAGCCCAGTGGTGGGAGTGGAGGGCCCATGTGGAGACTGCAGGAAGCTCAGTGAGGCTGAGGCTCAACAGCTGTATGAAGGGGCTCTGGGTAGGTGAGATGAGAGTGCAGGCCAGGGGTAGGCATTCTCATCTTACCATACCCAGCTTTACCCATTCATTTTATTCCACATTTACTAAGGATCTAGTTTGTGCCAGATAATATCCTCTGTGCCTGAATATCAGAGATGAATATCTGTGCTCCCTGCCTTGGAATGCATGCCCTGTGCTCGGTTAACAAATCTGAATTCTTTTCCATCTCTGGTACTAAAACCTGAGAGGAGGACAGTCACTTATCCTCTCTAGAACTTGGTTTCCTCATTTGCTCAGTGGACACAGCCCCTGCTTACTGGTCCTTTTTAAACAAACACATTCTGAGCAGTAGTGCTGAGCCCCATGCTGCCTCCTGGGGATGTGGGAGGACTCAGAGCCCACTACAGGCCTAGGAGAATCAAAATGAATTGAATGTAATTGCATGCATGGGCTCAGGCCTCTGGTGGCACATGGATGGACACTTTGTTTCTCCCAGGTTAGTCTCATCATTATCTTGCTTCCCCAGAGTCTTGGGGGAATAGGGCCTTGCTGAACTGAGTGGCAGGAAAGAGAGGAGTGGAGACCAAGTGAAGTCCTGGAGCAGAGAGAGCCAAGGAGTTTGGTTGCCCATCTATTTGGGGCAGAGCAGAAACTCCTGCATCCCTTAAGCATCCCCCCAACATGGTGCTGAACCACACTTGAGTGTCTTCGTTATCTGCCAAAACCCTCCCAGAAAGGGACCGTGTCTATGGTTTGAATTTGCTCCCCAGCATATTCCGAGATGCAGTAGGAGCACCAAAGATGTATGTTGAAGAAATTGGAGGGACAGAGATGGAGCTGCTGAGAGAAATTGAGAGGTAAACCACCAGGTAAGAAGCTGGGCTTTGACTTGGAGGAAGTGGAATTAGCTAGCCCTCTGGGTCCTAGAACCAGCCACAGAGATGTGTGAAAGTGCATTCTGTATGGCCTGGGAGGAGAGATCAATGGTTCCATGATTACAGGCGCTGTGGAGCAGCAGCCCTTGCTGGGGCAGCCCTTCCCTGAAGGTGAGAGGTAGACTATCTCCACTGATAATCTCTGTGCTGGGCAGGAAGGGGATGGCAAGCAGGGCCTGTAGAGTTACAGAGCCTGGTTAGGGGGTCTGGAGCACTCATCAGAAGCCACTCAGCTGTGGTACACCCTGCCTTCCATCCAAGGCCAAGACCTGATATCACCTATCAAGGCAGGACATGGGCTTTAAGGAACCTAAGCACATGCCTACCTCAGCTGTCTCTCTGCCCCACCCATGAGAAGGAAAAGGAGAAAAAGGAGAAGCAGTCCACGTGGGCTCTGAAGTTCAACAGTCCCGAGTTCAACTTCTGACTTGACCACTTACTTTACCTGTGTGACCCAGTGGTGGGGGCAGGGGTAGGAATCACCTTCGTACCTGAGACTCTATTGCATCCCAGGAATAATCCTGACCTGCTGCTGAGGTTATGGCTCTGGAGCCAGACGACTGGGATTGAATCCTGGCTTCTTATATTGGTTATGGGACCTTGGGGCAATTTACTTAATATCCCTGCTTCTATTTTCTACCCTATAAAACTGGGAACAATAATAATATCTACCTCATAGAGCCGTTGTGTGTAACTTATTATCATAACATTGAGTTGTTATGCTAATTAGATGAGAGAATATATGAAATACTATTTTCCTTAGGATCCACAATGCAGCAAGCAAACAGAATGGGCCCCCTAGCGAGCAGTTTCTGGCCTCTAAAAATAATTTCATCATCTTCCCCTCAATCTCAACTTCATTCCACTGTCCTAAGCCAGGGCGTTTTTACTTGTTGCAAGTCTTTTCGCCTGCTTTTGTCCCAGTTCTCTGTGATTTTTGTGCACTTCTATATCTGCATGTGAAGCTGAATGCTTGTGTACCTTGGAGGGCTGTGAAGTCTGAATGAGGTACTGAGTAGGACTCTGCTTAGTGATAGATGAATATAATTCTGCACATATAGGAGTGAGCAATAAATGCACACCTGTAAAGGCAGAGTGTAGTAGTGTTTTTTCATTCTTCATTGTGTTCCCCAGAGACTAGTGCAAGGCCCCTAGCATAGCAGGAGGGTGAAGCAGACCTTTTTCATGTTGCTTTTCAATGGATAAAGGGATTGTGACTGTGCATGGTTCCTGCCCTTGGAGTTCCCAGTCCTGGGTACACATAAGTAACATACAATCTGGTTGTATTGAATTCTTCAGGAGGTCAAGAAGAGGACCAGAGAAAGGGTTATGGAGTTTCTTTCTTTCTTTTTTTTTTTAATATTTATTTTTTTTGTTAGAAACAATACTTTATTTTGTTTATTTATTTTTATGTGGTGTTGAGGATCGAACTCAGAGCCTTGAGCATGTTAGGCGAGCGCTCTACCGCTGAGCCACAACCCCAGCCTGAGTTATGGCGCTTCAAAGAAGAAAAATATCCCTTCCACATGAAGATTCCAGAAGGTTTGCTCCAGGTGATGAAACAATGCAGGAGTTGGGGAGGGAGCATTTTAGCTGGGTTTTGAAGAGCTTTGAACCTGTGGAGAGTTTGGAGGCCAAAGAAACAATACTGATCAAGGCAGGAAGGCTGGGAACTGTGTAGGTATGTGTGGACTGACCTTCCTTTCCTCTGTGGTATGTACAGGGATCAGAGAGGGCCTGGGTTTTATTGCTCCATTTCTAATTTGCTGACTCGGATTCCATGGCAGGCAATAGTGCGCTCTGGGAGGCTGGCTGGACTCCTGAGTGAAGTCCCAGCTCTGTGCACTGGAGCAAGTCCCTTCTCTCCTTTGGCCTGTGTCCTCACATGTACCATGAGGGCCAAGTGGTCTTCTGAGGGGCCTGCAGCTCTTATACCTCTGAATACCTGATATCATCTTTTCTGTTATATGTTTTCAATTAATGCCCCTTGCCCTGGAGGCCCCAGACCTCCCATGAAGAAGCAGGACACAGAGCCCTCCCCAGATCCATCCTTTTCCTGGAGTTCAGCCCCCGACCAGGAAGTGGGAAAACAGGATTTCCTCTGAGGATGTTCTTTGTGACCCAGACAGTTCCGGTTACAGAAGTGGGGAGGAAGAGATAGGGAGCATCCCCCATGCCTCCAAACACTAAAGCACCTTTTCAGGGGGGGTTATGTTTTATGATTTTTCCTTTTCTTTTCTTTTCACTCAGACTTGAGCTCCTTAAAAACAGGGAAGGTATAATTCAGAACTGGAGAAAGCCATGCCAGTATCCCTTCAAACAGAAATGATTGCTCAGTCTCTCAGTAGAGAGAACAGAAGTTTCCCTTTTTCCTTTTCAATTGTGAAGTATGTTAAACATAATTTAAAAAGTAGGAAAATCTTTTCCTCACCTCTGCTTGTAGAAATCCTTTAAGATCTTTCTCGGGGCCTGCCTACAAAGCTTTCTCTCTCTGGTAACAAGACTTTCCTTTCTCTGGTCTTTAAAACTACTATTCAGCCCTATTTCTGGAACCATCATTTCATGCAGTCACAGCATATCAGGGGTCACAGTGGTAACACTTAATTTCAACAACTGGAAAACTAAAGCCCATGATTTGCCCAGTGTCCGAGTTTGGATGACAGTGATGATAGGAACTCAGTTTTTGCTGACTCCTCTTTCTTTCTTTTTTCTTTTACAATGAAACCCTTTTTTAATTTTTCCTTTATCATTTTATTATATTTTCTTTATTTATATCCTATTTTTTAATTTTTTTTCCTATTTTACCAAAAACTTTGTAAAGAAAAACAGTTGATAATAGTTGCCTATAGCCTCCATAAATATAAAAAGTAAGGGGTATCTTGAGATGAAATCTCCATGAGTTTTCTTTTTTTTTAATTTGTTTTAATTAGTTACACATGACAGTATAATGACCTTGATATATCATACATTTTAATCAGATGGGATATAATTTCTCATTTTTCTGAGAATTTTTGCGGAATCACATTGGTCATGCATTTACATATAAACACACAGTAATAATAATGTCTATTTCATTCTACTATCCTTCCTATCTCCCCAACCCCTTCTCTCCCCTCCCATCACTTCTCTCTACTTAATCTAGGGTAATGCTATTCTTTTTTTTTTTTTTTTTTTTTTTTTACTTGTATCTTTTCTTTCCTATCATTGGCTCCCTGTCCAAAGCCCCCTCCTCCAGCACTTATTCACATCTCCATACTTTTGCACAAGCCTTCTCCCTCTATCACAAATATTCATTCTTCCTCCTTTTCCTATTGTTCCTGATTCTTTTAAAAAAAAAGTCACCATCCTTGCAGAACGTTCTCAAAATAACTTTCCTCCTTTCTCTTACCATAGTCTTCCATTTTATGCAGTTTTATTTCAAGTACTTATCTGACTATTGCTAGTGTTTGCATGCTTCTCCCTCGTTAGGTTCAGTAGCAGAAGGTAAGGTTGTCTTGCTCAGCTTTTAGCGCAGTGCCCAGCAAGATCAATGTGATATTGCTGAGGTACAAGAAAGGTGCCAGAATGCAGAGGAAAGATGGAGGGAATGGCTGCTACTGGGCTAGAAGCTATGGATGAACAGTAGGTGGGCGGTCTGGTTAACTCCAACTGTCTGACTTAGGCTCAGTTTATACATTGTATCAGTTTCATCATCTGTAAAGAGGAGTTAATTATGCCTGCCATGCATATTTCAGTAGGGTTTTTGTTGTTAGGATTATATGAGAAAATATGTGGGATAGCACTTGGAAAAGTGCAAATGTGAGATGTTACCGTGAAATTTATATTACAGGTAGAAAGACCTCTTAGTTAATTTGGGAGGCTATGGAAAGTTCTGCCATGTGAGCCATGCCTTGAAAACAAGGGCAAAGAACAGATTTTGTTCCTCTAATTTCCAGGAGCCCTTATGGTACAGACTCAGTACTAACTTTCCACTATAGTCATTTAAGTGAACCCTTGATCATTAAAAGAGCTGCAGTTACCTCCTTCAGGGCATAGAAGTAAATAACTAGTTTTGTGCTTGAGGTTATAGGGCAAGAGGCTCCTTGCTGAAGGAAAAGAATGTGAGGCAGTTTATAGGACTATGCAGGAATGAAAAAAGAGCACGGGCTATAGTATTTGAAATCATTCATTCAGCTCCAGATCTATTTCTTGCAGGAAGTTCTTCCTGAATACTTGGGGCTTCAGAGACTCTTGGGTTCTGGAGTTATACATGAGCTTGAGTCAACCTACTTGGGTAAGTTCTTTCCCCTAGGGTATTCCCTTATCCTTGAGGAGATGTTACCAGCTGTGGTCAGCCAGGAAGCTTAAATTAACTACTAAACATGGAATGATCTGCACAGTGCCCTTGTGAGCACATACAAAGCTCTAAAAAGATGGAAGCTGTCACAATTACTCTTTTGAGGCTTCTTAATCGTATCACACAATTGGCTTTTTATTCTACACTCTCATAACTGTTGCAACTTTCCCCTAGAAGCTCCAGAGCCTTCATAAGGCTTATCTAATGTTTACATTCACTTATGTGGGGGCTTAGCACAGGGCAAGGGAAGGAAGAGCACATTAACATGGAGTATTGTTGATTTCAATTGACCAGCAGAGTGAGGGACATCTGAAGTGGGGAAGGGATAGGTTGACAATTGGCCAAAAACCAGACTAATGGGTTTATTTCTCAGAAGTTGGTAAGAGAAGCTCAATCATTTTCCTATTTCATTTGAAGAAGCACTCATGTACCTTATGATGCTGCAGGACTGGATGAAAGAAATGCAGAGAAACATCACTTGAGAAGTATACCTCCGTTTTCAATCCAATTTTCCCAGTACTGACGGGTTTTCCAAAGATACCTAAAGACCATCACAGCAGTTAACTTTCCATAGTAAACACTCTTCTTAGAGTAGCCTTTTTTGATCATCTCTTTTCTTGGCATGTACAATAAAAGATGTTTTGTTGAATTAATCTGCAGTCTAAATTCAGTGTCCAAACTGCTAAAATATTTTATCAGAGGTCTTAAGTTAGATGTGGTAATAAGTGATCAAATTGAATTTTGCCTAAGTCTCAGGCTCAGTTTTGTTGTATAGAGAGAGCTTCTTATGTAGTATAAAAGTTACAGGGTTCCCAGAAATAAAGGTAAGACAAATGATAAGGCTGTCAGTTAATTCAGTAACACTCTGTTTTTTCAATAGTGTGCAAAACAAATGGTACCCACATTCACTTCTTGGATGAAACATTGAGTGCTAAAGTTAAAACAAAGCACATCTGAAAATGACATTACTTAAATTTACTCCAAAGAAACATGCAAGTGGATTTTTTTGCTACTATTTAAATGATTAAAGCTCTGAATGATGCACATGAAACCAAAGGGAAAGACATTACCTTTTATGAATCTTAATTTTAACTTGAAAAAACAACAATGTAGAGAAAGAACCAGTAACTGGTCCCTGGTTCCAGTGGGGAATTACCATGTTACTATATATGGGCTTGCAAACTTTAAATTGTTTTACTATGCTATTGTCCCAGAAAGCCACAGCTGACCAAGCATGGTGGCATACATCTGAAATTCCAGTGCCTTGGAAGGCCGGGATAAGAGCATTGCAAGTTAGAGGCCAGCTCAGCAATTCAGCAAGACCCTGTCTCAAAATAAAAGGGCTAGGGATGTAGCTCAGTAGTAGAGCATCCCTGGATTTAGTTGGATTGGAAATTTAGAGATCCAAAGTCTATTTCTTTCAGTTTACATATCACACTTTAATATAAAGCAATCACATCTTAACTTCAGTAAGGTTTATTATCTCTGAAATGAGTGAGGGCTTTTTCATTTATATTCAGAAATAACAATTTAAAACTTAATTTTTAAACAGGTGAAAGTTGGCAATAATTACTGATAACACTTGGATGGATCTCAAGACATTATGCTGAGTGAAAACAGCTAATTTCAAAATGTTATACACTGTATGATTCTGTTTATAGGACATTCTTAAAATTATAAAATTCTAGTAAAACAGATCAAGGATAAGGGCTGGAGGTAGAGTATGTTTCAAAAGGGTAGAAATAGTTGTGTGAATCTGAGTGATAAAATTTTGTAAATATTAAATGAATACATATGAAAATTTGTGCGCTGGGGGTATAGTTCAGCAGTAGAACACATGCTTAGCATGCTTGAAGTCCTGAGTTTGATTATCAGCCCCCTACCCCACAAAACAAAAAAGGAGATTCAAAAGTTCTGTGGTTTATTTATTAATAATGAACCAATTGTCAATTTCTTGGTTTTGAAAGTTTACTATGATTCTGTAAGATGTTATCATGGGGGACACTAGGTAAAGGGTATTCCTGAACTCTTGTGATTTTTATTTATTTGTACTAGGGACTGAATCCAGCATGACTTGACTAATTTTTTAAAAAATTTGAGACAGGGTCTCACTGAGTTGCTGAAGCTGACCTGGAACTTGTGATCCTCCCACCTCAGCCCCGAAGTCACCTGGATTGCATGTGTGCATTTGGCCTCTGTATAATTTTTGTATCTTGCAGGAGTTGAAAAACAAAAGTAGGAAAGGAAAAACTATAGCAGAAGACAAAGGAAAACAGTCAATTTAGACATTTTTATTGTTGTATTTAAAAATATTAAGACATTTGAAAAAAAAATCACAAAGTTTATAAAACACACTCATACCCAAAACTTTTCTTATTTAATAATAGCTAATGCTGTATGTTAAACATCAACCCACCAGATCTCAAGTTTTACTTGCAGAGTTTAACTAATATACTTAAGATACATACCTTATATGAAATATCTTAAAATATTTTAAAAAGTAACTTCCCCCTTAAACTCAAGAAGGGCTGATTTTTTTCAGCCAGGGTCAGGTTAAGTATATGGTTTTTTACTGATACTGGGTAGATGCCTAAATGCAACATGCTAGGAAAATGGACTTTTTAAAACACACAACATAAAACAGCAGTTGAGAGAGTTGAAGAGCATCTATTTATCTAAATTTGTTGAAATAATTGTTAGGAGTTTTTTCTTTTTTGAAAGGTTTCAGTGATGCTGAATAAAAATCTGGCCTCCTCATTAGCCAGTTATCTCACAGACAATCAAGTCATTTGTTCAGCTCTTTGTAATCAGCTGTTACCAAGAAAGAGATTGACTCCTACAGTGATTAGGAATCCAAAACTACCCAAAGGCTCTGGTTTCTCTAAGTACCTTCAGAAGACACCAGTTCTTGTATCAGAAAAGAAAGAGTTAAAGGTTTAAAATAATTTTGGCAACTGTCTGAGACGTTTTACATCTAAAAATGTACCTACTGAGTTCATGCTATTCATTTGCTTTAAAGTTTCAGAAGGTTGTAAACTTTCAGGAAAAATTGGGACATCCTTTTCATTTTCTTTCTCAGGATGTTGAGTAAACTCGGCTTTTCCAGGCCGGAGGTTCACTGCAGGACCAGGCCTGAGGTTCTTTAATAAGAAAGCTGGGTTTTCCTTCAACTGCTGAGTTACTTTAGGCTGCACCACTTCATTTGTGATATTTCTCAATACTGGTACATCTGTGTTAGTGTCCACGGATTCACAGATATAGCAATTAGTTGTTTCATAGGTATTCCTCAAAGGTTCTTTCTGATGACCAACTTGTGCAGGTATGGAAGTGGGGGTTTGATTCAATGAATGGTTACTCATACTATCTGCAGAGGTGGAAGGATCCTCTTCATCTCCACTATTATCACTGCTTTGTATGAGTCCATATCTCTTCAAATATTTTTTGGTTGCAAATGACATGTTGCTTGGTGAAATTAAGCTAAGTCCCACTGTGTTTTTGTCTGTATTAATATGTAGAAGGCTAAAAGATGAGTCACAGTTATTTTGGTTTGATCGAGTGAGAGACAATTGTGACAACTGATTTTCATTTAAATATTTCAGCGCTATAGCATTTGCCTCCATGCTCAAATCCACACCAGTGGGGCTTAAACCACTCATGCCAACATTAGCAAAAGACATATAGTTTAATCCAGAGATCACTGCTTCTGGGCTGATGCATGCCAACACACTGAAAGACACAAAATAATAAGTCATCATTTTGAGTAATAGAGTTTCATCTAAATGTGTTCCTGAATATGAAAGTAACAAAAGATTTCAGCTTTAAGTGCCTAGTGCTTTTTATCTGACTACTCAGACATTTAAGTTTCCATGACCTATCTGCCCATTCAAGGGATAAATACGATAACCCAGAAGTAAAATTCATGATTTACAGACTGAAAGTGGAATACAAATTGATTTTCCTAAATTTGTTAATTTGTATGTTCACTTACTCTGGTGCCAAAGATCAAACCCAGGGCCTTGGGCACACCAGACAATTAATTGCTCTACCATTGAGCTACATCCTCAACCTCTGATTTTCTTAAATATGTACATCAGTCATGGTTTTAAGAACAAATACAAGGCTCCAAATGTAAAATTTATTCAATATTGCTGTGTCATTTAATTTTCAACCATTAACCCTAAACAGCTAATATTCAATGTAAAGTAAAATGTACAAGTAAAATGAATCACAAAACACATCTGATGATTTGACAGTACAAGCTTTGGTAAGTGGCTCAGAAAATTAAATTGCTCATAGTAGAAGAGATTTCCATTTGCAATAAATAAAATCATCAATTGGTCTCTGGATAGAGCCTTACAAATACAATACATAAACTTTAAAAAAAAATTTTTTTTTCTTAGTTTTTAATAGATCTTTATTTTATTAATTATACGTGGTGCTGAGAATCAAATCCAGAGCTTCACATGCCAGGCACGTGTGCTACTGCTGAGCCACAGTCCCAACCCCATAAATTTTTATTATATAATCTAAAACTAACTTTTGTTGGTATTAACTGATTTGCCCTTTCCTTCATATCTTTTCCCCCAAAGCTGAAGTTAGTAAGTGGCAAGTTGAGAATGAAACTCATGTCTGCCATACTCTCTGGGGCTCTGTAACAACGGATTCATTACACTGTGTTCAGCAGTTTGCATTTTGCTATCATAGAGTCTTTCATGCACTGTTTGTTGTGATAAACATTAAGTTCTGGTCAAAGAACATACTATGACTTTCCATGTCATCCCACAAAGAAATCCAGCTGTTTAACATGTGCCAGCCACTACTTAAACATACAGCCCAGCAAAACCAAATAATGATCAAGTACTTTCATTCTTATAAGCACCTGAAATTTCAAAGAAGCTACATCCAGTCATTAATACTCCCCCAAGTCAGTGGTGTCATCACCAAACAATGAATAGTGCTCAATAATGTTGGTCTTTATTTTTTATTCTTTAAAAGAGTGTGTGTGTGTGTGTGTGTGTATGTGTGTGTATATATATATATATTTTAGTTGTAGTTGGACACAGTATCTTTATTTTATTTATCTTTATGTGGTGCTGAGTATTGAACCCAGGGTCTCGCACGTGCAAAGCAAGCACTCTGCTGCTAAGCCACAAATCCCAGCCCTAATGTGGGTCTTTATAACTAGCTTGGAATTCTCCCTCAATCTTCTGGGTACTTAATGTTTCAGAGGCTATTTTATAAAATGGAAGAGATGCTACCAATTTATTTAGGCATTATTTTTTCATGAAAATGCTTTGTGAATATAAGTCTTTGTGAATATAAGTCACAGTGAAAATGTGAATATAAGTCTACTTTCTTTGCCTAATTCCTCAAAATAATAAACATTTTGCATTTTAAATCAGAAAACATATACATATTATATTTAAGTGTAATGTCTATAAATACTTATGTAAATAATTTGATGAAAGAAATACAACCTTCTAATTCAAAATGTTAAAATATTTAGAAAAAAAAATTGGTCTAATTTTAAATATACCTGCAAGTAACAATGGTGGATAAGTTAGAATGTGGTAGGGAGTGATAGGAGGAGAGTATATTAAAAAACTAAATTCAAGACAAACAGTCTACCACTCAATTAAGAGTTGTTAAAATTATTAAAGAAAAAAGACTGAAAGGAGATATACAAGCAAAATTTTAATAGTTGAGTTTGGTTGGTAAAAATATGAGAATTTTTTTTTGGTCTACTCTTCTAAATTTTCCATTTCCAAAATAAGCTTATATTACTTAGCAGGAATAAATGTCAAACTATGTTCAAAATTCTTCAATATTTTATACAATAGTTTATGCTATACATTTTTAAACTTTTCATATGAAGATATAGCTAAATGTTACTATAAAATGTTTGCCAACAGATTCCTTTATAGAAACACTTAATTTAATTTATTGTTTTGAACTGAAAATTGAATTTTCTTTTTTCCAGTATTGGAGGTTGAACTCAGAACCAGGGAAGCACTCTACCATTTAATTACACTCTCCATCTTTTAAATTTTATTTTGACACAGGATCTTGCTAAGTTGCCTTTGTAAGCCTTGAACATGTGATCTTCCTGCCTCAGCCTTCCAGGTAGCAGAGATTACAGGCATATTACACCATGCCCAGTGAGAATTTAATTTTTTCACATTTGTTTCCATTTCCTTGAGCAAGTAAATTTACAAATCTAATTAGAATTTTAGAAACTAAAAACCTGTCTATGGGGGCTGGGTTGTGGCTCAGTGGTAGAGTGCTCACTTAGCATATGTGAGGCATTGGGTTCAATCCTCAGCACCACATAAAAATAAATAAATAAAGGTATAAAAAAATCCTATTAAATTGAGAGGCCCATTTAAAAAAAAAAAAGTCAGTTGGACACACTCCTGGAAAAAGGAATGTTTTTGCTTTTTAGATGACATAACTATGTAATCATACATCTATTAGCTAGCATATCTATGAAATTTTCAACTTACACAATGTATAATTGAATTAAAAATGGGTATTGCTTGTAATACTAAATGGAAATGCCTGTTTTCTGTTAAGAAAAATAAACAAAACTATATATAATAAAACAGCCAACTGTTTCCTAAAAAGTTGATTTTTTTGCAGAGTTATTAGTTCAGAGAACACTTTTTCACTTTCTAAAAGTTTAATCGTAAACATAAATTTTTATTTTCATAGTAAATTTATAATACACATTGTTATTTAAATTAGGAGAACAATCTTAATTAAAACAATCTGACTACCTCACACTGACATACAAAAAAGGCTGTACTTTCCATTTCATTTGAGGTATTTAAAAAACAAATCAAGCCCCATGTGGTGGTGCATGCCTGTAATCTCAGTGACTTGGGATACCGAGGCAAGAGGATTGCAAGTTCAAGTCCAGCCTCAGGAACTCAACAACCCCTTAAGCAATTTAGTGAGATCCTGTCTCAAAATAAAAAGGGAAAGGAAAGGGAAAGGGCTATGGTTTAGTGGTGGTAAGGTGCCCCTGAGTTTAATCCCCAGACCAAAAAAAAAAAAAAAAATCAAGACACTGAAGACATTAAAATAGGATGATAGGATGGCTGGGGCTAGGGTTATGGCTCAGTGGTAGGGTGCTCGCCTTGCACATGCAAGGCCCTGGGTTCAATCCTCAGCACCACATATAAATAAATAAACAAATAAACAAATAAATAAAGTTATTGTGTACAAGTACAAAAAACATTAAAAAATAGGATGGCTGCTGTTAAAAAATATATTGCCTAAAAATATCTACTAAAACTTCAAATGCATATAACCCTGAGCAACAACCCTTTGATCCTGCCTACCTACCTAGGAATTTATCTTACAAAGATACTTGCACTGGGGTTAGAGATGCAGTTTAGTGATATAGTGCTTACCTAGGTAAGGCACTGGGTTCAATTTCTAGCACTGCAAAAAAACCAAAAAACCAAAAAAAAAAAACAAAAAAACAAAAAAACAAACCAAAGATACTATATGATTACCTGTAGATGATGTTCACTTAGCATTGTCTAAAATAACAAATAGAGATCTGGATAAAAAGTCCATCAATAGAGGACTGGGGTTGGATATAGTAAATGAGTACAATAGAAAATGATGCAGCTGTTAAAATGCATGAGAAAGAACTATATCCAAGATATAATAATGTTAATTTTAAAAAATTAAATCACAAACCCTATCATACATATATATATATACTTTAACATGTAAAATATTTCTAGAAGAATACAAGAGAAATGGTTAAGAGAAGCAATCTAAAGGAGATAGATTGAGAAATTTGGGGGGGCAGGGGTTTTTTGTATTCTACCTTATATTTTTCCACATTGTTTATTTTTTAATCCAGGAAATTTTATTAGATTTTTAAAAACAAAAAATAACTAACAGAAAACATATTAGCCTTAACAATAAAACTTTCCAGGTATTATTTTATTTCATTTTTGAGGGTACCAGGGACTGAATGTGCTGAGCAACATCCCCAAGCCCTTTTTAAAAAAATTTTTATTTTGAGATAGGATCTTGCAAAGTTGCTTAAGTCCTCACTAAATTTGCTGAGACTGGTCTTAAACTTGTGATTCTCCTGCTTCGGTCACCCAAGTCACTAGGATTACAGGCATATAATACCATGCCCAACTCTGAGGTTATTTTCAATAAAAAGGGATCTGAACAGGGTATGTTAAGTTGGACACACTCCTAGAAAAAGGAATGTTTTTGCTTTTTAGATGACACAACTATGTAACCATACATCTACTAGCTAGTGTATCACCTTGCCACCTCTAGAAGAACGTTTAGACTCAGTCAATAAATCTCATTTCTCTTCTCCAAAGTATATCTCTCTCATATATATATATATAGCAGATGTTATGTTATGTATGTAACCTCTCCTACTAAAAATGAAAAAACCTAAAATATAAAGATGATCTCATTCATTCTAGGTAAGCTGGCCCTGAACAAATGATGAATCAATTAAGGTACAAATTTATATCTTCTCCCATGAGACTGTTACAAAAAACCTAAAATTTATTCATCTTTTAGAACAAATTTAAAAAAGTTACCTGGCCTGATCCACTTTATGTGAATTTTTCTTCACTTTAGTGGGAGAATCAATTTTTACTCCCAGGCTTCTTAGTTGCTTAAGAGTTGCATTCAGAACACAATCTTTGTCCACCAGTCCTGAACTGTGTTTTTTTTTCTTTGTATGGTAAACATTTTGGGTTCTGGTACATTCATGGCTGATAAGTACTGCTTTAGTAGATGACTGTTCAGTTTCTTTGGAGGAGTTACTTAATAGATGGTTCACTTGACCCTGATAAAAAGAAAAATTACATATTTAAAAATTACTATTAAAAATCTTAGGATAAGATCCTAAATAACACCATAAGGAAGGCCAGGGGAAGGCAAATTGACATTATCTTATCAAATTCCATAAAATATCTAGTACATCTGCAAGTATTAGGGGGTTTTTACAAAAGAAGTCTACCTTCATTATTTGTCAGTCCGTACAGGAAAGAGAAGAGTTGTTTTGTTTAAAAAACAAAATATTCATTTTTTAAACCAACATTTTAAAAATAAATTGAGTAATATTCCAAGTGCTTTTAAGGATCTATAATAAATTCTGTATAAACAAATTTTAAACCATGTTTTCATTTACAAAATAGTAATATGTTTAGGGTTGTAAATTAGACTTTTATGTTATTTTTAGAATTACTTTTTTTTTTTTTTTTCACTTTCTAAAAATGAAAATGCCCTGTGATACTATCTCTGCTTTCCTGGCATTAAAGCATATTTCATTCTCTGAGCATACAGGGTTAACACCAATCTAGGACCTAGTAGGCAGATAAAAAATATGTGTTCACTGATGAATACATGGAGTCCTAGTGAAGTATGTTTAATTAGCTGTCAATTACAAATAGAGAAATCAAATGTTCCTAGGTCAAAATTTTTGGATCGAAGTAATAGGCAGGGTCATCTTAAGTCCCAGTTCATGTTCTAAGTTTTCTAAGAAAATGAGGTACTCCAACTAAAGCTATCCCTGCTGATTCTGTGTTCCTTTTGCTTTACACCACTTTTCAACTTGTCATAGAGTGGTTGCTTGTGTTCTTGTATTATTATTTCTCCTATGTTCTCGCAATCATCTTTATATATCCATTTTCTTAATCCCCTTTCTTAGACTAAGCTAAAAACTGAATAAACATCTGCTTACCTGAAGTCAATAAGTCTTACCATAAATATTCCACTAACTTTTCAATTTTCAAGCTTTTTACAAACTCTTTGTTTTTTTGTTGTTATTGTTACTAACTTTAGCATGAATTTAGCACAATAGCAATACTTACACTTACATTTAAAAAATAAGCTTTTTTTTGCTGAGTATCTGATAACTGGCATATTTACATTTAAGTTATCACAATTTCTAAAAAAGCTAAAAGAAATACATGATATACTGTTCATTAGGTAAAAAAATATTTTTATTTCAAATTCCCTATTAGTTTAAATCTAGGGAAAATTTAACTAATATTCCTTGTATTAAAAAATCATCTCACAAAAGATGAAATGCTCCCCGTGTTCTTACCAATAAATCCTGGTAGATGTTCTGGTTATCTGATGGCTGATGAGACAAAGGTTGCATTACTTGCTCAATTTTTGGTTTCTCAGACGTTTCAGTATTGGTATTGGCACCCTCTGTTGGCCCAGTCTGTAAGCACATGCCCATGCTCTCTGACAGCAAGGCATTTGGAAAGAATATCGGCACATCGGGTTCTTTTCTCACATCTGAAGAAGAGCTGCATGATAGGACATTTAAGTAAATGTTAGTATCTTAGTATCAAGGTACCTTTAACTGTATATTTGAAATGTAGTAACTTTGGAAGAAAAGGGTAAGACTCAAGCAGCATCTGGTTTGTATTTTCAGCTGGTGGTATATATAAATAAACCATATTGATCTGTTTATTTCTTCTAAACCTGGTGCAATAAAAATTTAAAATATATAATTTGCTCACTTTGAGTTTTAAAATAATTGTCAAGATCCTTGTCAAATGAAAAGTTCATAAGTTGCCATTGATAGTCATATAGTTGACGGTATTTCTATTCTTTATGCTTTTGTGTATTTTTTTCCAATTTTATACAGTAAGCATTTATACTTTCAAAGTAAAAAATATGAAACATTTTAAGTAACTAGGGAAAGTAGTAGTATATTTCTGTTTATTATTATTATTATTATTTTAAAATATTTTTTACTTGTTGATGTACCCTTTATTTTTTATTTATTTATATGTAGTGCTGAGGATCAAACTCAGTGCCTCACACATACCAGGCAAGTGCTCTGCCACTGAGCTACAAACCCAGCCCTATTTTTTATTTTTTTAATATTTATTTTTTAGTTGTAGCTGGACACAATATCTTCATTTAATTTATTTATTTTTATGTGGTGCTGAGGATCAAACCCAGGGCCTCTCATGTGCTAGGCAGGTGCTCTACTGCTGAGCCACAACCCCAGTCCCAAGTAGTATATTTCTTATTAGAACAGTAATCTGTGGGATTATAGAAAATGGAGGAAAGCAATGTTAGCTAGTAGAAGCATTATTATTATTAGTCCAGGCATAGTTTAAAGTGCATCATCTTTTTTTTCTTTTTAACATTTTTTTTAAGTTGTAGATGGACACATTATCTTTATTTTTATTTATTTATTTTTATGTGGTGCTGAAGATCAAACCCAGGGCCTCACATGTGCAAGGCAAGTGCTCTTCCACTGAGCCACAACCCCAGCCCTCAAGTGCATCATCTTATGTAAACCTTACCAAAAAAGTCTATGAGATAGATATTATATATCATCTCCATTTAACAGACAAAGAAATTGAAGCACCCTAATTGGATATGTTCTCTTGCTTCTTTTAACTCCCATTAGCACCTTCTTTTTATGTTTTAAGTTGCATTTGTGTCTATTTATATTATAACTATCTGTGTGTTTATAATGTCTTGGGCAAATTTCTGAACCTCGGTTCCTTTCCTGGGTTGAAAAACTGTGATAAAATTAATGGAGATGCAGAGAAACTAACACAGTACCAGATGTACACCAGTGGGTGATCCATAATTATTAGTTCAACTACTACTGCCTTCTCCCTGTGCCCCAAACATCAGATTGAGCCTTTATTTTCAACCATGTTGACCAATTTCACTTTAATGAAAACACCAGAACTTAACAATAATTAGATGCTAAGGCTCTGTTCAAATTATTTTACATATATGAACTCATTCAATTCCCATAACAATCTTATGAAATAGGTACTATTATTATTCCCACTTCATAAATGAGAAAACAGAGTCCCAAGAGATCAAAAGACCTGTCCAAAATCATACTGTTGTGATTCAAATCTGGTAGTCTAACACCAGAGACCATGCTCTAATTCACTGTTACACTGTATGTTCAAGGACTTGAAAATATATGTCCTGATGTCTAACCTAGCAAGAAAAAAACAAAAGCTAAAAAAGAACCAAAACATTACAAAGATCTCTCAAAAGATTTAAGATTAAAACAAAACCTTAAAAGATGACTCTAATATGCCAAAGAATATTAGGTATACCCAAAGGGTGGCTCCTGAAAAAATAATCATATTAAAATAAAGTCTTTATAATACCACATACCATTATTCTCCATGGGGAAAAAGCAATCAATAACCAATTAAGCTGCAAGGCAAATAAACTTATCTTTAACAGACTGTTTCAACATCAAAAAGACTGATCCAGTAAGGCATCCAAGGGAGACTGAGAGCCCAGGTAGCTGAGTGACATGTATGAATACTCAGCAACGGGAACTACAGCACAGGTTAGACCAGATGTTTGGGAGGAGTCCAGAGAAGCACCAGAACCTCCATAGACAACAATGGAGATAGCATTTAATCCAACTCAATGCATTTCCTGAACAAAAGACTAGATTTACATCTAGTTATATGTTAGAATCAATGAAGGTGATTAATTTCTCTGAAAAAGCAATTAAGTTCTTTCTATCAGTTAACTCGGATCTGTTTCTAAAGTTAAAAACCACCAAAGGATTAGAGATATTTAAAGTTCTAACTTGAAAACTCCCATAATCCTTGAAAATATTCTTCAGTTTACAGAACTAAGTCAAGGAGAATAAACAGAGATAACCATAGTTCATTCCTTACCCACCTCAGTTTCTGTAAATATTCCAAATAAAATGTGGATCTACAGAAAAAATTACAGAAATTAATATGATCATGACCCTGTAGGAACTCAATCTGGCCATGGTGATATACACAAAAGATCTTTTCAATATACTGTGGTACATCAATGAGTACTTAATTGATTTATAAGAATAAAACACTGTGTACTAAAATGAGGAGATCTGTGGTTCTCTGTTGTTTTCTGGAGGGGCATATTTATTGTTTTAACCATCACTGTAATTAGAACAATTTAAAATGTCAAATGTTATCACAAGATTTAGGATAAAAATAGGTCATCCACTTTCTATCTGCCCTATGCCACCTTACCAGCAAGTTCACCTCTTTTACCTGAGGTATTTTATATCTACATTATTCTTTTACCTTCAAATCTTATCCTACATTTGATATTTTCCATGATTTCCACAGGTCCAAGCCACCCTCATCTTATTTGCTTATTAAGTCCACTAACCAGTCTCCCAATTTCCTCTCTTAAATCTCTTTCATTTGTTCAAAAAACAACAAAAAGGGTCTTCAAAAATATGAAAATCAGGGGACTGGAGTTGTGTGTGGCTCAGCGGTGGATCACTTGCCTAGAATATATGAGGCATTGGGTTCGATCCCCAGCACCACATACAAATAAATAAAATAAAGGTATTATGTCCACCTACAACTAAAAAAAATATTAAAAAGAAAGAAAATCAGGGGCTGGGTTGTAGCTCAGCGGTAGAGTGCTTGTATAGCATGTGTGAGGCACTGGGTTTGATTCTCAGCACCACATATAAATATATAAAATAAAGGTCCATCAAAAAATAAAAAAAAAGAACAAGAAAATCAGATCATATCACACCACTGTCTGAAATCCTCCCCTGGCTTTAATGAATAGGGAATAACTCCAAAACTCCTTTCTACATCCTACAAACCCCTATATTCTTTGGCTCCTGCCTTGATCTCTGCCTTCATTTTTTACACTCTTCGTTATCAGTCACTGTATCCAGTCATACTGCCTTTCCTGCTTATTTCTAGATCTGTCAAGCTCATGCACAACTCAGGGTCTCAACACTTGGTATTTCTTCTAACCACAACCCTCTTCCCAAAGATCCTGTCATGACTGGTTCCTTCTCATTATTCAAGTCACTGCTCAAATGTCACCTCTCAAAGAGGCTTCCTTTCCCACCCTATTCTCATGCTACCATTCCAGTTACACCGTACTTGATCACTCTGGTTCATTTTCTTCACAGTAGCTGTCACCATATGAAATTATATTATTTTGTTGCTTATGAGGATATATTTCATAAAATTAGGAGCTTTGTCTAACCTACTGCTTGATCTCTAGTGCCAAGTTCTGTGGGAGCACATACCACAAGTCCAAAGAAAATTTGCTGAATTTATTACCAAATGTGCTGAGGATCTGAATTACTTTGGATTTTTTTTTTAATTTTTTTATTTTTAGGTGGACACAATATATTTTATTTTTATATGGTGCTGAAAATCGAACCCAGTGCCTCATGCATGCTAGGCAAGCGTGCTACCACTTAAGCCATACCCCCAGCCCCTACTTTGGAATTTTTTAATAGAAAATTTCACAATGAAAAGTTTCAAACAAGAGATTATCTAATAAATTAGCACATACCATCTGTTTCAAAACTTATCAATTATAAGACAAATTTATTTCATTTGTCTTCATTTCTTAGCCATATCATCTTCCATTAGATTATTCTGAAGCAAATCTCAGATAAGTATTCAGGTTGTTATCTTTCAAAAATATTCTTTTTTGTGTAATTTTAATAGGGAATCATAAAAATTTTTATAATTCTGAGCCCCATCTCCATCTAGAACCTAGTATTATAAGAATCTTAAAGGTGAGGACTGAGTGTATGTAATTTGAAGTTTTCTTCAGTTGTTCTGAGTTATTCAGGCTGTTAATACATCCAGTGACTGACATCTGGGAATGGTTCAAGAAAGCTCAAAAACGTCACTTATGCAGACACCATATTATGGAAATATATCAATGAAAATACCATGTAGAAAATAAATAGTTTTATGTTAGAGTAACAAAAAAAATTTTTTTTTTTTGGTGGGGGGTGCGGGTACTAGGGATTAAACCCAGTAGCACTTAACCCTGAGTCACATCCCCAGCACCCTCCCCCCTTTTTTTTTTGAAAAAAAGATTGAATAAGAATTGCACAGAGCCAGGCGCAGTGGCACACGCCTGTAATCCCAGTGGCTCTGGAGACTGAGGCAGAAGGATTGCTAGTTCAAAGCCAGCCTCAGCAACAGCAAGGCACTAAGCAACTCAGTGAGACCCTGTCTCTAAATAAAATACAAAATAGGGCTGGGGATGTGGCTCAGTGGCTGAGTGTCCCTGAGTTCAATCCCCGGTACAAAAAAAAAAAATTGCACAGAATGGTGATAATAGTAAATAACAATGCATGATATATTTCAAAATTGCTAAGAGTGTATTTTAAATGTTTGCATCATACCAAAAAAATGATAACTATGTGACACGATAGATATGTTGAACAGCCTGATTTGCTCATTCTACACTGTAAACATCTAAATGTATCCCATAAAATTGTCAATTTAAAGATAAAATGTGAAAACAAAAGAAAAAAGAAAAAGACAAAAATAGGATGAAACACGAATAAAGGAAACCTTACTTGGATTCATTAACTGGCTGATTAAATTCTTCCACAGCAATGTTGCTTTCTTCAAAACTGGGAATATCAACTTCTCTTAATGAAGATGCACTACCTGGAGGACTTGTGACTTCATTATTAATATCGACAGAAAAATTCATGTCCTCACTAGAAATCTTGGTGTCATCTTGCTTCAGTTGAGAATCTTGATCATCGTCTGGTGCATTCCAAAATAGGCTGGCACCTGGAGGTAAAGTGATTTAACAGACACTGAAATAAATATTCAATTACAAAAATAATGAAAATAAAAGCTTGTTATGATTAGCTATATTATTTTAACACAATTATGTACAACTGTTTTCAGATTATATTTCCTCAGAAATGCCACAAAAAGGTAGGTGAAAGAAAGGTAGAAAGAAGAAAACTGGGACAAAGGGAAAGGGGACATCCTGGGTCCTGCCTCTTTTAGAGGAATGACTCTGTTTTACATATTAAGGTTCTTTGTGTGTTGAAAACTGCTGCTCTAAATAGCAGGAGAAAATACATAAAATACAAAACCCTAGAATCTCTGGGCTTCATCCTTAAATAGAATATTTAAGAAACTATATTAGAGAGGCATCAGACATATGTAATACGGGCAAGTATTTAAAAATCAAATGCTCCCCAATATTTATGGACCATCTGCATATATTTTCAGGGCTTTTTGCGTATTTGCTCATACTTTTTGTTAAATTAACTATTTTTTTATTTTTATTTTTTATTACTGGGAATTAAACCCTATTTAAACCCTAATCTACTGCTAAGCTACATTTCCAGCCCTTTTTATTTTGAGATAGAGTCTTAGTAGGTTGCCCAGTCTGGCCTCGATCCTCCTGTCTCAGCCTCTCAAGTCGCTGGGATTACAAGCATGCATTACCATGACTGGCTAACCCACTTTACCTTTGCCTAGTGTCATCGTTTCTGTGAAGTTGTACATTTGCTGTGCTAGTTATTGCTCTTCTAATACTCATAACAATAAATACATTTACTGGATGGAACTGGAGGCTATCACACTAAGTGAAATAAGCCATTCCCCCCCAAAACAAAATGTTCTCTCTAATGTGCGGATGCTGGCTCACAATAAGGGTGGGGGAGTGTGTGTATAAAGGTTCACCAAACTGGACAGAGAGGAATGGGGAAAGAAGCGGGGATGGGAATGGGGGAGACAGTAGAATGAATTGGATATAACTTGCCTATGTTCATATATGAATACATGATCTGTGTTAACTCCACATCATGTACAATCCCAAGAATGGGAAGTTATACTCCATGTATGTATTATATATAAAAATACATTCTACTGTTGTATATAATTAAAAAGAACAAATAAAAATAAATAAACTTTAAAACTTAAAAAAAAAAAAGAATAAATACATTGCAAAATGTAAAATATTCATCACCCCAAATCTTCTTTTGTATCATCAGTGATCTGCATTCTACAATTTGGGAAACACTGCTATAAAATAATGATTTAAAAAATATGATTAAAACCAAAAAGTTTAAATCCAAGTTGAAATGGTTTCTACTTAGGTGTTATGAAAATAAATGAATAAGTGCTGAGGCTGTAGCTCAGTGGTAGAGCACTTGCCTTGCATGTGTGAGGCCCAGGGTTGATCTTCGGCACCACATAAAAATAAATAAAAATAAAATAAATGAATAAAAAAGCAAGAGGTAACTTAGAATTCATTATTTTTTTAAAGACAATTTTGAAAAAGATAAAAAGGTCCTGCTTACTCTGACTATATATCAATATATACCTTTAGGGAATTAAGTACATGCAGAATAAATGTGCTTTGAAAAGTCATTTGGTTAAAAACTATTAATAATTCATTTTATGTAGATAAATAATAACTAAATATGAATCTATGATGATTTAATATATTTGAATTCATATATTATGTCTGAAAACGTCACAATTTCATAATCACTTTGAAAATGTGAATAACTTCATTCAATTGTCAATTTATTTACTCAATAGACATTGTTTCAGTGGTCCAGATCTCAAAAGCTTACAGTCTAGTGATAGATACAGATGTTAAGCAACTGGAATATCGTAAACACAGAATTTTACAAGAGAACGCAGAAGACTGCACTTTGGTACATTTATTGGTTCATAATACCCACAAGCTCCTTTTCTTTCTTTTTTAAGATATTTATTTATTTATTTATTTTAGACATTGTTTTATTTATTTCTCTTTTGATGAACTTCTTGAATATTTCATATTTCAGTTGTATGTTCTTGCTATTACATCCTTATTGAAAGAGTAAGTTCTAGCTGTAATTACACAGCTGTAATCCCAGCTACTCAGCAGGTAGAAGGATAGCAAGTTCAAGGTATGCCTGGGTATCTTAGTGAAACCCTGTCATAAAATAAATTAAAATGCTGGGGTGATGTAGCTTAGTGGAAAAGTGTCCCTGGATTTATTTATTTTTTTATTGGTTGTTCAAAACATTACAAAGCTCTTGACATATCATATTTCATACATTAGATTCAAGTGGGTTATGAACTCCCATTTTTACCCCAAATACAGATTGCAGAATCATATCGGTTACACATCCACATTTTTACATATAATGTAAAAATGATAGGCATATAATGCCCTATCAGTAACTGTTGTATTCTGCTACCTTTCCTATCCTCTACTATCCCCCCTCCCCTCCCCTCCCATCTTCTCTCTCTATCCCATCTACTGTAATTCATTTCTCTCCTTGTTTATTTTCCCATTCCCCTCACAACCTCTTAAATGTAATTTTGTATAACAATGAGGGTCTCCCTCCATTTTCATGCAATTTCCCTTTTCTCTCCCTTTCCCTCCCACCTCATGTCTCTGTTTAATGTTAATATTTTCTTCCTGCTCTTCCTCCCTGCTCTGTTCTTAGTTGCTCTCATATCAAAGAAGACATTTGGCATTTGTTTTTTAGGGATTGGCTAGCTTCACTAAGCATAATCTGCTCTAGTGCCATCCATTTCCCTGCAAATTCCATGATTTTATCAGCAAGAGAAACAATAAGAGAGGTAAATAGGGAGCCTACATCATGGGAACAAATTTTTACTCCCTACACTTCAGATAGAGCCCTAATATCCAGAGTATACGAAGAATTCAAAAAATTAGACAATAAGATAACAAATAACCCAATCAACAAATGGGCCAAGGACCTGAACAGACACTTCTCAGAGGAGGACATACAATCAATCAACAAGTACATGAAAAAATGCTCACCATCTCTAGCAGTCAGAGAAATGCAAATCAAAACCACCTTAAGATATCATCTCACTCCAGTAAGATTGGCAGCCATTAGGAAGTCAAACAACAACAAGTGCTGGCGAGGATGTGGGGAAAAGGGTACTCTTATACATTGTTGGTGGGACTGCAAATTGGTGCGGCCAATTTGGAAAGCAGTATGGAGATTCCTGGGAAAGCTGGGAATGGAACCACCATTTGACCCTGCTATTGCCCTTCTCGGACTATTCCCTGAAGACCTTAAAAGAACATACTACAGGGATACTGCCACATAGATGTTCATAGCAGCACAATTCACAATAGCTAGACTGTGGAACCAACCCAGATGCCCTTCAATAGATGAATGGATAAAAAAATTGTGGCATTTATACACCATGGAGTATTAAGATATTTATTTTTTAGTTGTAGTTGGACACAATACCTTTGTTTTATTTATTTATTTTTATGTGGTGCTAAGAATCTAACCCAGGGCCTCACAAACGCTAGGCAAGCGCTCTATCGCTGAGCCACAACCCCAGCCCCGCCCCCCACAAGCTCCTTTTCTACCCCACCTACATACACACTTTCCCTGGGAACTCTTGAATTTGCAATCCACAAAGGGGGGACTCCAGCAGCTAAATTCCTATTGTGTCTTTCAACCCCCTTACCACTGGTCCATGGATTAAAACCTAAAGCAAACTAGTCCACTAAGGTTTTCTTCAATTTCAAACTGCAACTGAGGGATAGTTACATGATTTGCACATATGGCTAGAACTGTATAATACAAACTTAGCTTCTGTAACAAAAGCTCCGAGGGGCTGGAATTGTGGCTCAGTGGTAGAGCTACTTGCCCACCAAGTGTGAGGCACTGGGTTCGATCCTCAGCACCCATATAAATAAGTGAATAAAATAAAGGTCCATCAACATCTAAAAAAAATATTTAAAAAGCTCCAAGTCAACCATTTTTACAATGGAAGCCAGACTGCAGAGGGAATTGAGTTAAACAACCTTTAGGACAGTCTTAATGGTAATTTTAGTGTCCAGTGGTTTCTCTTTTCCTTAAGTTCAGCTCAATCCTTGGTATTGTCTTCCATGAAACATTCTCATATCCTTGCAGAAAATTCCCCTTCTTTGAATTTGACTTAAAAATATGCATGTGGCTCTTGCTTCCCTCCCTCTTTTCTCCCTTCTACATAATAAATAGGTTCAGAAAAATATAGAAATTTGTCTTCCTTCTTTATTCTTTCTTAAATTTTTATTCTCCAGCTTCAAATCTTCATCTTTCATTTATGCAAGTCTGTTATCAAACCACTTGCATGCAAGCTCAAGCTTGCATCTATTTAGGCTTATTTCATGATCTTTCCTCTGCCTTCTCTAACTTCACTCCTTATACTTGATGTTACCATCCCCCCCATATCCCAAACTTAAAATCTTAGAGTAACTTTTATTTTCATTAAACTTTACTTTAGAATTAATTCTGAATTTGTAGTAAAAAATAGAGCTCCCATATGCCCCTTACCCAATTTCCCCAATAACATCTTAAATTACCAATATACGTTTGTCAAAATCAAGAAAACCAACATTGGTACATTTCTATTACCTAAACTCCAGGCTTTAATTGGATTTCACCAATTTTCCACCAGTATCCTTTTTCTGTTCTAGAATGCAATTTAGGATACTACATTGGTTTAGTTGGAGTAATTTATTAGTCCTCATTCTTCCTCAACTGCTACATCCAGTTAGTTACCTAATCTTATCAACATCCTATAAGACATTTCCCGCTCATTCTTTTTTTAAAAAAAATATTTATTTTTTAGTTTTAGGTGGACACAATATATTT
The DNA here is from genome assembly GCF_048772815.1 of Callospermophilus lateralis. Taxonomy (NCBI): domain Eukaryota; kingdom Metazoa; phylum Chordata; class Mammalia; order Rodentia; family Sciuridae; genus Callospermophilus; species Callospermophilus lateralis. Next base: position 108,383,876 of record NC_135311.1, on the reverse strand, counting down.
ATTTTTATGTGGTGCCGAGAATCGAACCCGGTGCCTCACGCGTGCTAGACGAGCACGCTACCACTTGAGCCACATCCCTAGTCCCTCCTGCTCATTCTTAATCACCAGAAATACAATTCAGAGCCCCATGTTTTCTCATAGAGTTCATACTATTTTTCTTACCCAATTTGTTCTGCCATTTCTCAACTCTACTTACTGAAATCTTGCATAACTTCTAATGCCCACACTCAATAACAATGCGTAGATAAAATCTTACCCTGATCCCTCAAAGCACTGATGATTTGTCTTATTAGAACTGCGTCTAACTTTAGCTATTTGGGAGACTGAGACAAGAGAATCGCCAAGTTCGAGGATAGCCTGAGCTACTTATTGAGACCCTGTCTCAAAATAAAAAAGGACTGGGGATATAATTCAGTGGTAGAGCACTCCAGAGTTTTTTTTTTTTTTTTTTAAAGGCTGGGGATGTAGCCAAGCCTTAGCATGCATGAGGGCCCTGGGTTCAATCCCTAGGATCTTAAAACAAACAAACCAAAGCAAACAAAAAGAATTAGGTCCAACCTAGAAAAGTAGTAAAACCAAACAATGTATCATGTTATGTAGTTTCTTATGTGTTCTTCGGTGCATTTTTCTTTCATAAAGAGTAAAATAACAGGGCCTGGGGCTGTGGCTCAGTGGTAGAACACTCCCCTGGCACCCATGAGGCACCACATTAAAATAAAGGTACTGTGTCCACCTACAACTAAAATATATGTATATATATTTCTAAAAAAAGAGTAAAATAACAGACTGAAGTTATATTTTCATCACCTTGATTTTATTCTATTGTACTGTGCACCAATTTTAGTATAAAAATCCAAAAGCCAGATATAAAAAAGCATTTCTTAAAAATTTCTTACAATTAAAAAAAAAATGAAATTACCTGTGCTCACAGCAATGCTTACACTTTTTTTCATGTGCGAGCCAGGGGAAGACTGTGCTTCCATGGAAACCAGCTCCATTTGCTTTGTAGCTTGCACAGTGTCTTCAACAATAGTTGTCTTAGGGGAACCAGGCTTCAGAGACTGTGCTTCCAGCAAACGCTGAATCTGTATCAATTAAAAACATACTTTAAATTGACAGTGAAGTTATCAACAAAATTGGCAGGAGAGTTTAATAATGAATAACAAAGTGTCCTAGTTATAAAGAGCTGACTTTTAACTATATTTTCTCACATTCCAATTAGAACATACCATGAAACTCTGTATAGAGTCATTATCATTAGTTATTAAGAACACTTTAAGCTAAGTAAAAATTTAAAAGTGAAACATAAAAGTGTTTAGATTAGCATTTGTAAACTGACACTCATATAGAAAAGTCTGAATGGTTAATATTTCAACATTTTATTCCTACTTCACTAATAAATTAAGGAAGAATGGTATACTGTGCATCCATGTACCAAATATGGAACATTTTACACAAAATTTTCTTAATAATGTTAATCAGAGTTGCCTACATTTGGCCATGCTGAAACTGGAAACGGTAATAAATAATAGCCATCACCTTTTGGGTGTTTCTTGTTTGCAAGACAAGATACCATAAATTTTTCTGAATGATTTTTATAAAAACCCCATAAAGAATATACTACTATAAAATACACTTTACCGACAAGAAAACATAAGGCATTGAAAATTTAAGTTTCTTGCCCAGATCACATAACTAACAAGTAGCAAAACTGAGGCTTAAAGGCAAATAGCCCCTCCTCCTCCTCCTTTAAAAATTTAGATATAGGGGCTGAGGTTATGGCTCAGAAGTAGAGCACTCTCCTTGCACGTACAAGGCCCTGGGTTCAATCCTCAGCATCACATTAAAAAAAAAAAAAAAAAAAAAAAAAAGCTATAAAAAATTGAGATATAATGAACATACCACAGAATTTACCACTTAAAAAAATTCATTAGTTTTAGTATATCACAAAGTTTGCAGCCATCACTATTACCTAATTCCAGAACATTTTTATCAAACTCCAATAGACTCCATACCATTAACAGTTACCTCCAACCCTTCTCAACCACTAAAATACTTTCTATCTTTATGAAATTTGCCTACTCCGGTCATTTTGTAAAAACAGAACCACACAGTATATAGCCTTGTGTCTGACTTCTTTCATTTTTTTCAAGGTTCAACAATATTATAGCATTTACTAATAGTTTTTATTGCTGAATATTCCATTTTATGAATATATGTCAAACCCTGTTTATCCATTCATTAGCTAGTAGGCAATTGGATTATTTAGTTTAAGCTATCATGAATAATATTGCTTTGAACATTTATATGTAGGTTTTTGTATGGAAATATTTTTTTCATTTCTCTTGGGTATACCAGAAGAGCTTCCCTTTATTTTCTGGAGGTACTTGAAATCAAACCCAGGGCCTCACAGGTGCTAGGCAAAAACCCTTCAACTGAATCATATCCCCAGCCCAACCCTGGGCTGTGCTTTTAAATACTGTGATTTTTTTTTTTTTAATACTGTGATTTTCTATTTCTTACAAATGGTACACTGTATTTAACTAATCTCATTAATTTTAGTGGATTAACATTATTAGTATAAATATTATCAACAAATTATTAAGATCAGTAGAAATAAAGGCTGAGTCAACATAAAATGGCATATGTATTTATAGTGGTTATGAGCATGGGCTTTGGTGTCATTAAGACATAAGTTTAAATTATACTCTGCTACCTTTGGGATATTAAAAGCTTCAATATCACCCAAAACTAGGGTTGTTGTGAATATTAAAAGAGACGAATAAAATAGTTTAACTTGTTGAATGCACAGTCAGGTCCTACACTAAAGTATTTTATAATAAACATATTTAACCTTCAAATCTACAGATAATACACCAATCATCTCTCCTATTTTACAATGAGAAAAGTGAGATTTAGAAAGAACACATAGGAAACACTCAATAAGAGACTTTTTATACATATTCAGGGCCTAAAGTTAATCAGTAAGTATGCTTTAACAATGTGCTTTCTCAGCAGATGCAGAGTGCATACCTATAATCTCAAATATTCAGGGTCGGGGGCTGAGGTAGGAGGATCACAAGTTCCAGGCCATCCTGGGCAACTTAGTGAGAGAACCCGTCTCAAAATAAAATTCTACACTGGGCTTGGTGGTACATACCAGTGGCTTAGGAGGCTGGGGCAGGAGGATCACCAGTTCAAAGCCACCATAAGCAAAGGTAAGGTGCTAAGCAACTCAGTGAGACCCTATCTCTAAATAAAAACAAAATACAGCTGGGGAAGTGGTTCAGTGGTGGAGTGTCCCCGAATTAAATACCATACTACACACACACACACACACACACACACACACACACACAAAGATATATTATTCAATAAATATGTGGGGCTAGTCATCTGATTAAAAAAAAAATCTTATCTCCACATCCAAACAAAATAAAATAAAAGCAACAATCCAAGAGGGGAGGGATGGAGAGTAAATTTTTTATAATCTTGAAGGGAAGAAGACTTTTCTAAACATAATATACAACTCAGAAAGACAATGAATAATATTTAACTTTAGATAAGCTAAATCATTATGCATGAAACAAATGGCCAAAATGCAAAACACTTAAGACAAACTGTAAAAAATTCCATGTGTGATAAAGAATAAATTTTCTTAATATATAATCTCTTATAAATTAGTTAGAAAAGGACTTAGTAGAGAATGCTTAAATAACAGATTTTTAACCAAAGGAATACAAATGGCCATATTAATTCATGTTACTTATAATAATATAATGCAAATTAAAAGTTTCTAATTATAACCCTGATAATTTTAGAGTTAGATATGGCTAACATTGCAGATACAGGGTATTAAACTAGTATAACCTGGGCTGAGGGTATAGCTCAGTGGTAGAGTGCCTACCTATCATGTGAGGCCATGGGTTCAATTCCCAATACTACAATAATAAATAAATAATATAAAGAGGTTTAATTCTTTTTATTAAAAACAAGGGAAGAGACTCCTTCCTACCCCTTATTTAAAAAAAAAAAAAAAAGAGAGAGAGAGAGAAAGAGAGAGAGAGAGAAAACACTGGTATAACCTCTCTGGCAGTCACTTTCACTCATTCAAGTAACAAAACATGTATTAAGCAACAATTACAAGTCAAGTACTAATAAAGGTGCTAAAACAGTGATGATAAGTAGCTGCCTCCTTAGAGCTACTTTATATCTCAGACCAAAAACAAAAAAACCACCAACATATAATTAAGGCGTGAATGACATAAAGGAACTAGCCATTATAAGAACCAAAGGAGGCATATTTCAGTCAAAGGGAGATGCAAATTTAAGAATTAAATATAAGCATGTTGTAGCATGTTTGAAGAACAAAAAGCATATCACTGTGGCTGAAATGTAGTGAACATAGAAGAGAGTGTTAAGAGATGATTTGGGAGAGAGAGACAGACACAGAATCACAAAGGTCTTTGAGAGCCAAAGTAAAGAATGTGGAATTTATTCTAGTTGTAATGAAAAATCTCTGGAGGGCTTTAAGGAAAAAGTTCATGATCGGATCTGTGCTTTAAAAGATTTTTGTGGAGTTTTCAAGGGCAGGAAATATGGAACAGTACTGGGCATGATTAAAGAATGGTTTGACTTGGGGTATAGCAGGAAAGACAGTACAGAGTAGTTAAATTTAGGATGCATCTATAAAGTAGAGCCTAAGTTTTTTGTTTTTATTTTTTGTAGTGCTGGGGATTGAACCCAGGGCCTCATGCATGCTAGGCAGGTGCTCTATCATGGCTAAATCCCCAGATCCAAGAGCCGAGGTGTTTTTTTGTTTTTAAAATTTGGCCAGAGTGCCTGGATGACAGATGATATCATTAACTTGAGAAAATAATGATAATAAAAATAATAGTAACAGTTAACATGTATTGAGCATTAACTTCATACCAGGCATGAATCTAAGCCCTTACTTAGTAACTCATTCAATCCTTAGAACTCCATACAACTCATGTATATCCCTATTTTGTATAAGAGAAAATTGAATTCAGGGCTAGGGGTATGGCTCAGGGTTGAAAACTTGCCTAACACACATATAAGCCCCTAAATTCAATCCCAACCACCACAACAAAAAAACTAAAAAACAACAACAGCATAAAGACAAAAAACTGAATTCACAGAAGTAAGATTATTTGTCCAAAGTCATATAACTTAATTTCACAATTTTACTTCTAGGAATCTATAGTACACAGATACTGACACATATGCAGTTAGGTGCAAATACAAGGATGCTCACTGCTTCATTTTTTGCAATAATAGGTACTTCAAACTGTTGATATAATCACTAGAACAATTAGAAAACTCTGTGTACAGCAGAGCAAATTCCTATGTAAAGTATGAGAGTTCTACATGTACTTACAAGGAAAATGCCTAAAGTATTAAAAAAAAAAAAAACCTACAGAAAGCTAAAAAAGAAAAAGAATTTCATGTTCAAGGAGAATACTATATTTAACCACAGAATATTTCCTATATCATATATTTTGGGGATGGTTACTGGGGATTGAACTCAGGGGCACTCGACCACTGAGCCACATCCCCAGCCCTATTTTATATTTTATTTAGAGACAGGGTGTCACTGAGTTGCTTAGGCTGAGGCTGGCTTTGAACTCACATTCCTTCTGTTTCAGTCTTCCAAGCTGCTGATAACAGGCATGTGTTATAGCGCCTGTCCCAAGTTACTAAGATTTCTCAACAGCTTAAAGAATCCTTTTAGCCTGTATTATTCTTTTTTTTGAACAAGACAAAAAAGAATTATTTTCAATATAGAAATATTTAACTAAATTAAAATTTCTGCTACATATTTATCACAATTCGTTAAAATCCAATGTATATTTTATAATTTCAAAGAATTTTACCTAGGTTTAAAAAAACAGCAAAGCTGGGGCTGGGACTGTAAGAATGGTAGGAGTGCTCACCTAGCATGTGTGAAGCACTGGGTTTAACTCTCAACACTACATAAAAATGAAACTTTTAAAATAAAGGTATTGTGTTATTCTACAGCTAAAAATATTAAAAACAAACAAACAAAAAAAGCAAACCTAGCCAGGTGTATTAGCACACACCTGTAATCTCAGAGACTTGGGAGGCTGAGACAGGAGGGCTCCAAGTTCGAAGCCAGCCTCAGCAACTTGGCAAGACCCTGTCTCAAAATAAAAATAACAAAAAAGAAGAAAAAAAAAGAAAAAGAAAGAAAGAGCAAAGCTGAATTTTTCCCAGGTGTTCCTATCCAAAGCATTTTTAAGCACAGCTTCAATTGCTTCTTTTTCCAAATTGCAAACAAGATGCCTCCAATTTTATAAAGCACATGTATTTATGCATACTATATACATACACACATAAATACATATTATATATTCCATATAGCTATATGGAAAAAACATGAAAATGAGGTACAATTGATTTGGGGTGGGTATATGCAAGAAAGATGTCAATGAATAAAGACATAATACTTATAAACTAAACTATGCACAGGGCTGGAGATGTGGCATATGTGAGGTCCTGGATTTGATCCCTGGCACCACAAAAAATAAAAAAAGAACTCTGCAATAAAAATCCCTTAAGGAACAGAACATTTCAGAACAAACTGAGTGGAACAAGTCAAGTTTTAGTCTATTCTCTGAAGGTACACTGGCTAAAGGTCGGTATACATAATAAATGATTGAAAAAGTAAAGATGTGTCAACGTTTAGTTGTTTAGAAGAATTATACAATCATTTTTATAGGAGCAAAAAAAGCAAAGAAAAATGCAATAGTCTTGTAGGTTAGGATATCACAAGATAGTGTGAAAGAAGGCTTGCTTTCTTTTCTGGTTCTACTATTAACTAGGAATGAGGAACTGGGTTAAATTATTCTCTCTAATCCTCACTTCAGCTTATCTATAAAATGAGAGGTACTAGAATTCAGTTTCGAAGGTTTCTTTTAATTCTGACAACTCTATTCATAAAAACATAATTACTGAAGAGTAATAAAACCAGTTTTTAAGAAACCATATCAATACAAAGAATTGAACAAAACTAAGAAATCTTCAAGCAAACCTGTGCCTGAAGTAGCCTCAGCTGTCTGTCTTGCTCTGTGACGAACCGATAAGCATCTGGAGACAGTCCCATCATTCCATTATCTGACTCAGTCTTGGTTGTGTGCATACACACTGCACAAGGATGTGGGTTACAAGAGTCTATATGTGAAGGTCTTGCCACAGGCGATGGTTCTACACTGTTGTGGGGAGAACAACTATCCATGCCTCCCTGAGGTCTCAAGGCTACAGGGCTACTTGAAGAATAGAATGCTTTATGACATAGAGCTGGACATCCACTTGGATGAATCAACGAATGTTTCTGAAGGGCTTCAGACTGGAGGTCTTGAATGGATCCAACTGTATTTACTCCTTGCCAAGAATTTATTGGACTATATTGAATATGGCCATGATGCTGATAACAGCTGCAGACATTTGTGGAATAATAAGTTGGTAGTGGGGGAGCAGGTACCTGAACTTCTATTGGTCTTCCTGAATTATGAGGTGAAAAAACAAAATTGTGTGGATGGGACTGTGGAGCAAGAGAAGACTGTCTCGAATTAAATGTGGAGGGCCTTAGAGGATACTCTTCTTTCTGTACATTTCCAGCAGAAACTGCTTGAAGTTTCTCAGTTATATCAGGAGGTGGAACGTTAAAAGAAGATGGCGGAACACTCTTATTCCTAAAATGAGAGTTCCCTATGTTACAGGTAGATGGCTGTCTTACTTTGCTGTCTGTCTTACTCTTGTTCCTCAAAGGAGCACCGTCCTGATTAAACTGACTTGATATCCCTTTTAAGGAAGACTCTCTAGGTTCAGCTTCTGGGCTGTGTTTCTCATCATAAAGCTCAGGTTTCATTGCCTTCAAGTGTTCAGAGTGCTGAATCAACAAAGGAGAATTTTCAGTGTTCACCGTTTCCAATGGATTCAACATATGATTTGATTCTATAAAATTGCCATCTAAAACAAGTGAAAGTTCAGGAACTAATGGTTGGATCTTGGAAATCTACAAATGGAAAAGAAAAAAGAAATTCTTAGGAAAAGATATATGCATTACTTTCCTTAGATTAGTATTTCTCTAATATTAGCCATTTAAATATTATTCATAATTTATACCATCAATAAATATTTTCTGGATATCTTGTATGTTAGGCAGTACGAATACAATTGTAAGCAAAATAAACAAGGTCTTTGTTCTGAAAGAATATAGCTAAGCATCTCCCAGACTTATTTAATAATGGAACTTCTTTTATTGGACCACTAATTAATGTTGCTTAGATCATAGGATATGAGAAACTTTTATACACTAGTTTTACATCTTCACTCTGTAAAGAAGTTATCACAAGTAGAATGTTTCAAGAAACCTAGTAGCAAATGTTTATGTATCTCAAATAACAAGGGATTTTCCAATAAATATTTCAAAATATTTTTCCACTAAATTATGTTATTCTGTTATTCCTTTTACTGATGTCAAATAAAAGGGCTGGAAAAAGAGCAGGGAAGACTAAACAAATTGCTCCTTGTGGAAAATTTGGTTATACCTTGATATTCATTTAAAAAATCTTTCTCATACCTTTCTCTTCTAACATAAGTAACAAAACAAAAAACTAAAAAGGGCTGGGGGATGTAGCTCAGTGACATAGCACCCCTGGGCTCAATCCCACTATCAATAAAAAAATAAATAAATAAAATAAGTAACAAATCCATGTGAGGTATACAACAATTCTAAAAGAACCCACTCGTTGGCAGCACAAAAAATTATGATGGAATCAGAAAATTAACCTCTGATTGCAAGTAAGATATTTTTTCAGAATATGGTAACAAAAAAAAAAAATCAAGCTTTGCTGATAGTATAGAATGTTGAGTCTATATGGCTGTATTTGTTTTATTTTTTTTGGTACCAGGAATTAAACCCAGGGGCCATTAATTAAACCCACTAGCGACATCCCCAGTCCTTTTTAGTTTTTCTTTCTATCTTTTCTTTTTTCTTTTTTTTAAAATCAGGGTCTAAGTTTCTCAGGACCTCACTAAATTGCTAAGGCTGGCTTCAAACATATGATTCTCTTGCCTCACTCAGCCTCCTGAGCCACTACTCCTGGCTATATGGTTGTTTAAAGCACCAGATTCTGGGCTGAATGTGGTGGCACATGCCTATAATCTTAGCTACTAGGGAGGCTGAAGCAGGAGAATCACAAGTTCAAGGACAGCCTAGGAAATTTAACAAGATCCTGTCTTAGAAAACAAAACAAAATAAAACCAAAACAAATCTCTATCAGATTCTAAAACCAAACCTCCTGAATTAACAATCCCAACCTTACTACTCACTGTGTGATCTTGGACAGGTAACTTAACCAATCTATGCCTCACTTTTCTCTGAGAATAACAATTATATATAATCATTATATATATAATTACACATATGTAAAGAGTATAAACAATATGTATATGCATTATTACCTGTAATAATAATTATATGTACTCTGAGGGTGTGTGTTTATATGTGTAAAATCATATAGAGATATATAGCTAGAATAATAAATAAATTTTAGGTCCAATTTAGTGCTTTAACAAAAAGAGGCTTTTTGATCTCTAATCACAAAGGTGAATTCATACTAAGATCAGGGATACCTTCTGACTCACTGGATGAGGACTAGGAATTGGTCTTGGAGAAAAATCTTCATCTTCAACACCAGAGTCGTGATCATTTACTGGTATTTTTCCAAGAGATAACTTCTGGGAAGAACTAAGGCATAGAAAAGGAGACAAGAAAAAATTTCAGCAACCTAGTATACTTCATTCTAGTTTAAACTGAGTGAAGAAGACCTTAAAAAGTAGTATTTGGATCATTTAATTTAGTATCTAACACTACAGATTGATTACCTTGTTTACCTGATCATGGCAAGTTTATCCCTATGTTGTTAACATTACAATAAATCAATAGTAACTGAGCACCTTCTGATTGATTATGCAGGGAGTCTACAAGTATACTTAATATAAAAAATTATAATCTGTTGATAGGCATGCACATTGACACAAACACTAGGCTAAAAAGGAAAATAATTAAAGAATTACATTTTCCTATGAAGTTATATCTGTGATGGGAAAAAACATTGAGGTATCACCTCTCATTTAGTCAGCTATGGTTATTGTATCACAGGTGGCATACTTCTGCAGAATATAGAACAATTTTGAGTGTTAGTACCAAGTTTCAAAAGCTGAAATTAGGGTTTAAGACCAAAGATTTGAAATACTATATGTATCATGTTTTTGTCTAAACTAGATAAAGTTTCAATAGGATGCTTTAGGGGAAAGTAAAGTCAAAAGGAAGCTAAGAGCAGGGTGCAGTGGCACACACCTATAATCCCAACAACTCAGGAGGCTGAGGCAGGAGAATCACAAGTTCAAAGTCAGCCTCTTAGCAACTTAGTGAGACCCTATTTCAAAATAAAAAAGGGCTGAGGATGGGGCTCAGTGGTTAAGTCCCCTTAGGTTCATTTCCCAGTACCAAAAAAAAAAAAAAGAACCAACAAAAAAAGGAAGCTAAAAGAGAGCTTAGAACTAATGAGGCTCTTAAGAAAGGATCCTGTATATGAAGAACTCCAAAAAACTTAACACCAAACAAACAACAAAAAAACTCCAATCAATAAATGGGCAAAGGAACTGAACAGAAGAAGAAATAGGCATGGTCAACAAATATATGAAAGAATGTTCTACATTTGTAGCAATTATAGAAAGTTGAATGAAGACTACACTGAGAATTCACCTCACTCTAATCAGAATGGCAATTAGCAAGAATACAAGTAACAGTAAATATTGGCAAGGATGTAAGGGAAAAGGTACATTCATACACTGCTGGTGGAACTGCAAACTGGTGCAACCACTCTGCAAAGCAATATGGAAATTCCGCAGAAAACTTGGAATGGAACCACTTTTTCTTTTTCTTTTTTTTTTTAACTGGAACTAGGGATCAAACCCAGGGCTTTATGAATGCAAGGCAAACACTTTGCTGCTGAGATACATCCCAGTCCTGGAACCACATTTGACCCAGTTCTCCCACTCCATAGTATATACTCAAAGGACTTAAAATCAGCATACTATAATGGTGTGGCCACATTAATGTTTATAGCAGCTCAATTCACAATAGCTAAGCTATTGAACCAACCTAGGTGCCCTCCAACAGATGAGATGAATGGATAAAGAAAATGTGGAATGTATGTGCAATGGAATATTACTCAGACATAAAGAAGAATGAAATCCTGGCATTTGTTAGTAAATGGATGGAACTATCATGCTAAGCAAAATAAACCAATCCCCCCCAAAACCAAATGCCAAATATCCTCTCTGATATGTGAATACTAACACACAATAAGGGGTGGGGAGGGAAGAATAGAAGTTCACTGGATTAGACAAAGGGAAATGAAGGGAAGGGAGTAGTGGAAATAGGAAAGAGTAGAATAAATCGAACATAACTTTCCTATATGTTCATATATGCATATAACACCATATCACGTACAACCACAAAAATGGGATCCTAACTAGAATAAGTTAGACTCTATGTATAACAAGTCAAAATACACTTGTTATACACTCCCTTTATAACAAGTCAAAATACATTCTATATCTAAAAAGAGCAAACAAAAATAAATAAATAAAGGTTAAAAGAAAGAAAGGACCCTGCATCCTGTTTTATACAAGTTGAATTCTTTCTTGTAGACGATAATAGAACAAGTAACTCCAAAGCAGACTTGAAATTCTAATAGCAGACGAGAACTTTCCCCCAAACTGATAGTCTGGAGAGACAGATACAAAGATCTTTCTCTGCAAGGTACTGAAATGAAGCAACAAGAATATCTGCATAGTGTATTTAAGCAGATGGTTCTGTACCAACCCACAAAGCTCTCCCATCAAGTCAAAGGACAAGTGAAATACAGAATGATATCCCAAGTGCTCAGAATAGCACAGACATGACAGAGAGAGCCAGGAACCAGAATAAGGTCATAGGAGTTTCACTGCAGGAATGTGCACAAGTCTGCTTAAGATCAGCTGCTAATGATAACATCTCAATATACAGCAGTACAGATGGATGAGAATTATGTCAATTCTTATTCCAAGTATTGGTACACCATTACAATCCTTTACACAAAACCCAGAGGGCTGGGGTTGTGGCTCAGTGGTAGAGTGCTCATCTCCCATGTGTAAAGCACTGGGTTTGATCCTCAGCAACATATAATAAATAAAATAAACGTATTGCATCCATCTACAACTAAAAATAAATTAAAAGAAAAAATAGAGGAAAAGGGATGAAAAGGCCTTGATTTGACTGAAATTTGGTTTCTATAACTCAGTAGAAAGATTTTTTGTTTGTTTGTTTATCATGCTAATATTCTAAACAGATAGCACTAAAGGTCCAAAGGTAGATCTGAGTTATAGTAAAAAAGTTGACTAACAGAAAAGTCAATTGCTATGATGCATTAAAAATAACAATTGTTTCTAAACTAAGGAATCAAAGAACAAACTAATAACATCATGTCCCTAACCCTTATCACATCACCTGGCACATAAGTAGAATAAATGACAAAGCTGGGTTAGGGATGTAATGGTTAATTTTATTTGTCAATTTGGTTAGGCCAGAATACCCAGCTATTTGCTCAAACATTGTTGTAGATGTTTCTGTGGATGTTATTTTACTCTCCATAATATGGGTGGGCATCCTCCAATCAACTGAACACCTTAACAGAAAGACTAATCTCCCAGGAGAGGGAATTCTGCCAGCTGATAGCCTTTGGAATCAAATTACAACTCTTCCCTGAATCTCAGTTTACCAGCCTACCCAGCAGATTTTGGACTTGCCAAAATTCCATAATTACAGCAGCCAATTCTTTAATATAAAGATCTCACTCTACATATACACATCCTACTGTTTCTGTTCTCTGGAGAACCCTCATTAATACAAGGGTGTATCCTCTTTACCACAAAAGTAGGATACAATGACACAAAGAGTCACAAGCCCTTATTTAATATTCTCCAAGTGTATTTGCTTTGAAAAATTTTAAACAAACCATTTATTTTTTAGATAGAGGAGTTATTTTAATAGTATTTTATCTGACAGAGCCAGGTTTAAAATTATAAGGCAGGGAAGAACAAACAAAAGACATTAAAAATAGAATACATTGAGTGATATTGGCCAAACTATATTGTTATATTGTGTACTGTGTGCATGTACAAATACGTAACAACAAATCCCATCAGTATGTATAACTATAGCACACCAATAAAAAAATGTGGGGAAAGAAATAGAATTCTACTTCTTAGGCAAGATAATTTCTTGACAAATGTCTTTTTTGTTTCCTACATAATAAATCAACTCAAAAGAAAATTATATTAGAGTTTTCTTTTTATTAAAATTATCAGCCAGCTTTCTAGAGACTATGAAAGGATACATTTAAAGCAAAGACAGTTTTATCAAAAATAACTAGTTATTTTAATTACCAAAAAATAATAAATATAATAAAGTATATATGACAATAAAAAGTTACATCTTACCTCTTAGTTGAAAGACTCTTAGAAAACTTGCTGAAAAATTCTGTTTCTGTATCTTGGCTTTCAGCACTTAGTTCAAAATGGATTTGATTTTTGTCAGAAGGTTCAACATTCTGAAATGAAGTAGGTCATACTTTGAGATGTGACTTAAATAAAAACACCAGAGAATTCAATTTAGAAAAAAGTAGCTCTGAAATACTGGGTAAATTGGTGGGGGAACTTCTGATTTCTGTAACTCTAACCTTCTTTTGTAAAATGTCCATTTCCCAGATCTATAAGTGAAAGTTAAAACTCAATCACCTGTATTATGTAATTTACTCAGTAACCAGGACTTCAATGAATATAAAACAACTATAAACTGAGGATGACAGCTAAAGAAAAATGATAAATGATATATGTCTCTAAAGTAGAAACAAATTATCAGAGATCATTTAAGATAATAATAACTACAATATGAGAGCTGCTATAACCTATAAATGAACTCAAAAGATCAGAATGGATATACATGGTTATTTAGAGGTATTTAACTTTTTTTAATAAAATAAAGAATATTTTCATTTATTATTGATCTAAGATCTAACCAAGAATTTCATTAAAAAAATGATTTTTAAACAAGGTGTGCAGTGGTGCACACCTGTAATCCCAGTGATTTGGGAGACTGAGGTAGGCGTATCACAAGTTTGAGATTGCCTCAACAACTTAGCAAGGAACTATCTCAAAAAAAAAAAAAAAAAAGATGTGCAGAGTCAGGGGTGGACGGTGGGGGTGGTGAGACCAGGACATAGCTCAGTGGTACCATGTCCAATCACCAGTACAGCCAAACAAACAAACAAAAAAAAGTGGTCTTTAAGTGGGTGTGGTGGTACTTGGCTACAGACCCAGAAGCAAGACCTTTGTTTCAAAAAAGAAAAATCAAAACTTAAAAAAAAGAAAAGCAGTTTTTAAAATTTGGTACTGGATATTGAGCCCAGGGACACATTACCACTGTACCATATCCCCAGACCTTTTTATTTTTTTTATTTTGAGACAAGATCTCACTATTGTTAGGACCTAGATAAATTATTGAGGCTGGCTTTAAATATGCAATCCTCTTGCTTCAGTCTCTCAAGTCATTGGGATTACAGGCATGTGCCACCATGCTGGCTAAATTTAATTTTATATGACACCTGTACTTTTTTAAAGGGTAAAGACCATTGGGCTTAAACCGCCAAAATGCAATTGGAAACAGTCATCAATGTAGGTGAGTAATCAAATCACTTACATTGAAAAGATGTAATGTTTCCTTGCTGGTCAGTAAATGAAATTGAAGCTCAGGTACTTTGTCATCACAAGGGAGGCATTCATAAAACTCAGGTTCCTTATGTGTCAAAGAATAAAGAACTATGATGAAATTTCCAGATTGTGAAAAAACCCTGGACAAAACAAACAAACAAACAAACAAAAAAAAAAAACACCATTTAGTTAAAATTTAATAATGATAGTAAGATTATACTCAAAGAACTCTGAGGTAAGTCTCCCAATCTAATTATTAGATTAAGTACAGAGTCCAGTTTTTTTTAGTAGTTTTTTTTTTTTTTTTTGAGAGAGAGAGACAGAGAGAGAATTTTTTAAAAAAATTCTTTCTTTCTTTATTTTTAGTCATACATGACAACAGAATGAATTTTGACATATGATACATACATGGAATGTACATACATCAATCATATTATCAATTCTATTCTGCTGCCCTTCCTATCCTCCTTACTCCTCCTTTCCTCTCCCATCCTTTCTCTCTATCCAATCTAATGTGACACACTTTTTTTTCTTTTTCTCATTACAACATCATATATGTATTCTGTATAATAATGAAGTTCTCCTTCCATCTTCCATGCAACTCCCCTTCTCCCTCTTTTTCTCTCCCACCTCTCTTCCCTATTTAGTGGTAGTCTTCTTCTCATGCTCTTCTTCCCTATCCCATTTTGAGTCACCCCCTTTATATCAGAGAAGACATTCGACATTTAATTTTTAGGGATTGGCTAACTTTTAATTATTACCCCCCAAACATCAGATAGAGCTCTAATCTCTAGAGTATACAAAGAACTCAAAAAGTTAAACAACAAAAAAGCAAATAACCCAATCAACAGATGGGCCAAGGACTTGAACAGAAACTTCTCAGAAGAGGACATACAATCAATCAACAAGTACATGAAAAAATGCTCACCATCTCTAGCAATCAGAGAAATGCAAATTAAAACTACTCTAAGATACCATCTCACTCCAATAAGAATGGCAGCCATTATGAAGTCAAACAACAATAAGTGCTGTTGAGGATGTAGGGGAAAAAGGTACACTCATACATTGCTGGTGGGGCTGCAAATTGGTGCAGCCAATTTGGAAAGCAGTATGGAGATTCCTTGGAAAGCTGGGAATGGAACCACCATTTGACCCAGCTATTCCCCTTCTTAGACTATACCCCAAAGACCTAAAAAGAGCATACTACAGGGACACAGCCACATCAATAGTTTATAGCAGCACAATTCACAATAGCTAGAATGTGGAACCAATCTAGATGCTCTTCAATAGATGAATGGATTAAAAAATGTGGCATTTATACACAATGGAATATTACTCAGCACTAAAAAATAACAAGATCATGGCATTTGCAGGCAAATGGATGGCATTAGAGCATATCATGCTAAGAGAGAGAATTTTTTAATATTTATTTTTTAGTTTTCAGTGGACACAATATCTTTATTTTATTTTTATGTGGTGCTGAGGATTGAACCCAGCGACCTGTGCATGCCAGGAGAGCATGCTACTGTTTGAGCCACATCCCCAGCCCTGGAGTCCAATTTTTTAAAGAGAACTGGGAAACAAACTTATGCCCATTTTAATATTATCAAATTTTTTACTTATTATTATTATTTTCTTGTAGTTGTAGATGGACAGCATGCCTTTATTTTATTTGCTTATTTTTGTATTTGTTGCTAAGGATTGAACCCAGTGCCTCACACATGCCAGGCAAGAGCTCTGCCACTGAGCCACAGCCCCAACCCCAATATTATCAATTTTTAATTTAAGATATATTTGATTATGAAATACCTATTTCTTATAAAAACATCAAACAAAACAAATGTATAAAATGAAAACTCCTCCTTGCCCTTCTCCAATTTCGTGTGCAAACTTTCAGAACTCAATTTAATGCATATACAATTTGAATTTGGGTGCAGTGAACATCTGTACTGCCAACTACTCAGGAGGCTAAGGTAGGAGCACCACTTGAGCCTAGGAGTTAGAGACCCATCTAAGCAACATAGTGAGACCCTATCTCAAAAAAAAAAAAAAAAAAAAAAGCACCCAGAATTTTATCTTAGGCATTCACAAACATTTTACATAAATTAACAAAAATTAGGCCTAACTATTGCAAATGCTATTTTTAAAAAACAATCTATTTTGTACCTCTTTCTATGCCACTATTCTATATTATACCTCAGACCTTATTTTTTCAGTGATTGCCCAGTATAACATTTTATAGATATGCCATTATTAATTCACCTAGACATTTAAAAATGGATATTTGTTTACCATATTCCACTATTATAAACCCTGATAAAATGGACATTAATTTTATTAGTCACACTAAATGATTCAATGAATGTATGTAAAGTCCTCAAGGGTTCTTAAAATATACACTAAACCAAAGCATCTAAACTGTATTTATTAGTTATCTCTACTTTGTAAAATAATAAATAAGAAATAACTTGGGGGCTAGGGTTGTGGCTTAGAGGCAGGATGCTCACCTACCATGAGTGAGGCACTGGGTTCAATTCCTAGCACCACATAAAAATAAACATATTGTTGGGAGGGGGGAGGTTGTGGCTCAGCAGTAGAGCGCTTGCCTAGCATGTGCAAGGACCTGGGTTCAATTCTCAGAACCACATAACAATAAAAGACTAAAATAAATAAATAAATATATAGGTGAACACTATATATAGTGTCCATCTATAACTAAAAAACAAATATTAAAAAATTAAAAAAAAAAACTTGAGGATATTATACTACCAACAAAATAATGCAGAGGACAGAGAGGCAGAATGTCTGTACTGCTTAGTTCCTTATTCTGAGGCCAGTTAAAATCACTATTCAGAATGTTGTAAAGTTACAAATTAAATTGTAGCAGTAATTAAGAGTTCTGATATAAAAAAAAATTGCCCAATGCTTTCGACTAAACACAAAAAAAGGAGATTCAAAATTAATTTTACTGAGCATTTACTATTAATATGAATTTAAAGTAAGATCAGTAATTGATAATAAATTTAGCTATACTAAATCACAACAAAAAATTGAAAACATTTGTTTCACTGCAAACAGAACTAATTCTTTTGCAAAGGTGAAATAAAAATGTAAAAAGTAGAAACTATAAAATCATCTGAAAAAAATGGGAAAGATTTTTTATTTCAATAATACTCTTAGTGAGGGCAAAAACTTTCTACAAAAGATGGAAGACTGATAAATTTGACTCAAGGCTGGGGATGTAGCTCAGCTGGT
Organism: Callospermophilus lateralis; assembly: GCF_048772815.1. NCBI lineage: Eukaryota > Metazoa > Chordata > Mammalia > Rodentia > Sciuridae > Callospermophilus > Callospermophilus lateralis. The sequence continues at coordinate 108,365,756 of NC_135311.1, read as the reverse complement.
AGAGTGCTTGCCTTGCATGCACAAGGCCTGGGTTCATTCCCCAGCACCGCCAAAAAAAATTTGACTTAAAGTCTGACACTGAGGGTGAAGCTAAGTGGTAGAACATTTGAGAAGTATGCTCTTAGGAACAAAAACAAAAGTCTGGGACAAAATACTGTTAACCAAAAAGAATGGAATGACAATTTGGAGTGAGGTTTTAGCTCGTGGTACAGTGCTTGCCTCGCATGTATGAAGCACTGGGTTCGATCCTCAGCAACACATAAAAATAAATAAATAAGATAAAGGTATTGTGTCCATCTACAACTAAAAAAATATTTTTTTAAAAAATGACAATCTGAGAAAAATTTTTGCTATATGTATTTTGTGCACATACACACACATATAATATATAGCATATCTAATATGTATATAGAGAGCACACACATGTGTGCATGGGAGCAAGTGCAGAATGTTTGAATAAGAGAAAAATAAGAGCAGTTCAATAAAACAAAGCAATATTAAAAAAATGAACAATCTTCAAGAAAAATTTCAAGACAATAGTCAGTTCCCATAAGAGGTAATAAAACACTGGGAAAAACCATCTCCATCTATTAGATTAGCAAAGATCAAAGTTTAACAATGGCCTCTGCTTATCTCTGAGCTCATCTCCTGCCCTCATCCCATCTCTCTAGCAACAACAAACTGCAACTCTACCTGCCACCTTTATTCATATACACATCCTTCCTCTTTTCTGGCTTTATTTTCCTTCAAAGCACTCACCACCCTTAAAAATGTGTTTTACTTATTTTGTTTAGTGCCTATTTCTGCAAGATCTTTATTTTGTTTACTGCTATCCCCAATACCATGAACAATGTTGGTACTGAATAAATATCTACATTTGTGGGGCAAAAAAAAGCATTCTCATACACTATTGGAAGAATTATAAATTGAGAGTCTTTTAGAAGGGAATTTGACAATATCTACCAATAATTTAAAAATACATATCAAAATCTTCTTTGGCCCAGAGAAACACTTTTAGGAATTTATCCTACAGATATATTATTATATGCATACAAAGATGTATAAGTGCTGGGTGTGGTTGTGCATACCTATAATCCCAGAAACTTGGGAGGGAGGCTGAGGCATAAGGACTGAAAGTTCAAGGCCAGCCTTAGCAACTTAGTGAGGCCCTAAGCAACTTAGCAAGACGCTAACTCAAAATAAAAACTGAAAAGGACTGGGGATGTGGTCCAGTGATTAAGAGCCTCTGGGTTTAATCCCCAAAAACAAACAAACAAAAAGATATGAGTAATGTGTTCAGTCTACTATTGTAAAAGCAAAAGGACCAGTTTTTTGAAGCATAACATATATTTTATACCATTCAGTTGTTAAAATATGTGTATTAAGTCTGTATATGCTAAGATATAATGATCTCCAAGATATAGGGGGAAAAAAGCAACATATAAAAAAGGAAGAACGGAATACTCTTAATTGTGATTTAATTTTTATAGACTGAGGGAAAGTGACACTTGTCTACATGTTAAATATTTCAGGAAGGAAGTCAAGACACCATTTAACAATAATTGCCCCTGAAAATGAGGTCTGGGGGAGATTTCCTTTTACTGTACATCTTTATATACATCTAGTTCATTGCCATGTACTTGGATTGACTTTTCAATGAAAAGTTATTTTTAAAAAAGTCTATTTCAGCCAGGCATGGTGGCACAAACAGGACTCATAAGGCTGAGGAAGGAGGATTTCAGGTTCAAGGCCAGCTTCTGGAACTTAGCAAGGCCCTAAGCAACTTAGCAAGATCCTGTCTCAAAATATAAAAAAAGGAATGGGAATACAGCTCAGTGATAATGCACCTCTGGGTTCAATCACCAGTACCAAGTAAAAAGTGTCTATTAACAGATAGACAATAACAAACAGACTCAATTAAAAGATAAAGACACTAAGAAGCAAATAGTGGCATCATGTACAAAATAAATTAAAGAGAAGTTGATTTAGACATAAAGTTTCCCTGTTAATTCTAATACTTATGCTTTAAGTTCTAGGAAGAAATTAAATATCTCAAGTATTGTTTCTTAGTGTACTAGTAGTAGCATAGTGTAACTTAATAAAACACTTCAAAGGAACAAATCCAAAATCTTTTCTAATCAACTAACTGAAATCATTTCATCTAACTGAAAGTCAATGTCTTTATTTGTAAAGTAGGATGCTATAACAGATGATCTCTAGGTGTTTTCCCACCCTAAAAATGGTATCTTCTGTGGTGAGACAAGAAAATTGCTCATAATTCCCAGGTATAATGCCACCTCATCTTTTTTGCTCAGCTTTATTCCCATTTAATATAAGGTATGTTTTCCTTAGGTACTTATTTAGAAGTATTATAAGTGATTAAAGCAAGTACATGAATTTTAAGTGAAACCAATAAAATTATAACCAAAGATAAGATCAAAGTAAAATACGACAGAATAAATTATCACTTGCCTTTCTTGAATAGAAGAATTGAACATGTATCGCAAGCAGCAAGCCCAAACCTGAGGACTATAGATATGTATAATTCCAGCCAGCCAACTGAAAAAAATAAAATAAAGAAATTAAAACTATAGTCATTTACAAATTAACATACTTTAGATTACATCCTTCTCAAGGCAATATGGCAGATCCCTTGATATTTACGAGCAATACATTAAAGGCTTCATAATTAATACTGACAACTTAGAGAATATATAGACATCTGTAGCAATGTATCTACAAATGTAGAGAAAAAGAGAAAAACAAGTACATGTTTCTTTCTCTCTGTCCTCTTCCACCTGAGATGTGAGAGAGAAAAGGGTTCATAGAGGTGAGGAGGAGGGAAGAATGAATTAGTATAGATTGGAAAGAATGGGCTGAATTAGAGGAGATCAAAATGTGTAACTGAAAATTTTGTTGAGAGAATCAAGTGCTGTAACACATATAGGTAGCCTTAAAATATAGAAGGCTCTTAATAAATGTGTACTCAGGCATCAATAACCCAAAGCCTATACCAGAACCGTAGCAAACAGACTGTAAGTAGATTTCATGGTCCAGAGACATATGTGTATTCTCATTAATTTTGCACATGCCATTCCTTCACATGGATGCTCTTTCCTGCTAATCCTCTCTTCTACTATCAAACAAGTAAAATTCCAACATGAATTTACCTTTTATAAGAAAATCTCCCCTATCATTTCTCTTACAAATACTAATAGGTATTCATTGTCTATACTACTGAATTCACAATAAATCATATACTTCATTATTTTTCTATGTGTGAATATTTGAATATTTCACCACCTCCCTTTAATTATAAAGTACTTAAGAAGGAGCTTTAAACCCCAACACAGCAGCAAACATAATGCTATGTATAAGGAAAGTTTTCAATAAATAATGAATGAATATAACTTTTGAACAGTCTATCTAAATGCCATTAACCACTAACTCTAATGAAAGAGTCATTAACACTAAAGGGAATTTCTGCAAAACTGCCTGGCAGTGAATTTTAAGTAGTGTTATTTTGGTCCCTGGGTTCTTCAAGTAACCTTAAGGACAATGAGTAGTAAGAGAAGGTTGAAGAAATGGGGCTTCTAGGTCTTCAACTTCAACCAGAAGAATTCAATTTTACATGTTTTATATATGAAATCCTTCCTAAGACTAGGAAAAATCTTATTTTAGCTAATCCTACAAACAAGAGAACTTCCACTGGCTTGAGTGCCCAGTGGAACATGTCTGTAATCCCAGCAGCTCAGAAGGCTAAGGCAGGAGGATCAAGGCCTGGAGTTCAAGGCCTGCCTCAGCAACTTAGTGAGACCTCATCTCAAAATACCAAAAATAAAAGGACTAAAGAATTGGGGTTGTAGCTCAGTGGTTAAGTGAACCTAAATACCAAAAAAAACAACAACAAAAAAAAAAACAAAAAAAAACACCACTGGCCTTTGTGATTTTGTAAGATGATCTAAATACTCATAGTATAATTTGATTGACATGCTTATCATATACATTTTAGACACATATTTGGCTGAAAAGATTTTCATAAATGTAAATTACTTACATTCCCACTAATGGTAGAGAACAAACCTTGGGATCAGATTCCAATAAAAGTAACAATTTGCGTGTTTCATCCATGGTAAGATATCTAAACAGAAGACATTAATGTAAAAATAATTAAAAGTATGTACTTTTCACCTAAAAAGAACAATTCGAGTTATGAAACATATTTTAGATAGGGGATACAATTCAAATGACAACTGCCTCTTACACATATATAAACACAAACAGTTCTAAGTGTTAAACTCAATCTAAAAAAGTCTCTGGTAAGATGGAAAGATTAAGAAAATTTAGTAACTTAAAACTTATAGCCAGGTACTATGGCACACGCCTGTAATCCCAGTGGCTCAGGAAGCTAAGGCAGGAGGACCACGAGTTCCAAGCCAGTCTAAGCAATAGTGAGGTGCTAAGCAACTCAGTGAGCCTGTCTCTAAATAAAACACAAAACAGGGATGGCAATGTGGCTCAGTGATTGAGTGCCAAGTTCAATCCCCAGTATTCAAAATAAAATAAGGCCTACATAGTTCAGCGGTAAAACACCCCTGTGTTCAATCTCTAATCTCTATATTGTTGAGAATTGTTGAGAGACAGAATTGTTGAGAGATAACATTACTTTATGGCTTTATATCACAGAAATAAAAAAAAGGCATTAATGATATTAAATCTTAATAGTACCACTGATTTTATATATATGTGTATATATATATATGAAATACACACACACACACACACACACATATATATATATATATTTGGGGGGAGGGATCTGGGGATAATATATTTTATTCCTACAATAACCCTAAAATACAAATATAATAAATTAATCAACAATGATGATTAAGTTGGAATTGGTTTAAACTTATGTATCAACAATGACACATGTGCTTTAAAAATTCTTCCCCCTCGGGGCTGGGGATGTGGCTCAAGCGGTAGTGTGCTCGTCTGGCATGCGTGCAGCCCGGGTTCGATCCTCAGCACCACATACAAACAAAGATGTTGTGTTCGCCAATAACTAAAAAATATTAAAAAAAATTCTCTCTCTCTCTCTCTACAAAAAAAGAAAAAAATTCTCCCCTACCTTGTCCACCTGGTAAATTCCAATTCCTATTAAAAGAATTAATTTAAATTTTCTATGATTTTCCCAGGCAATTCAGACATACCTTACTGCCTTCCTAGCACTGTTTATAAACCTCTATTATATATAGCACATGGTGTTTAAATGTCAGTACATTTAATGTACAAGTAAAAATCTATTTTTAGTTCCTACACAAATATCTATTCTATAATGGATCCTAATATAAATAGTAGAGTGAAAAAAATGAATATGGTTGGAAAAAGGATAAATGTCACAAACTTAATAGACAATTCTCAACAGGAGATGGCAAGGAGAATAGGCAAATGAATAGCATGCTAAAGGATCCTAGATGAATAATTCAAAAAGAGAAGCACTTCATTATTCCAAAGGAATTTAATGTAACATTTTTTGATCATTATGATTTGATCATTCTAAAACTTTGTAATGCAGTAACACTTATGCCACTCCAATCAGCAAGCACACTCTGGTAAGAATATGGGAGTCAAAATGGGGCCTTTCTTGCTACTTCAGGGACTTTGTTGAGAATTGTTGAGAGATAACAATTTTTTTTTCATCCTTTTTTGAAGCAGAATTTTTAGAGGATAAGACTTGGAGTTGAGTATACCTTGGCAAACATTCTTGCCTCCATAGACCTAACAGGAACTAGGGTGGAGTAGTGGGAAAGAAAGCGAGAAATATAATCTTTCAAACTACCTCTGGTCAAACTTTAAAGCACAGGGTGCTTACATTGTCTAACCTAGTTCAGTAGACAATAAATAAAAAAAATGAGGATTCAGGGAAGCAGCTCTGCTTGTGTTTTGGCTTGCATTTTCCAAGACACTAAGGAATAGGAAGCTGGAGAGGTTTCTGCTCCAGTTTTGTGAAGGAACTCCACCCTCAATAAGTTGACATTTTGGTAAGCCAGAGTTCTACAAATTTTTAGTTAATTGCTTCTTTCTAAACTTGCATTGCTTGTTATTCATAGTTAAGACTGCATATTACAAATAAATTCACCAGACTCTGTTAGGTTCATAGTCAGATTATAGTTGAAAGAAAGGAAATAAGAGAGAAAGAAAAGAAAGAAAATGGTCTAAAACCTGGGCAAAATAATTCAGACGATAATGTTAGGCAAGTGATTCTACCAGAGCCATATCCCCAGATCCACAACTAATTTTAATATGATTTTTACTACTAATTTTTGTAGAATAGTGGGCACAACTCTGAAAGAAAGCTTTATTATATTCAGCAAAACTTAATTGGTTGGGGTTGTAGTTTGGTAGTAAAGCATGTGCTTATTAGTATTTGTGAGGCCCTAGATTCAATCCCCCCAACTCTAAAAAACAAAACAACCCCTCCCCCAAAACCAACCAATTAACAACTTCATTTTAACAGACTATACCTGACTCCACATATATTGTGTACGTGGAGATCCTCAAAAAATACTAATATATCCCTCTAAATTCTGGAACAAGACAGGGATGCCCTCTCTCACCACTTCTATTCAATATAGTTCTCGAAATACTGGCCAGAGCAATTAGACAAAAGAAATTAAAGGCATTAAGATAGGAAAAGAAGAACTTAAATTATCACTATTTGCGGATGATATGATCCTATACCTAGAAGACACAAAAGGGTCTACAAAGAAACTACTAGAGCTAATAAATGAATTCAGCAAAGTGGCAGGATATAAAATCAACACGCATAAATCAAAGGCATTCCTGTATATCAGCGACAAATCTTCTGAACTGGAAATGAGGAAAACCACTCCATTCACAATATCCTCAAAAAAAATACTAATATAGGGTTAGCAATGATGGAGGAATGTGATGGGCATCATTATCCAAAGTACATGTATGAAGACATGAATTGGTGTGAACATACAAACAGAGATATGAAAAATTGTTCTATATGTGTAATAAGAATTGTCATTAATTCTGCTGTCATGTATTTAAAAAATAAAACCAGTTTATATCTTTTACTTACCCATATTTATATGTCCCTTGAACTTGAGAAATATTCCAGTTACTGCTCAAATTTCTTGCCAGAGCTGTTGGAATAATGGGGATGGGCTTCACAGGTGCACATTTAAAGTTATTTGCTAGAGTTACAGCTGTCCAGTGCAAGTCAAAATCCACATTGTCCAAATTCTCCCTGGAAGTAATATGAGCTCTTAGGAAAAGCAGCTTACCACAGTCCAAGTAATCTTTGCTACATACATGGTGCTGTAGAGCCTAAAAAGAATCAATATTATACTATTATTTAAAAATTCTGAATTGTGTTTTTTTACTTGTTTATTTTTAGTTGTTGATGGACTTTATTTTTATTTATTTATTTATATGGGCTGCTGAGGATCAAACCCAGGGCCTCACACATGCGAGGCAGGAGCTCTACCACTGAGCCCCAGCCCCTTGTGTTTATATTTTTAAAGTTTATCTTACACTGGTGCATATACACATTTAAAAAAGAAGAAAAAAATGGTCCTGCATTAACAAAATTAGTTTTGATTTGCAACATTTCAATTCTCATTTCTTCTAAGCAATCAAAAGAAAAAGTGTGTTGGGTGCAATGGCACACACCTATAATCCCAGTGGCTCAGGAGGCTGAGCAGGATCCTGAATTCAAAACCAGCCTCATCAATTTAGCAAGGCCTTAAGCAACTTAGCAAGATCCTGTCTCAAAATAAAAAATAAAGGGCTGGCAATGTTGCTCAGTGGTAAGCACCCCTGGGTTTAACACTGGTACCAAAAAAAAGATAAAGTGAATAACTATATCAAAGCAAATAAGACTTCTGTTCCAAGCTCCATCATGGATTTCCAACTTATATGTCCTAGCAGCATTTCAAACTCTTGGTGGGGAATGTTACCCCCCCAATATATATTTACTGCATGGAAAAAAATGGATGCAAATTAGTTCTGATTCAGCTTTACAGAATTGAAAGATTTCTTTTCAATTCCTTTCTTGTAATCCCAATTATCAAGTCAGTTCTTCCTCTGTATTTGCTGAAGCCTACTGTGTTCTTTTCTAGTCTTAATGCTACCGCTTTATTATACGATAACAGATCCCTCTCTAATATAAATCTGGCAACTGAAATGGCCGTTTAACTATTCTCTCTGACTTCAGTCAGTTTGCCCTGTCAGGTTAAATCGGTTCCTGATTGGATAGTATTTCCTCTTTTCAGAAACCTTCAAAGGCTACATGGCCCATATGACAAAGTTTGAATTCCTTAACATGACCATCAAGGCTCTTTATAAACTTTCCAAATTAATACTCTAGTTTGATTGCCCACAAATTCAGCAAAAATCTACATCCTTTGCATGCGTGAGGCACTGGGTTCGATCCTCAGCATCACATAAAAAAATAAATAAATAAACAAATAAAATAAAGGTATTTAAAAAAAAAAAAATCTACACCCTTACTATTAGCCTGGGCACATTCTAAACTTTATCTTGGTCCCACTGCTTCCTCTTCCAGAATGCTATCCATATCGTCTACCTAGGATTCTTGCCCTCAGAAACCCATATTTAATTGGATTTTAGCTCCACAATAGTTTATTTTTTAATTTTTAAATTTTTTGGTACTAGGGTTTTAAACCTAGGGTCACTTTACTACTGAACTACATCTCCAGTCCTTTTTATTTTGAGACAAGGCCAATTTCCTAAGGATCTCACTAAATTGCTGAGGCTGGCCATGAACTTGTGATCCCTCCTGCATCAGCTTCCCAAGTCACTGGGATTACAGGTGTGTGCCACCATGCCCAGCTCCTCAATAATTTAATCAGAAATATATTTTAATGGGTTTACTAAAATACTACATACTATATATAATGTGATTCTCATTAAATTAAGAATAATAAAGTTATCAATATCACCTTAAAAGTTGAACTGAAGTCATCTACATCGTGAACTATCAATTCTCTTGAACAACATCCTTGAGTATGAACTTTGCAGGAGATCACAAAGTCTCCAGGAAGAGAAGCAGTAGGGGTTCTTTCTAAGCATTCAGGTACTTCTCGACCAGGGTCAAAGCGATCTACTGTCAATGTAACACCTTCTTCATCTGAAGAAAAAAAAAAATAATTTACAGCATGCTAATTAAACACATAAATCACCTTAGCAAGGCTACTTTGCTCATCCAGTAGCATATTATCATTTTATATAAAAATGATAAGCTTATATATTCTACCCAACTAGATTTTAAAGACTGTGAAGAGCAATTTTCTTCATATCCTTGATATACAGGAAAAAAAAAAAAAAAACCACAAAAACACAAAGCATATGCAATAGCTGTCTGAATCAATAAATGTAAATTCTACTATAGGCATCAAATAATTTTCTAAAGTATATTACCTTCATCTACTGTGAGAGAACCAAGTAAAAAGCATGGCACATTTTTTTTATTCTGTTTAGCATGACGGTAAGCAAGCCGAAGGGTCTTTTCAGTCACCACAAGCTTTGGATTTCTGAAAAATAACAAGTCTTTTATGAATAGTGGATTTGATATCCTTAAATAACCCTCATTATGAAATACTGCCTAAAACATAAAGCACAATTTTTAAAATGCACAGAAAGATCATTGTCAGGAAATCCCAAGGACAAAGGCAAGGAGTAGAAAGGGCCACCTGGAAACTAAAATAATAATAACCTGATATACAAGGTGTATTTGTCCTTTAGGAATTTGGTTAACTTTATGAACCAGAGCACGAACTGACAAACTATGAGGCCATTTTTTTTGATGGAAAGTTATACTCATTGCTTACAATACTATTGTAAACAAAATAAAGTTTGATTGAAACAGTCATACCCATTTGTTTACAATAGTATTATCTATGAACTTCAGATAATAGCATTATTGAATACAAAATAAAATGATTAAAATATTTAAAGAAATACAAGAGGGAAACTAAAATATGATTCAGGAACAAGAAACTATGAAAAAAGATCAGATGAAAAGGAAAGTATATAGAATTAGTTCTGATTCAGCCTTACAGAAGTAAAAAATATATTCACTTAAAACCTAAATGGATTAGGGCTTGGGCTGTAGCTCAGTGGTAGAATGCTTGCCTAGCAAGTGTGAGGCACTGGGTTTGATCTTCTGTGCCACATAAAAATAATAAATAAATAAAATAATAAATAAATTAAAATTTTTAAAATTTCAATGGATTATATAATCAACTGGGTATAAATACACAAATATTTATTTGTTTTGATACTGGGAATTGAACCCAAGGTGCTTTGCCACTAAGCCACATCTGAGCCCTTTTTATTTTTTATTTATTTTTGTTTTGTTTTGATTTTTTTTGGAGTTATAGATGGATAGCATACCTTTATTTTATTTATTTTTTGTAAGCGGTGCTAAGAATAAAACCCAATGGCTCACACATGCTAGGTAAGCATTCTGCCACTGAGCCCCAGCCCCAGCCCTTATTTTTATTTTGAGACAGGTTCTCACTAAGTTGCTGAGGCTGGCCTCAAACTTGTAATCCTCCTAGAAGCCTCTGTCTCCCAAGTTGATGGGATTACAGACATGTACTACCCTACCATTCATAGTTGTTTGTTGTTATTCTGATATATATAAAAATATTGTTTATATATATTATAAACATTCTTTCACATATATGGTATGTACTTCTACATTTAAAAAAACCTAAACGGGCTAATGTATATCTCAGTGGTAGAGTGTTTATCTGGCACATATGAGGCTCAGGGTTTGATCCCCAGTTCTACAAAAACAAAAGCAAAAACAAAAAACTAAACCCTAAATAAACAGGTTAGATGGCGGCTAAGCACAGCTAAAAAAAACATTAGTAGGGTTGGGATTGTGGCTAGTGGTAGAGTGCTTGCCTAGCATTTGTGAGGCACTGGGTTCAATTCTCAGCACCACATATAAGTAAATGAATAAAATAAAGGTTCATCAACATCTTAAAAAAAAAAAGAAAACATTAATACAGTTGAGAAACAAATTACTCAAAACATAGCACAGACAGCAGGAAAAAAGACAGGTTAAGAAACATGGAGAGGGAGGAAGAGCATGAGAAGAAGATTAACATTAAACAGGGGTGAGAGGTGGGAGGGAAAAGGAAACAGAAGGGAAAGTGCATGGAAATGGAAGGAGACCCTCATGGTTATACAAAATTACATACAAGAGGAAGTGAGGGGAAAGGGGAAAAAAAAAAACAAGAGGAGAAATGAATTACAGTAGATGGGGTAGAGAGAGAAGATGGGAGAGGAGGGGAGGGGGGATAGTAGAGGATAGGAAAGGCAGCAGAATACAACAGACACTAGTATAGCAATATGTAAAACAGTGGATGTGTAACCGATGTGATGCTGCAATCTGCATACGGGGTAAAAATGGGAGTTCATAACCCACTTGAATCAAAGTGTGAAATATGATATGTCAAGAACTATGTAATGCTTTGAACAACCAACAATAAAAATTAAAGAGAAAAAAAAAGAAACATGGAGAAAAGGATGAATGGGTCTAACAAATATTTAATTAAACTTCTATAAGATTCTCCCCTATTTTCTGTCAACTAGTTTAGAACCTAAATACTTTTTTTTACTTTTATCTCTCCTTCAGTCACTCTATTCAGTCAATCATCAAATGCCATAAAATCTTTTCAAAACATCTTATTCTGTGTTTCCTCTTGATCTGAATACTATTACACGTTCATAGATACCATTTATTGAATACTTTCTATTGTAAGCACAGTGTCAGTTGCTTTACAAAACCTGTCTTATTTATTCTTTATAAGAGAACTATGAGGGGCTGGAGGTATAGGTGAGTGGTAGAGCACTTGCCTAGCATGTGTGAGGCCTGGGTTTAATACCCATCACAAAAAACAAAGGTACTATGAAATAGGTATTGTAGCCATTTTATAAGGAAACTAAATTCTTGATACTTAATATACTGAGGTCACATAAATCAGTTGTAGAATCAGGATTTCAGACTAAAGGCAGTCTGATTCCAGTTATAATACCTTAAACCACTATGGCATAAATCTATGATTATACAAAAACCATCTCATGGCTAAGCTGACTCTAGGCTCTCCCCAGTATAATCCATCCTTCTTAGACTACTGCTTTAAATAAGTAGGTGCTTATGTATAAAATATCAATGAACCAACTTTCAATTACTTTAAGTATAAACTTCTATGTATTTTGTTTAAGGTCCTGAACAAAACCACCATATTTTATATTTATTCCTTCTAATGTGATCTACTTAAAATCAGTTCAGTCTTCTCAATATCCTCCAAAGACAACATGCTGAAGTATGAGGAAAAACACTTTTAGTTCTTATGATATTTCACATTTTTTTTTAACTCCTACAATACTCGAAACTTTAAATTTGCAGAATATTTTAACTATGAGATTAAGATTACTCCTCAAAAGGATGAAATTTTTGTCCATAAAGAGCTTTTAATGGAAAAGTAAAGAAAAATGAATATAGATTGAGTGTCCCTTATCCAAAATGTCTGGGACCAGAGTGTTTCAGATTTTGAGCCATTTGCATATAGATGAGATATCCTGAGGATGAGATCCAAGTCTAAATATGAAATTCATTTGTTTCATATACATCTCATACACGTCTCATTCACACAGTATAAAGGCAATTTTATACAACTGTGTTGTATGTCTTCATTTTTATTGTGACAAAGCACATATGAGTTAGATGTGGAATTTTCCCATGTTGGCATTCATGGAAATTTTGGAGTATTCAGAACTTTGGATTTGGGGATTAGGGACACTCAACCTACAACTGGTCATAGTAATCAACTTTCCTTGCATATCCTTTTATGACTCATGTTTATACTAGTTTGATTTTAAAAGAGAAACATCTTATACCTGTAGTGATTGAGATGTAAGTAGATGAAATCTCCAATTGGCATTGGGTTCCAAAGTGCATATTTTGATGGAGGAAAGTGGAAAGGTACTATCTTGCTTGAAGGAAACCTTTTTAAAAAATAATTTATAATTAAACCACAAGGAAAAGCAAACTTGGTAGAAATTTTATAAAGAAGTTATTCATCTCTTACAGGGACAGGAAGATGAGCCCTGGAGCTTGAGGCAATCAAAAAAAAAAAAAGATAAAGGTGCTGAATAATACAAAAAATAAATGCTGGCATGGTTATAATGGTTATGGAGAAGTGGGAACTCCTACAGACAGTTGTTGGGAATGTAAATTGGTATGGCACTATGGAAAATAGCACGGAGTTCCTCAAAAAAATTTTTATTTTGGTACCAGGGACTGAACTCAGAGGCTCTCACTATTGAGCCACATCCCCAACCCTATTTTGTATTTTATTTAGAGGCAGAGTCTCACTGAGTTGCTTAGAGCTTGGCTTTGAATTGCAGATCTCCTGTTTTAGCCTCCCGAGCCACTGGGATTACAGGCATTCGCCACCACACCTGGGGAGTTCCTCAAAATATTAAAAATAAAGCTACCATAAGAGCCAGCAATCTGGGGCTGAGGCTGGGGCTGAGCGGTGGTAGAACGCTCACCTAGCACGTGTGAGGTGCTGGGTCTGATCCTTAGGACCACATAAAAATAAATAAATAAAATAAAAATATTGTGTCCAACTAACTACAACTAAATATATATATATAAAATTAAAAAAGATCCAGCAATCTATTGGGTACTATCCAAAGAAAATGAAATCAGTTTGTCAAAGAGATTATCTGTATTCCTATGCTTACTGCAGTACTATTCACAATAACTAAAATTTGTAATCAAGTATTCATCAACAGATATAGAAAATGTGGTGTGCAACACTACTTAACTGTTTAAAAAAAAAAAAGAAAGAAAAGAAATCCTGTCATTTGTCCTAAAATGGATGAAACTGCAGAACACTATGTTTAAGTGAAATAAGCCAGACAGAAAAACAAAGACTGCATGATCTTAATCATTTGTGGAATGGAAAAAGCCAATCTCACAGAATTACCTGGTAGAGTAATGATTATCAGAGGCTGGGAAAGGTAGGAGGAAAGAGATGACTAGGAAGAGATTAATCAATGAGTACAAAATTACATTTAGTTGGAGTAAATTCTGGGGTTCTATAGCACAGCTGGGTAACTTATCAACAATATTGTATCATATATTTCAAAATAACTAGGAGAGGATTTTTAATGTTCTCACCAAAAAGAAAAGATGTTTGAGGTAATGGATATGCTAAATACTGTGATTTGATAATCATACAAAATATATACATATTATTCAAAACATCACATTGTATTCCATAAACATGTACAGTTATTATATATCAATTAAAAATAAAATAAAGCTAAAAAACTAAATAAATACATAAAATGGAGGCTGGTTGGGAAAGGAAGATAAGGGAATAAAGGAGGAGGAAAAAAAAACAAGAAGTCTACCAACTAACTTCTTGGCGTCTAAATTTGCAAGCTATGTAACCTTGCTCAAGTTAATTACCTCTCTTTGACTCAATTTCCTCATTTGTTAAACTGGGGTATCAATGCTTCTTTACCATTACACTAAATATTAAATAAGTCAATATATATAAATGCTTAAAACAATTCTTATTTTATTGTAAGTACTCTCAGCGTTAGCTCTTTCTTTTTCACTTTTAGGAGTCCACAGTACCTTTAAAGCCCAACCTATGATATTCAGGTTTACTTACTCAGAGCACAAGGAAGAAGTGAAGTCAGGTTTAAATCCTGACTATATTACTTACTAACTGTATGACTTTGGGTTGACTAGTTTCTCTATGCCACACTTTTCTCATTTAAGCGGGGGGGAAAAGTATGGGTAATAATGATACTCATCTCATAGTTTTCTTGTGAAGATTAAAGAATAATACATGCACTGGACTTGGGGGCACATTCCTATAAAGCCAGCCAAAAAAAGAATAATGCATGCAAAGTGCTTAGCATGGCACCAGATACATAGTAAGACTTCAATAAATGTTGTTATTAGTCTTTTTCTTACTCTGGAGTCTGTAGGTAGACTTCGGAGGGAGGAGAGACACAAACTGAACCTTGCAGCCTGAAACTGGGTGCAAACATTTGCATGTATGTATGTAACAGCTTTTTCTTAGGAAATAAGATACATGGCTTTTATCAAAACTCAGAAAGGGGCTCTAACTCCCCTCCTAAACACATATACAAATTAGAACTGCTGCTCTAAATTCCAGAGATCATAGAAAACCAGAGGTCCGTAAATAAATAAAAGAAATTAGAGTTAAGGACTAACGAGTTTAAATCATATGATTAAATATCTTATGTAGAATGTAAGGAATGAATTTGACCCTTGTTACACAACTGTACCTTTCAAAGAACAGCAGTTGACAAACATTCAAAGAATAAGAGGTGGCAGTGGGATAGAACAGAAGGGCCAAAATTAAGGCAAAAGAAATCTGATAGCTTTCTTGGGTCATATTTCCCATTGTCTTTCAAGAAAATCTGGCACAAAGGAAGATAATACAGAGAATAAAGGTACCCCATGGGTATAAGTGTAGTTTGAAAGAAAAAAAATTCATATGTCAGCATTAATTATTCTTCCCTAGGGGAAAAAGAGCAATAAATGATTCAAAGAGCCAGAAAATATAAGCCAATTTGCCTGAACCCCCAAAGTAATGACAGATTGAGAAAATCAGAAGACAGGTGGCAAGCTCCTCCTTCTCACTATACATTACTAGTAAAGGCATAGAGAAGTTTGAGGAAACCTAGAATATTCAATGTGAAATAATTCCAAACAAGGAATTAGTGTTTAGAAAAGGAAAAGAACCCAAACACTTTCCCATTTGTTTAGGATATAAACAAACACCAATATAATTTTTAGCCTCAGGAGTTCAAGTACTATTTCCTATCAATAAGAGATATCTTATGGAACTGAAATAAATGGAGAGAGTGTAACTAATAATTTACCGAGTACCTACTATGTGCCAGATGCTTTTAGTAATCTTATTTATCCCTTCTCAATATTCTTGTTTTGCAATTATCATCCCCATTTTACAAATGAGAAACAGAGGTTTAAATTAATGAACTTGGGTCAGTCACTTAATAAGTGGTAGAGCTGGGATTATATACCCATATTTTTATGATAAGGATTATATTCTTTCTTCTCTTGCAGTTTACCTTCTCAAGTTAATGTGAGCAGCTAAGAAAAAACATTTTGTAAAAATATTTCTATACCTGGTATTCATCTGGGGTCTTGCAAGAGGATATGTAGGCTCCATAACATTTGTAAATGATGTACTTAACTTCAAATCTTCAGTATCCTAAAGAAATAAGAAATACGATTTAACCATACATTAATGAAATTGCAGGCAAAATTAGGTTATTTATATTAAGTATAACTATGTAGTTATAAAATTAAATGCTTGTAGATTCTGCTGATTATTTTCATTCTTTGGAGACATTCTGCCTATAAATTAGTGTCAAAAAAAGGCAACAAAATCTGTTAATATTTATTTTAGGCAACAAAATCTATCTATTCACTAAGGAAAGCACAGATTTTGCCACAAAATCTTTTATCAACTTCAGCTTTGAGCTGGACAGGATAAGTAGTATTTAATACAAGAAATTTTTAGCAAAAGCCTTATTAGTCTACCATAGAGAGGAAAACTTACAAGCCTATAACAAAGTCATCAAGGAACCTTCAGTCCTGTGGCAATAAAAGATAAATATTGTATCCCCAGAAACTGACTTATACCTCTGAAAACAAATCAGTGTTCTTTTTTTGGATCCATATGGAATGCCCCCTCTCAGTACTCTAATTCATTCCCATGTGTGCAAACCTTCAGCTTCCACTTCTTTCCTGAGTTTCAAACCTACATTTCTAATTGCTCACTGAATGACTTCTTCTAAATATCTCTGAAGTATGCACAGGGCGTGGAGGTGCACACCTGTAATCCCAGCAGCTCAGGAGTATTACAAGTTCAAAGCCAGTCTCAGCAACTTAGTGAGGCCCTAAGCTATTTAGTGAGGCCCTATCTCTAAATAAAATATTTTTTAAAAGGGCTGGGATGTGGCTCAGTTGTTAATTACCCCTGGATTCAATTCCCAGAACCAAAAAAATTTAAATAAATATTTCTGAAGTAAAATACAGACCTCATAGCCTTTTCTTTATAGTTCAGTATTTTCCATATATTTTTAAGTCTTACAGTGTTTTAGGTTTTGTGCATTGTTCCAATTCCACCACAAAGAAATTGTCTGAAGCAAGATAAGATAGGGAAGGGTTACTAATGTAAGTGCAAAAATCATTTAGAAAAGATTTTTTTTTTCTTTTTTTAATAAAATCTGAGGCTGGAAATATCTATAAGAATAAAATCCTATTGGCCCTTGTAAGGTTGGCTAAAAAGTCCCTATTAGAGATATCTGCAACGTCTATGGAATGCAAGATTTTAATTATACAGCCCTTATTTTTAATTTTTTAATGTTTTTTTCTTTTATTATAAGAGCATTATAGTTGCATATAATAGTTGGGTTTATTTTGACATATTCATACATGCATAGAATTTTATTGATTCCATTTCAGTCCCCAGTTCCTCATTCTCCCTCCCCACCTCTCTTCTTCTCCTTTCTCTACACTACTGGTTTACCTTCCACTTATTTATTTATTGGTGCTTTATAGGTATACATAAAGGTGGAATTCACTGTAGTATAGTTATACGTGCACATAGCATAATTTTGTCCAGTTTAGTCCCTATTTCCTCTCCTTTCCTGTCCCTCCTTTCTCCCCCTCAAAATCTCCTCATACTCTACTGACCTTCCCACCATATTTATAATATTCCTCCCACCACAACCCTTCTATAGCACTTGGTTGTCATGGATAACAGAATATAGAGTAATAAAAATAGCTCTCTGTATACTCTAAAGTATACAAAATAGCTTCTATTTCCTTCATTAAACAGAAGTGTTTTAAAATTCCATATTTGTTTCTTCTTCCTTTGTGCATGAGAGTGAAAAGATGGAAATTATTGATCCAATTCTCATTTTAAAACAATATACAGTGGCTGGGGTTGTAGCTCAGTGATTGAGCACTTGCCTAGCACAATGTGAGGCACTAGGTTCAATCCTCAGCACATAAAAATAAATAAAATAGAGGTATTGGGCCCATATACCACTAAAAAAAAAAAAATTCTAAAAAACATACATAAGGTAGTTTATTCCGACAGTATTACATAAGACATTGAAACTAAAACCACAAACACCTATTCCTAGCAAAACATATTCTTCCCTGGTAATGGCACCATCATGAATCAAAGAGAACCATCAAGTTATCCTCATGTCTTCTCCATCTTTTCCCATATAAATTACTTTTCCATACCACCCTTCATCAGCTTTCACTAGATTTATTGAAAAGTTTCCCACTGTGTTAGAAGTTTATCTGAATAAATCAGATCAAGTTATTTTCATGCTTAAAAAGTCTATCACTCTAAATAATAATGAAATTATAGCATCTGCAGAAAAAAAACAATGGAACTAGAGACGATTGTGTTAAAGGAAATAAGTTAAACTCAGAGGGTTAAGAGTCATATGCCTTCTCTCATATATAGAAGCTAGAGAGGAAAAAGGCAAACAAAGGTGGAAGTAGATCTCTTAAAAATCAAGGAAGATCAGTAGAGGAAAGGAACCAAGGAGTGGGAGGTGCGGAGAGAAGGGAGAAGTGCGGGGGAGGGATACTGGCCATATGATATTGTTGTATTGTGTGCTCGTACGAGTATGTAACAATAAATCCCATCAATATGTACAACTAGAATGCACCAATAAAAACATGTGGGGGAGGAGTTCATGGCTCTTCTTCATATACAGAATAAAGGACCTTCGCAATGGGACTCTATCCTATTATTACAACCATATTCCCATCCACTCATTCTACATCCCAAACAGAACTACTTGCAGCCCTCCAGTTTCCGCAGTCTGCCCCTTGACTTGGAATGCACTGGTAAACCCGTCATCCTTCATCACCCAACTCGAATATCTCTGCGAAATCTTCTGGACACCACGGTGTCCTCTCACACACACAGCATGGTTTACACCTTGCTATTGACATAGTACTTCCAGTAGACCACGAACTTTGAACGTTAACTGATCCCTTATTATATGTATCAGAGTCTCGGCCGGATATTGCAAAGAATGCAAGAGCGAGAACTCAGAATTCCTAGTCCATTTAATTTCTCCCCCTATTTCTTTTCGTCATCTGCCCCAGGCTCCTCAAGAACAGAAACCACCCACTACAGGCCCGGAACATTACCCACCGTCCCTCCCCGCTGCACGAAGGGAACCAGGAGCACGAAACCCCACTCACCGCAATCTCTGCAAAACTGAGGTGTGTTTGTTGGGCCAGAACCGAGACTACTCCAAGGAGAGCCTCCGCTGATTCCGGGCCCCGCCTCTGGGACGTTGGGGTCGCGGGAACTGAGGCGGCAAATACTAGCTCGCGAAACCAAAGAGCGCGCTGCGCCTACTGACTGGTCAGAAGTCCGGCCAGTCGGTGAGCAGGGGCGGTGCTGGAGGCGTCATGCAAGGTCGCTGCGACGTGCTGATGTGCCACCCAATCAGAGCCCAGAAACTGTTCCGCTCTCCACCAATCCCAAGGCTCTTTGGAGTACCGAGGGCGCCACCGGCGCTCCAAGAAGAGTACTCCGAAGATTTTAAACCTTCATTTTGTGAACGGTTAGGTTGGGGGGGGGGGGGGGAGTGGTTGCGCACGCGCAATCAAAAACCCTGCAGGCTGGCTGTGAGGCTAGAAAGCCGGAAGTGTTCGCCGGCCGGATCGTCACCGGGAGGGTCGCAGCCCTGTAACCTAATCCCACAACTTTTACTTGAATGGAGAAAAGAAAGGGGAAATTGGATTTCTTCCAGTTTCTGTTTTAAAGATCCTCTTCTCTCTATAGCAGATTTAAAAAAATTTTCCCATTGAGCAGAAAAGAAAGTGATAAATTTATAAGCCATTTATACTTGTCTGCACAACTAATATCGTTATTATATATAGTACTGATCTTTCATGTTATAGGTAGTATTATAGTGGTATGGTTATTTATAATTGTTTCCAAAGCTAATGTTGGTTTTCTTTTCTTTCTTTTTCTTTTTTCTTTTCTTTTTTTTTTTTTTTTTTTGTGTGTGTGTGTGTGTGTGTGTGTGTTTGAGACTGGTTCTTTAAGTTATCCAAGCTGGTTTGGGTTTCCAAGGCTCAAGTGGTCCACCCGCTTCAGTCTCTCGAACAGCAGAGACTATAGATTTGTGTCACTCAGCCAGATTACTAATGTGATAATTGTGCCTTCCCTAGTATGGTGAGGGATTGGTTCCCAAACCCTTTCCCCCATTCCAAAATCTGAAGATGCACAAGTCCCTTATAAAAAATGGTGTAGTGTTTGCATATAATCTATGCACAAAGTCCCTTATACAAAATGGTATAGTGTTTGCATATAGTCTATGTACATCCTATATATATATATATATATATATATATATATATATATGCTTTAAATCATCTCTAAATTAAATATAATACCTAGTACAATGTAAATTCTATGCAAGTTGTTATACTGTATTGTTTGGAATTAATGACAAAAGTTTGAACATGGTCAGTACATGCAATTTTGTCTTCAGAATATTTTCAATCATTAGTTGTTTGAACTTATGCATGTGGAACCTGTGAATACCAAGGGCTAGCAGTACATGATTTCCTAACAGACAAAGTAGACAAATATATTCAACAAGGGACAAAACATTAAAGATCCATTAATCTGTTAGTACAGAGTCAGAAGTATAAATGCCATATACTTTGCTGACTTAAGATTTTTTTGTTTGGCAGAACTGGGGATCAAATCCAGGGCCTTGAGTATTCTAAGCAAGCACTCTACCACTGAGCTACACTCCCAGTCCAAAACTCTACTTTTCTTAGTTTCCTGAATAACATGGGTATGTCTTAAAGTCTGAGCTTCATCTGTAAACTATGCTGTGTGGAATAAACATCCGCCCTTTTGCAAGAACACTCACCTAGAAAATGCATCAAGCCAGCCAAGAAATATATGCTTCATAAAGTATCATTCTCTGCTTTCCTGGAAAAGTTCCGGAAAACATTAGTGTGTTCTTTCTTGTTGTGACAGCAGAAAGAGCCTTATGAATTTTTTTGTCAGACATCAGTGTATATTTGACAAACTGTTGGCCAAACCAGTGATGATCTCCAGAACAAGGACTGCCCCTTTGAGGAATCCTGTAATAGGCAGAATTGGCTAGGCCCCCCAATTTTTTTTTTTTTTTTTTTTTTTTTTTTGGTACTGGGGATTGAACCCAGGGTCACTTAACCACTGAGCTTCCCAAAAAGAACAAACACCAAAGATCAGGCAAATCCCAAAGGCAACAAGCAAGAGGCTATCACCCAACTTCCTGTTTTGCAACTGATCAGCAAGTTTTGTTTTTGTTTTTTTTTAAAGAAGAGAGAGAGAGAGAGAGAATTTTTCAACATTTATTTTTTAGTTTTCGGCGGACACAACATCTTTGTTTGTATGTGGTGCTGAGGATCAAACCCGGGCCGCACGCATGCCAGGCGAGAGTGCTACCGCTTGAGCCACATCCCCAGCCCCCAGCAAGTTCTTTTTAGAGAGAGATCTTATGTACACATCTCAGTGTTTGCCATAGGTATATGAAGTGCAAAGGTCCTGAGGTAGGAGCGTCCACGCATCTTCAAGAAAAAGCAGGAGCCCAGTATATCTTGAGCAAAGCAAGTGAGGAAAAGTGTATTAAGAACTGAGGTGGGGGCCAGGGTTGTAGTTCAGTGGTAGAGCACTTGTCTAGAATGTGTGAGGCACTGGGTTCAATTCCAGGCACCACATACAAATAAAAAACAAATAAAATAAAGATATTGAATCCATCTACAACTAAAAAAAAAAAAAATTAAAAAAAGACCTGAGGTGGAGGGCCAGGGTTGTGGCTCAGTGGTAGAGTGTTTGCCTAGCATGAGTGAGGCACTGGGTTCAATCCAGGGCACCACATAAAAAAAATTAAACAGGGGCTGGGATTGTGGCTTAGTAGTAGAGTGCTTGTCTAGCATGCACTAGGCACTGGGTTTGATCCTCAGCACCACATAAATGTAAAATAAAGATAATGTGTTCACCTAAAACTTAAGAATAAGTATTTTTTTAAAATAAATAAAATAAAAGGCATTGTGTCTATCTACAACCAAAAAAAAAAAAAAAGAATTGAGATGGGCCAGGCGGCTGGGGAGGCTGAGATGTGTTCCTATGTCCCTGGTGGTCGATGGTCACTTGGCTACCTCAGTCGTGGGGGGTAGAGATGTGGTGTCACAGCAACACATAGACACCAGGAACTGGTGAGAGCTGGCAGGTGACACCTCAGTCGACCTCCAAGGAAGCTCATTTATTTTTGGAATGCCTACAGCTGTTATAGGGCTCAGGGAGGGCATGCCCACCAATCACACATAAGTACCTTAGCATCTATAAGCCAATCATCTTATGCCTAATGTAACCACACTATGAGGAAGCACTAAACATTGCTGTCATGATGGAACGCAGTCTGGAAGGGTCTTTGTCCCTAAGGGAGGGAGGTTATGAGTTGGGGGGTTACATGCCCTGAAGCATTTGATGCTCGGTTTCCTGACCTGGTAGTCTGGTAGCTTGGCAACGCTGACCACAAGTGCTGAGGATGTGGTTTCACGGATGGCTCGCTAGAGCAGAGTGCCCTGTCCTGTAGGTGTTCCTGTCAGGCCTGTACAAGCGTAGGTTTTCCTAGCACTCTGAACTGCTCATAGCTACTAGCTGTTAACCGAAAGCTATTTCCAACACTGAGGCAGGAAGATCACTAGTTCAAACCCAGCCTCAGCAATTTAGCAAGGCCTAAGCAATTTAGCAAGACACTGCCTCAAAATAAAATATTTTAAAAACGCTGGGGATTGTCTCAGTGGTTAAGTGCCCTGGGTTCAATCCCCAGTACCAAAAAAAAAGAAAAAGAATTGAGATGGAGGTGATTAGTAGGGTCGACAGACTACAAATAGCTCTATAGGCAATGATGAGGACTTCCCTGTATTCCTAAGTTATGGCCATTGGAGAATGTAAATAGGGGACTGAAATGAACTGATTTTAGGTTTTAAAAGGATCATTAGTTGCTACACTGAAAATAATCTAGATGAGGGCAGAAGCAAGGAAACCAGTTAGAAAGTTGCTACAATACCCTAGGAGAGAGATTGATGATGGCTTGAACCAGAATGGTAGCAACAGAGGGTGGTGGGAGGGGAGTTGTTGGGATTCTATTTTGAAGATAGACTCAGTAGGGTTTGATTACAGATTGAATTTAGGATGTAGAAGACAAGAACTCTGTGCAGGCCTCTCATGATTTATGCTACTTAATTTTTTAAAGCTACTTTAAGGTATGTGGAAAAGAAATGTTAGAATGATATGGATTATATAAAAAGGAAAGGATAATGGGCTGGGGATGTGGTTCAAGCGGTAAAGCGCTCGCCTGGCATGCATGGGGCACTGGGTTCGATCCTCAGCACCACACAAAAAATAAAATAAAGCTGGGATGTAGCTCAGTGGCAAAGCATCTGCCTTGCATTCGCAGAGCCCTGGGTTCGACCCCCAGTTCCAAAAAAGACAAAAAAAAAGAACCCCACCAAAAAAAAAATAATAATAAGATAAAAAAATAAAATAAAGATGTTGTGTCCACCAAAAACTGAAAAATAAATATTAAAAAAAAAAAGGAAAGGATAAGCATAACATATAATTCTCCATTCCTTAGGTGTTGGCTGCACATAAAGAAATTCTCTCAAAGTGTACAATATGGAAAGGGAGAAGGTGAAAAGTGGGTAGGAAGGGTATATAGGGAACTTTACAATGGAGAAACCCAACAGTCCTTTCTCCATTTAATCAATAGTCCAGTTAATCAGTAGTCCTAAGTCATGTTGGTAGTATGTATGCTTAATATGATGTGATTTTATTTTTTTCCAATTCTTTTTTTAAATTATTTTCTAAATTTATATGACAGCAGAATGGATTACAATTTTTATTACACATATAGAGCACAATTTTTCATATCTCTGGTTGTATACAAAGTATAGTCACACCAACTCATGTATTCATACATGTACTTTGGATAATAATGTCCATCAAATTCCACCATCAGTAACCCCATGCCCCCTTCCTTCCCCTCCCATTCCTCTGCTCTATCTCGAGAATTTGACTATTCCTCCCATGCTCCCCCTCCCTACCCCACTATGAATCAGCCTCCTTATATCAGAGAAAACATTCGGCATTTGGTTTTGGGGATTGGCTAACTTCACTTAGCATTATCTTCTCTAATTCCATCCATTTACCTGCAAATGCCATGATTTTATTCTCTTTTATTGCTGAGTAATATTCCATTGTGTATATATGCCACATTTTTTTATCCATTCATCTATTGAATGGCATCTAAGTTGGTTCCACAGTTTAGCTAGTGTGAATTGTGATTTTTAAAAAATATTTATTTTTTTTTTAGTTGTAGTTGGACACAATACCTTTATTTATTTGTTTTTATGTGGTGCTGAGGATCGAACCCAGCGCTCTACCACTGAGCCACAACCCCAGCCCGGGAATTGTGATTTTAAATGGCACTTCCTATATGATCTTCTTCCCAATACCCTATAGTTCTGTCTATAGCTCTGTCTTATCACAAGACATGCATCAGACAAATTCCAATAATGAGCAATCCTATAAAAATAGCTGACCTGGGCTGGGATTGTGGCTCAGTGGTAGAACTTGCCTAGTACATGTAAGCACTGGGTTCGATCCTCAGCACCACATAAAAATAAATAAACAAACATATTGTGTTCATTTATAACTAAAAATATAATTTAAAAAAATACCTAACCTGGGCTCTTCAAAACAATTAAACTTGTCAGGCATGGTGTTGTGCATTTGAAGTTCCAGCTACTTGGGAGACTGAACTGATAATATCACTTGCCAGCCTGGGTAATATTGCAAGTAAATCCTATATCTTAAAAAAAAAAAAAAAAGTTAACTTCATCAAACCCAGGGAAAGTTAAGAGAAGCCTAAAAAAGATATGACAACTAAATTTAATGTGATATCATGGAGGGGGTCATGAAATTTAAAAAAAAAAGGATGCAAAGTAAAAATTAAAATAGTCCAAATAAATTATTGACTTAAGTTAGTAGTAATGTATCAATATTGGCTTATTAATTGTAAGAAATGTACATACTAATATAAGAGGTTAAAAGAGACAGAAAATCAAGTGTAGGGTATCAGAACTTTGTACTATAGTCTCAGTTTTTCTGAAAATCCACAACTGTTCTGGGGGGCTAAAACAGTGGTACAGAATTTGCCTAGCATGCATGAGGACCTGGGTTTGATCCCCAGCACTACAAAATAAAAAATAAATGAGTAAATAAATAAATATTAAAAATTAAGCTGTTCTAGCCAGCATGCTTATAATCCCAGCAACTTGGAAGGTTGAGGCAGGAGGATTGCAAGTTTCAAGCCAGTTTCAGCAACTTAACAAAGACCTGTCTCAAAGTAAAAAGGTCTGGGGATGTAGCTCAGTGGTAAAACCCCTCTGGATTCAATCCACAGTACCCAACAAAAATTCAAGCTGTTTATTAAAATAAAACCTATTAGCTTATACTAAGCTTTTGTTGGGGGTGGGGTGGGTGATTGAACCTAGGTGCTTTACCACTGAGCTACATCCCCAGTACTTGTTTTTTAGTTTAGTTTTTTTTTTTTTTTTTATTGTTTTTGAGACAAGTTCTCACTAAATTGCTTAGTTGCTGAGGCTGGCCTCAAAGTTTATTGGCCACTATTTCTGAACAATATAGATACTAATTCTTTTAATAACTAAACTAACATGTCTTTGTTTTTGCTTAATAACTCAAATACCAGAAAGATTTCAGTTGAACACTTTATTATTACTGGGCTTTTACAAAGGATGTATATACTTAATGTGATGCATTAAGTAAACACTTTTATCAGAATAAAAAACTTCATTTCAACTTCACTTTGGGACTGAAATGATAGCTTTATAGTTAGAAGAGTTTGAAGATGACTAAAAAGCTTGTGTCTCAGCTGAGCATGGTGGCTCATGCCTGTAATCCCAGTAGCTGGGGAAGCTAAAGCACAAGGATTGCCAGTTCAAAGCCAGCTTCAGCAACTTAGTGAGGCCCTAAGCAATTTAGGAGACCCTGTCTCAAAAAAAAGGACTGGGGATATAGTTCAGTGGTTAAGCACCCCTGGGTTCAATCCTTAGTACCAAAGAAATGAACAAACAAAAAACCTTGTATCTCTCTAGATATTTAAAATATTTTTGAAATTATGATATAATTTGCATATTGTACAGTTTCATGAAAAAATTAATGCATAAGGTATGTGAAAGTTAATTGAAAATTACTTGAAAGCTGTCCAGATATTATTAGTCTAGGTGTACTGAAATTGACATTTTTAATAAATAAGAAAGACACTGCCCTACATTCAAAGAGATTTAAAGGGAATTGATTTTGTTAAATTTGTAAGAGCAAGTTTAATGAAGAAAACTCTACAAATGTTGTACCAAGGACCTACTGCACACTAAACTTTGTGCTAGACAGTATGGGGAATTGAAAGGGCTTTGTAAGCACAGAACAAGGAAGGCACATTTTATAGGCTAGATAATAAGAGATAATTATCCAAAGCAAATATAAATTGTTGTTAGATTGCACACCCATTTAAGTAGACTGAATATATAATATGATATTCTTTGGTCCTTGTTTGTACATATTTGTGCAGCATTTCAAGACATTGTGGAATTGCTGTGGAGAAGAGCTACCATTCCAAGTTCTTTATTTCACAGAAAACCTTTTTTCAATAGTTCACACTTTTTAAAAACAAGTACGTATTTGTTGTACAATGTTACAACAAGAAAAAAAAAATGTAAAGGGAAGAATTCATCCACAATTCTACACCCCAACTGCTGTAAACTGAATGTCAGTGTTCCACTCAAAATTTGCATGTCAAGATCCTAACCTGGGGCTGGGGTTGTGGCTCAGTGGTAGAGCTCTCACCTAGCATGCACGGGGCACTGGGTTCAATCCTCAGCACCACATAAATGTAAAATAAAGATATTATGTCCACCTAAAACTAAAAAATAAATAAATATTAAAAAAAAAAAGATCCTAACCTGCAATGTGATGGTAGGAAGCGAGGCCCTTGTCAGATAATTAGTTCATGAAGGTACAGCCCTGATGTCGGAATTAGTGTCCTTATAAAAGAAATCCCCCAGCATGCTCCCTTGTCCTTCTCCCCATGAGAAGTCACAGGAACATGGCTTTTTATGAAATGGAAGGCAGGCCCTGACCAGATACAGTAATTCTATTACATTAATTAATGTAATTACTTATTATAATACTTGTAATAATTACATTATAATTACAATACACTAATGCACTGTTTTTTCTTTTCAATATCCATGTGACATGGTCTTTACAATTAGACTAGGTAAATGCTTAGTGTCATAAACCATGATTTGTTTGCTAACAAGCTGTTTGTGAGGAGTAAAGACCTAGTCTTACCACCAAGAACAGGGAAGTTGGAATCAGTTCTCTTCTTCCCTTGTTTGATTACTTATTTACTGTATTAAGTTTCTCCAAATACTCAACTATCCCTTTCTCAATTTATACTTCTGAGCTAAGTTGTATTATTGTTTTCTAAAAACAAGTATAGCTTTGCGTTTTAAGGAAATAAATTTTAAGGGGATTGCCAATCTGTCAATTTATGTGAAATTCCTTTCATATTTATTACATGCTGGTAACTTCTTTAAAAGTATTTGCTGCCAGGGACATGGTATACACCTGTAATCCCAGTGGCTCAGAGAAGCTGAGGCAAGAGGATCATAAGTTCAAAGCCAGCCTCAGCAACTTAACAAGGCCCTGTCTCAAAATAAAAAATAAAAAGGCTGGGGATATGGCTCAGTGGTTAAGCATCCCTAGTTCAATCCATAGTATATATGAAACAAAACAAAACTGCTAAACTGAGTTAATGTACCATTATTCTTATTCTGCAGATAAGAAAACTGTAGGTATACCAACCTACCTAAACTTGCAAAGTTTAATGAGCAAAGATGCAAATATGCTATAATATCAACTTAAGACAATCTCCCTTCACTGGCCTACCTGCAGTTCTATAATATAGAACTGACTAAGCTCATCTGACAAAGTCATTCCCAAGAGGGTAAGCATATTGTTTGTTGCCAGACTTAGCACATCAGATTTTTAAAGATGATGTTTCTCTTAATTAATATTCTCAGAATCTTGACAAAGTCTTGCAGCAATGACCAGGCAGATGTAATAGGGGCCTTCATTAAAAAAAAAGAAAAGAAAGAAAGGAAAAAAAAAACCAATATCAACAAACCAACAACTCCATTAAGCATCAGGTTATGCAAAGAGGTAAGCAACACAGTAGGAAATAGATGACAATACAACAGATGGTAATGAAAGCCTGAATACAAAGCATGCGACCAACATACAGAAGAAAGTAAATCATGTTGTAATAATGACATCATCATTTACTTAGTTCAATACTGTACAAAGAGTAATCAGACACAATCCCTTCAAGGAACTCTAAAAGTAGAGCTAGATTGTTCAACTGGGTGGGGAAGATACCTAGTACAATACAGTGTTCCAACAGAAGTAATCAGAGAGTTGATAAAAGCACAAAAGGATGCACCTAACCCAGTCTTGGCAATTCAGAGAAAACTTCCTAGAGCTCAATCCTGAAAAATGGACAAAACATAACCAAAGGGAATGACAATATGGGACAGATAAGCTAACTCTAAAGGGCAATTTTTATAATTAGGACAGATGAGTGGCAACAAGGCCCTATTTCTTAAATCTCTATAGAGACTGCACTAGGAACATAGCTATACCTTGGGAATACTACTCACGCACTGAATACATGTCAAAAGACCTAATGTGCTTAATAATATCTAAACAAATATGGGTAGGGGTGAGTTCCAAGGATAGCTTTTGCCATATATCCTTCTGCAATCACTTTTCTTGCCTGTAATGTAATACTTCGAGGAATTTTTTGAGTATAGAACTTTTATGAGTCAGCATTTGTATAGTACAATGCAGATTTTGAAGCCAAGGACGCTGTGTGGTCCTGAACAGGGTAAGCAAAGAGAAAACAGATAGTGGAAGGAAAATAATAAGAATAGTCTGAGAGCCAAACCACCATTTTCCTCTCCTGTTTGCTATCATTTAAATCTCCTTATCACTCTGCCCTCAGCAACTTAGTTTCTTCCTCATAGTCTCTCTTCACTGGAATAATATTTGACTTTAGCTTCTACCTGGATGATAAATCTAATACCCTGGTCTCTCAGTTTTAACAACATGCATTCTTCTTTAGCTTTCCATTCTTGGAGTCTTGCCCCACATGAGTTCAACCTGGATCTAGGCATGATGAAAAACTCACAATCTCTAAAATTTCAATTTCAAACATCCCACCTTGACCACTGCATTTGTACTGCCAGTTCACTTTCTTAAATTACCCACTGCAACCATTCTCCAGTCAGTGTTCTAATATCTTAGTCCCTTTCCCCACCACTCTTGAATATCAGCCCTCACATGCCATTATTTACTTTCCTGTACAGTTTTTGAAAAATATTTTTAGTTGCAGGTGGACACACTATTTTTTTTTAATGTGGTGCTGAGAATTGAACCTAGTGCCTCACATGTGCTAGGCAAGAGCTCTACCACTGAGCCACAACCCCAGCCACTACTGTATATATTTTTTTATTTGTTCTAATTAGTTATACATGACAGCAGAATGCATTTCAGTTCATTGCACACAAATGGAGCACAGCTTTTCATTTCTCTGGTAGTACCCTCCTGTATAGTTTTATCTCTATATCACCATAAATATTGTCATGCAAACATCCTCAGCTCTCTTGGCTTTAAGCTCTCTTGTATTTGCCAAGAAAACCCAACCCTGAATGAATTCAACTATCTGTCTTTTCTGCCTTCACCTGAACAGCCAAACATCTTCAATTATTTAAATTACCCAAAAGTCCTATCAATTAGCTTTCTTTAGAAAACCACTTATTTACTCTCAAAGGTATTTATTTCATTCTTTCTCTTTCCTCAATCATCCTACTCTTTCTCCTTACTCTAAGCTGATACTGCATTTTCTTTTCTGAGAAAACAAACATTAGATAGAACCCCTCTCATCATCTTCCTACTCTCATCAATCTTCAAACCTTGCCACAACTGTAATTTTCTTGCAACTATCAGAAGTGGACATTTTCCTCTTTAAGAATTTTATGTCATCTCAGATAGAGGATTAATCTCCAGGATATAAAGAACTAAAAAAACCCTTAAAACCAAAAAACCAAATAATCAATAAATGGGCTAAGGAATTGAACAGACACTTCACAGAAGAAATACAATTGACCAACAAATATATGAAAAAAAGGTTCAACATCTCTAGCAATTAGAGAAATGCAAATCAAAACTACTCTTAAGATTTCATCTCACTTCAGTCAGAATGAAAATTCTCAGGAGGCTGAGGCAGGAAGATCACAGGTTCAAAACCAGACTCAGCAACTTAGTGAGGACGTAAGCAACTTCAGCGAGATCCTGTCTCTAAATAAAATACAAAAAAGAACCAGGGATGTGGCTCAGTGGCCCAGAGTTCAATCCCCAGTACCAAAACAAAAACAACCCCCTCCAAAAAAAAAAAAAAAAAAAAAAACAAAAAAAACCCAAAAACCAAAAACCACAACAACAAAAACACACACACACATAAGCAATGATAAAAGTTGGCAAGGATGTGGGGAAAAAGGTACATTCATACATTGCTGGTGGAACTGCAGATTGTTGCAACCAGTATGAAGAGCAGTATGGAGATTCCTCAGAAAACTTGGAATGGAACCACCATTGACCCAGCTATCTCACTCCTCAGTTTATACCCAAAGGACTTAAAATCAGCATGCTACAGTGATGCAGCCACATCAATGTTTTTAGCAGCTCAACTCATAATAGCTAAACTATGGAATCAACCTAGATGCCCTTCAATAGATGAATGGATAAAGAATCCCCAGGACAAAAAAAAAAAAAAAAAAAAGTGGTATATATACACAATGGAATATTACTCAGCTTCAAAGAAGCATGAAATTATGGCATTGGCAGGTAAATGGATGGAGCTGGAGAATATCATGCTAAGTGAAATAAGCCATCCCCCCAAACCAAAGGCGAGATGTTTTCTCTGATATGCAGATGCTAATTCACAATAAGGGGGAGTAGGAAAGAATAGAGTTACTTTGGATTAGGTAGAGGGGAGTGAAATGAAGGGAAGGGAGAGGATTTGGGGGTAGGAAGGATAGTAGAAGGAATCAGACATTATTATCCTATGTACATATATGATTACACCACCTGTGTGATTCTACATCCTGTACAACCAGAAAAGTGAGAAATTATACTCCATTTATGTATGATGTGTCAAAGTGCATTCTACTGTCATGTCTTTGGGCAACATCATCAGTGTCTCCTTGTTGCCAAATCTAATTTATCTGTATATCTGCTTTTAATACATTGTTGGCCACAACACCACCACAATCCCATTCCAAATATTCTCCTGTCTTTGGGGGTATATTCTCCCGGTTTTCATTCTACCTCTCTAGATCTTTTCAATGTCTTCCTCCTCTCTCCAACTTTTAAAGGTTTGTGTTCACCAACCTGTTTTGGGACTCTTAACTCTTCTCCGTTAAGATTTTCCACTACTAAACGACGCAGTGAAATGGAGTTATAGTTTAGGATTTCCCCCTGTAATCAGACTGTAATCCAAGTTCCTTTCCATAACTAAAAGATGACTTTACCTCTTCTTCCATTCTCCCTTCATTCCACGGAGACCTGGTCTCACGGATCTACGTGTTTTCCTCCCTTTGAGGGACATGCTATCACAGGAGTTGTCTATTTTTGAGTTTACCTTACTTTTTGTCCTAGGTTAAACGTCACCTCTTCAGAAGCCTTCTCTAACCTAACCAAATCATATCTTTGCTTTTCCTTCCTTTATTTCATTCAAAACCATACAGTTGTTTGTACTTGGTTGTTCGGGCATTTATTTAGTTCGACTGCCCCCCTATTGTGAGCCGAGACAGTGGGTGTGCGCTACCGAGTACCACGCGACAGCCCCGGAACACATCTACACACTCCGAAGTCCAGGACGAAATAACCGCAACCCGAGGGCCCTAAGCGCCGGATCCAGACCGGGATGAGAAAGAAGGGGGTGCGGCCCCGCCGGATGCCACGCGGCGGTACCGCCCACGCACCGCTCAGGCTCCGCCCCTTCCGGCCGCCGCGGACGCCCGGGCAGCTACCCCGGCGGGGCCGCGGCGCCCACTCGGCCCGCCCCTTTCTCCACCGGCTCCCGCCCCGCCCCGTTCCGCTCTGCCCGCGCCGCGCCGGGCGCTGTCAGAGACTCGGTGTATGCTGAGGCGCTGCTGCGGCCGGTTGCTGCACGTCCTGGGCCCAAGCTCCCCGCTGCTGACCCGCCTGCCACTTCTCTGCCCTCGCAGCCTCATGAAGCCGCTGGTCGTGTTCGTCCTCGGCGGTCCCGGCGCCGGCAAGGGGACCCAGTGCGCCCGCATCGTCGAGGTGAGGCCCGGGCAGCGGCGGGCTCCCGGGGATTGCGGCGACGCGGTCCGCGCCCCCCGGTCGCGTTCACGGACTACGGGTCCCGGCGGCCACCGCGCCGCCCGCGTGGCATTGCGAGGGGCGCCGGCGCGTGGTGCGCGGTCCTGCCACGGGGGCCGCCGGGGGAGCTTATTCCTGCGCCCCCTTTTCCTTGCGTTTGGGGGACCAGATGCGTCTCACAAGTGGGCGGGGAGAAGGTCCGGCGCGGAGGTCAGTGTGCCGCGGGTGTGTGTGGAGGGTGAGGATGGGGAGCGCGGATTTGGGCTGGAGGCCGTGCGCGGCTCTCTAAAGAGGGAGATGGGGTTTTGCTCTCCGCGCTTTTCTGCAGGCCTTTTAAACTTCCAGCCCTTAACCTATAAAGAAGCCCTGCGTGGCAGCGCGCCCTGTGAACTGTGAGTGCACTTTGGGCCCAGTCCACTGCTGGCTTCGGAGCAGTGCCAAGCCGGAGGCTAGATCCTGCCCTGTGGTTGGGAAGGGCGACGGAGCGCTGTATCGAGCTTAAGCTTAGCCTCTGGCCCTGTCGTCAGCTCTCGCTTTGTCCGTGGGCAAGTCACTTCCTTTCCTGGAGCCTCACCTGTCCCACCTAATAAAGTAAAAAGAGGCTCTGCACTCAGATTGACTGAAAATGTCAAACACTTCGTAAGGCAAAGTTTACGTTTCTGTTTCTTTCTTTTGCTGTAAGGTGCAATAACTTTACCAGTTAAAATTGACAGAAGCGTGGTTATCAGCAGTGATACCATTAAGAAGGATTAATGGACAATTCGGGAAATTAAAAAAATAAAATATCTAGGCCTGGGGTTGTGGCTCAGTGGTAGAGCGCTTGCCTAGCATGTGTGAGGCACTGGGTTCTCAGCACCACATATAAATAAATAAATAAAATAAAGGTCTGTCAACAACTAAAAATATATTTTAATAAACAAAAACAAAATATCTAGAAACGGAAGAGGTGATCTGTGGTGGCGTAAAACACTCAAAAAAATCACTGTGAAACTCAGTGACCAACAAAAGCTTTTGACTTAGAACTTGTAAAATGATTTCCTCCTTTTCCAGGATATGGCCTATATTTGCTTTGGGCTTTTACTTCTCTTTGTTCATAAATCAGCTCGTGTCCTATATTTTATTCTGTAGAGACCAGAAAAAGTAAGATGTGTTATAAAGTCATTGTTTTACTGTTGTATTTATAATTGCCAATCATTTTTAGGAACTAGTTAAGCCAAAAATAAATACTATTTTTCTCATTTTAATTTTATTGGGTTTGCACTTTTTAAAAGATAAGTGAGAAGTGGATGATTTCATGTTTTTGTTTTATATATGAAATAATTCACATATAAATAGCATGGTAGGGGAGGAGCAAAGATTTGAGTCAAACAAATATGTATTCAAACTGTGATTGCAGTTACTGTTTCCTAACACCAGAGAGGTTACTTTGAGCTTGAGTTTCTTTGTAAAAAGAAAAAAAATAGAAATACCTATCCTTTATGGTATTGGTGAATATTAAATGAGGCAAGATATCTTGAACATAGATGCAAATGATTTTTTTTTCCGTACTTTAAACTTCGTGATTTTCTTATAGTTTTTTTTTTTTAATTTGAAGTAGCAGTATCTTTTAAAAATTGGTTAATGACTATTTTATTTGAGTGCATTTAAGTATTTTCTTTCTGAATGATGAGATGTCATTAAATGTCCACACACAAATTAATTCTACACATATTACTGGAATCCAATAATTGGTAATTAAGAGGTTTAAAATATTAGCAGCTATTACTGAACAAAGTAAAGAAGTTAACAGGCTTAAAAGTATAATCAGCTATTACTGAACAAAGAATATTCTTTCAATTATTGAATTCTATGTGAGATATACCTATAATGTATTATATTATTAAGACTTCCTTTTGTGAGTCTATTGTATTTTGGTTCAGTATTTTGTTTGTTTGTTTGTTACTAAAGGAATTGAACCTAGGGGGGCTTTATCACTGGGCCATGTCCCTAGGGCTTTTTCTTTTTGAGAGAGAATCTTTCTGAGTTGTTTAGGGCCTTGCTAAGTTGCTGCTGGTCTCTACTTTGGATTCCTCCTACCCCAGCCTCCTGAGTTCACTGGATTATAGACGTACACCATTGTACCCAGCCTGGCTCAGTATTCTTTTTAAATAGGATTCATAAACTGAATTCCAAAAGATAATATTGTTTTGAACTAAATTTTTTTTTTTTTGGTAGGGAAAAAGATAACTGCATCAGTGTTAAATTCTGCAGGTATCATGTTCAAGCTAATTTAGTTCATAGGGTACCTGAAATGTAGCTGAAATAGAATTTTCTTTGGGAAAATTATATTGATTTCCAGCCCTAGCTACTGTAAGTACATCTGAGTCCTTTCCACAGAACCTGAGGATGTCTTTCTAAGACCCTGGAACATTGCAGCTAAGGGAAATGAGTGTGGTTGTAGGAAAACTGGTACATATTTTTTCCTCTGGAGGCTGCATTCTATTCTGCTAATTGCTTCATAAGAAGGGAAAGGCAAATTTAATAGGATATCCTTCTGAAAATGTTCCCAACTGAGAAGAAAACATGTGAGGAAGTTTTGAGATTAACCTTACCTGTTTATTCATACTGGTCTTTTTCAAGTTTTTTTTCCCCTAACTAATTATTTCTAAATCTCTGACCTTTTGTACTAAGTTTATTTTTGAAAATTAACATTTTAAAAATCAGTGCACACCAGGAGCAATGGCACATGCCCGTAATCCAGCAATTTGGAAGTAAGGCAGGAGGATCATAAGTTTCAGGCTAGCCTCAGCAACTTAGTGAGATCCTGTCTCAAAATAAAATATAAAAAGGGCTGGGTATGTGGCTCAGTGGTAAAGCACCCCTAGGTTCAATTCCTGGTACCAATAAATAATCAATCAATCAGTCAGTCAAGCAGTGAAATACTTTACTAATTAAGTGCCCAGAATGGAATTATTTTGTAATGACTTGTTTATTATGGGTTGCTGTGTTATTTTTGAATTTTTATAATTAAGCTTTATTTACATTTGTTTTTATGAACTAAGAGAAATTGTGGGACTATAATCTAAACTTAGTTTTTAAAATAGCAACCATAATTTCTTCCAACAAACACATATAAAATTATTTATATGTGTTTGTTGGAAGAAATATTTAAACCTGCTGTCTTACACAGTGTGAACATTTTACTTTCATAAACAAATTATGACTAAGGTTTATATCCATGCCAAATTGTATTCTGTTGCACCCAAAAAGTATATTTGTCATCTGTGTCATAACTTCCTCATGACCTCTATGTATAACTCGTACTTTTGCATTGCCATCCTACGTAATATACCTAGAAAAAGTTTGTGATGCTATTGATTTTAAGCATACAGAAAGCAGAACTTGATTTTTATTCATTTTTGTGTCTGTATTGTAGAAAATTTTGTCTGGCACATAGTATGTACTTAATAAGTAATTGTTGGATGAATATTAATAGAAGATGTGTGAATCCTCTGAAGAGGTATGAATTTTTAAAAATTAGTCCCCAGGGGGCGCTCAAGTAGTAGTTAGTGCTTTCAATTTTTGGACCAGAAGTGTGAATGAAACCAACCTTTGTCTTCCTTGGATTTCTCATGTGACACTTGTGTTTATGCTTAGTGAGTTAATGGTATGCTGAGCAGATTTTCAAGTTCCTAATTACAAATCCCCCAAACAGAATAGCACTCAAAAAAGGTAGTTAGAAAAAAAAAAATTCATTGGATGTTAATGTTCAGTATTTAAAAATGGGACTTTTTGCTCTTGGTGGAGTATTGGGTTTTGTTTTTGTTTTTAATGAAATTTTGAATTTTCAGAAAAAGAAATGGTCCACACAATCCTTGGCCCTTCTGAAGCAGTTTCTCATGTCTTGGAATCAAATTAGACATTTCCACCTTCTTTTCCTTTTTCACATTAATTTTCCTGTGGTATTTGTTTTTATTATAGCAACTGCCCACCAAAACAAACAAACAAAAAAAACAATCACAAAGATATGATGTCATTGAAAGGAATGTACCATGATCTCATGTTGAAATTGAGCTTCTTTGAACTGGTAGTTCACATGGTATCTAACTTATATCTAGGATTGCTGTGTTTCTTTTGAAAACTTAAAACACAGGGCTCTTTTGCGAATTTGCTGTAGTGTTCCAAGGCATCTTGGCTTACAGTTTGGGAACCATGGCATAAGTGATATTTCCTTAGTGAAACTCATCCTGACATTTTTAGATTAGGTCAGGTTTCTCATATACCCTCAGGACATTTTATAACATTTATTAGTTTGTTACTTGTCTTCATCTTTTGATTATTTGACTCTTCCATTATAAGCTCTAAAAACCCTGGACTTTAAAACATACAATTGTATCTTTAATATCTAGCACGAAGTCTTGGCATAAATTGATGTTCCATGAATATGTGAGTAGGTTTGAAAGTCAATCAGAGGGGCTGGAATGTGGCTCAAGCGGTAGTGTGCTCGCCTGGCATATGTGCGGCCCAGGTTCGATCCTCAGCACCACATACAAAC
Source organism: Callospermophilus lateralis (assembly GCF_048772815.1). Classification (NCBI taxonomy): domain Eukaryota; kingdom Metazoa; phylum Chordata; class Mammalia; order Rodentia; family Sciuridae; genus Callospermophilus; species Callospermophilus lateralis. The sequence continues at coordinate 108,328,463 of NC_135311.1, read as the reverse complement.
AAAGATGTTGTGTCTGCCGAAAACTAAAAAATAAATATTAAAAATTCTCTCTCTCTCTCACTCTTTAAAAAAAAAAAAAAAGTCAATCAGACCTGGACTCCTGTTCCTTTGTGAGTTTTTAAAATTTTTGGCTTTTTAGTTTCCAACACTGAAAACTGGGAATATTAATCTACTTATAGAGATCATGAGGAATTACCAAGGGAACCATATAATAGAATGAATTCATGTATGTCAACATACCTCTTTCTTTGCTTATCTATAAATAGTCAATGAAGGAAATGTTTTTAGCAGTGTACTTATTCTTTGTTAGGCATTTTTTCATTACATTGACAAAACATTGATTAAAGGGAGGCACATTTCACAAGTGCCATATCTACATATTGTTTATTAGAGAGGCAATTTGTGGAGTTCTGATCAGATTGCCTGGGTTGAAGTTCACTCTACCATCTACTATGTGTATCACCTTGGTTTAACTTTTCTGCTTCAGTTTCCTTATCTGTAAAATGGTAACAATACACATAGCATCTATGTCATTGGGCATTAAATGAACTAATATGTAAAGGGCTTGGAGTAATGCCTGGTATATGCCAAGTCCTATATAAATGTTAGCTATTACTGCTGTTATTAATTTGGCTGTTCTGTTTCTTTTACCTGTCATTATCCCTTCCGTGACTTTTGATTTGGCTCTCAGATTTATTCTTCCCTACTTTGGAAGCTGTAAAGCCTATTCCTTTTTTTTTTAAGTGGTTACCCTAGAAATTTTAAGCACACATTTAAAGTCTAATAATTAATATCTTTACTTTTCTTCAAACGACACAAACACCTTAGGACACATAGCTGTATATTCTATTCTGTTCTGTTTTCCAGAATTTTAATTTTATGTTGACTATTCTACACAAAATATATGTTAATGTTTTATAGCAAAGATATAATGTTTGTTTAGAATATCTCCCATGCATTTGTACCATTTTTTTTTAATTCACCATTTCTTTTTGTGCCTCACATCTCCTTTCTGAGGTTGTTTTTCTTTTTAAAGTATATCCTTTGGAGTTTCTTTAATCAGTATAAACTTGTGGCTGGGGATTTTTGCTATTTTCCCTGTGTGGTGAGTTCTTTTTTCCTAGTTCAACCACTGAAGGCATCATTCTTCAGGGGTTCTGACTTTATGTGGAGCTCTGATCCTACCTCAAAGCCTTTACCTTATTTAGGCCTCAGGTCTTTGTTGTGGTGGTGTATAGCCTCCATCCTCCATTAAATCTGAGACTCTAAGCCATCAGTGTTTTAGGGATGGGGAGTCCCCAGGGCAGACACAATGCTGGCACTCACTCCAGATTTGTGCTTTCTTATCTGATATCTGAGTTGTTTCTTTACTTTTCTGCCAACTCAATCATGCATTTAAAAAAAATTAATGATATGCATGTGTTGTGATAGGCTCAGGAGGGGTTTCTCTGGAAAAAAAATGTGTAATTTTTTAACCCCAGTCATAATTAGATATCATCTCTTTGTGTCAAGGGAAGCCCCACTTCAATATTACTTTTTTCCTTTATCTTTATTATTTTTGAAATATCCTTGATTTACACCCTTTAGATTAAAGTTTCATTGACAATAATTGGTTACCTAAATACCAAGTTCCAGTTAAGATGCTAATGAAAGAGATCTCTAGTCACTGAAAGATCTCTAGTCCAAAGTCACACGGGAGTACAGGTGTTTAACAATTGGCCTTCTGAACTGAAACTCAAAGCACTTCAGGGAAGTTGCTCTATTAGGAGGACTTTTTGACCAGATTTGAGAATGAGGATGGGGAGAGAGAATAACTGTCTTATTCTTTGGTTCATGTTGTCCTGGTCATACTGACTTTGGTTACCTTAAAGCTACTTACAGTATAGTCCAATTGCCATTGTGTATTTGCTCTGGCATTTCAGTTGCTTTAACTTGTAAATCAAGAACATTTTTACAGACTAAACATGTGATAAGAACATTTTGAACTTAATAGAGAACAGGTGTCATTGACATAGTGCTTGCTGACAGTTTTATCCTGCCTGGTGAGTAAAGTTAACAAAACATCACTTTTTTTTAAAAAACTTATTACTCAGAAATTTTTACTTTGAGGGGACTGGGTCCATGAAACACATTTCATGCCTGGTTTTCATCAGTCTTTTCCAAAAGACTTGAAAGTTGGTTCCATTTACCACTAGCCATATAGCCCATACCAACAAGTAGTTAAATATGCCTAAATTTAGGACTACACAAAAGATTGCTTCCCTTTCCATTTTCTGTATAGAGCTTTCAGAATTTATTAGTCATTGATATTTGCTATTGAAGAGTATTATGTGTTTAATTTAAGCCACAGGATTTACCTTTTAATTATGTATTGTTTACATAGATAATAACATGAATTTTCATTTTCTTTGTGTCTATTGAGAATACAAAGAAAGCCTAGTAGATATTTTGATTATGTAATTGGAACTGACTTGATGCCTAATATAAGTTTTCAGATAGTGGGAAATTTTCTTTGCCTGTTAGGATGAAGCAAGAATAGTCAAAATTAGACTGAATCAAGGCGGGTCAAATATACCTGGATTTTTATGTGTGGATTCAGTAAGTTCCTGATCACTTCTGTATGCCAGGTTTTATTAGAATCCAGCAACTTTGGGTCTCTCTTTCTCTCTCTTTTTTTTCCCCCCCAGACATTCATCACTAGACTCTGGTATTCAAAGACCATGGTAGCTTAGAGGTGAAAGTCTTTGCATCTCTACATGGGTCACTGAGGGGTTACCTTACAGGCCCACTGAAGAATAATAGTCACTAAGAGTCAGGAGACCTGTGTTCAAGTGCCAGCTTTCCACTACTGACAAGCCAGCATATCTGTTTCCTTTTTTGTAAAATGGAGCCTTTTACAAAAGGGGATAGGTGGTGTTGCCAGTCCTAAAACAGATTTGTATCTCAAGACTTCAGTGTTAGCATGTAACCCAGTCTAGCCAAAAGGCAAATTACCCAGTTACCCTGAGTGTATGTGCCTTTCCTGTTCTATACTGAATGAGTGGGAGTACCAATAAATTTAATAGATTCCCTTCTGTATTTTGTGTTTTCGTACAACTTTAGAGTGATACCAAGGATCCTGAAACTTTGAGAAAAGAAATAGTTTTTGAAATGTAACAATTTTATATGTGTGTTTATAAAATATATGTAGATATATATTAAATATTTATTTTTTAGTTGTAGTTGGACACAATACCTTTATTTTATTTATTTATTTTTATGTGGTGCTGAGGATTGAATCCAGGGCCTCACATGTGTTAGGCCAGTGCTCTACCGCTGAGCCACAACCCCAGCTCCTAAAATATTTTAAAAGGATATTAAGGCTAACTTCTTATAGTATAAAAAAGGTTTAGAAAAAATGTGGACTTTGAAGTCAGATATTGGTTTGGATCTCTAGATGTCTAGCATCTGTGGCTATATTGATTTTTTTTTTTTTTTTTGATTCTGTATTTTCATTTGAAAACAATGTCATCTGGGTTGTTATAAAGGTTAAATGAGATAATGCTTATACAGTACATGGCACTCAGTGTGCAAATGGTGACTGTTATTATTTTAGAAAAGACCTATAGGAAAGAGAGATCAAAAAGTAATTTGTACAAAAGTAGTTATGGGGAGAATGATATCTCCGTTGTTTACTAATGATACACTAATCAGTTAACAGATTTTTAAAAATCTGTATGGTGTTTTAGGGTCCATTGAATAAGAAAAAAAATTTTCTACTTAGTGTTTTGAATTAGATTTTTGCATTTTAGAAAAGATAAATGGATTTAAGGGAAAGTTTAAGGTGTAAATGCTATTTATATTCATAATAGTTAGTAATGGGACTAATGACCTCATAGTCATATAAGTATCATTAGTTACTACTGTATATCTTATCGTGTTAGTTTTTTTTTTTTTGTAATGATGCTGGGGATTCGTGTTAGTTTTTTAAATTGTAAAATATAACATGAAATTTTGCTATTTAAGTGTACAGTTCAGCATTAATTGCCTTTGCAATGTGAATGTAAAACTATTGCCACTATATATTTCTAAAAATTTTTTGTCACCCAAACAAAAGCTAATCATTAGCAGAAACTTTGTTTTCCTTTTTCCCAGCCCCTATTAATTTCTAATCTATTTTTTGTCTCTCTGAACTTGCTTGTTCTAAGTACCTCATGTAAGTGGAATCATGCTTGTCATTTTGTGTCTGCCTTATTTCTCTTAATATTATAAATGTTCATCTGCCCTGGCATGAGTTAGAACTTCATTTCTTTTTGTAACTGAATAATGTTCCATTGTATGTATGTACCATATTTTGCTTATACATTCATCTGTTGATGAAACGCTTGAGTCGTTTCCTCCTTTCCCTATTATGAATAATGCTTCAGTCTACATTGTTGTACAAACATTTGTTTGAGTCCCTGCTTTCAGTTCTTTGGAATATATATATCTAGTAGTGGAATTTTTTTAGTTCATATGGTAATTTTGTGTTTAACTTGTGAGGAACCACCAAACTGTTTTCCAAGGCAGCTACACTATTTTACATTCCTAGGAGCAATGTACAAGGATTCTCTTCTTCACCAGCAATTTCTGTTTTCTTGTTATTATTTTTAAAATTATGACCATCTAGTAGTTGTGAAGTAGTATTGTTTTCAGAATACTGTATCTTGAAAGTTATCTTTGCTCACTTTTTATTGTTATATATCTTCTTATTGAATTATGAAGCTTATGTATTTTAGATACAAGTCCTTTATCCAGATACATGATTTGCAGAAAATTTCTCCCATCCTGTGGATTTTTTTATTTTCTTGTAAGTGTCCATGAAATAAAAAAGTTAATATTGTTGAGGTCTTACATCTTGCACATTAGAATTTACAGTTCTCTCTTGTGGTACAGAGATGAAAAGACTGATAAGTTAGTCTGAAACTAAAAAAGAGGTATAATTGATAAATGTGTATATTGTGCTTGGGACATGGGAGTGGAAAAGAGAGGGGATAGTGATAGATGGAAAGTAAGAAGGTGGGACAAAAAGGGTCTCATTACTTTTTTTCAGGATATAGTGGGTTCTAGTTAATTAAGTCAGATTAGCTTAGGAGAAGGTGTTCATTTACAAATGGTTTTCAGATCTCTTCCTATTGTGTTGTCATGGCAGGAAGGAAAAATGTTATACAAAATTTTCCCATGAAGCTTAGCACTTCAGAGGGCATTTTACTTGATAAAATTAGGTTCTAATCAAGAATTAGTAGCAACTCCTTATATTCTACCCTATCATATAAAAATGGCACAGCTATCAACATTAAATCCTAGGATGGGTTAAGATTTGATTGCTATATCATCAAAATGTATATTCCTACATTGACTTTAATTTTAGATTGAACAAAATGTATTCATAAAGGTAAATTTTATACTAAAATTTTAAAAACATGTACTACTTTTCAAAGCCAAATAATGATTTTTTTTTCTCACACTTTCTTCAATTAACACAGGTTGTTAAACTAAAAATGCAGGTGATTCTTTAATGTCTAAGCAGTGATACATATTCTTTAAAGTGAATGAGAAAGTTGCTTGGCATAATAAACTTCTGAAAGTGCTCCAACAGCTTATTCTGGAGACCAATAGTGTGAGTATATTTTCTGTGCCATAGAAATGGCATTTCCAGAACATCCTGTTTGTAATTTTGAACTCCAGTGTCTAAAGTAGGGCTTCATCGAATACATTTTTTTTTCTTAACCTTTTCTGCTATGCCTTTTGGATTCTCTCAACTGAGTATGTCTCTAAATTGCCATCTGTTTCTAGTCTATGAAACTGGACTGTTTTCTGTCTCACTCTACAACTCCTGACTTCATGCCCATGCAGAATGTTTCTGTGTTGCTATATTATACTTTTGTTTTTCCTTTGTTTAAGGGGTGGATCACTTTCCAGAGAAATTTTTATCTAAACATTTGAATTGATTTTTGGTTTTAGAGCAATTCCCCGATACCTTATCATTAAAGCTGCTATTTTCTTTATGTGTGAGGAGATAAGTACTGGGAGTTGAACTGAGGGGCCTTCTACTACAAGATACATCCTTTGCTCTTTTTTAGTTTTTGAGACAGAACCTCACTAAATTGCCAAAGCTGGCTTTGAACTTGGAATCCTCCTGTCATGGCCTCTTAAGTAGCAGGGATTATAGGAATGTAGAAAGGCTATTTTCTGCAATGATTTAGTTTTACAGTTTAAATAAATTTTTAATTGTGAAAGTTGTTTTCCTTTTTTTATTTCCTTGAGATTAGATGGTGTTTTTTTATATTGAGATTCTTTGGAGCAGGGCTGGGGATCAGACCCAGGGCTTTGGTTTTATTTATGTCTTAAAGTAAGGTGTTTTTAGTTTCTTAATATAATTCTTACACATTTAATTTTAGGTTTATTCCTAAATTTAAGTTTTTATTGACATTTTTAATAGAATCTTTTAAATGTGTTTTCTTTAATTAGTCACTGCTAGTAGGTTGAAAAGCTGTTGATCTATTTGCTTATAAAAAGAGCCAGAAGTGGTGGCTCACACCTGTAATTCCAGCAACTAAGGAGGCTAAGGCAGGAGAATAGCAAGTTTGAGACTAGCCTCAACAATTTAGCAAGACCTGTCTCAAAATTAAGAAATTAAAAGGGCTGGGAGTATAGTTCAATGGTAGAGCACCCCTAGATTCAATCCCCAGTACTGAGGGCTTGGGGAGGGATGAAAACAGAAAATAAAAACAAAAAAGAAGTAAGCAAGATAATTTTTTGTTGGTTCTCATAAGCTTTTTAATATCCTCCAGTATATCCCTGATGCTGATTTTTAGAACCTCTGTTTAAGGCTATTTACATAATGAGCTGGATTTTCATATTCTACAATATTTATTGTATTGCTGTACTTCTAAGTTTGCTCCTTTTTTGAATACATTTTATTTGATGTTGAGCTGGTTTGATAGTTCTGTTCCTTTATTGGTGTGTAATTTGTAATTTATCCATTGGTTATTTTGGACTTTGCTCCAAAATAAACTGATTATGAGTAAAAGGTATGTTTGTCTAACTCTTTTCTGATTGGAGTGTTCTCAGAGTAGGTCTTGAATCTAATAGTGTATAGTCCATGATTTTAGGAGTATGTGTTTCAGGAGATTCTTCTGGTTGTTAGAACTAGGAATGATATTTTGTTGTGGCTGGTAGTATAGTGTTCATGTTATTTCTGATAGTATAGATAGTATTTCTGTTTAAAAAATAAAGACTTGAGAAACTGGGCATGGTGATACATCCCTGTAATCCCAGCTTCTTGGGGAGGCTTAAGTGGGAGGATCACAATCTAGAGATCAGCCTGAGCAAGGTAGTAACATGTTGCCTGTCCCCACCAGCCCCCCAAAACAAAAGACCAAGAAAGGTTAAATTTCCCAGTGTCACACTGGGCTGTGGTGGAGTTTAGTTATAAAGCTTTTAGTTTTAGTTATAAAATCATGAAACCACTTGTTCAGCATACTGAGTATTTTTACTTTATTCACCCTTTTCATGTTCTTAGATGAATTCTGTGTTTCTTTAATTGTATTTTCCCATTTGTTTGGTCATTTTGCCAGTGCTCAGATATTTTGTTTGCATATTATTGTCATTCAGAGTTTTATCTTTGTATATTTTTGTCCAGTGTTGATTCTTAAATCTAAATTTTTTTTTCTTAAAGAGTATTTGAGCTATTAAAATGCTATCATTTCTCCTTCCTCTTTTCTCCTTTATAGGATTGTGATGAGTCTCTTTATAAGCAGCATTCTCAAGGAGTTGCATCTCTTAGGCTGACTTTTTTGTTTTTGATTTTTCCCAGGTTGAATTCCATTCTCATTTTAACTTTATTAGTCCTTTTAAAATAAGAAACAAGTACAATTTGGCCAGCTTAGTGGTTGTTGAGAAACCTCTGTTTTATTAGGGCTTCATCAGTCAGATGTATATAAAGACCAGTGTTACCATTGCTGTAGACCTTCTTGAAGTGCTTTCATAGGAATGGAATTAACTGAATTCTAGTCTTAGGTCACTGCCAGTTTGGGTTGTAGTGATATGGGAGGGACTTCTTAAGATACTACTTTTGCCCAGAAATCAGATGAGTATGTAGATTGTAGGCTTTTAGTGATAATAAAAATTGATTATTTAATTAACAAAACTGTGGGTGTTTTCTAAGACTAATAAGACCTCTCTGCCTATTCATTAATGCTGGAAGTTTTCACATGATAATCTATGAACTCCTGATTTCTTTGAGGGTTTCTGGTCCTGGTGGTCTTTTTTTTTTTTTTTTTTTTTTGGCGCTGGGGATTGAACCCAGGGGTCTTTACTCCTGAGCTATATCCCTAGTCCTCTTGATTTTTTTTTTATTTTGAGACAAAGTCTTGCTAAGTTGCTGAGACTGGCCTTGAATTTGGTCTTCTCCCTCAGCATCCTTAGTCCCTGGGATTCCAAGCTTGTGCCACCACTTCCTGCTTGGTCTTCCTCTTTGATCCATTTTCCATTTGCTTCCAATGTAGGAAATGCAAATTCATTCAGAATGATGGAGATGAGTTAAAAGAAATACAAGTACTGGAATTGACCAACTATGAATGAAAAGGAGTGTGAAATTTTCAATTCACAGTTGCTATAAGGACCATTTGGTATGTAAGTAAAATACCATAATCCTCAATTATGTGAGAAGCTTTCTGCAAAATGTTGGAGGGATATCCAGGTCTTAAAAACCTGGTGACTCCTAACTCACTTTTTCTTCAAGTCTATTATTCTGCTTTCTTGCTATTGCTTCTGAACAATCTACTTTTTCCCAAGCAGACATAGTTGATATAGACTAGTAAAGTTGTGGAAATATGAAGAATTTCCTTTATTTTTAGTAGTAGAATTCAAGTCATTTTAGAAATGCAAGTCACTATTATGTCTTTTTTAAAAAATATTTTTTAAAGGGGCTCGAAATGTGGCTTGTGGTAGCCGCTCACCTGGCATGCGTGTGGCACTGGGTTCGATCCTCAGCACCACATAAAAATAACATAAAGATATTGTATCCACCTAAAACTAAAAAATAAACATAAAAAATATTTTTTAAGTTGTACATGGACTTAATATCTTTATTTTTTAATTTTTTATGTGCTGAGGATCGAACCCAGTGCCTCACACAGTGAGGGACCCCTCTTCCACTGAGCTACAACTCCAGCCCTCACTATTACATCTTTTGTAAATACAAACTGTTTATCTCCTCTGAATCAGCTTACTACCCAGCACTTTGTAAACATTTAATAAATATTTGTAGATTTAAAATAAGTTCAAAATGTTGCTTGAATTAAGATTTTTTTACATGAAGATCAAAACATTGAGAAAAATGAAATGGGGCTGTAATTGTCTGCATTTGAATAGATTATCTCATAATCATAGGAAAATATGCTACATGTTAATTTGAAGTATGTCTGCTAATGCTTCTTGCTTAAAAGTTTTAATTTAATTTATAAATTCTATACTTTATAGTTAATGTGGATTCATAATTAAGTAGGTATCATTAAATGCAATGCACAAATTTAGAAATTCAGTGAGTACCAACTGAAAATGAGATTGGAAATCAATTAGCAATTTAAGTCAGATATTATATTCAGCTTTTCTTCCACTGGATCTAGACTTTTTCTTGCTATTTTTTTAAAAAATTATTTTTAGTTGAGGACGGACACAATGCCTTTATTTTATTTATTTTTATGTGGTGCTGAGGATCGAACCCAGTGCCTCACACATGCAAGTGCTCTACCACTGAACTATGACTCCAATTCCTTTCTTTGTTTTTTTATGTTTTCCCCAGAGTGCTGGGGCTTGCAAAATGTTGGAGGGATATTCAGGTCTTGTACATGCTAGGCAAGCACTATGTCACTGAGCTACAGCCCCAAGCCCTAGGATTTTTCTTCTTCTTTTTCTTTCTTTCTTTTTTTTTTTTAAATATATATTTTTAGTTGTTGATGGACCTTTTTTTAATTCACCTATTTATATGCAGTGCTGAAACTGGAAGCCAGTGCCCCACACATGCCAGGCACTGAGCCACAACCCCACCCCCATAGGTTCTTTATCTATCTATCTATCTATCTATCTATCTATGAATGACAGTGGAATGCATTACAATTCTTATTACACATATACAACACAATTTTTCATATCTCTGGTATATACAAAGTATATTCACACCAATTTGTGTCTTCATACATGTACTTTGGATAATAATGATCATCACATTTCACCATCATTAATAACCCCATGCCCGCTTCCTTCCCCTCCAACCCCTTTGCCTTATCTAAAGTTCATCTATTCCTCCCAGAGACTTTTTCTTAACAATGCTTTTTCCTAATGATAATTATAGTAGGAAAAACTGTTTTTAATCCTCTGTGGATGGACTGGAAGGAACCCTAGAAAGTTGGCAAATAAGTACCTGGGCACTGTTATGATTATTATTAATATTTTCAACACTATCAACCACATTCATTTTCTTGACATTTACAGACTGCTACAGGCCGTAACATAAGAATATACATTTCTTTTTTAAATTGGTGCAATATAATTGTATATAATAGAGAGATTCGTTTTGCTATATTTTACATGTACATAATGAAATTTGATCAATCTTATTCTCCAGTTTTTCCTTCCCCTTCACCCTCCTTTAATCCCCTTGCTCTACTCTACTGATCTCCTCCTCCTCCTTCTTCTTCTTCTTCTTCTTATTATTATTATTAATGTGTTACAACTAATAAAAGCAGGATTCATTGTGTATATTCTTTCATACATGGAAATAGCATAATTTGGTAGATTTAATTCCCCAATATTTCTCCAGGCACTGTGATCTTATAGTCAAAGAAAAGTAAATTTTCCAGGACTGGCAAGTATATTCATGGACATTGTTTAGATTAATTGGGGAAATTCTATTAGCTTTGCCTTTGAAACAAATGATGCCCTCACAAAAGTGTCCTGGCATGTTGTAGGCTGTAAAACAATTGTTTGCAACAGGTACCAGACTGGTGAGTACAGATGACTCTTCATAGCACCCACAGCATTTCTTGAATGTTCTTTGGAAAGTGAATTGTTGACAGCCATCATGTAGATTTTTTAAAAAATGCTGATATTTTATTTTGGAGGTATAAACCCAAAGCATTAGTGGTGAGAAAATGGAAGCAAGGCAGGGGTGAATGGTAGGTAATGCAGTGATTGTTTCCAAGCTGGACACTGCTTCATGACAAGCCTTGAAGAGGCCCAGCATGCATATGCCCTGCCTACTTGGGAATCTCCCCAGAGACTTGGCTGTATGGGAGAAATAATGCCTTACAGCAATTCATGGAAGGGAGAGAAGGCAGAATTCATCTGCATGGCTTTCTCCTACCTCCCATTTCCCATTAGTCAAAATTTTCCTCTGTGAGTATTAATTGCCCTACAACTTCAAGGTTGCTGTGGCTACATGGGATGCCAAATTCCATGCCCTATGGTGGGACATTCTATGAGTCTGGAAGAGATAAACTCTGAGCATGTGGATCATGAGTGACAAAGATAATCTTATATAGCTGCGTGTGGTGGCACATGCCTATAATCCCAGCAGCTCGGGAGGCTGAAGCAGGAGGATTGCAAATTCAAAGCTAGCCTCAGCAATTTAGCAAGACCCTAAGTAACTTAGTGAGAACGTGTCTCAAAAGTAAAAAAAAAAAATAAAAATAAAGGGCTGGGGATGTGGCTCAGTGGTTAAGCACCTAGGGGTTCCGTCCCTGGGAGCAAAAAGCGAAAGAAAACCAAAAACCCCAAACCTCCAAAAAACAAAAGCCAAAAAACTGGTGCCTTACATATAACATGTTCAGTATAGGCCAGTACTATTTTTTCCATTTTCCAGAAGGGGAAATAAGGAGATCACAGATCCTTTCTAAGATCACATGGCTAATGAGTGGAAAGTTCAAGATTTAAACATAGTCTGGCTCTGGAAAGACCAGACTTTGGATTTTATGTAGTAGCAAAGGAGAGTCACTAAAAGGTTTCAGGTCAGGGAGTGACTTGATAAAGAGCTTTTCAAACAAACTCTCAATCTCCATTGTGGGGGCTGGGTTTGTGGTTGAGTGCTTGATTGAGTGCTCGCTTAGCACGTTCGAGGCCCTGTGTTCAGTCCTCAGCACCACATAAAAATAAGTAAACAAAACAAAGGTATTGTGTCCAACTACAGCTAAGAAAAATAAATATTTTTTAAAAATCTCCATTGTGCTCGTCTTCTTGTCTGACAACACTTATAATAATAGGTATCCCCAGCGAGGTAAGGCCATTCAAGATAGTCTTTGAGGGGTTTGAGGAACTCTGATGGAGTTCAGAGCTTCATATGGGCTTTGACATTGCCTCTTTTTTTTTAAATTATTTTTTTAGTTGTTGATGGACCTTTATTATATTTATTTATGTGCAGTTCTGAGACTTGAACCCAGTGCCTCACACCTGTTAGGCAAGTGCTACACCACTGAGCTACAACACCAGCCCTTGATGTTGCCTCTTAACCTTTGTCTTCACCTAAGCCTGCTCCTACCAAGAGATGAGGCAGGCACAACCTGAGTAGAAAAGCAAAAATGAGAGGAAGAGATGGACCTTAAGATCAGGAGCAATAGGACCATCTGTCTGTCCACTACTGGCTTGCGGGTCTGGGGATCCTGGCAGCCCCAACATATGGATTTTAAGGTTCACTAATCTTAAAGAGAATACAAAGTAAACTTGGTCTTAAATACTTCATAGATGTTCATTTAAAAGACACATAGTAGTTTTGATTTGCTATGTCCACAATGTCTCCTATGCATGGAGCTCCACAGAGTGCTGATGGATAAACCCCTGCTGAGTGAGCATAACCTTGCTTTGGATGACTTGATACTGGACTACATGAACCTGTTAGTATGATCTCCAGTATGTGAGGCCTCATGCTTAAGCTAAAGTGATACACTTGGGTCACTGTTTGCTGTTCCTTCATTCAGCTTTTCCAGTTCTCTAAGGGAATACCCTGAGCCTAACTCTACCCCACCTGCTGTTGGGGGAATGCAGTTCATGTTTGTAGATATATTCACTTGTTTTCTTGTTGAAACTAGTTAATAAAGTTTTTAAATGTGGTTGTAAAACAAAATTAAAACATTTTACTCCGTTGCTTTAAAAATATATTTGTATCTAGTATTTCTGCTTCCTTCCTTCTGTGTACATTTAGGAACTTGCTATTTATGCATCATTTGTATGTTGAACATTTTTATTTTTATTGTTCACATAGAACTACATAATCTGATTTTTTTAAAAATATTTTTTTTTTTAGTTGTAGTTGGTGACAATACCTTTATTTTATTTATTTATTTTTATGAGGTGCTAAGGGTTGAACCCAGGGCCTCACAGATGCTAGGTGGGCGCTCTACTGCTGAACCACAACCCCAGCCCATAATAATTTTTGTATGTGGTGTTGGGGATCAAACCCAGGACCCTGTGCGTGCTCGGGAAATGCTGTACTACTGAGCTATATTGGTCTCCAGATTAATCAAGTCGTTTGAGCCAGGCACGGTGTGCATGCCTGTAATCCCAGTGGCTCAGTAGGCTGAAGCAGGAGGATTGCAAGTTCAAAGCTAGCTTCAGCAGCTTAGGGAGGGCCTAAGCAACTTAATGAGACTCTGTCTCAAAATTAAAACATATAAAAGGGACTGTGAATGTGGCTTAGTGGTTAAGTGCCCCTGGGTTCATTCCTCAGTACCAAAAACAAAAAACAAACAAACACAAAAGATGGTTTGATATTTGATGCTATATTGGCAGCATTTGCATAGTTGCTGTAAAACAGAATGTTTTTGTACTTGTTGAACATGATTCCTTTTGCTCCCTCCAGATCTTAGTGTGAGATTCATGAAAGTGGTTGAGTTATTCAGCTTCTTCATTAGTTGCTTTTGTTTTGTTTTGTTTTTGTGATGCTGAGGGTCAAACCCAGGGCCTTGTGCATGCGAGGCAAGCACTCTACCAACTGAGCTATATCCTGAGCCCTGAGTTTTTCAACTTCTTTAAGGAAAAAATGAAAATAAAAAATATAGACAGTTACACTAAATAAATTATTTATTACACTGTATTGTTTTCTCATTTTACCCAAGGGGAAATGGCAATATAATATAGCATCTTAAGGGACTTAGCTTAACTGTCATCCTATTCCCTGACCTAATATATGATTTCTAAGTTTATGTATTTGTCACTAGAAAACTACTACTTTTCAATTGACTGGTAGCTGGTAATTGTAGTTATTGTCCGTTACAGTATTTATAAGGTGCTGTGGCTGTGAATGTAACCCTTAAGACTGTAGTTAGTGACCCACTAGGTTTTAATTGCTAGAAAGTCTCAGGATGTAAAAAAGTTTTGGTAAAGGTTGGAAAATGTCCATTCTTGCTTTCCTAAAAATTGGCATCAGTGATTACTTAATAACAACAGAATGTTTTGAAAATATACCCACAAGAGTTTAGCTGTTATTAAAATGCCATAATAACTAGTATGTAAGTGATCATTCCTTTTTTGTTGCTGTTGCAACTCTGTGGTAAGAGGATAACTTCAACAAAATCCTTAAGAAGAATATAATATGAAAAGGTATCTGGTAAGAGAATTTTAAAAAATGGAATGTGGATGAGAAGTTGAAAGACACTTGTATAGGTTTAACATAACATAGTTTAAATTACCTTGCAGGTCAGGTTATTTTCTCTTTGATAAACCATAAAATTCTCTTTTATAATATCATTTATATATATATCTATAGTTTACTGGTTTCTATTTTTTAAAAAATAGTGTTATAGTGCCAAACCCCATTTTAATGCAATATAAAGCTTGCAAATTTGGGCTCTCCTGTGTCAGGAAACAAACAGTATACTAATTTCTAAATTACTAGCTAGGCTTCTAAATGTACATGTTTTTCATACAGCAGAGATTGTAAAGCAATCTGTATCATTGATGTTTTCACTGAGTGTTTGCCATTGTTTGATACTGTTTGTCTCTGCATTTATTCAATATTACCATATGCTGTAATCACTAGATCCCAGCAAGAGGAGACTGCCAAGTAGTAGCCAAAATAAACAGTGGGAAATGAAGCTGCTATAAAATTTTGTGGACAGCAGTTACATTGTGCTCTTTGAAAATTGTACATAGTAGGTGGGAAAGTAGGTCATGCCTCATTTTTTAAATAAAGTCCTTTTCTTTAAACAGCTTTCAGAAGTTTGCCTATACTCAGCGATCCAAATAGGCATTTATAAATGATGTGAAATAATTTAAAAATAAGTTTAAATAATTAAACAACTTTGTATTTCTATTTCATGTAAATGTGGTTTTTCAATAAAAATACTAATTGTAGTAATTAGATATCACTTTTTGGTCATTTCTTCTAGTGGAAGGACTTATATGACTAAGAGACAGGGATGATATTAAGGTTTTTGTTTGTTCTCATTTAGCTTTATACCCAAGTTAAGTCAGCAAATAATCTGTTCAGAGTTTGTTTTCCTTTATTGACCACTGTACTGCTAGCTTACTATTTATTTAGTAAGCAAGAACAAGCTTAACCAAGAATTTTGGAAAGTAGGAAAAAGGTAAACAGTATGGCTTCTGCCATTCAAAAAATAAATAAATAAAATGACCCTTGGACTGGGGATATAGCTCCTTGGTAAAGCACCTGCCTGGTGTTCATGAGTCCTTGTGTTTGATTTCCAGAACTGTTAAAACAACAACAACAACAACAACAACAACAACAACAACAAAAAAAACCACTTAAACAAAACAAAGCTCACCATATCCTGGATAATTGAAAGAGCTGTTTTTTATAAAATGAGAAATCAAACAGTTTAAAAGATGGATAATAGTGTGGGCTATCTCAAATCTTCACATGGAAATTTAATATAACATTTAAATTATCCAAGTATTTATCATAGATAAGATAAAAATCTATATTGGAAATCTTAAAGAATTTGGGATGTTGGTTGGTGCAACTAATATTTTTTTAAATTTCTTAGTTATAGGTGGACACAACGTCTTTATTTTTCATTACTCAGAATTATTTCTTACATTGTATTGTTTTCTCATTTAACCCAAGGGGAAATGGCAATATAATATAGCATCTTAAGGGACTTAGCTTAACTGTCATCTTATACCCTGACCAAATATATGATTTCTAAGTCCTGAATAATAAATATCTATGCCATAATAATAATACTGTACTGTTGACCTTTTATAAGATACTCATATCTGTTGCTTCACTTAAGCTCCTTTAGTTTTTTTGTCAAAACCCATTAAAGTAAGTGTCTGTCTGTCTGTCTCTTTCTATATATATATAAAACATATGTGCATTGTATAAAAACACTTCAGTCAACCACTGGCTACATGTATGATTTGGTGCCATAAGATATATCACTAAAGTAAGGCTTTGTAGCTGTCTTAGTTTGTGTAAGTATACACTGATGTTCACACAACAACAAAAATCATCTGATGACACATTTCTCAGAGGTATCTTTGTCATTAAGTCATATATTCCTTATTGATAGGAATAAGGTCTGAGAAATGTGCCATTAGGCATTTTGTTGTTTGAGCACCACCGAGTGCACTTTCACCTACCTGCATGATTTAGGGTAGTTACTCAATATGGCCTCTTGATGCAGTCAGTAGACACAGTAAGCCTGAGATGTTTGAGGCTGATGCTGGGAACATGTCATAAACAGGTGTTTTTTGGCGGGGAGGGTGGATACTGGGATTAACCTCAGGGTGCTTAAACACTGAACTACATTCCCAGCCCTATTTTGTATTTTATTTAGAGACCGGGTCTCACTGAGTTGCTTAGTGCCTTGCTTTTGTGAGGCTGGCTTTGAACTCATGATCCTCTTGCCTTAGCTTCCCATGCCACTGGGACTATGGGTGTGCACCAATTTTTCAATAAATAGAAGGAACGCACTCTAAATTATAAAAAGTATAGGAAATATATAAACCAGTAATATTGTTTATTATTATCAAGAAGTATGAACTATACATAATTGCACGTACTATACTTTTATATGAGTGGCAACACTTTGGGTTTTTTTTTTATGCCAGCATTGCCAATGTTATGTGAGTAATACATTGTGCTACAACTTGTCAGCTATGGTATCACTAAGCAATAAAAATTTTTTACTCCATTATAATCCTATGTACCATCATATATAGTGAATCATCATTGACAGAAACATTGTTATGCAGTGCATGACTGTGTATTATATGAAAAGATAAGGTAAATATCTTCATGATAACAAGAATGTAATTGAATGGCTTTTATGCCCAAATAGTAGTAGACAATTTATGTGCATTGTCGCATTTAATTATACCTACAAACTTGAAAAGTCGGTTTCTGTATTCCCACTTTACAAATGAGACTTCTTATCACAAGTAGAAAGCTAGAAAATGGACTTTGGGGCATGATAGGAGTGGTCTAGGTAGAGAGACATTGATACTTTCAGGCACATTTGATTATGTGAGCACTCTCCAGAGTGGTCAGGAAAGGTGATTTTGTGGGGAAGGTAGATCTTATGCTATTTACTATTAAAGGAAAAACAAATGGAATGAATTTTATAAATGGTGATGTTTAATTTAGGCTTTTGGGGGGCGTGTATACTAGGGATGGAACACAAGGGCTTTATATGTGCTAGGGTCTTGACCCCTAGCCACACTCCCCACCCCCAATTTAGACATTTCAAGTTTAAGAAAGCAGAAATTTTTATAGAAGGTAGGTGTAGCCAAGTCGTAAGATTTTTGATGTTTTGTCTTGATTCATATAAATTTCTGTTAGACTTTTCTTTGAACAGTATTTATAGTACTTAAGCTTGGGTTGTGTTTGTGCAGGAGTATAATGAGGTACTAATGCCTTGAACATTTAAGATAAATTTGGGAATGATTTTATGTTTACACACATGTTTATGAAGGGTAAGGATACTTATTAGTAATCCCACTGGAGTATATGAAATCTCAAATTTTTTTATTAATATACAAGCAAAACTTGTTTATTGTTGAAAGTTAGAATAAAAAATGTATAGTCCTACTACTGGGTTTGAATGAATTTTGAGTTTTTTCCTTTTTGTTGTTTCTTTAGAAATATGGCTACACACACCTCTCTGCAGGAGAACTTCTTCGTGATGAAAGGAAGAACCCAGATTCACAGTATGGTGAACTCATTGAAAAGTACATTAAAGATGGAAAGATTGTACCGGTTGAGATAACCATCAGTTTATTAAAGAGGGTAAGGAGCAGAAATGCCAACCAGTTCAGAGCAGCAAGGAAGCAAATTAAATCCACCCTTTTTGGAGTAGTGGAACAGTAGAAGTGTTGAATTCCTTGCATGTGGAAGGTAGTCATGATGTTTGAGAATGGCGGAACTGGAAACTCTACTTTCCCTTGGGAAGAAATTGAACAGCTGTATACCTCAACTTAACAATCTGTGTGTACATACTTGAGCCTTTCCTTTGCAACATACAAACAGTTGTTCTGTTTTCCATTTCTCTTTCTTCTTTTCCCTCTTCTCTTTTCTTACCCCTTGACCCAAGTCCTTTGGGTATAATTTGAGGAGCGGGAAAATGGGGTCAAATGGTGGTTCCATTCCAAGTATTCTGAGGACTCTCCATACTGCTTTTCATAGTGGTTGCCACAGTTTGCAGTCCCACCAGCAATGTATGAGTGTACCTTTTCCCCCACATGCTGGCCAACATTTATTGTTACTTATATTCTTGATAATTGCCATTCTGAATGGAATTAAATGGAATCTCAGTATAGTTTTAATTCACATTTCTCTAATTGCTATATTTGTTGACCATTCATATTTCTTCTTCTGTGAAGTGCCTGTTTAGTTCCTTTACTTAATTATTGGTAGGATTATTTTTTTTGGGGGGGGGTAAGTTTTTTGACTTCTTTATTTATCCTGAAGATTAATGCTCTGAGGTTCAGGTGGTAAAGATTTTCTCTGCATTCTATAGGCTCTCTGTTCACATTCTTGATTGTTTCCTTTGCTGTGAAGCTTTTTAGTTTGATACCATCCTATTTACTGATTCTCGATTTTATTTCTTGTGATTTGGGAGTCTTGAGAAAGTCAATTCCTAAGAAGACATGATGGAGAGTTGGGCCTAGTTTTTCTTTTAGTGGGCTCAGGGTTTCTGATCTAATGCTTAGGTCCTTGATCAACTTAGAGTTGAGTTTTGTGCTAGGTGAGAGATGGGGTTTAATTTCATTCTACTACATATGTATTTCCAGTTTTCCCAGCACCATTTGTTGAAGAAGCTATCTTTTCTCCAATGTATGTTTATGGCACCTTTGTCTAGTATGAGATAACTGTATTTATGTGGGTTTGTCTCTGTGTCTTCTATTCTCTTCCATTGGTATTCATGTCTGTTTTTGTGCCAATAGCTCTGTAGTATAATTTAAGGTCTGGTATTGTGATGCTTCCTGCATCACTTCTCTTTTTTTTTAATATTTATTTTTTAGTTGTAGTTGGACACAATACTTTCATTTTATTTATTTTTATGTGGTGCTGATGATTGAAACCAGGGCCTTGCAGGTGCTTGGTGAGTGCTCTACCGATGAGCCACAACCCCAGCCCCTGCATCACTTTTCTTACCAAGGATTGCTTTGGCTATTCTGGGCCCCTTATTTTTCCGATTGATTTTCATGATTGCTTTTTCTATTTCTATGAAGAATGTCAATGGAATTTTAATAGGAATTTCATTAAATCTGCATAGCACTTTTGGTAGTATGGCTATTTTGACAATATTAATTCTGCCTATCCACAAACATGGGAGATCTTTCCATCTTCTCACATTGTCCTCAGTTTCTTTCTTTAGTTTTCTGTAGTTTTCATTGTAGAGGTCTTTCACCTTTTTGTTAGATTGATTCCCAAATATTTTATTTATTCATTTATTCATTTATTTTGAGGCTATTGTGAATGGAATGGTTTTCCTAATTTCTCTTTCAGCTGATCATCATTGGTGTATAGGAACACAATTGACTTATGGGTCTTAATTTTATATCCTACTACTTTGCTGAATTTGTTTATGAGTTCTAGAAGTTTTCTGGAGGTTTTGGGGTCTTCTAAATATGGAACCATGTTGTTGGCAAATAGGGATAGTTGGAGCTCTTCTTTTCCTATTTGTATCCTTTTAATTTCTCTGTTGAACAGGAATGGTGAAAGAGAGTGTTCCTGTCTTGTTCCAGTTTTTAGAGGCAATGTTTTCAATTTTTCTCCATTTAGAATGTTGGCCTTGGGTTTAACATATATAGCTTTTACAATTGTAATGTATATTCCCTAGTTTTCCTAGTGTTTTGAACATGAATGGATGCTATATTTTGTCAAGTGCTTTTTCAGCACCTATTGAGATGATTATATGATTATTGTCTTTAAGTCTACTGATGTGTTGAATTGTTTATTGATTTCTGTATGTTGAGCCAACCTTGCACCCCTTAATGAACCTCATTTGATCATGGTGCACTATATTTTTAACATGTTTTTGTATGCAATTTGTAGTATTTTATTAAGAATTTTTTCCTCTTTGTTTACCAGGGATATGGGTTTAAAGTTTTCTTTCCTTGATGTGTCTTTGTCTTGTTTTGGCATCAGAGTGATGCTAGCTTCATAGAATGAGTTTGGAAAGGTTCCCTCCTTTTCTTTTTCATGGAATAATTTGAGGAAGATTGGTGTTAGTTCTTCTTTGAAGCTTTGGTAGAACTCGGCTGAGAATCTGTCTGGTCCTGGAGTTTTCTTTGTTGGTAGGCTTTTGATGGCATCTTCAATGTCATTGCTTGAAATTGATCTGTTTAAATTTTCTGTGTCCTCCTGATTCAATTTGGATAGGTTATATATATATGTCTCCAGAAATTTGTTGATGTCTTCAAGATTTTCTATTTTATTGGAGTATAAATTTTCAAAATAGTTTCTGATTATCATTTATATTTCTGATTATCATTTATATTTCAGTATCCATAGTGATATTTCCTTTTTCATCATGAAGTTTAGTAATTTGAGTTTTTTCCTTCTTTCTCTTAGTTAGCATTTATTTTGTTGATTTTTTGAATTTTTTGATTGTTTTATTGATATTGGCTCTGATTTCAATCATTTCCTCACTTCTGCTTTTAGTGTTGATTTGTTCTTTTTCTAGGGCTTTGAGATGTAATGTTAAATTAGTTATTTGGTGACTTTCTATTTTTTTAATTTCATTGCTAGTTTCTTCTGCTATCCATTGGTCATTAAATAATGTATTATTTAGAGTCCAGGTGTTAGTGTATTTCATTTTTTATTTTATCGTTGATTACTAATTTCATTCCATTATGATCTGATAGAATGCAAGGTATGATATTTCTCTTCTCTGTTTTTAGATTTGCCAAAAGTTGCTTTGTGGCTTAAGATATGGTCTATTTTAAAGAAGGATTCGTGTGCTGCTGCGAAGAAAGTATATTCAGTCATTGATGGATGAAATATTCTATACATGTCTATTAAGTCTAAATTATTTGTATTTTTTAGTTGTATATCTTCTTCATTTAGTTTTTGTTTGGAGACTCTGTCTAGTGGTGAGAGGTGCATTAAAGTCACTCAGTATTATTGTGTTGTGATCTATTTGCTTCTTGAAATTGAAAATGGTTTTGTTTGATGTATGTAGATGCTCCATTGTTTGTGGCATAAATATTTACAATTGTTATGTCTTATTGATGTATTTTTTCCTTAAACAGCATGAAATGACCTTCTTTGTTCCTTCTGATTAGCTTTGGCTTGAAGTCCACTTTATCTGATAAAAGGCTAGAAACCCCCTGCTTGTTTACGAGATATATGAGAATGATGTTTTTTCCCATCCTTTTACCTTCAGTGTGTGGATGACTTTGCCTATGAGATGAGCTTTTTGGAGGAGACAGCATATTGTTGAGTCTTGTTTTTTAATCAATCTGCCAGTCGATGTCCTTTGATTAATAAGCTTAAGCTATTTACATTCAATGTTATTATTGAGAAATGATTTTTATTCCCTGTCATTTTTATGGATTTGTGGTTTTTAATTTGTATTAGTTTCTCTTTTGATTGATTTTCTTCTAGTATATTTCCTCCTTTTGCTTGTTTTCACTTTTATTTTTCATTTCTTCTTCATGAAAAATTTTATTGAGTATGTTTTGTACTGTGGGCTTTCTAGTTGTGAATTCTTTTAACTTTTGTTTGTCATGGAAGATTTTTATTTAATCATCAAATCTGAAGTTAATTTTGCTGGGTATAGTATTCTTGGCTGGCATTCATTTTCTTTCAGAGCTTGGTATGCATTATCTCAATACCTCCTAGCTTTGAGGGTCTGAGTTGAGAAATCAGCTGAGATCTGTATTGGTTTCCCTCTAAATGTGACCTGTTGTTTTTTCTCTGGCAGCTTTAAAATTCTATCATTACTCTGTATATTAGGCATTTTCATAGTAATGTGCCTTGGTGTGGGTCTGTTGTAATCCTCCTCTATTTGATTTTCCATTTCATTCTTATGATTTGTGAAATTTTCAGATATTATGTATTTGAAAAGATTGTGTATTCCTTTGGTTTATATTTCTGAGCCTTCATCTATCCTAATAAATCTTATATTTGGTCTTTTCATGCCATCCCATATTTCTTGCAAATTCTATTCATGTTCTTTTAACATCTTTTTTACATGGTCAACTTTATTTTCAAGATTATATATTTTGTCCTCATTGCCTGAAACTCTGTTTTTCAAGTGGTCTAGTCTGCTGGTGATGCTTTCCATTGAATTTTTAATTTTGTTTATTGAGTCTCTCATTTTGAGAATTTCTTCTTGATTTATCTTTTTTTAAAAAATTTCTCTTTATTGAAATTATCTTTCACTTCCTGTACTTTCTCTGATTTCACTCCTTATATTACCCTTTCCCTTGCAGATCAGTTTAACTATGAACATTCTGAACTCCTTCTCTGACATTTCTTACAATAGATTCTCTACCATGCGGCCGGCGCAATGGTTTCATTAATGAGGTTCTTGGCATAAAAGTTAGCTAGCAGAGATCGAAATAAACACACAGACTCAGTTACCTTTTTCTATGACCAGGTCCGAGACGGCTCCCCTCTCTTGTTCCCACGTCTAACCGCCGGCAGGGCAGCAAGGATTACTCAGGGCTAGCAGGAGAGAGAGAGAGAGAGCACGCCAGGGAGTAGCCTTTTATTGGGGAGCAAGAAATTCAGGGGATAATTCCATCCAATGAAGGTTGAAGGGGGGGGCCGCACTCCAAGGTCAGGGTCAGTGATTGGGCCTCCGGGGTCAGTGGTCAGTTACACCCCCACACGGACAGGTTCTCTCAACAGGAGAGGGCCGGGAAAGCTCCGACACAGCCAGAGCGCCTCAGACCCTAACCGGGAGTCACCCAGTCACGTGCGAGAATGGCTCCCGACAAGATTCTGTTATGCAAGTATTTTGTTTTGTTTGGGGTGATTTGTTCCCTTGTTTTTTCATGCTGTTTGTGTGTTTACCCATCTAATTGTATGGATCTGAAGTAGTAGAGTTTCTATACTGTGGACTTAACAGTGTCCCTGAGTGTTTAGGGGGAAACAAATAATAATGATAACTAATGCAAACAACATACAGCATTAAGCAAATAGTTCCTGCTATGACAACTACAGTTGCAAGAATGATAAAACATTTACCCTGAGGTGAGAAATTTTCCTTCATCCTGGCCTTCTGTCATGATGCTCTGTCTCCCCTCAGTACCAGAGAGATGAAGTCAATTGACCGTGGACTGAGACCCCTGAAACTATGAACCAAAATAAACTTGAGATCTGGAGAAGTTTGAGTCTTTAGTCCCCGATATATCCTTGTTTCCTGATATATATTCTTTCTTCCTTAGAAGTCTGTCAATTCCTTTGATGTGTCCATTTCTGATTCATTTCACCCCATTCTTAATTTTCTGGTAGAGGCTGAAAGCAGGATTCTTTTTTCCCCATTATGCTTGCTTCACTTGAACCAAATATTTAAGCTGATGTCTGCATCATTGCACAGAAAAATAATTAAATAGAGAAGAGGAGAGTAGAGAAACAAAGAAGAAATGAAAATATAATATTGAGGATAAAGATTTAGCTGCCACTCTCTTGCTCAGCTCTGATGAAAGAGCAGGGCTTTCTGGCACTCACAGAGCTGCTGCTAAAGGAAGGCAGGATAGCCTTTACTAACCCATTTTGTCCCATTGTCCCAGATGTGGAACCCCTATAAAAACTTAAATGTAGTATATAATATGTAATACAATTTTATAGCACATAATATATAATTATATAATAGAAGACAGTTATAGTGATTATAATATTAATAAACAATAATATATAAGTTCTAGATGATTATTTCCAGTCTATTTTAATGCACCCATGTCAGTTTCATTGGGATATCTGCAAAACTGAAGACTTGAGACTTGAACAGCAACAGCTATTGAATAAAAGTTTTTTTTGTTTTTTTTTTTTTTTTAGAGAGAATTTTTTTTTTTTAGTATTTATTTTTTAGTTATCGGAGGACTCAACATCTTTGTTTGTATGTGGTGCTGAGGATCGAACCTGGGCCGCACGCATGCCAGACGAGCGCGCTATCACTTGAGCCACATCCCCAGCCCCTGAATAAAAGTTTTGAGGATATAAAACTGGAAATGAAAACAATAACAAAACACCCACAGATCCACTATTCTGCTTAAGAAATTTGTTAATGTAGTACTAAAACCTAAATCTTTTTTCTTTAGGAAATGGATCAAACCATGGCTGCCAATGCCGAGAAGAATAAATTCTTGATTGATGGATTTCCAAGAAATCAAGATAATCTTCAAGGTTGGAACAAGACCATGGATGGGAAGGCAGATGTATCTTTTGTTCTGTTTTTTGACTGTGATAATGAGGTAAGAGGAAAATCTTTATCTGCCCACATCAGCTTTAAGCAATGATTGTCATCTATTAAGAGAAAAACTAAGTGATTTTATTTCTATTTGCGGGTTTTTGTTTTTTTTTTAATCAGTATTTTTCCAGTTGGTTAACTGGGTGGACAGAACAGGACTATCTTGCTGTTGGAGTATTAACAGCTGCTTGACATCAGCAGCTTGGTGAACCTAAAATTTGATTTAATTTCACAATAACAAGAATCAGTTCTTTTAAATTTAAGAATTGCCATGCATGGCTGGGTACAGTGGCACACACGTAATTTCTGCTATGGAGGCATCAGTTCAAGGCCAGCCTGAGCAACTGAGGCCTTGTCTCAAAAAAAAACTTAAACAGAAACAAAAAAGGTAGAGTATCCCTATGTTCAATCCTAGTACTGCAAAAGAAAGGGGCGGGGGAGAATTGACATGCACCATGATGTTATGTAATGAAACTGAACTACTATTTTTTAAAATATTCAGTGTTCTCAGAGAGTGTATTGTTTACGGGGGGGACTTTTCTGGAAAGTTAGGGAGGCTTTCTTTTTAAAAGAAACCTGCAGTATAGCCCAGTTCACTTCTAATAACATGCCCAGACATACCTTTAAATAACTAAATGAATTTCTTATTTAATTAAAAGGCCTGACTGTCTGACAACTGCTGTGATATAAATTTCATTAAATTAATGCCAACAGCCTGAAAGAATAAGAATCTAAAGTACTGCCTTAAAGGAAGTTGGCTATTCTTAGATTGAGTTACAGATGTGCCTTTGGTAGAGTCTTGCTGCAGCCTTTGAGTTGTTTTAAATGTAACTCTTCTTCTAACCCCCCAAAATATGTTTTCATTTATCCTTCAAAGTTAACTTTAGAATGTTACCACAGCTTTATAACTAAAAAATGTTTATTCACAATTAACAAGAAATGCTTTATTCAAATATGTTGACTCTTAAATATTTGGATATTTATGGAATTACTGTAAAGTAAGCAAAAATGAAACCAAGTTTGAGGCATGTAATTCATACCTAATAAGTTAATAATATATCCGAGATGGAACCATATACATACAGATCTTCTTTTTATTGCGGTTTGAAAAAAAATATACACAGGAAAAACTGAGTCATGAATGAATTCTTATTATGTTCTGTACTTATTTAACCTAGTTTATATAAATTGTACCACATGTTTAATTTAAAAAGAGTTGCATATTGATTAATGAATTAGACACATTGGGTTTAATGCAGGATATTTTTGGTAGTTTTTTCAAACTTTTCAGGCTAAAAGAATGGCAAGCTCATATCTTTCTGTTTTTTAAATAACGTTTTTACTTAAATATCTCTTTTTAGATCTGTATCGAACGATGTCTTGAGAGGGGAAAGAGTAGTGGTAGGAGTGATGACAACAGAGAGAGCTTGGAAAAGAGGTACTTTTCAGTTTTTACATTTAACCATCTCAATCCCAGTGTGGAGCTTGAGTGACAAATTAAATTCCTGTCCTGTTTTAGTGTAGAAAACTAAATTAAAAGGTTCTGCTGATACAGGTGCAGTGGCTTGTGTAAGGAGAGGATGCTGAGGCATTTGGGTTGGGCCTAATGTCCTCTGAGCCATTCTGTAACATGGAAGAAGATACCTAGAATCTTATGATATTTGCTTCTTTTACAGAATTCAAACTTACCTTCAGTCAACAAAGCCAATTATTGACTTATATGAAGAAATGGGGAAAGTCAAGAAAATAGACGCTTCTAAGTCTGTTGATGAAGTGAGTGTCCCTGGCCTGTTTTTGAGAAAGAGTCAAATGAAAATGTGATTATTTCTTCAGAAGTAGGCAGGAGTAAAATAAAAACTAATGACAGATTAGTTTATTTGCTTTTCAAGACACTTGAGAATCAATGAGAAAATAGGTTTTTCTCTCTTTTGAATATCAGGTCTAAAATAGGTTTTACAACTTCAGATTTGTTCTTCATGAGAAATGGGTGGTTTATTCATTCTAAATCTCTTTTCCTAAACACTGGAACATTGGTATTTTGATCGCTGTGATTTGGATCATTTAATTTTTTAAAAAAATCTATAGTGTGACTGGCAAGTCATCTAGTGCAAGAGCTCCACAGTGCCTTCTCCTTTTTCATCACAGAACACATAGCTCCAAAGGTGCAGGGTTTCCACAACTCATCTCTGCCTTCATAAATCAGTGATCTCTAAATTGTTTGAGCCTGCACATTTTCTAATGTTTCTTAGTTCACTAATTGCTCTTTCTCTTATTCTTTGACTCACCTTTCTTTTATATTCATAAGATAGAAAGGTCCAGAAGAAGAATATTCAGTGAATCTTTTTAAAAATCTGTTAACACTTTCTGTAGAGGTAATACATAAGAAAACTTTATTTTTTAGAATTAGAACTAAGGAAATAAGCCACTTCAGTTTACATTTTACTAAAGTATTGATAGCCTGTCAAGAAGTATGTTTTGAGTCGGTTGAAGTGATACATACCTGTAATCTTATGACTTTGGAGACTCAGGCAGGAGGATTACAAATTTGAGGCTAGCCTGGGCAGCTTAGTGAGACCTGTCTCAAAAAAAAACAAACCCATCTGGGGATGTGGCTTATTCGTGGAGTGCCCTCGGCTCTATACCCAGTATGGCAAAAACAAACAAAAAATTATGTTTTATCCTAAAAGCATCAATAAAATTGAATGCACATGTTCGTAATTTTATGTTTATGATGTTTAAAGTGAAATAGATGAACCTAAGAAATTATGTGATTTTAAAAAATAGATCCATTTTAAAAATTAATGTAACATTGGTTTTAATAACAATTTATCTATATGGTAGGGTTTTTTTTTTTTTTTTTTGTCCCCCCTGTTTTGCCCACTCTTCATCCCATGCCATCTCCATGCCGTGAACTGAATCCATGGCCTTGCACATGTTATATGGTGTTTCACTTCTGGTTTTAAAATTATTCTTTTTTCTTTGCAGGTTTTTGATGAAGTTGTGAAGATTTTTGACAAAGAAGGCTAACTCTAAACCTGAAAGCATCCTTGAAATCATGCTTGAATATTGCTTTGATAGCTGCTATTACAACCCCTTTTAAAGGCAATTTTAATCTTCAAAATTACATCTCAATTAATGACTAGAAAATACATAGTAAGACAAGACAAAGTAAATTTTTATGGTGTTTTTTTCTTTTTGATTTGTTTTTGGTCACAGGAGTAGACAGTGAATTCAGGTTTAATTACTTCTTAGTTATTATGGTGCTCACAAAACAAAGAAGGGTATCAGCTAGTTCTTTGTTTTTATTAATGACTGTCCTTTTTATAGTTTGTGCCTTCGGTGAGCAAAATTTTTTAGTATGCATGTACATCCCTTTAGTAATTACAACATGTTAGAATTAGGGATTCCCACTTCTTTTCTTGCAGGTTTTAAATTTCTAACCTCTTAATTGAATTTGTGGACCAAATTTCAAAGGAATTATTTTGTGTAGTTAGTTCTTCTGCAAGGTGTTTGGTAAACAACTCATAAAATGGATTCAAACAGCGTTTTAGTATTTATGAAATAACTGACCATTTCCTACAGTAAGATGGGAAAACTTAGGCTTTGATTTACTTCAACTTGCACAAAGTTGTATGTCAGGGCTTCCAGGGTTTGGGTTAGGGGCAGGAGGGGTTCAGAGCCTGGAGGAATTGTCAGTTTTGTTCTGACATAATCTGAGGATATGGAGCAAGGATCACATCTAATGGCTTGTGTTCTTTATGCTCAATTGTACAGTGCTATTCATTTAGTAAACTGATCTTAACACAATTCATAGCAGTGGAACCTTGAAATGCATGTGCTAGATTTATACTAAAATGATTCAGTTCTCATTTTAGCAACTCTTCCAAGTCTTTGTTTTTTTGAGACTAAATATAGGGATAAGATAAATTGTAAAACAACCTAATGATTAAAGTTCCCATTTGCATTTTATTTTCTGAAATACTTTTTCATAGTTACTTATTTTAAAAGATTTTAAAAATCATTGCACTTTGGTCAGAAAAATAATAAATTTATCTTACAAATGCTTGATTCCCTTCCTGGCTAATTTTGTTTAGTAAATTTTGGGGTGGGGAAGGGAGATCACATTGAAGCATTGAAAGGCACAAAATTTTAAAAAGGCTCGAGTCCATTCTTCCTTTAAAATCTCTGAGAATTTTTTTTCTCCTTCTCTAATGCTAAGTAGTAACCATGGTCGGTCTCTCTCTCTCTCTCTCTCTCTCTCTCTCTCTCTCTCTCTTTCTCTTTCTCTCTTTTTTTTTTTTTTTTTTGGTGGTGGTACAACTTGGGATTAAACCCAGGAGTATTCTACCACTGAGCTACATCCCAGCCCTTTGTATTTTTTATTTTGAGACACAGTTGGTGCCCTGGCTGGCCTTGAATTTGCAGTCCTCCTGCGGCAGCCTCCTTTGTAGCTGGGATTATAGGTGTGTGGCACCATGCCTGACTCCTTAGTTCTTAATAGAGAGTTCTTAAATGTTTTTCATTTTCAAGACTTAAATTACTTGGTATACAGGGTTAAATAAGGCATGGAATTTTTTAATAATTAAATTTTATATTTAAAGTTATTGGGAATAGTGAGAACGAGTTAATGGCTATTCTTATAATAGAATCATTTATTTCTATGCACATTATGAAACTGACTTACTAATGAGAAATTTTTCAATATATTTGCCATTAGAAAACAAAGTATCCCTTAATATAATATAATATATTGGCCATCAAAATTTATATTGATATTAATCTTGGTTTCTTGGAAGAGATTGTAGTTTTTTCTAACACTTTAATCCATCCAATACAGAGGACCTTTATTAATGGTTTCATCATACCACTGTATTGTGAAGCAAAGGTAAAGACTAAGGTTTTGAGAGCATTCCTAGTCACACAAGTAAATAAATCTGTCAGGTGGGAATCTAAATATTTATACCAACAACTGTGAGCGCATCCATACAGTTTTGAAGACTGCTGAGACTAGGTGTTTTGCCTCCTTTCATCAGGTATCTTTCTTTGGCATTTGAGAATAGAAACCAAGAAATATGGTAATTACTAAATTATGAAGCTTTGTTTTTTGTTTGCTTTTAAGTAGAAAAATATGTTGGCAAGATTGAATTTTGTAGTTGATTGAGATACATCTGATTTCACTAGTTTGATCATTCCATTTGTTAAAGATATAGTCACTAAGACATTCTTTAGTTTCTGGAAAGTTCCTAATTTGAGCCTTACTGTGTTGTTGTGTTTCTTTAAATTATTTCCATTCTGTGATGTTGAATGTGTATAAGTTATTTAGTAAAATAATCCCAATAAATTTTGTGCTAAGGCCTTTGCTATTTGCTGGCTCAGATTTCTGTTCTCTTAAGCATATTAAAGATCAAGAAGTATCATATTTAACATGTGGGTTCTCAAAAGGCAAAAGCAGAATTCAGACCTGGGAGAATTTTCTGCCCTGTGTATTATGTTTGGGCATCTTGACTTAGGTGGGAAGCATGACTTTATCCCATTTCTTTTTTTTTTTTTTTTTTTTTTTTTAAAGAAAGAGTGAGAGAGAGAGAATTTTAGTATTTATTTTTTAGTATTTGGTGGACACAACATCTTTGTCTGTATGTGGTGCTGAGGATTGAACCCGGGCTGCACGCATGCCAGGTGAGTGCGCTACCGCTTGAGCCACATCCACAACCCCGACTTTATCCCATTTCTTCAAGAAGTAATCTGGGCCAGGCACAGTGGTGCGTCCCTGTAATCCCAGCAATTTGGAAACTAAGGCGGGGGATTGAATATTCAAGGTCAACCTCAGCAACTTAGTGAGACCCAGTCTCAAAATAAAAAATGACTGAGAATATAGCTCAGTGGTAATGTACCCTTGGGTTCAATTTGTAGTATGTTAAAAAAAAAAAAGTAGTTGTTGTAGTAATCTGGATTCAGTCACATGCAGCCTGTTTCATTACTGTGGGAAGCATCATTTGTTTGCCTTTGAGAGGGAAATTGACAGCAGGCAGTGGGTCTCAGAAGGGTTTTTGTGGATTTATGGCTTTGTCCTTGTGATTATAGTGGTTGCCAAATATTCCAGTGGTTTTTGAAGATAATAGCAATTGAAGAAATAGGCCAAACTAGGTTATCATCTCTTCCCTGGAGTTTTGTGTCTTCATCTTCAAACAGGTACTAATCGCACAAACCAGTGCTCAAATATTCCAGGAGTTTTCTGTCTAAAAAACTCTGATATGCATAGATTTTCAGATGTCTCATGTTGATTAACCTAAGTCATACTTATATATTCTTATTTCAGTTCTCCCCAATCTACCTGCATCTTCACCTAAATTAAGTACTCCTTAATTCTAACCATCTTTCTTTTTTTTTTTTTGTCTTTCACTGAAGAAAGGCAAACAATGGTCCTAATGACCTATTCCTTTATTTCCTCTTCCCTGAGGCCAGTATAAGTATTTGCTTGGATCCAGGGGTGCTTGGGATGGGTGATATTCATATGGGAATTCATTAAGCCCTGAAGGCCACCATCTTTCTGTTGGGAGAGCTGAAGGAAGAAATTGAATTTAAGGTCATGGCTAACCATACTAGCTCCAGCATCCCTTAGGCTCAGACCTTTATGGAGTCCTGCTGTGTTTGCTCTTCAGAGCAGAACCTGCTTCTCTCAGGTCCATCTTCAAGGAGGTTTTTCTTTCATGGGCTTGCCTTCCTAAATCCCAATTCTAAGAAGAAGTTTACTTATTTATTTAGAGGAGACACGGAGGTAATAAGTCAGAAAATTTCTGTTTGTATGAAGTTGTTTCAGACAGAGAATTATTGTTTTACTTATGATATATTTTGAAGTAACCATACATTCTAAACACTGACCTTGACAGTCTAACCAATTAGAGGAAACCATCTTCAGAGGCAAGTTACCAGGTATATTACCATTTCATACCCACCTGTAACAAGGACTTTGGCTCCTCACTTGGGCCTGTAAGTGCCCAGTGGTTAGCCCAAAGCAGAATAAAAAACTTGGTATCTCTGCCTCTGTTTTGCATCTGTCCCTTTGTTCTGAGTCAGTCACCTTGGATTCCAGGAACAATAGGTCTCATCAATAAGCATCTTATGATAAATGGAAACTACTTCCAAAGTAACAGCCACTTTCTTACTGCAGCCTACAAGGCTGCCTGACCAATTCTGAGATTATCATCAGCCAAACCACCCTATGACCAAGATTGCTTGACTGCACACTTTGGTCCTATTATCTATATAATGTGGGAGTTCATGTCAGTTCTCCCAAAGGCAGGGCTGAGACACTGATCACCTATTCCCTGTAGGGCCTCATTGATTAAAATTCCCTTTTGCTTTTCACTATTCCTTTTTCCATTTGGTTTTTGGGGCAAATGGCTAGACCTAATTTTGGGGGCCCTTCCCGTCAGGCCTCTGGCCTGGAATCTAGTAACACACCACACTTAGTGTGGTTACAGATATACTCTACAGGTTGTCTTCTACATAGTAGAATCAAAAGCCATTAAGCAATATACATGTAATTAGCTTATATGTCCTCATTTGGGTGAATAACCACATTTAGGAAGAAAGTTAAAAAAAAAAAAAAAGAATTTAAAGCCACAATGCAAACTTTGGAAATGTATCTTTTCACTAGCAAACCAGTTTTCAGAGATGCTGACCCCTGTGACTGGTATCAGAGTTGGTTACAGGTAGGTTACATCTTTGGGCATTGTGTTTGTCAGCAGACCAAAGAATGACAATAGCAAAATAATAATTATTATAACAAAATAGTTTTAAAATTGTCTGTCTGTTGATACAAAATATGTTTGAGATATTAAGTTTTTCATTGCAAATTTCTAAGCTCTTCAATTTTTCTGAGGATTCTGGGTTGAACTTTCTCATGCCCTGGTCCCAAAAGCTTCCAAGTGCTGGGAGAAAGACACTGAGTAAGTTCAGCAATCAGTACTTACACAAAATTGTGTGTTTGGCTCACCCTGACTTGTTTATTGGTTTTATGAAGAAGCATTTTTACAAGTGGCTCCAAAGCAGCTGCCAAAAATTGGCCAGCTGAGTATCTGATCATGATGAGACTGTATCAAAATGACCTCATGATGTCAGGCTTTTTTTCTCTTATTACTTGGTGCTCAGTAGGCACTGTGTCCTGTCCTCAACCGGGATAATGGTCAAGATGGAAAATTATTTGAAGCGGGGAGATGCTAATGTTTAATTGGCTTTTAGATTGGATGAAATTATTCCCACATTGAAACAGTCAAGTTAAAACACCTGTGTCAGCTGGGTATCGTGTCACGTGGCTTAGTTAGCTTCTTGGGAGAGTGAGTCGGGAGTATTGCTTGAGCCTGAGTTCAAGGGCAGCCTGGGCAACATAGTGAGACCTCCTTCTCAAAACAAAAGAAAAAACCCAGCTAAATCAGAATTCCTCTGGTCTCAAAACAACTGTGACAGATGTTCATGTCATATACTATCAAACATGATTGGGCAGAGGCTGTAATTTATATCCCTTCCTCTATTTAGGGCCTTTTTTAGGTATAAGAGCTACTTGCAGAAAGAAGGTTACAATTGGATTTGAGGCTGCTCCTGCTACTGTGTGTACTAATTCAAAGTTCCAAAATTCAGGTGATGGGCTGAGCCAGGGAGAGTAACACCCTTTATTTAGAGAATTAGGATTTTGCAGGTTCTATACCATACATGATGGTTCTTGTGGAGGCTGACTTATTCTACAGGTTGTCACTCTCAACAGTATCATTTTCTTTCTTTTTTAAAATTTGAGTTAGGCAGGTACTCAATTTCTGAGCTACATCTCCAGTCCCATAAGTTTTTTTTCTAAGTTGCTAAGGCTAGCTGTGAATTTATGGTCATTCTGCCTTAGCCTCCCAAGTAGCTGGGATTGGGCATATACCACCATGCCAAATCAAAACTGTTTTATTCATTCATTCATTTATTTATTTTTGTGGTGCTAAGGATCGAACCCAGAGCCTCACCCATACCACTGAGCCACAACCCCAAACACCATTTATTAATCTGTTCAGAAGTTTTCACAATCCCATTTCCTTCCTCTTAACAAGTGTTTTGTTGAAGAAAATGTGTTTTAGGAATGTGACTCCCCTTAATACCATCTATCTTCATTTATCTTTAGTTTGTGTTTTGAGTAATTTTTATGGATATTTCTGAGTTTAGTTTGCATATTTGATTTAAGAAAGTATTTATTACCATCAGCAAATTCATTTTATGGACCATACAGTTTATGACTAATTGGTGAAATAATGGCAAGATACATACAGTAGACACTCAATTAGTATTTGTTGAAAAAAGTATTTTGGACAGCAGCCGTCACTGAACTTTGGGTTTCAGTAGAGTCTGCTTGTGATACCCTTGGGATTCTATTTTCATTCCTCTTGAAGATTGGGAGCTGATAGTTATAAAGTACTAGGGGTAGTAAGGAAGTTGGATTTTGGACACCATCAGCTTCCTTCTCTTTTCAGTACAAAACTGAGAATGACTTAAAATGTAACTATCTTGGAAAAAAAGGAGGGCCATGACCAGAAAACAAAGATTTGGTAAAAACCTTCCCCTCCCACCAATCTATATTCAATCTCTGTTGGTAGATTTTTTTTCCCCCCACACAATACTGGGGATTGAATCCAGGGCTGTTTTACCACTGAACTACATCCCTAGCCCTGTTTTTGTATTTTATTTTGAGACAGGGTCTTGCTGAGTTGTGGAGGCTGACTTCAAACTTGTGATCCTCCTGCCTCAGCTTCCTGATTAGCTAATAAATTCCAGGTGTGCACCATCATGCCTGGCTCTAACTCTTAATGACCCAGCACAGGGTAGATTCTTAGTAAACTTTTGTACAGTGGAAGAAGGAAAGTGACCTCCTTAGTGCCCTCCAGACAGTCTGAAGCAGAAGCTGGCCTAGAACCTGTGGTCCTTTCTCCCTGCTCTGGCTCCAGCATCAGCATGGTTTCACTGCTGTCATTCCCATCAAGGACTTGGACAGGCAAAATAGTATCTTGTGATGCTCTAGAGCCAGTTACTGTGTGACAGGACTTCATTTAGTAGCCAAGCATTTATTGAATTTTTGTATTTTAAACCATATTTAAGCAAAAACCAATGTCTCAGGCCTCACCTCCAGGAATTAAAGTTAAGTTTAAATCTCCTGGGAGAAGGTGATCTAAACTAAATTAGTGGCTCTCAGATGTTGGAGTGTATCAAAATCATTTAGAGGGCTTGTTAAACCCACACTGTTGGCCCCCTGCCCAGTAAATCTACAGTGTGGTCAAGAATTTGCATTTCTTATATAGAGTTTCAGGTGACACTGATATTGATACTTTGAGAACCAGTGTATTACACAAAGTGAACAGAACAGATAATGGAAACAGCCTTGCAGTTTGCTGGGCAAGGGACCACATCTTTTTGGTCTTTGTATCCACAGTGCCTAGCACAGAGTAGGTACTTAGTGTTTGGTGAATTGACAACTGGTGATAACCTTAATGAAAGCTTACATATTAAATAGTTGCCTCATCTTGCCATCCCTGAAGTTCATGGATTGAGGGGGGTGAATACTGTAAGAGGGTCCCAAATGTTCTCTCACAGGGAGTTGTCAAATGGATACTGACATGTGAGCTGCCACTCTTTGAAAAGGTGCAAAGAGCTCAAGGGACCACTGTTACTGTCTCCAACCTCCGAAAGGGATGGAGTCCATGTGTTCAGTGTGGCTTGAGG
Organism: Callospermophilus lateralis; assembly: GCF_048772815.1. NCBI lineage: Eukaryota > Metazoa > Chordata > Mammalia > Rodentia > Sciuridae > Callospermophilus > Callospermophilus lateralis. The sequence goes on along the minus strand of NC_135311.1, from coordinate 108,292,815 downwards.
GCAGAGCTAGGGCTGAGGAGACAAGGCCTTCTGTTAAAACTGCCCAGGAGTAAATTGGGCTCCCGAGGACACGATGAATTTCCCATAACTGGAAATGTGCAAGCAGAGCCTGGGCACTGCAGCTTTCTAGCCCTGATTTTCAGGGACAGTCCTATTCAAATCATAGCTATCTACGTCCCCCTGGAACTTGAGGCACATTCTGTAGGCCCTTTTGAAACCCAGGACACAGAGGAAGGAGTTCCCCCTTGTTTTAGTCAGCGTTTTTGCTGCTGTGACTAAAAGACCCAACTAGAACAATTGTAGAGGAGGAAAATTGTATTTGAGGGCTCACAGTTTCAGAGGTCTCAGTCTGTGGTAAGCTGGCTCCATTCCTTGGGGCTCTAGGTGAGGTCGAATATCATGGCAGAGGGAAGCCGCTCATGTGATGATCAGGAAGCAGAGACTAAGCTCAGCTCACCAAATATATGCCCCAAAGGTATGCCTCCAATGACCCATCTCTTCCAGCCACACCCTACCCACCTTCAGTTACCACTCAGTTAATCTCTATCAGGGGATTAATTCACTGATTGGGTTAAGGTTCTCAGAATCCAATCATTCTCCTCTAAACCTCCTTGCATTGTTTCACACATGAGCATTTGTGGGACACATCACATCCAAACCATAACACCCTCCATAGAAGTGGGGAGGGAATGAGGAAGGGCATCAAGAGGGTCTGTGTCTTCTCAGAACCCAAATACTGAGAAATTCTCTTAAGCCTCTGTTCCTGCTTCCCAGGTGCCTTTCTCAGTGCTTGGGGCAACCACCCAACCAAGTTTGCTGGTGGAAGTATTGCTGATGGCCAGGAGGTGACTGGATTGTAGTGGAAGAGAGAAGCAGCACTAGCAAGGAGATAGCAGTGAGGGATGCGGGAGACTCACCTTGGTGGAGGTAGTGAGGGTCCCTGTACCAACTAATGGGCAATAGGAGTGTGCAAAGATGAGATGGGGATGTACAAAGGAAAGACTTAGTAGCAGGTGAAGGAATGTGGGTTCTGTTTTGTGGTTGAAGGCTGGGTAACTGTTAAGCTGGATGAGTCAGTTCCACAAAGGCATTTAGATTGTGGAGGCAACTCTCTTGCTTTTCTCCTCTTCCTCCTCACTATAAGCTCCCTTGAGTTCTATTCTGAAACCCTTAATGGTTTTTCCATCTCACTAGGAATCTCTCTGGGTTGGGGTTGGGGCTGGGCCCAGGGCAAACCAGGGAGAGGAGGTGGGTCTCAGCAATAAGTAACCCACAGAATTGTGTCTGTTATTTAAGAAAAGTTTCTGGGTTTTTGGCTAATTGCAAAAATACATAATGGATACTTTTTGCATCTGCTAGTTATTCTGGAACAGGCTTGCTTCCAAGAGCAAACTTTAAACAAACAATAAGATTATGAAGCTTAACTATTTCAATGTGTAACAGAAAAGAAAGCCAAGCTCCAAGAAGTTGTATTAACACATGCACTCAGACACAAGCACACAGTGATCATACCAACAGATACAAGTATGTACAAACATACAGTCCCATGTTTTGGCAAAGGTGCACAAAAGGCATACTTGCACACTAGCACATACAACTCACACATGAGCCCAATTACCAGCACAAATACAGACACTCCCAAGGCACTTACAAAATGGCATGCTCATACACACAAACATATGTATACACCTACACATTTGGGCAACAGGAGAATACAACCCCAGATGCAGACGCATTCATACAACTCATTTTTACTACAAGCACTCAATCTGGGGTGCTGGCTGAGTCTGGGTGGTATTGGTGTAGTTTTCAGTGTGGCCACTAGGGGGCGCCCAGTATCCATCTTGCCTTCACCTTTTCACTGGTCCTGTCAGCTGGTCAATTGTTCTGCACAGAAGCCTGCGCCTCCCTGTCCTGGCATAAAGTTCCGAGCTTCCAGCCCCAACCCTTTAGGATCCACTGTAGTTATTCTCATTTTCTTCTGCCTCACACTACTGAAAAAGATCCTTGCCATTCTAGCAGACTGCCTGCTTTGGAGCTCCAGGCTGCTCCTGTAATGCGCTCCTTGGATAACTGGATCTGTCAGGCTTTGATCATCCATCACATGATTCTTACCTAGAGCTTCCTTATCAGGAGCATCTGTCAAAATCCTACCTGTTTTCAGTTCATTTCAGCATCTTCCAGCAGAGGACTCCAGCTTCAACATCGTAAAGTAAAATTGAGTGAATGAATTAACACCCAGCCCAAATACTGACTTTGCCTTCCCTATTCACCATGGCTGGGGTGATCTCTCACCCTTCAACACTTACCTCCTGGCTCTTTGTGCTTCGATGATAAAAATGCCAGCTTTGAAACACAAGGTAGCAGCAGAAAGACCCAAAATGTCATGAAGTCCATTCCTTTCTTCATCCCTGACAGGTAGCTACCTAGTATGAAAAAATGCCCCGCCCTGAGCAACCCTCCTCACTGGGTAGCTCAGAATTCTTCTTCAAGGCTCCTCCTCCATGGATATCCTCAGAGTCCTTCATGACAGAGTCTGGGGCAAGCTCTGAAAAGACAAGGTTTCTGCCTTCCAAGAGTTAATGCTCTGCTGAGGGAATTAGCCAGCAGAGTGAAGCGTGCACTAGTAGAGTAAGTGCAAAGTACAGAGGAAGCTGTGATGAACTTTCCAGAGGAGTGGGAAAGCTCACAGAGCGCTGATCAGAGACTCACAGAATGAGTACAGACAGGCATCACTGTTGCTGTCTAGTGAATGTCTACTGCGCTCACAACTGCTAATCCTCACAGAAAAAATTCCAACAAGGTCTGCCTGTCTGCAGTTTGAGAGCATAACTACTGGTCCAGAATGTCTCCCATAACACAAACAAGAGTTTGGGACAGGTAAAGGGCATGCCAGTGTGTGTTTTCTATCATTGCATTAAAAAATCCACACACTTGGTGCCTTAAAACAATACTGCTTATTACTTCATGATTCTGAAGGTCAAAAGTCTGAGCAAAGTTGACTAAATTCACAGCCCATACCTTAAGCCTGAAATCAAGATGTTAGCTGGACCAGGCTTTTACCTGAAGACTCTCAAGAAACAGTCCACCTCCAACCTCATTCATGTGGTTGGCATTCATGTGGTTCTTTGTGATTGTAGGGCTGAGGTTCCCATTTCCTCGCTGACTGGTAGCCATGGGGTACTCTTGGCTCCTGCTCTCAGATCCTTTGCATGTGCGACTGCCATTTTCAAGAGAGTAAAGGCAGACAGAATTTCCTTATTCTTTGAATCTCTGACTTCTGTCACCAACTGAACAAGGCTCTGCCTTAATATCAAGGGCTTGTGTAATAATATTAGGCCCACTTGGGCAGTATCCCAATTTTAAGTCAACTGGTTAGTACCTTAATTGCATCTGCAAAATTCCTTTTGCATGTAATGTAACATATTCATAGAGGAGGGAGTTATTCAAAGGTGAGGATCTTTGGGGACCATGATAGAATTCTGACTGCCCAGTAACCTTCACCATTGCATAGTTCCTTTCCCTTTATGAACTGAACATGTGATTATGTTATATGGCAAAAGGTGGATTATCTGGGTAGACTCAGTCAAGTCACATGAGCCCATAAAAAGTGAATTTTCTCTGGCTGGTAGGAGAGAAGAAATCAGAGATTTGAGACACATGAAATAATTGCTTTGTGATTGTTTGCTTTGAAAATAGAGGGGGACAGGGGCCAGGAAAGGAAAAAGGCTTGTAGGAGCTGGGAGCGACACCCAGATGGCAGTCGGCAAGGAAATGGGGACCTCAGTTCTATAAGTAACTGAATTCTGCCCGCAATTGAATGAACTTGGAGGTGGACTCTTCTTACCTGAGCCTCCAGATAAAAGCTGTGCCCAGCCTGCATATTGGTTCTAGCCTTGTGATACCAGTAGTAGAGGACTAGTTGAGCCCATAGAACTTTTGGCCTGCAGAAGTAAGGTAATAAAGAAGCGCTGTTTTAAGCTGCCAAGTTTGTGGTAATTTTTTATAAAGCAACAGAAAGCTAATATGCCAGTCAAATAGCACCGCATTCACCAGACCGCGGTGAGCTCTGATCATATACCTACATCTTTTTCCTTTACTCCTCCTCCTCCTCCTCTGTTTAAAACATAGTTTTGCTGGGGTGCAGTGGCGCACACCTGTAATCTCAGTGACTTGGGGATTGAGGCAGGAGGATTGCAAGTTCAAGACCAGCCTGAGAAAGTTAGCAAGACCCTGACTCAAAATAAAATTTTAGAAAGGGGCTGCGAATGTAGCTCAGTGGTAGAGTGCATGCTTAGCACTGGATTCAATCCTCAGTACTGCAAACAAAGCAAACAACAACAACAGCAAAAGGCTGATTCTGACACATACTACAACATAGATAAACCTGGAAGAAATTATGTTAAGTAAAATAAGCCAGTTACAAAAAGACAAGTACAGAATGACTCCACTTATAGGAATAATTAAATTCACAGAGGCAGAAAGTAGATGGTGCTTGCTGGGAAGCAGGAAGTTGCTGTTTAATGGGTGCTGAGTTTCATCTGATGAAGATGTGGCCATTCTGGAGACAAAGATGGTGGTGGTTACATGGAAAGTGAATGTACATACTGCCACTGAACTGCATAATTAAAAATGGTTAAAATGCTGAATTTTGTTTTATATATATTACCACAATAAAACAATTGCAAAGTTCATCAAAGTGATGCATAATGTGGTTAAAAGCAGCAGCTGCCACCCCCTGCCCCACCTTCTGTGAGGTGAAAGATTTGAAACTGAGTTGTTTCTTTAGACTTGCCTCCATATATTAAAATAATAGTCTTTGCTCTTTTTTCTTTTCTTGTCTTTCAATTTTATTTTATTTTGTGGTACTGGGAGTTTAAACCCAGAGGCTCTTCTACCATTGAGCTACATCTCCAGCCCTTTTTATCTTGAGACAGGGTCTTGCTAAGTTGCCCAGGGTGGCTTTAAACTTACAAACCTTCTTTCTCCGTCTCCCAAGCCATTGGGGTCACAGGTATGTGTGCCTGTATGCCTGGTATTTTTTTCTTTTTAATTTAGGCAAAATAACATGGTAAAGATTTCAACTAGTGAAAATTATGTCTCTGTCTGATCCTAGTCTCTATTTCTACAGGCCCCCACCAAAGAAATACCAGGTACTGGTTTTCAGTCTGTTTTCTCCAAAATATTCAATGAATAAATAAGCATATTGCATATATATATATATATATATATATATATATATATATATATATATATATATATATATATTTGCACATATATCTCTATCATTACACTGAGAAACATAATACATTGTTTTGGTTTTTCTTATTTTGCATTACTGGGGATCAATCCCAGTAACACAAGACATTGCAAGGCAAATGCTCTACTCCTGAGTTACATCCCCAGACCTTTGTTTTTTCATTTTGAGACAGGGTCTTTCTTGTTAAGTTGCTGAACTTGTGATCCTCCTGCCCCTACCTCCTGAGTCACTGCTAGGATTACAGGTGTGGGTCACTGCACCTAGCTTCATGCACTCTTTCAGGCTTTTTTTTTTTTTACAGATTATGATCATACCTCTGCCTCACTCTCCTTACTGGCTATATTGTATCCCCTATTATTTAATCAATCCCCTCCTGATAAACATGTGGCTTGTTTTCAGCCTCTTGTTGCTGTATACGATGCTGCAAGGATTCACCTAGAATGAACAATACAGGAGCTTTCTTTGCCTCTCCTCTTCCATCTTTTGTCATGGGTAGCTTTTACTTTTACATTGTTAAGGTTAAGGATGTTTAAATTCTCTTCTTCAACCACAACTAAGTCTTCTTCACTTTGATCATAGACGCATCCTGGAGCTTAGACAAATAAACTGTGATTTTTGTGTAATTGTGTTAGTGCCATTTACTGCAGGGCTGCCGTTACTAGACTGTTTCCTTGCTTAACACCATTTCTCCTCTTTCTAATGGCCTTACCTTTCCCTCCTGTAGTCTCTCTTTCCCCGCTTCTGCTCCTTCCTGCAGTCTCTTCAAGACCCTCTGTTCTTCTACTCCAGGTTGGTCTGCTAGTTCCCAAGACTGCTGGTTATGTGTCCTTCCAACTCTGACTTCCTTTTATAGTTTTCTGCACAAGGCTTACTCTTTTATGAAATTCCTGTTTCTCTTTTTCCTTGTTTATTCCCTTCTTTTTCTGGAGCACAACTTCCAAGGACTTACTAGGGAAGAGTGCATAGGATGTAAATATTCAGACTTCTTATGTCTCTATAGGCCTTTATTATCTCTCTCTCTCTCTCTCTCTCTCTCTCTCTCTTTTTTTTTTGGTTTATTATCTCTTATAATTTATTGTTTGGCCTGCATAGAATTCTAGCTAAGTTTGCTCACCATTTTGGACCATTTTTTGAAGCAGTTTCTCCACTGTCTTCTAGCATCCATGGTTGCTGCTAAGAATTCTAAAATCAGGCTGGGGATGTGGCTCAAGTGGTAGCGCGCTCGCCTAGCATGCGCGGGGCGCTGGGTTTGATCCTCAGCACCACATAAAAAATAAAATAAAGATGTTGTGTCCACCAAAAACATTAAAACACACACTCTCTCTCTCTCTCTCTCTCTCTTTAAAAAAAAAAAAAAATTCTGAAGTCATTCTGATTCTTATCTTTTGTTACCTTTTCTGTTTATTTTCTTATTACTCCCCACGGAAAGCTTTTATAAATTTCATTGTCCAAAAATGTCAGGATGTTATACCTGAATGTGGATCACTTTTTTCATTCATTTTTAGGAACATCATTCTTTTAAAATGAAACTTTGTGAACTTCATAGGATTTTTTTTTTTTTTTTTTTTTTTTTTTGCGGGGTGGGGGGAAGGCAGTGCTGGAACCCAGGGCTTCTCACATGCTAGGCAAGCACTGTACCACTGAGCTATGCCCCAAGACCCTGAACTGATTCTTTTTAATATTTTTTTTAGCTGTAGATGGACACAATATCTTTATTTATTTATTTTTGTGTGGTGCTGAGGTTTGAACCCAGTGCCTCACACATGCGAGATAGGTACTACAGAACTATAGCCCCAGCCCTGAACTGATTCTTAATGTCTCATATTTCTTTCTCATATTTCCTCCCTCCTTATCTTTTTATTTCACTGTCTGAGAAATTTTCTTAACTTTAAAACATTCTGTTACATTTACAATTCTCAAAAGCTTTCTCCTATCCTGTTTCTTTTTTCTTCACCTACCACCCAGTTTTTATTTGATGAACAGGGTACCCTGTGGAATCTCTGTAAGGATATTAAAAGAGTCTACATTTTTTTAAAGTTCTTTTCTGTTCCTTGCTTTATTTCTGCTTCCTGATGTCATTTTATGTGTTTGTCTTACTCTAGGTGTCGAGGCTTTCCACAAATGTGCAGTAATTTTGTTCATTCATTTGAGAATGAAATGTTAAAGCTCGTTGCTGGCTGGCATGCCCTGGGTTGAATGGGCAGTCAGTCACTATAGACTTCCTTCCTCTAATCCTACCCCAGTGGCAGAACACGGAAGGTCTTCTGAGGATGTTAAGTTTCTCCAGAAGCCCCCTGATCTTCTATTTGCAGAGCAGACACCAGATCTCTTGGTGCTCTGCCCCAGGGGAAGAGAGAGGCTGTCCAGTGTAGCTGGACAATCCATGTGAAGCTCTGAGACTTGCTGGTTCTCTCAGGGCTGCCGGCCTCCTTTCTGGGCTGTGTCTTTCACTCTACGCTCTCCAGACAAAGGCTGGGTCTGCCTTTCTGCCTTAGTCATGCTTCCCTTGGCTGACTACTGTTGTAATATCTTGTGGGGCTACTTAACCCAAATCTTTATTGTTGTGAGTTTATATCCTCCTTATTCCTTTATAGTCATTTTAGAAAGCTGTCAAGAGAAAGGGGGATAAAACCAGCAATTTGTCATCCCCAGTAACCCATCAGCCCAAGCTCGATCTTCTGTCCTTCTTATTACCACACTGGACCAATGGGAGCTCCTCAAAGTGTGGCTCAGGGCTCCCACGCCTGTCCCCTCTCTTGCTAACCCCAGGCACCTCTCCTTCTCCTTTCCAAGTTCTCTTCTCTTCAGGAAAGGACTGTACCCTGAGGCTGGCCATCAGCTGAAAGTTGCTGGGAACACAGACCCCATTCATTCCAACCTAACAAATGAATCGTAGCATTTCTGTTCTAGGGCTTGGTTTGGGGTACTTTGTCAGGCTTGGGGGTACTTTTATGTCTTAAACCCTTTGAATGATCCCACATTACTCACCGGTGATAATAACACAAGGCTAACTGCCAAAGAACTGAGAAAGACTGGCTGAGGCTGAAGAGAGGGTGCTGCTTCTTGGCACTGCCTTCTGTCTCCCCAGGTCTGGATGTGAAGCCTGTGATTTCCCAGGAGTTACTGCTTTTCCTGACATGTGACACTGCAAAGTTTGGTCACATTGGGGGTAGTTTTGCATCCCAGGCCTTCTTGTGATGGACACTGGGCCTGGGTGACATCCCCAAGACTGGGATACCAGGCCTCCTTGAGTCCTGAAGGGCTCCACCTGGAGGATCCTTTGTAGGTAGGATCTGACCAACCAATCTGGCTGGCCCAGGATGGAGGGGGTCCCCAGATGTGTTTTTTAGTGGCAAAACTGGAAAGTCCTCGGAACACAAAACGAGTTGGTCACCCTACTGCAGAAGACACCTCTTCTACTCACTCCCCTCCAGCGCCATGTGCTTTCCATAGAGGAAGGTTTTGGTACATAGGAATTTTGGCACTTACTACTCTAAGCTAAATTCCCAGGGTTCCAATTAGATCCCTCTCATCAGCCTCGCTCCCACCTCTTCCCTATCACTGCATTAACCCTTGTCTCTGATTACCAGAACTGGTTCATATAACCTCTCCTAACCATGAGGGAGGCTGAGTACAGCCTCTGTAGTAGGAGACAGGCAAAGGTGAAGGAATAACAGCTGTGTAGGCAACCAATGGTGTCTGCTCTAATTGATGTGAGTCTAGGAGAAAGAAGAGTCGGGTGGAAAAATGACCCAAGGATAAGGAAGGGGACTTCACTGCCCATCCCAAAAGTAAAAGTGCCTTTGTGGTAACAAATGTGTTGAGAGCTGCCTCTTTAGATAGCAGCCACTGTATGATGATCAGAATCCTGTCCTGGGAGGTTGGCTTCACTGCAGTGTAAGACTGAAAATTCAGTTTCCATTCTGTTTGTTTCCTCATCTATACAATGAAAGGATTCCTTCCAATTCTTTCAGGCCATGAAGCCAGGGCCAAAGAGAAGAACTGGTGCTTAACTGTGCAGAGGCTGTGAATTGCCCAAGTCCCACTCAGTAAAACCTGCCTCTAGCCACGGGTGTCAGGATTTGCCAAACAAACCCTAATCACTTAATGGGAAATTAAGATGGTGACTGGTTCCTCTCCTTAATTGCCCCTTTGAAAACAACACATGGGAGATTTATAGAAGTCACCATAATTACCTCATAAAAACCCTGGAGTTTGAAGATGAACACGCCTGGTTTCTGGGAAGAATTTAGAGGCAAAAAATGAGGGCAAGGAATTCCTGGCCTGTCTTGGCCTCTGTTCCCTGGAATCCAGGGCTCTGCCCACAAAGTGCCTGCTGCCACCCTGGTCCCAGCCAAGCATTACTCCAAACGCTCTGCAGTCAATGTTAGCTTGCAAATCTGTTCCTGGGCCCCAGTCTGTCATTCATATTGCCTAAGAAAGACCAAATACACCAAGAAGTTCCAACATCCCTGAAGGCCAGAAGGCCAGAAGACCTCTGAGACTGCTTGCAACATCTGAGATACAGGACAGGAGGAGAGGTTAGGGGACACAGGCTGAGGCTTGACATGGAAAGACAAAGCTTATAGGTTTTCCTGAGGCCATCCAGTCCTGGCTTGCACATCTCCCATGACAAGGAGTGTCAACCACTAAGTCACAATGACAGCAAGAAGGTTCACACTCTGCTCAGCAGAAATTGGCACCTTTTCACTGCCTCATAATTGAATTCAGAACCACTGGCATCCAAGTTAGAACTGTCCTCTGGGTTTGCCTCTCCAGCTCCTCCCCTCCATAGTGATTCTTTTCATTCTTTCCTCTTATACTTCATTCATTCAAAACTATTAAATCCCTAATGTTCATTAGACCATGATCTATTCTTTGTGTGTGTGTGTGTGTGTGTGTGTATGTCTGTGTGTGTGTGTGTGTGTGTGTGTGTGTGTTTGTGTGAAAGAGAGGGGCGGGGAGAGGGAGAGGCATTGGTCAGTATGAACCCAGCAAAGGGCCAGGGTCAGAACAATGAGTATGAACCCAGGGCTTGCATGTACTAGGTAAGTGTTCTATGTGAGGTCCATCTCCAGCCCTTTTTCTTTATATTTTGTTTTGGGACAAGGTCTTGCTAATTTGCCCAGGCTGGCCTTGAACTTGTGATTCTCCTTGTATGGAATTGCTCAAGAAATGCTATGGACTCCAGGAGATGTAAATCAGGGTGGCTTCCCCAAGGGCTGAGGCTGCAATGTCCCCCTTGTGTTTCGGCAAATTGTTCCTCCGCTGGCTGAGAGCTGCCATCCTCTTCAATACTCTATCAGAGGGCATGGACCCCAAACTAGACCACTCAGACTTCTCAGGAGCTTTTCCCAACCACAGCTCTTTTACTTTTTTACTTTTATCTCTATTTGCAGAACTGTAATGATGGGCATACAGGGTAACCAACAGCCAGGGCCCCACTGTGGAGAAAGTGGTCTGTGAGAGTGAAGTGAACATAAAGAGGACTCATGAGTGTTTGGTTCCAGAGAGGCTTAAGTCCAAGTTCATCTTTACAATGGTTTCTGCCCAATACGCTCTCCTACCTTATTTTTCTTAAGTAGTCTGATTTGGTGTCAATCACTTGCAACCAGTGACTGCTGATAATACCTTCTGCCTTCCCTCCCTGCGCCTCGGTTTCCTTACCTATGAAATGATGAGACCATATCCAATCCCCTTTCATCTCCAGTGCTCTATTACTATATTCATCCATTTATTCATTGGATGAATCAGTTTGTTGGCATTCACTGCTCATCTGTTCTGTCCCTGGCCCTTTGCTGGGTACTGGGAATCTTGCTTGAGGAATAATTCACAAAACACACACAGGTGGCAGAGGGAGTGAAATGAGCATTCAATGCCTCCTCTTACTGACTAGCTATGATAAACGGAGGTGCAGGTGCTGTGGGGAAGTCAGAGAAGGAGACTTACGCCTGTCTGGCAGACTCCCAGGAGGTATGGGCTGAGCTTTTCAGATGGGGGCATAAAGAAGAGGAAATGTAGAATAACTGACTTCTTAAAAAAAAATTTTTTTTAAATTAACAATGGACCTTTATTTTGTTTATTAATTTATTTATATGTGGTGCTGAGAATCGAACCCAGTGCCTCACACATGCTAGGCAAGTGCTGTACCACTGAGCCACAAGCCCAGTCCAAGAACTGACTTTTGTAAAAGGCCAAAGGAGATGAGAGAAGACTGAAGCCTGGAGCAGGAGCAGAAGGGACACAAGAGATATGATCACAAATTCTCTACTCTTCCTGAATTTATGTGTATTCTTCATCTATGGAGCTTCTGAAAATCCCTGCGTGGAGTCTTCAAGTGTAGATGGAAGAAGTGAGTCTTGTCCACAGTGAATCCCTGGAGTGAGCGATTCTTTCCCAATCAGGCTGCTCTGTTGATCCTCAGCCCCATCAGGGAAGCCATGTTCACAGTCGCACCCAGTGTCTCATCCTAGGGCTGTGGGACACGTCTAAAAATAGGAAAGCATGTGAGCCTAATGCCAACCAGACGAAGAGCAGCTCAGGCAGGCAGGCCAGGGAGGAGCGTGAACATACCCCTCCCTTGTAAGAAACATACTCATTACATTCTGAGCAAAGGCAACTCACAATGCACCCTGGAGACAACATGCAGTTATTGCCTCCAAACGTGCCAAAGCCCTGTTAATGACTGCACGCCTGCTCTTAGGGCACAACTGTTCCAGATGCTGCTTCCTGCCTCCGCAGAGCCCTCCCTCCTGCCACCCAAGCTTCTGCACCATTTCTGGGGTTCTAGTCTTAGGAGATGCATGCTCTGCTGGGGGTCTTGGGGTGAGTGACTGGTCTCTCTGGGCCTCTTACGGGGGCAGCTTAGGGGATCTTTGCCTTAAGGGATTATTGTAGGGACCTACGGTAGGGATGATGTCTATTGGCCTGGCAGTGTGGTGAAAGAAGAGGTTCAAGGGCAGGGAGCCTGGAGCCAGGGCTATGAGTTGGGGCAGAGGAAACTGTGCTCTAAACTTGGGTATTTTCAGTTTCTGAATCTATCAAATGGTGAGTCTGTGGAGAAGCAGTGATTTCTTTTTTTTTTTAATATTTATTTTTTAGTTTTAGGTGGACACATCTTTATTTTATTTTTATGTGGTGCTGAGAATCGAACCCAGTGCTTCACGCATGCTAGGTGAGTGCGCTACCACTTGAACCACATCCCCAGCCCGAGAAGCAGTGATTTCAAACTCAAAGCCCCAAACAGGGATTGCTACCCCTGGATGTGCTCTGGAATTTGAACCAGTTTCTAGCTGGATAACTGGGCAGTTCTAACTCTGTGAAACTCCATTCTCTCATTTGCAAATTCAGGATAGTTTTTGAAATCAACATTTTTTTTCTAGTTGATGAATTCATGCATGCTTTTTGAAAATTCAATCAAGTTATTTTTGAATAGGTTATACACTCAACATGATTCCAAATTCAGAATATGCAAATACTGTAGCACAAGAAACTCCTGTTTCTTGTTGTTGATGGCTTTTTTTTATTGTTTTTGAGATAGGGTCTTTCTATGTTGCTCAGGATGGTCTCAAACTCATGGTCTGAAGTGATCCTCCTATCTCAGCCTCCCAAGTAGCTGGGATGACTGGATTGTACCATTGTGGCCAGGACATATAACTTACATAACCACAGATCTCTCTCCCAGAGGTAGCAATTATTATTGGTATCTGGCATATTAAATATCTATAATTTTTAAAAACTTTTTGTTGAGTATTAACATATATACAATGAAATGGATATATCAAAAGGACACAACTGGGTGAATAGTGTTCATGATTTTAATTTCTTTAAAAAAAAATAAAAAATGGAGTCACCTAAAGATAAAACTGTTGATATTTTGGCACATTTTCTTCCTGTTCTTTTTCAAACATTGAAACCATGCTGTATAACTTTTATAGCCTGCTTTTTATATTTACCATCTTAACTTGAGCATTTCCTCATGTCATTAAAAATTTCTCAAAAATAGTTCTTTTGATGTTTGCCTAATGTTCCAAAGAACAGATCCAATCTGATTGAATGATATTAAGTTCAATTTTTCCTCTACAATAAATAATAGTGATGACCATCCTTGAACATGCACCATTAAGCATATGCCCCGGGATAATTCTCAGAAGGGGTAATTATGGAATCAAGTCACAGATAAAACAGAGGGTCAGGCTTGCCTCAAAGAGCCATGAAAGGATTTGAGATATTATGTAAGGCTTTAGCCTAATGCTGGGCACAGAACTAGAAGTCCATGAGTATGAGCCTAAGGGTTCCAGAGAGAAGACAAGTAAGGCAAGGAAGTGTCTACTCTCTTTCTCCCCACCGACCCTCCCACCCCCACCTACAGGCTGCCCTTCCCTTCCTAGAGCCTCCTACTGAACCGGATGGGAAAACCTCAGTCTCATCTGATCTTGATTATTCTAACTGTTCTTGCCAACTGATAGGCTGGTGAATGTTTAACAGCTTGATATTAGCTGGTGGGGAGCACCCAGATTTGTAGCGTTTGCCAATTCCTGTGGTGTAAATGCTCCCATGTGGCTTATTTAAAAATGCTAACATGAGGTCACCAAGAGCAGAGCTGGGATGGGATACACACTCTGACCAGCTAGTTAGAGCTGGCTGGAGCATACTAGTTCTCATCTTTTTCTTTTTGGTATGGAGTATTGAACCGAGGGTCACTGAGTTACATCCCCATTGAGTTATATCCCCAGCCCTATTTTTATTTTGAGACAGGGTCTTCTTAAGTTATCCAGGCTGGCCTTGAACTTGTGCTCTTTCTGCCTCAGCCTCTGGAGTTGCTGGGATTACAGGTGTGCATCATTGTGCTTGACTCATTTCTTATCTGTCTACAGACCCAAGTCTCTCTCTTCTTATTCCCTCCTTGTTCATATTCCACCCTGAAGTCCTTCAAAGAGGACTTTGTGAGAGATAAACCTTATCGAAGAATTAGTAAATGACCTCTGCCATTTCTCTAAAGGAGAAACTGAGGTTCACGATAGTCAAGCTGACTGCTCCAGATTGTTCAGACAGATGGTCTTTCACAGTGTTATTACCTGGTTCCTGTGTGGATGTGTCTCAGATGTAAAAATGTATCATCTTTTCCATCCACTTTTTTTCCTCTTTGGGGATCTGTCTTAGATCTATAAGGGGAAGTGTCCCAGGCCCTCCACTCAAGTGGGGGAGCAGGATATGTGAGCACCTCATGCAAGGTGGGAAGGCAGAGTCGGCCATAGAGGTTGCCCTGTTGAGGTGACTCCAGTGTGGCTTTCCAGCCTCCTCTCTTCTCCCTTGGCAGCAGACAAATGTGGAGGGCTCCTCTTTCTCCTTCCTAATGGTACCTGCCCACCCCCTCCCCATTGTCTATCCTTTTCCACATAGCAACCTGCTTCATGGGCATGTGACCCATCCCCAGTTACAGGAGTAGGTAGGTCCTGGGAAAACCAGTCCTTCCTGCTTGTCAGTGATTGGTCTAGGAGTAGGGAAGTTATCCATTTCTGGCCAATAAGAGAAAAGTAGAAATCTGGAGATGGGGGTTGGGAGTTTTCCTCTCCTAAGGGATACACACAGAAAGAGACACCCTCCCTTCTACTGGACAGTTGGAATCATGTGCCATAGATCTGGTTGTTGGCCTTACCTTGCAGCAGCCTGAAGATGAAGCCAACTCTTGAGGGCTAGTCAAGCCCAGGGCGTCGAGGAAAAGTGAATCCAGAGCCCTGCCTCTGACCTTCTTGTCAGGGAGAATACATATTTCCCTCCCGTTGGAACTGGTTTGAGTTTTCTATTACTTGACATTAAAAACATCCAAAGTGATAAACACTTCCTGTGCATCTTCCACACCACAAATGCAGGGGTTATTGTATACAGCACTTTCCTATTCAAGTCCTTCAATGACTTCTTTTAGCATTTAGAACAAAGTCTTTGTTTAAAGTCTCTCTCCCTTCATAATCATCCACCCTCCCCCAAATGTCAAGTGTAGGATTGCTTATGCTTAGGGTAGGAAGGACCGTTGGGGCCCTGCATAGTCTGCCACCAATGCAGGGCTGCACGAAGACTGTTGAATATATGCAGAAAAGAAGGAGCCAGGGGTCAGAAGCTGAGGCTCAATTTTGGGCTTTGCACTGACTTGCTTTGGGACTTCAGGCAAGCCTCTCCCTTTTCTGGACCTCAATAATTAAAACTATAAAAGAGACACATTGCACTCTAGCAGTAGATTAAGAATGGGGATATAAAAAAACACCTCCTGGCTACCCATATGATAGTAGTTGTGCTTTTAATATCCATGGATGGATTAAAAATCATGACGAAAATAAAAACAACTGCAAAGCTTTTAAATGTGGTTGTATTTATCCATCACAACAGCATCTATATCCATTTGAGGAGCATTTGTGCTTGTGTGTGTGAGACACACTATGCATTCAGTTTGCAGACAGCACTGGGTGCCACGTGGCTTCCAGATGCCTTTAGTGAGGGGCCCAGTGGTTGGGAATCACTGGTCTAGATCATTGCGGAGTCCTCAGGCTCTAGGAGCTTTTGTGTCTAACGTGGGACGTGGGGGTGTGCAACTTACACAGGGCCGACAGCAAAGAAGTGGGGGAGGCGGTTAAAGTCATTCCTGCAGCTGGGGCTCCTGGGGCTCAACCAGGAAGCACCACTCCCCTTCAGCTTCCCCAGAAAGGAGAACCAGGGAGGCCTGAGACCCAGAGCCATCCCAGAGTACCCAGTCAAGGCAGATGTCAGAACGCTGAAGACCCCAAACCCAAAATGTTATGGAGCATACATACTTCAGATGCCTCGTGTGTGGTTTAGGAGTGGCTGGTATTACACCCCTGGGGCTGAGCCAACATTGTCTGAGCCTGAGCTGAGCCTGAACCCTGCTAAAGTAAAGACCACATGGGGGGTCTCAGCCCTGGGCCATGGTGCAGAGAGGTGGTGAGGGCAGGAGGCTGATTCCTAACTGGAAGTCAGGCTCAGGAACTTTTTGCTCTTTTGGAGATGTGTGTTCACTTGTTCATTCATTCATTCAGTGAGGTGGTCATTCAGTGAGGTGGTCAGTTGGGCACACACACACAATGCTCACAGCCTGTCACAGGGTTCCAGGATGACTAGGCTCAACCTGACCCCATAGCTGCCCCCCTTCTTCTTGGGAAAGGCAGGCATGAGTGTGTGCTGAAGTCCCTCTGGGTACAGTCAGGAGAGAGGTTTACAGGCCTTTTGACTGAGGAAGGAGAAAGAGAGGAGAAATTGGGAAATGTTGCCTAGGAGAAAAAATGGTTATCTTCTGAGAGCAGCTTGCAGGGGACAAGTTAGAATGTACCAAGCAGGTCAGGGAGGAAAGGCCTCCAGTCAGGGGAGCAGTGGAAGAGACAATTTGTTCCTCTCTGCCTCTGGATGGGAAAGCCCTCAGGGTTTTGTGTGCTTATTTGTCTGTTTTTTGTTTGACAACTTGGAGGTGGAGCTTTTCAGAGGGAAACATGAAACCTGTTGCAATAAAGGTCTTAGGAGATGAGGTGATGCTTTGGGGGGAAATAGATGAGTGAATTTGTATCTAAGCTGGCAAATTGCATTGTCCTGATTTTGATTAGCAAAGGCTCAGAGTGGGAGGAATCTGGCACTTGGGCTGAAAATAAGTCTTTTAGCTCTGTGTAGAATGTGTGTCACAGAAATGGGGGTGGGAGGGAATGTGGCAGGCAGCTGGGGAGCACAGGGAAGTCCTGCAGCATCAATCATCCAGCTATGGAGTTGGTATGATTCCTGAGAGAGGTGAGGAGCCCCTGCAGGTGTTTAAGCAACAGTCATAGATGAGATCTGGCTCTAGAAAGAAAAGGAATTTGATGAGGAGGCAGGAAGAGCAGCCAGAAGTCACTGTCACCAGCAGGGGAAGAACAGGTACTGGGCTGAACAAGGACTGAGAGCAAAGGACAGAGAATGGATTTAAGAGAAATTCCTGAGAAGTGACAGGTCTCAGTGACTAGAGGTGAATGGACAGGGAGAGAAAGGGGAGAGGATGATGACTGGTTTCTGGACTACGTGACCACATTTAAGCCACCATGAGAGATGGACACCTGTAGGTTCTCTATTCTGTCTGAAGTGACTGGGATGGTGTGTCTACTGCTTCCTGAGAGCCATAGCTTTAGTGGGTACCTACTATCTGGCCTCTTAGCCCCTTGCCTCTTCCCTCTCTACGCCATCCTCTGGGGGACTGGGGAATCTGAATGGATGATCTACTTGGGTTTCTCCCCAGCAGGAAACTTTTGAAGGTCCCTGTTGCCAGTCCCTTACCTGGCAAATTAAGTCAGCTAGAGTCTAACACCATTTGCCTCCCTTCTCAGTCCTGTAACCCTCTACAGGACTGAGAACATGGAAGAGGGACCTCACCAGCCTGGCAAAATAACAGGAACAATGGCAACCAGTGGTTACCCAGCACCAGAATGTGCATGCAGTACTCTAAGCACTTTATACATATTAGTTCAGGTAACTCACACTGAGGTCTTGCATTTCCCACATGTTCTTGCTTTCAGAACTTTGCACCAGTTTTCTCAAGCTGGTATCCAGCCATCCTTCCAACTATTCAATACGTCTACTGTCATCAACTTTATTTTGGTACTGGGTATTGAATCCAGGGGCACTTAACCACTGAGCCACATCCCCAGCTCTTTTTCATATTTTATTTGGAGACAGGGTCTCACTGAGTTACTTAGGGCCTTGCCAAGTTGCTGAGGCTGGTTTTGAACTCACCATTCTCCTGCCTCAGCCCCCAGAGCTGCTGGGATTACAGGTGTGTGTCACTGCGCCCAGCTATTCTCATCAACTTTTGCCAGAAATTTCACTAAGTGCCAGGGATCCAAAGATGTATGAGATGTGTGCCCTCAATGCATGCAGTGTCTAGTTAGGGAGACAAACACATGAAAGAATGATGATGATACAAGATAAGTAAGTGCAGTGATAGAGAATGAGACCCAAATCTAGCCTGGGCCCTTCCCCTCCTGGTCCTCTGGAGCTTTACACCTTCCTCCTGATTTGGCCAGGCTCTTTCATGTCCCTACATCCTGCACTGACCACTGGAGGGGGAGAGTCTGCTTGTCTGCCTTCTCTTGAGCACATAAAGGCAGAGAACAGTTTGACTCTTGCCTAGGATCCAGGGCTCAGACGACCACCCCCCAACCTGCCCCACACCCTCAGGACTGGGGGAATGAAAGAGCTTGAGGAGTGAAGAAGTCAAAGTGCCCTCTTCTTGGATTACTTCCTGATGCTCCCCCAGACTCTGGCCTGCACATGCTTTCTTTCTGAGATTGGCTCAGGCCCCTTTGGAGCCAGGCCCTGTGGGCAAGGCTGGGCTGCTCCTTTCATCCTTATTTCAGGAGCAGAAGGGGCCTTGCCACAGTGGGTTCCCAGATGCTCCAGTCAGCTTAGAACTGCCTGTCTCGGGATCCTGAGGAATGAGCAGTAACCTGGGCAGCTCTAGTTCAGGGAGGCAGAGGGAGGAAGCCCTGCAGGAGCCCTCAGGGCTCTTGTGTGGCTAAAGGCCGTATTGGGGGTGGTCTAGGAATTCCTGCAGTTCCAAGCCCCTTTTCTCACCTCTGGACTTCTGGATCCCTAGACACCGTGATGGGGGGTTTTAGAAATAAGTAACTCTGGGATGGTCTCAAACTAGTAACTGTGGGATGGGAATATTCCAGAAAGCCTTAAAGGTTCTGGTAACAGCTCAGGCCAGCCCCTTGGACTCTCACTGGGTTAACACATTCCTTCTCTCCATAGGCAGAGCACCTTTCTCCTAGGCAGACTACTTGGAAGCTCTGGCCCCACCCTCTGCTCCTTGCCTCAAAGTCTGGGCTAGTGGTGACTCTGCAGAGCTGGGGCTGGGGCTGGAGGATCTTGGGGGATAGTGCAAACAGCTTTGGACAAGGGTGGGAATTTCCACTCCTATCTAGAGAGCCATCAACACTATGTGCCCTGACCTGGGCCTTTGGCCTCCAAAGGGCAGTGGGAAGGCCGGCCCCAGGGCCAATCCCTGGCCATTAATCCCTCCTGCCAGCCCGAATATCCACCCAGTGTGGTCAGACAAAGGACGGCCCAGCCCAGCCACTGTGTTCCTCCCGCCCCAGGGGCTCCACTCAGACGTTGGGCCGCCTGGAATCCAGGCCCATGAGAAAGGGGCCGCCTTCACTGGCCATCTTATGCCCGGATGCTCAGCCGCATCACGTCCGGCCCAGGGCCTGTGAAAAGAGGGCCCAGCCACGCTGAAAACGCGGATTAGCCCTTGGGCCGCCCCCTGACACTGGACTGCTTGGCTCTGGGAAGCAGGCCCAATGGAGGGGGCCAGACAGTCACAAAGAACTGGAAGAGTCTGGGTTCTCATCCCTTTGGCCCTGCTCCCTGCCCCCACCCTCCTCAGGATTAGTTTAGTCAACGGCACATTCAATATCATTTATTGAACATATACTATGTCTCAGGCTGTCATGGATGGAAAATTGAAAGTATAAGAAAATTACAGTTGGCTATGGGAGGTAATAAAATTCACTTCACTTTCTGAAGGTATGAGATAGGGGCTTCATCCTTAGGGAGGGTAGGAAAGGAAGAATCGGCCCTGGCTCTCTTCACCGAGTCTAGCTGCAGGGATATGCTGCACCTGACTGAAAAGATGCCCTGCTTTTCTTCCTGTGCTCCTGCTTACTGGAAATGCCAGTTATGTAGTAGAATAAGAACTTCTTTCCATATGGGCCAGGCATTTTTTTTAAACACAGTCTCATAACAACACTGAGAAGAGACATTATCACTTTTATTTGGCAAGTAAGGAAACTGAGGCTGAAATGAAAACTGGCTCTAGGTCACTCTGCCCTTGGAGCTAGACTCCCTGCTGCTGCAGTTGCTTGTTTTGCCTCTTCTCTGGGGATCTGTTTGGTATGACAGCATTTCCCTGAGTTTGATAAGGCCTGTGCTCAGGCAGCAGAATGCAGTGTGGGGAGGGTACTGGAGAAGGACCTGTTGGAGCACCATTGTGGTGAGTGGAGCAAATGTCATCTCCTTCCTCTCTGCTTCTCCAGTTCCCAGCCCACTCCTCTCCCAGCTGGTAATTGTCCATGTCTCCACCAGGTTATAAGTCACATCATCTCTGTCTTGCCCTGAGCATTCCCAAACAGCCTGGCCCAGGATGTAAAGGTGATTTATCTGTGACCTCTAGCACCCCAGTTGATCACTAGGGTTGATTCGGTTGATCTGGCTGGCTAGGTGGGTGTCTCCTTCCTCCCTCATCACTCCACATGCATCCCTCCCAAAGCTGCATGATTGGTCAAAGAGGATGACCTTCTGATAAGGGAAGACCACTGATAGAGGAAGGGTATTCCATCAAGGGTGTAGGAATAACTGTGTTTCCCTGCTAGAACCTCCAAACAAGCTCTCAAGGTCTAAAGGACCTGGCTCAGAAGTACTCAATGAATGATGCAGGCTGGCCTGAGCCTATGAGAACTGAAGGAGGGATGGATTTGGGATCCATGTGGCACAGATAGGACTTGTCAGTGGCCTGGATATAGAGACTGAGGCAGGAGGAAAAGGAGGTGTCCATGTGCTGAGATCTGGAATGATGCTGGCAGAAGAATGGGCTGGGATTGGAGGGTGTACTAATTTACTGAGAGAAGCATTTCATTTAGGAAACCGGGTTTCAAATGCCTTGAGACATCCATGTAGTGATGTCTAATGGGCACCTAGATATGCTGACCAGGTCAGTGAACCAACTTGCAGCTGCAGTGGGGGTGGGGAGCTGGAGGAATTACTAAATAAATTACTAAATTTATTTCTAAATTTTCTGCTTTAAAAGACGGTGCTAGGAGAGTGGTGGCACCAGTGCTCTGACTTCTGCCATTACTGGTTATTATGTGAGGTTAACCTCTCAGTTTTCTCATTCACATAATAACAAAATAATAACACCTCACAGGTATGCTCAAATGTAAATGAAATAATAATGTATTTAAAGTGTTTACTAAATACAAAATGCTCAGTAATAGTATCTGGGTTTTTACTGCTACTGGAAATAAGAGAGAGGCCCTTTGAGCTCCAGGCTTGTTTGGATTCTGACACTTTGAGCCACAGGCAACCTGAAGCTAGCTATGGTCATCTGTAGAAAGGTAAGGCACACTACATGGGAACTGGATTAGGGTGGGGTAAATGAGTCCCCAGATGGCAGTAAGCCCTGGCTTTCAAGGGCTGATCCTGCATTTGCAAGATCTTGAGAGTGCCCCTTAAACTTAGCACCAAAGGTGCCTCATTGTACACCCAGCCCTCCAAGTTCCTTGATCTTGTCTGTCCACAAAGTGATTTAGGACAGGGCTCCTTCACTCTTTGGTTCCCTCTAAATGATAGTGGTGGGTGGTATTACCCAGACTGACTTTTCAACAAAACTGCCTAAACTCCCTATCCCCCAATGGACAAGAGTGTGATGTCTCAGGATCAGAAAGCCCCTCAGATCTTCAGTCTAATAGAAGCTCCTTTTGTGAGGGGAATGGGAAAAAAATAAGAAGAGAAATGAATTACAGTAGATGGGGTAGAGAGAGAAGATGGGAGGGGAGGGGAGGGGGGATAGTAGAGGATAGGAAAGGTAGCAGAATACAACAGTTACTATTATGGTATTATGTAAAAATGTGGATGTGTAACCGTTGTGATTCTGAAATCTTTGTAATGTTTTGAATAAAAAATAAATAAATAATAGAAGCTCTTGGTGGGGGTCTGTCTCCCAACTGGTAACTGTTTCTTGGAGCTCTGGAAGCTGTGCAGAGCTGTTTGTGGCTTTCTGTGTAGGTGCTGGGGGTTGGGTGGGGTGGGGAAGAGAAGGGGAACAGTTTCCTTGAACAGGAGAGGTGTGGAGATCTGTAGTCCAAAGGGCATCTCCAACTGTGTGGTTTTTAAAATTTTTTTTTTAATTTTTTAGTTATAGGTGGACACAATGTCTTTATTTTACTTTATGTGGTGCTGAGGATTGAACCCAGTGCCTCATGCATGCTAGGCATGCTAGTTCTACCTCTGAGCCACAACCCTAGCCCCCCCACCAACTGTGGGGTTTGAGGAGCTCTTGATTTAAAACAGTTGGATCATTTTTTACTATTTTTTCAAAGAAGCTCCCAAGGCCTGCAGCAAGGACAGAATAGGGAGTATGTGGGGGAGGGAGCAGAGAGAAGAGATGGTGACCCTGATCTGGGGTCTTCAGATATTCTTCCCAGAGCCTGTCTCTGCCCCTGCCCTTCTCTGTGACCTCTGCCCTGGTTCCCTACTGTCCAACCATGGCCTGAGGCCTCCCTGAGCAGCCACACAGGGCACTGTGGGCTGGCAAGACTTCTTTTATCCCAGATTCAGCTGGGGATGGAAGGACCTGAGCATGGAGGGGATCTGACTGTGGGGAGGGAGGAGCAAAATGGGGAGAGGGCCAGGAGAGTGCGCTGAATGGGTGGATTTGTGATTGGGATTGACCCAAAGGGGAGGGGGTAGAGGGAGGGGTGGAAAGGGAAGGGGCTGATCAAATACCTTGGGTTGGGGCTAGGGCCTCGAGGCTGACCCAATGGAGACAGGGAAGGGGTGAGGCAGGGTCTGGGAAAACTGACCCCAAGGGATGAGACTGAAGGAGGGGCGAAATTGAGGGGGCTGTGAGCACAGTAAGGGGGCTGGGAAAGCAAATTAGAGGGGAGGCTCAGGCCAACAGGGAAGGTCCGAGCCCTCTCCCCTGGTGGGGAGGGGGCTCTGTCCATATAAGGCAGTTCTGCGGCCCCTGCTCTCCCCAACGCGGGCAGGGTCTGCCACATCCTGATGACCGGGCGCAGCGACATGGATTCGCCCGCCGCTTTTTCGGGCTTCCCGGCCCTACCCTCCGTCGCGCCGTCGGGGCCGCCGCCGTCGCCGATGGCCGGAGCCGAGCCCGGGCCGGAGCCCGAGGAGGCGGCGGCGGGCGGCGGGGAGGCGGATCCCACGCCCGCGCCGGGCTCGGGGCGGCGGCGGCGGCGGCCCCTGCAGCGCGGGAAGCCGCCCTACTCGTACATCGCGCTCATCGCCATGGCGCTGGCGCACGCCCCGGGCCGCCGCCTCACGCTGGCCGCCATCTACCGCTTCATCACGGAGCGCTTCGCCTTCTACCGCGACAGTCCGCGCAAGTGGCAGAACAGCATCCGCCACAACCTCACGCTCAACGACTGCTTCGTCAAGGTGCCCCGCGAGCCGGGCAACCCGGGCAAAGGCAACTACTGGACGCTCGACCCCGCGGCCGCCGACATGTTCGACAACGGCAGCTTCCTGAGGCGCCGCAAGCGCTTCAAGCGCGCCGAGCTGCCTGCGCATGCGGCCGCGCCGCCGGGGCCCCCGCTGCCCTTCCCCTACTCGCCCTACGCGCCCACGGGCCCCGGGCTGCTCGCCCCGCCACCCGCCGCGCCCGGGCCCGCACCGCCCGCGCGCCTCTTCAGCGTCGACAGCCTGGTGAGCCTGCAGCCGGAGCTGGCGGGGCTGGGCGCCCCCGAGCCGCCCTGCTGCGCCGCGCCCGACGCCGCCGCCTTCGCGCCCTGCGCGGCCGCCGCCTCGCCGCCGCTCTACTCGCAAGCTCCCGACCGCCTGGGGCTGCCCGCGACGCGCCCCGGTCCTGGCCCGCTGCCCGCCGAGCCCCTTCTGGCCTTGGCCGGACCGGCCGGTGCCCTCGGCCCGCTGAGCCCCGGGGAGGCCTACCTGAGGCAGCCAGGCTTCGCGCCGCCGGGGCTGGAGCGCTACCTGTGAGCCTCTCCCAGAGCAAGAGCTCCTGTAGTCACTCTCCCTCAGGACCAGAGCGTGCCTTGTGGGCGGCCGCGTCGCGGTCCCCACCACCCTCCCGCTTGGGGCGCACCTCTGAGGCCCCATCTTTGCCTTCTGAATTGAACACATCTGCAGAATCCTTCGCTGTCCTCCACCCCTGGGGAGACTCCCTCCATCTCGACACTGGACTGTGTGTCCCCTCCAATTTGTGAGCTCTTCTCTTTTCCCTCCACTTATGAACTCCCATCTTTGCAAGCCCACAGCGCTGTGGGTCCCAGGGAGCTGGACTCCCACCAGCGAGGTGCCCCAGGTGTCTTGGTGAGTTCCAAGCCACAGGAACCTTTGGTCTCAAGCTGCCTCCTCAACTGACTCTACCTGGCCATCCTCCTCTCATGTTTTGTCAGTACATTAGAGGTCAGACTGCTGGGTTCGTTACTTGTCCCTTACTCACCACCAATTATCTATTTGTCCTCTGTTTCTCAACTCCCCTTTCCAGACAGACATACCTGATGGCCTATTCCAAGCCCTGAGGACAGTTCTTGGAAATTTCTGAGACAAGCAGCACCAGGGGCTCCTGACTGAAAGGGGAATTAGTGGGCCTTTATGTCTGCCCTACCCACTGGAAAGCATAGGATTTATCAGGTTATTATTTTTTAATTAAAGCTGGTTTAATTAAAAAATAAGAAGAACCCTTTCACTGGGCTTGGTGTGTTGGTGGTGACTT
The DNA here is from genome assembly GCF_048772815.1 of Callospermophilus lateralis. Lineage (NCBI taxonomy): Eukaryota > Metazoa > Chordata > Mammalia > Rodentia > Sciuridae > Callospermophilus > Callospermophilus lateralis. Next base: position 108,268,054 of record NC_135311.1, on the reverse strand, counting down.
GGTGTGCTGGCTGGAATGTTTGGGGAGGACAGTGGGTGAGTTTCACATCTTGGGATGCCACAGGGGGTGAACCCTCTTGCGAATCATCAGAGGTTCATGAAGTGCAGTAAGGAGGTGATTCAGCCATAGCTGTGCACATCTGCCTAGTCTTCATCATCTACATCTCAGCCTAGTAGAGGTGAGATGGGGTTGCATGGGTGTTTGCGTGTTTATATGAGTGCATTTGGGCAACAGGGTGACCTGCTATTTGGCATCCGCTCATAGATAAGGGAGCATTGACCTTCATTCACTCCTCCAAGTGAATCTTTAATAATGTGTTAAGCACTGTGCTAGGCACTGTGGATACATCACTGAATGAATGGGCAAAAAATGCTTCAAAAACTGTGTAGATTAATGGGGGAAAAGACATTAATTATCACTGCTCTGAGAAATGAGATAAGTGCTCTAGAGCCTTGTGTTTAAAGTGTGTCTATGGACCAACAACATTACCTGCAAGCTTCTTAGAAAATCAGGATTTCAGGCACCACCTCAGACCAACCCATGGAATCATCAGATGTTGCATTTTAACAAAATTCCTAGATGATTAGTATGTGCACTAAGCTAGAGGAAAGGCACCAGTCTCAGGCTGAATGCTCAGTCTAAAAGATTAAGAAAAGTGAGACTTCACAGACCACACCACCCTTCTGAACCTCACTTCTGGAGCAGGGCATGCATTGTAGGCGGTGCCTACTATTTTACCTCTTCTGCTGGATTGAGGTGCAGCAGCATTGATCTGAGCTGATTCATGACTGACCCAGCACCAAGGACAGGGCAGTATGGAGCAGGATACTCAGAGGTTAAAGTTTGAGAGAGGGAGCTGGCCTTTGACCCTGTTCTACTCTCTGGTGCTGACCCAAATGGTAAGCAGCAGGCTTTCCCAAGCTTTCTGCCCAGGGCTCCTGGTCTAGTAGAGCCTGGATTAGGGATAGGGAGAATAGAGGATGGTTTGTCTTGAACCCAGGGTAAATATGATTTGTTTGTTGAATGTGCCTGATGCACCTCTTCTAAATACCACTGTTAGAAGCTGTGGGGTGGTGGTGGAGGGTGAGAGCGAACAGTGAGCAGCTCATAAAGGGGAAAGGTACAGGGAATCTAGGAAGGAGGAAAGCTCTCTTTGGAGATAGGGCAGTAGGTATGCCCAGTGCAGTAGAAAGTGCCCTGTTACACACTCTTTCCCCCAACTGTTAACTGCTTTGAGCAAGGGTTAGATCCAATTCACCTGATGTAGAGCAGCCTTTCACTTAATATTTGTTGAATGGTTGACTGAACAAATGAATTCCTAGGGTCTAATACTGTGCCCAACTTACCAAATAATGACTACGTGGGCTGTAGATTGACACTTTTTTTTCCTTTTGTCCATTGTTACTTGCAGTCCCCACAGTGACTTGTGTAAAAGTCAAAAAGAGGAGACAGAGGTGGAAGAAGAGGCAATTTCCTCACTTGTCAGTTGAGGAGACTGCACCTCCCTGGGCTCAGTATGCAGCAGAAAATCCAGTCTTGTGTTTTCTAAACAGAGATCCACAGAGATCAAAATGCAAACTTTCTGCTTCAAATGATATTACAGCCCCTCTTCCTACCTCAGAGGACCTATTTGTTGATAAATTTCTCCCGAATTCAAGAAATTGCTAGGAAGGGAAAGACCTTCTCACTATCCTGAAGTTGGAAAGTGCTTCCTGATCTCTGAATTCCATTATTGTCATCACTTCATGGTCTTAGTTCCAGGATCTTTGACCACTCAGAGGACAAGGAGACAATATCTGTAGGGACATTCTAGAAAGGCAACTACTGAACTGGAAAGTCAGAAACATTTTTATTTTAAAATGCCTCCTGAATTTTTCTTTATTCACCAACATCAAGGGCTGACTGTATGCCAGGCTCTGTGTCCATTTGTGAAGCCAATAGAAATACAAATAAGAGACTCTTTATGTTCTCAGAGAGTTCATAGTCTGGAAAGCTATATGTCATTTGGCACATGCGAAAAAAACAACAACAACAAAAAACTTAACCAAACTCTTTCTTTAAAGTCACCATTTTTTTGTCTATTAGTGAGATTTCAACATTCTTTCTCAGGCTGGGGATGTGGCTCAAGCAGAAGCACCACTGGCTTGGCATGCGTGCGGCCCAGGTTCGATCCTCAGCACCACATACAAACAAAGATGTTGTGTCTGCCAAAAACTAAAAAATAAATATTAAAAAAATTTAAAAAAACATTCTTTCTCTTTTTGGGTGAAAAAAATAGTCTAAATGAAAACTTCAGAATTGTTTAATAGATCCTTGCCTCTTCATTCTTATAGAAACCTTTAAGTCATTTTATTCTAAAGACACATTTTAAATGCTTAACTTTAATTTTTATTAAATTTTAAAGAAGCCCATAATCTAACAAGTCAAATAATAATCAAAGGCTTACAGTGGTATCTTACCCCATTCTTAGGAAACCTGCATTTCCCCCTACTCTTAGGAAACCTGCATCTTCCCCTATATATCTACTTTCAATTCATATTTGTTTCTTATGGAATATACTTCCATATCTCCATGCTTATACTCCTCTCTCTTGAAACAGTAATGATTTAACTTTCTATTATGATAGATGATCATTTACCTCTAAAATGTCTCTCTCTTCCCATTTCTACCTATATCACCAACTTTTGGTTAATTCAGTTCTTAGTATTTACATTATTACTATTGTATAAATATTATTCTTTGATAAGTTACTAGTGGACCATGATCACAACTCCTTTCTTTGGGGATGCAACTTTTTATTTTTCCTGGAATTAATAATGCCTTGGGATTTTTTATTTGCTCAGCTTCCTTTATACTTACTGCTAAATCTTCTCATACCTTCTGATAGCATGGTGGTACACTTTTTTTGTGAGTCAAACTTATTATGAAATTCATCATTCCTTTTAGTTGCATGCTTTTGCCTTCCTGGAGACATCTCTCCCAGATCCCTCCATCCTCCAGTTCCACTCTGGACTGACAGCTTTCCATGTCTGCTGCACAGATGTGGACCTGGAATTCCCTCCATCTCTGTTCTGTATTGAATCTTCTGCTTCCTGGATTCCATATCTTCCTTTTTCTTGGTTTATTTCCTTGTTCCAGCAGAGGTAAATTGTTTTGGAAACTGCACATCTGAAATAAGATGATTGTTTTAGCATGAGAAGCAAAGCATGCATTTTGACAACGAAATAGTTGAGTCAAAACTGTGTTTCTGTAGACTTTTATGGAGGAAACTGGGGAACAGGAGAATGGGAAGTATTTTCTCAGCTTAGTATGCACTTCCTCCAAGGAAGCTGGGAAGGTAGTTCAGTGTTAAGGTAAGTGGGCAGGAGGATGAAGGGGGGATGCTTTGAGAACTCCTTATAGAAGGAGAGCTGATAAGAAAAGCCCTGAGAGAGGGCTGTGACCTAACTTCAGGTAATTGTACCATTGGATGCTACCTTTGGGCCCAAGATGATGCTGAGTTTGTTTGAGGACTTCCTGAGTCCAGCACATGAAAGAAGGCAACATCACCTTGGCACATGGAAGCATGAGTATATTGGAAAATGACACCTTTGGTAGGGACACTGACAATGATGACAACAGAAAGGCTCCTTCAGGCATCTTTCAGACCTCTGGGCACCTGGGAATGCAGGCAATTACCTGGGAAAGAATAATGAGTAATGTGGAGAGCCTTCCATTGTAGTAACTGGGTTGTTTCAAGCCCATGTGAAGTAATTCTATGAGAGTTCCTGGAAGTATGGGGACAGAGGTAGGATAAAGGAGGTTAATAGGGTCTACTTTAAAGGAAAAAAAATGTGGACCTCTAGTATTGACTTTAAATTTTATTATAATGTCACTTAGTATGTGTAGGTATAAATTCCTTAAGTTTCTACTTTTTATGTAACTGTTAAACATTATTATCAATTAAATTCAAACAGAGCAACAAAATAAAAATTCAAGTTCACAGCATTAATCAAATGTAAAAAAAGATACTGTTTTGCTGAAACTAAATCACTTGCACCCTGAATGTGGTGTTGATTTCTCTATAGCAGATCTTTTGGGGTTGGAATGTCTTGACTAAATTCATCTACCATTTTTTTTTTTTCTTTTCAATGAACTGGAACTATTCCTTCCATCACCTGGCCCAAATGCAACATTTATTTATAAAATCTACATGTATTGCCCCATATCACTTGATAATAAGTGCAAATGAAGACTCTAAATATCAGGTTTCTTTTTTAAGGAGGACGTTGACCCCAATTATGCTTAAATATTAATGTATTTAATATTACCATTGCAATGAAAAAACATTTCAAAATTCTCTATTTCCTACATGTATAAGAACATATTATTGGGTCATACTTCAAGTGAAGCAAATGAAAATTTAAAAGTGCTTATTTAAATAAATAACTTTCGTTAGAAGAAAGCTAATATTAGAGATTATTCATAAATCAATAAAGTGAGAACAGTACATATTAGAATCCAAAGAATGGGACTGAGAATATAGCTTAGTAGTAGAGTACTTGCCTAGCATGTGTATGGTTTGATCTCTAGCACTGGAAAAAAAAATCCTTAGGATATAGCCAACCTTGTGTTCAGAGGAAATTTCATAGCTCCCAAGTATGCTATGGAGATGGTGTTAGAGAGACCTGGGGTGGGGTAGGGAGACCAGTTAAAAGGCTACTGCAGTATCCAGCTAGAACAGGAGGGTAGCTTGGAGGAAATGGAGAAAAGTAGACATACAAATACGTGGAAACAGTCAACCATTAACTGAAATCCTAATTTAGCAAGACCACAAAGTTTCCCACTTAACCACAGCTTCATGCTGACTCTGAAAGCTTAGGGACTCCTGGTCTGGGTTGACTAATTTAAGGAGTAACTAATTTCAGACCTCTGAGCACAGAAGAAAAAGAAAACACTGTCAGAGCAGTTCTTCTCATTGCTTCCACGGGAGGGCACCTAGGGTGGACTGTGTTGTCTGTTAAGTTATCAGAAACTATTTTGCAGGTTATATAAATTGATACAGAAAAAAACAAAAATGGAAATCAACCTAAGTCAATCTACCTATTTATGTTATCAAAACCTGGTAAAGAAGGGGTGAGCCCATCATAGATAGTCTAATATCACATATGAAAGAAGATGGAAATTTTCCCAGCAAACTGAATCCAGGAATGCAATATAAAAAGTATACCATCAAGTGCTGTTTATCCCCAGAATACAAAAATGGCATTATTAGGATTATTATTATCACCCCTTTATATAAGCTGTGCAGATCATCACATTTATAAATGATGCAACTGGAGTTCATAAGTCAAGTGAATTACCCAAGTCAAACTGCCAAGTGACATTCAGGACTGGACTCCAGGTCTGTCTGATCCCAAAGTCATTCTCCTTTCTCAGAGAAGTGAATGGAGGTGGAAACTCGGATAGAAAAACCCCAGGCATTAATAACTTTTCTCAGTTTACCCCAACATCCTCCCCACACACCCCCACAGTCCTTATCTTGAAAGGGATCTTTCCAAGCCAGGTGACAGGTCTTTGGTTTCCTATTTCCTCCACTCTATTTTCAACTCCCTCCCTAGCTCCATGCTGCCCCTCTCCCACTCCTTTTCCTATACTCCATCCTCCTTTCTCTCCCTGATCAATTTTGTGGGGACAAATGCGCCACCTATTGGCCACCTCATATGTACCAGACTTGAGTAGGAAATCATTGGAATGAAGCCAGGATCCACTTGGATGCTCTCTGGGACTGGTGGGGAGGGGAGGTTCTGATGGCTGAAATTCACTTGCTCTAGTGGGAAACCCAGTTGTTTGGCATGGAAGAGGAAAACTGGCTGCAGTTCACACCTCCTCTGAGAAGCCCTCCCAGATCTTCCACATTCCTCTTGGCAGCCCTTGGTAGCTGCCCTATTGCCAGGAGGTCTTGAAATAGGGGTGGATGGGTGTCCTAGGTGCAGAGAATTGATCTACTCTGTAAGAGGGAAATTGAGGAAAGGATGCTGGGCTGGGGACATAAAACCTGAGGTTTAGTCCCAGGCCAAACATTTAGACAAGTCCTTTCCTTTTTCTGTTCCTCACAGTAATTCCTAACTCTCCCAAGCTTCTGAACTCTGCCAGGCCCTGTTCTCCCCAATTGCAGGCGCAGAGATGCAGCAGATACTGTCCCAGCTCAGAGAAGTCAATATTGGTGGATATGACAATATAGTGTGTAGAGTGCTTTCAAAGATGAGGGAACTGTAGGTCACCTGGTCACTCACAGTTTGAGTCTCTGCCCTGCCCTCAGCCTTAGTGTCCTCTGAAGACAGAATGTGTTCTGATCTCTATGGCTGGGTGAGGGTGGTCTTTGTAATCAGCAGGAAAGATTTTTCTACTCTGCCTGAATGTGGGTTTCCAGATAGGGCGTTTTCTTTCCTCAACTGGCTCCCTCACTGGGCAGTCTGGGGCTTTGGCCTGGGCTGTCCTTGTCTGGAGGCTGGACTTGGGTTGTAGGTGGTTGAGGGAGAGAATTAGAGATAGGGGTTCTGAACCCTGCTTGGAGGAGACATAGGCTACAGCCTGGGCATTTGTCTCCACGACTTGATGGGTTGGGGAGTGCAGCCGGGGCCTTGTGGGCTCCAAGAGGCAAGGTTTCCTAGAGGAGCTTGGTTCTGGGTTGGGTTGAAGGAAAGGAAAGAAGGAGCTGCTATTCTGATTTCTGTGAAAATCCCTCTGCCTCCATTCACCCTAATCTCTGCCCAACCTTGACAACTGAAAAAACCGACTACTTTCAAAGCAATTTAGGTGGAACAAAGAGAGGGAGGCAGCCGAAGACAGAGGAAAGGGAGCAGAACAGGAGGGAAGGATGGCAGATCTGGGGTCATAGCAAGCAGACCTGCCTACTTCCCTCCTGGGGGCCAGTGATGGACACTTACAGGTAACCACTAAATCTGGCTTTCATATCCCCTGCCTTCAATACTCACATCCACCAACTATCTTCTCAGGTTGGAGTCCATGGGAAGTGTATTTATTGTTGCCCATAGCAGTTATTTTAGTGTTATCTATAGCAATGGTTTTTATTATTGTATGTTCTGCATATTTAGTCTTTATTGGAATAATTCAATTGTTTCTTTTAAAGCATTTAATTAATTGTTGAATAGGTAATATAGTCACTTGGCTTTTAAAGTATTCCATGAATGTTAGGTGTGGTGGTGTACACTTTTCATTCCAGCAACTGGAGGCTGAGGCAAGAGGGTGGCAATTTCAAGGCCCGCCTCAGCAACTTGGCAAGGCCCTGTCTCAAAACAAAAAGCAAAAAGGGCTGGGGTAAAACACTCTTGCGTTCAATCCCTAGTACCAAGAGATAAGTAATTTTATAAAGTATCCCATGAAAATTATCTTCCATTCTTGTTCCCTATTTGACCTAACAGATAATTATTCATTTTTATTCATCCTTCTAGACATTTTTATTGCATATATATAAAGCAATACAAATATGACATGATTTTCTCCTCAGAGAAAGAATCCCCAACAGTGGAGGTGACCTGCAGAGTGATCCCCAGCTCCTTCACCTCCACGGAGAGCATGAGGATCCTCTGTGGGGAAGGTATTTTGCCCTCTTGTCAGAAGAGGTTTTCTTTTCTCTGTTTTATGCAACTCTTGGATTATATTCCTCAGCCAGTACAAATACTCCTCTGTCCCCTGAATAGTCAGTGGGTCTGTGGCTGTGTCTTGGTTCATTTTGTCTTTTCCAACCCTGAAGATCCCTCCCCATGCGTCTCGATATCCACTCATGTTCCTGGTGTGGCCTGGATGCCACCTGGTTCACAAAGCCTCCACTCCATTCCAGGGCACCTCAGGGCACAGGACTTTTATTCCTTCCACTGTCTTGTGGGTAGTGAATGGTGTCTTTTTTTGTGCCCCTTGCTGCATTGTATGCTCATGGGAAATAGACATTACTGCCCTGGAATATAGAGGAACATGTATTTTGTACTCACTTTGTGTATACTTTCTGAGGATGATACTTGGCTTGTGGACCTATGACCTGTGATGACTAGCCTGAGGCCAGCGTATCTCGTCTTGGTTGGAATATACAGGTCAAAACTTAAAAGTTATTTTTCACTCACAAGGATTTTAACCTGGTCATCTCATGCCAGTTAGAAGCTCTGATTGGCAGCTTTAGTTTTCTTGATTAAAAACCCAAATAAATGCCCAGCATGATGGCACATATCTATTATTTATTTATTTATTTATATGGGGGTACTGAGGATGGAACCCAGAGCCTCACATGTGCTAGAGGTGTGCTGTACCACTGAGCCACAACCCCAGCCCCTATTTTTTTTATTGGTTGTTCAAAACATTACAAAGCTCTTGGCATATCATATTTCATACATTAGATTCAAGTGGGTTATGAACTCCCATTTTTACCCCAGATACAGATTGCAGAATCACATCAGTTACACATGCACATTTTTACATAATGCCCTATTAGTAACTGTTGTATTCTGCTACCTTTCCTATCCTCTACTACCCCCCTCCCCTCCCCTCCCATCTTCTCCCTCTACCCCATCTGCTGTAATTCATTTCTCTCCTTGTTTATTTTCCCATTCCCCTCACAACCTCTTATATGTAATTTTGTATGACAATGAGGGTCTCCCTCCATTTCCATGCAATTTCCCTTTTCTCTCCCTTTCCCTCCCACCTCATGTCTCTGTTTAATGTTAATCTTTCCCCCCTGCTCTGTTCTTAGTTGCTCTCATATATCAAAGAAGACATTTGGTATTTGTTTTTTAGGGATTGGCTAGCTTCACTAAGCATAATCTGCTCTAGTGCCATCCATTTCCCTGCAAATTCCATGATTTTGTCATTTTTTAGTGCTGCGTAATACTCCATGGTGTAAAATGCCACATTTTTTTATCCATTCATCTATTGAAGGGCATCTGGGTTGGTTCCACAGTCTAGCTATTGTGAATTGTGCTGCTATGAACATCGATGTGGCAGTATCCCTGTAGTACGCTCTTTTAAGGTCTTCAGGAAATAGTCCGAGAAGGGCAATAGCTGGGTCAAATGGTGGTTCCATTCCCAGCTTTCCCAGGAATCTCCATACTGCTTTCCAAATTGGCCACACCAAATTGCAGTCCCACCAGCAATGTACAAGAGTACCCTTTTTCCCACATCCTCGCCAGCACTTGTTGTTGTTTGACTTCATAATGGCTGCCAATCTTACTGGAGTGAGATGGTATCTTAGGGTGGTTTTGATTTGCATTTCTCTGACTGCTAGAGATGGTGAGCATTTTTTCATGTACTTGTTGATTGATTGTATGTCCTCCTCCGAGAAGTGTCTGTTCAGGTCCTTGGCCCATTTGTTGATTGGGTTATTTGTTATCTTATTGTCTAATTTTTTGAGTTCTTTGTATACTCTGGATATTAGGGCTCTATCTGAAGTGTGAGGAGTAAAAATTTGTTCCCATGATGTAGGCTCCCTATTTACCTCTCTTATTGTTTCTCTTGCTGAGAAAAAACTTTTTAGTTTAAGTAAGTCCCATTTGTTGATTCTTGTTATTAACTCTTGTGCTATGGGTGTCCTACTAAGGAATTTGGAGCCCGACCCCACAATATGTAGATCGGAGCCACATATCTGTAATCCCAGTGGCTCGGGAGACTGAGGCAGAAGGATTGCAAGTTCAAAGCCAGCCTCAGCAAAAGCCAGGCGTTAAGCAACTCAGTGAGATCCTGTCTCTAAATAAAATACAAAATAAGGATGGGGATGTGGCTCAGTGGTTGAATGCCCCCGAGTTCAATCCCTGGTATCCCTGCTCCCCCCTGCACCCCCCCCACAAAATAAACTAAGTTTGAGGCAGTCTTTCAATGATAAAAGTGTTTTTGGTGAAAAGATCAGAAACTGTTCTACTTGGTGCTTAATGAAAATGTTTTGAATGAATGTATATACAAGTTATTGTCATTTCTTTATATTAATCAGAAGTTATCCATCAAATAAATAATGATTTTTCAAAAAAAAAAAAGAATCCCCAACAATTAGCATAGATGTTTACATTGCTCCATATCTTAATTTTTTTCCACTCTACAACATACCTTAGAGCTGTTTTCAGATCAATAAAGAGCTTCTTTATTCTATTTTATACAGCATACTATCTATACTATGGAAGTGATGTTCTTTGCTTAGCCATCCCCTTATTGAAGGGCATTTACATCATGTCTAACCTCTTAGAATTACAAACTGTGCTGCAGAGACAGCCTGTGTGTGTTCCATACCGTATGTGTGCAGGCGTTTTTTCAGGAGAAATCTCTAGAAGTAAATTTCCATGTAGCCCTTGTAAAGGCACCGAGCACCCCGTGTACTGGCTCTTTCAATAGCTATCCTCCTTTATTTCTCAAAGGGGCCCTTGGTGACCATGGTCAGATTTTATCTTCTCCAACCTCTCTGCTATCCTTCCAGGGGCCTTTGTCACTGTTGCCAGGTCCCCTCATCAGGTATTTTGGCTTCTGATCATGGAAGCCTGGGTACTTGCCTTTCCTGTCCTGGAGCCTGTTCCCCAGCTATCAAGCTGTCGAGTGCGATGGCTTCTTCTAGCCCCAGCCCTGGGCATCAGTGGCAGGTGTGGAGAAGCAGCTTTTTGGATTTTTTTTTTTTTGCGGGGGGAGGGTTACCGGGGATTGAACTCAGGGGCGCTCAACCCCTGATCCACATTCCCAGTCCTATTTCATATTTTATTTAGAGACAGGGTCTCACTGAGTTGCTAGGCCGCCTTTGAACTTGCAATCCTCCCATCTCAACCTCCCGTGCCACTGGGATTACAAGCATACATCACTGTGCTCAGCTGAGAAACAGCTTTTTTAAAAAAATACTTTTATTTTATTTGTTTATTTTTATGTGGTGCCGGGGATCGAACCCAGTATCCCACGCATGCTAGGCAAGCATGCTACCACTGAGTCACAACCCCAGTCCAGAGAAGCAGCTTTTTGACCTTCGCCTTTCAAGTCTCCAGGCTTTCTGGTACAAGCTGCTCTTACCCCATTTGGACTCTGGTTGTGACTCTTGTCTTCTGACTGCAGGATCATGTTCTAAGATCTGCCTTAGATTTCCCATTTCATTGCCTCTGATTCCCTCAAATATGAGTGGCCTCAGGTTTGATGGGAGAAGTGGATAAGGGGAGATCAGAGACCCCTGTGAAGGCATGCATGGGATAAGTAGAGAGCCAAACTCCATGGCTGGAAACAAGGCCCTCAGTAGCCTAGAAACCTCTGGGTTGGCTGTGATGTCAGCTCATGTAGCAGTCATGCCATTTGGGGCTGATGTAGGCCAGGCGTGAGGAGGCACCTGTTCTGGCAGCTCCAAGGGGACTGGGAAGGGCAATGCCTTATAGCAATCTCACTATTATTGCTGTGAATGGGAACTGCTCACATTCAGAAATGTAGGAAGGGATGCTCTTCTCACTTATCAGGCGAAGGTCTGATAAGGAAACTGAGGCCCTGGGAGAGACGGGGCATGCCTGAGGTCTCACAGGAAGATAGAGAGAGGCAAGGCTGGGAGTAGAGCCCAAACTTTTTGATTCAGACCTCACTGGGAGGTACAGTCTCCCAGCAGGATGGAACAGACATCCCAGACACATCAAGGTTGGAGGGGAGGGCCTTGCTGAGACATCCTGACTCATGGTTGGCTCTGGCTAGATTGCTAGGTCTCAAGAGTGGGCTAAGAAATTTCCTTGATCCTAGTCTCCAACATAGATATCTGAACACTTTACAAATAAAGAGAGAGAGGCTTAGAGACATTGCTGTCTGAGACTAATAAGTGATAAAATTTAATCCAACTCTTAAGGCCTGAACTCTTTCTGCTGTACCTGATGCCTCTAAGATTTCTACTCAGTGATGATCTGGCCTCTACTCAAGCACTCCTGGTGATGGGGAGCTCCTGACCAACAGGGTAACCTATTGCATCTCTGAGGCACAGCCCTGTTAGAGTGTTTTCCTTGCATGGAGTCACAGAAAGTAAGTCTCACCTCAGCCTTCTGGCTTTCATTTGCTTTGGTTTCTTTGGCTCAGGTCAGCCCTGTAGGGATTTGGAGACGGTGACTGTACCCACTGTTTATATCCAGGATAACAACCCCCGACCTTTCCTTTATATCTACAGCACATTTTGCCATCCCTTCCTGTATTATTTAGGGTTAGTTTGGTTGTCAGTGACAGATTCCCCCCTCCCCCCATGCTACATTAATGGCTTAAACAAGATTGACATTTATGTCCTTTTCACATAAAGTCTACAGGCAGTTCAGGGTGGTGTGGCAGTTCAGTGATCTTGGGAACCCAGGCTCTTCCGCTCCTGTGGCTCTGTTATTTGTGAAATTCAACTCGACTTAGCTTAGCAAAAGGGAAGACTTAGTTCTTTCATGTCTCAGGGTTCTAGTTTCAGACAGAGCTGGGTTTAGGGATTCAAACACTGTTATTAAGACTCCATCTCCCAGTGTAGGCTGTTTCTCTCTGTGTGTGGGCTTCCATGTCAGACAGCATTCTCTACATGGCAGGAAAGATGGGCTCTGGCAGCAGAGTCTGCGTGCTTGTCTTCCAATCCAAAAGGAGAAGACCTCTTTCCAGATCTCAAACTGCATGTAACCCAGAATTCCATAGTCTCTATATATGCCCCCAAGTCCCAGCAGTATGTGTCATATTATGGAGAAAGAGTAATTTGTTCAGCTTAGGCCACTTATTACTGCTTAGACCAATCACTGGGTCTTGTACTAGCAATGCTGATCCAGCCAGGTTGCCTGTCTGCTCTTGGGGTAGCTGGGAGGTAGACAGAGACTGGACAGCCCCATTGGATCACATGGAATGCTGCAGGAGAGGTTTCCTTCAAAATGGAGATTTGGGACACCCCAAATCTGTATATCCATTTAGCTCATTACACAAAGGAGAGTGATTTTTGTATTACAGGCAATGGGGGCTCCTGAGAGATTTCAACAGGGTTCAGTCTGGTAGGTGGTTTGATTCATCATAACCATTTTATTTTAGTTGTAGATGGACAGCATAACTTTATTTATTTTTATGTGGTGCTAAGGATCGAACCCAGTGCCTCATGCATGCTAGGCAAGCGCTCTGCCACTGAGCTATATATAGCCCCAGACCCTGTTATAACCATTTTAAAAGACAGAAAGTGAGGCAAAGAACAGAGAGAAACTCAAGGACTGGTGGGGTTAGGGACTGTCATGGACAAGGGTTCTAGTTTCAGTGAGAGCTGAATCCAGAGAATCAAAGACTGTTTTTAAGGCTCTGTTTCAGCTGGGAATAGTGGTTCATCAATATCAGCTACTTGGGAGGTCGTGGAAGGATGATAACAAGTTCAAGGCTGGCTTGGGCAACTTGGTGAGACTCCGTCTAAAAATAAAAAAATCAAAAGGTCTGGGGATGTAGCTCAGTGGTAGAGCACCCCTAGGTTTTAATTCCCTCATAACACACCCACATGTGTGCACTGTCTTTCTCTACGCTGTTTCCCTCTTGAATTTCTGTTAATTGAGTTGGCTTTCACAAAGAACAGAGCCACAGGAGAAGACGGCCCTGGGTCTCTGAGATCATTGAACTGTCGACCTGAATTGCCTGCGCAGATGTGAAAAAGCCATAACTATCAATCTTGCTTAGTCACTGATATGGGATCAGGGGTTCTAGTTCTGAAACTAGAGACGTGTTCGCCTCCACTCAGGGATGAGGGAGAAACCACCTCTGTTCTCAGAGAACATATACCTCTATTGACATGTCCAAATTTGCTCCCTGAGAAAGGGAGAAGTCACACCATTCACTCACTCTTTCTTTCATTCAAGTGCCCACATACCTAACACCAATTAAGCTCTTACTACGGGTCAGGCTTTGTGCCTGGCAGGAGGTACAGTGATTAATAGTGATGGTGCAAAACACTTACTGAGCTCTTTTAGAGTTTCAGGCACTGGGCTAAGCGGTTTATATATACTATCTCACTTAATCCTCACAAAAATTCAATGAAGTAGGTACAATTATTATCCACATTTTATAGCAAAGGAAGGATGAGGATGAACACAATATAATCCTTGATTTCAAAGAGCTCACAGTCCATAGCAAGGGATGGACTGGAAGTCACTTCCTGACAACAGTCACTCTTAAACAGTGCTCTGGGAGCTCAGGTTGGGAACCCCTCATAGTCTGGTATTGTCAGGGAAAGTGGCTAATAAAGCTTGATATTTGAAAGTCCCAAGAAGGATTAAGAGGAATGAGGCCAAAAGTGAACACATAACATCAAATCAGGTGTGAGTGGATTGCAGGGGATGGAGGTCAAGCTGGATAAGTGAGCAGGACCAGGCTGCCAGGTACACTGTGCAGACAAGCACTGTCCCCAAAAGTGAAGCAGTCCTGCAAATGATTCAGGCTTCTGGGCAGGTATCTCTGGGTCCTCAGGTAAGTTATCTGCAAAGTACCCTCCCCATTTCTGTACCAGAAGGCCTCCTCCTATTGATCTGAGGTCTCAGCCATGCTCTCTGGATGTATATGAGAAGAGATCTCAGCCTCTCCCTCCCTTGGGCAAGGCTCAGTGTTTGATGGGGAAGGGTGGTATTTGCCTGAGTTGAGACTGTTCCTAGCTCAGGTCCCCACCTACCTGCTTATATAAGACCTTCAGCCAACCTCTGAAAACTGGAGCCCTTCAATATAGCTTAATCTGGTCAGGGGTTGAGGAAGGAAAGGTCTGACCTCCCAGCACAACTGTGCTTCCTGCTTTCTTCACTACCTACTCCTGGAGCAGTGACCCCTCCTCCAAACTCCCCCTTTCACTCCCCGCCTCCTATGTCCAAGCTCCCCCACCCAGTCCTCCTCAGTCCAAAGGAGTCCTCCTCCACATTGCTAGCTCTCCATCTAGGAGAGATGAAGAGAATTCTCTCTGGGCTGGGAAACTAGATATTGGGGTTCCACTTCCACCTCTACTACCAATTTGCACCTCTATAACCAATTTGTGGCCTCAGACAAGTCCCCTTTTTCTCTGGATCTCAATTTCCCTCTCTGAGAAATGAGCTTTGAAAAAGCTTCAGTCCAATTTTGGGATGAATGACTTCAATCTTTATTTACTAGTATGTGTGGGGAAAGAGAAAACAACATACCCAGCTTGCTACCAAGGGGTGGGTGGAGTGGATTAACGGTGTCTTTGGAGAATGGCGAGGCAGGAAGCAGGTGGGCTAGACAGTGCTGAGCAAGCCTGCATGGAGGGTACAGGCATTCGATTTTTTGAGGAGCTCAGAGCACGAAGAGGTGGGGACAGGCTGGGTTATAGAGGTTTCTTTCAAAAGAGGAGGCAGAATTTGAGCAGGAATTTGAAGCCTGGGTATGAACTGGAAAAGGAAACAAATGAGCAATAAGTGGAGCCAAAGATTGAATCTCAGGATGACTTTGCTAAAGGGATGGATGGAGGTGAGCTGGCAAAGTGGTGCTTTGGTTTCAAATCTTATGAAGTTCCTGACTTTGTGTGGATGCAGGGTTCCTCCAGAGGTCGCTGTTCCCCAGGAATCCACCACTAGCTAGGCAGCGGCTCTGGCTGGTGCACCACCCCATCTAGGCTCAGATTCTGCCAGGGTGATGTGGCTCTGTATTTACCCCACGGGACACGGGGACTGTATCTTCCCTCCTATGCAGGGAAGTACGGTCTTACCAGTCACTCTGGGATTCTGAAAGGTTAAGTGTGATGGTGCCACTCAGAGGAACCAGGTCCTTATGGCTAGGCAACCTCCCTCTTGCCCTGCCCCAATTCAGGACCCTCCAAAGAGCATCAGTTCTGAAGTGCCACTGGCAGGTAGCCTGTAATTTGGTGGGAAGAAGGCCAGGTGCCAGATTTCTTGGCTGTCATGTAGCGCCATCCTTTTATGAACTTCTTTCTACCTCTCCTAAACATAGATCCCTTCTCAGACCAGCATCTTGGCACACCCTTCTTCCCTGCAAGGGTCCTGCTGCTGGTTTGAAGTGGGCTTGCATTCTTGGACCAGGTCTCACTGCCTTGCACTTTGGGGGATGCTCAGCCTTCCAGGGAGGTCCTGGATCACTCTTGCCCTGCAGACACAGAGCATGAAATCAATAGGGGACCCTTATTTGGGGCGTACTCAGCCACAGATCCACCATCTTCCTAAGAGAAAGCATACATACAGGACTGACACCTGGATCCAGGGACCTAGGAACCTACCAGAGCATTCTAGGAACTGGAGCTCCCACTCCAACAAACTTGGAAGGTCCCCCATTCCCCTGGCCCATTGCAACTCTGTTCTCCAGCATGTGAAACCATGGTGCTCTCCACTAACTCTGAGAATTTGCTGATCAGGTACTCACCACAGTACAGGAACAGCACTATTTTCAACCCCTCCTGAGCTGGAAACCCTCTTCCCACAAACGGGAGTTTAGCATCACAGCACTGAGGCCACAAGTTGCTAGAGCAAGCCCCCAACCACGTAGTCCAGATGGGGCTAGCAGGGTACAGACAGTGGCCAGAAGTAATGGAAGGAGAGGAAGACAGAAATTCAGAAATTCGTACTCTCTGAACTTTGTCATGCTGAGTTGCAGGGCTACAGAGGTGCCTGGGGGTGAGCAGATGGGCTGTGGGGGGGTGGAACACCCCAATGCCGGCTGCCTGAGTTCCACCCCTGTGGGTCACATGATCTAGAGTGACTAGTCTCCAACCAGAGCCAAGGGAGCCAAACTTTTCACAGCAGGTTTAGATCCAGATGGAGAAAGGGATTGGGAGACCAGCTGTGGCCAAACAATGCCTTCTTCCAGAGCTGCAACCCTGTAGGGAGCCGGGAAGGGGCTAGCCTCCGCCTCCCTGCTTTTCCTGAGGCTGGCGAGTTTGTTGAAGGAAATTGGAGAACTGTGTGGGTGTCAGGCTGGGTCCAACTGAGGCCTCCATGGGCTGTCCCACGGTGCAGAGGAGCAGGCCCCGGGCAGGTGGGTGGTATGCAAGCTCTCACCCAGGGCCGCCTGCCATAGTTCAGCCTGAGTCTCTGGACAAACTCCTCCAGCAGTGCAACTTAATTCTATTCTTGTAATCGCTGGAAGGCTTTATGTTCCCTGATCAGAGGAGAATGGCTAGTTTGCAAAACCCCTATGAAGGGAAGGAACAGATGGCCCGGGAGCCATTGAAAGTAACACATACTTTGCAATAAACAGGCAACGACTTCTCCTCTGGGGAG
Source organism: Callospermophilus lateralis (assembly GCF_048772815.1). Taxonomy (NCBI): domain Eukaryota; kingdom Metazoa; phylum Chordata; class Mammalia; order Rodentia; family Sciuridae; genus Callospermophilus; species Callospermophilus lateralis. The sequence continues at coordinate 108,250,862 of NC_135311.1, read as the reverse complement.
AGGGTATGTCCTGAGCAAGCATACCCTCTCCCCAGAAAGCTTTCTCTTAACTTTCTGGATTGTTCAAGGAAGGAGGATAAGCAGTGTGGTAGATGTCCTTCATCTCCTGGAGGATGAAAACGGACCCAACCACCCACCTACACATTGTAACCAATAATTGCGGAGCCTCTGGGCTGCCTTAGGTACCCATAGGTGAAGGTGAAGGTGTTCGGGCTTTTGCGAGGGTACAACCAACTCAAACAAGGATGAAATACACTGCCAGATGTGGAAGAGGCTAAATGAACAGGCAGAAAAGGCAGGGACCACTGAGAAGGGAAGAAAACAAAACGAATCCTGAATCCCTGGGTTGCCCTCTGAGTGGCCCTTCTCCCAGACCCCCGTGCACCTACTCTAGGCATTGTTTTAAACAAATTGGCCCAGTTCGAAGGGATATGAAGCTACCAGAAACCCCCTCCCCAAGCAAGAGCAGCACTCTTGCAGGGAAGCAGTTATTTGGATAAATCCATGAGTTCTGGGCTGGCAGTCTATTCATCTGGGTCCATCCCAATTTAGGGTCCCTCAAAAGCCTGACAAATAACATATTCTCCTGGGCCTCAGTTTCCACTACTGTAAAAGTGTGTGTGAAGAGTCTGGATGATTCCTTAAGGTTGTGCCCCATCCTACAGAACAAAGGCTGGGGTTTTTATATTCCCTTTTTCCAAAGTGGGTGTGCAGCAGAGCCCAGCAGAGGCAGAGAGACTACATTACTCCTAACCCCTTTATCTCCCAAAGAACAGGGTCCCATGATTCTGGCTGGTGGCATCTTATTTGAAGCATTAGAATCAGGGGATGTGGGCAGCAAATGCCTCAACCAGTTCTACCCTGAAACTTGACAGCCTAGGGAATGAGGAGAGTCCCGGCAAGGCAAGAAGCTATTCTGATTTCCAATTTTTGAAATGAAGACACTCAGAAGGTGAAATGGAATAGGATGATGTCATGCTGTGGGGTTTCTTTTTTTATCCATTTATTTAGACATCAGCAGAGCTGAGCTGTGTTGGAGTTAGTGTGTGGCTGATGGTGTGGAGTATCTGTGAGTAGGGTCCTGGAAGAGGGATGGGGGGAGTGCACATGGGGGAGGGAGAGAGAGAGATATCAATCTCTGTGTAGTAGAGAGCAAGTCTGAAGTATGTGCAGAGTTGCCAGATAAAATAAATCTGCTAAATCTAGCAACCCTAGCTATGTGAATTTATCTAGGCTTATGTTAAGAAATGTCTCTTCAAAACTCCTTTTGTTTGCTTGTTTGTTTGTAGGGCTGGACCACCCAGGAAATTCAAATTCTGGGGCCACTAGTCCTTGTCCAACTTACTTCCCTGACTTGAGGATTGGACCTCTTCTTTCTCCAAGAATGTTCTGTTTATGTAGACCCAGCACAACAAGTGCATCTCTTTGGTCAGAGGTCCCAGATGACTTGTTCTCACCGGATATAAGCAGCTCTGTCTCCCACTGTCTTCTACTCTTAGCTCAGGAAGCTCAAAAACTCTACTGTGAGTGTTCCATGATAGGGGTTGCAAACCAGACCTGCTCTATCTTACTGCAGAAGCCTGGGCAAATCCTCTCACCCTTCTCTGGGCCTCTGTAGCCCCATCTGTGGAGTGAGGGAGTTGGGTTTACACTAAACCCTTCCAGTCATTGGATGCTGCTGTTTTACAGGAGATAATTCTTCCACCCTCACATCCACCCTCCTAAGAACCAGCCCACTAGACTTCAAAATCCCTCACACCCTGCTCCTACCTTAGCTACAGAGGACTAAATTCAGCACAGTGACTGGAGATGGTACCAATAAGCAGTCTGAGGATGGGCCGGGGCTAAGGATCCAGGTGAGAGACTACATTACCCGTAACCCCTTTATCTCCCAAAGAACAGGGTCCCATGATTCTGTAACATGCTTTCAGTACCCTCCCCATAAATAGTCTGGAATATGGTTACTTTTACATACCAGTCATGAAATAGGTATTTTTAATTTAATTTTTACAGAGGAGGAGACAATTAAATAGTTTAAGAAACTTTTGTAAGTGACAGCTGCTAAGTAGTGAAGCCACAACTGGAGCCCCCAGCAGCCTCATTCTAAGGTCTGCTATGCAGACCAGGAAATTTAGGCTCGGAAGAGGAAATTACCCAAAAAGGGTCACACCGCCTTTTAATAGTGGCTAGCAGCTGGACTCAGGCCGCCAATGCTCAACCTTTGGCCACTGTGCGGCGCTGTGAGGGCAGCGGTCAGTTCTTGCCCACGTCCGGTGCCCATTCCCCTTCTACCGCCCAGAGGTTGAAATGAGCCCAATCGGAGCTGGAGCGGACTTTTTTCTGGATCCTGGAGAGAGACTAGAAGAGAAAGAGGCCTAATGGGATAGGCAGGAATCCAGATAGCTGAAAAAGCTGCTAAACCAACCTTAGGTGCACCAGATCCCTAGAGAGAAAGGCAACACGTGCTGGGGTCAGAATTCGCGGAGCGGAGGTCTCCAAGGGGGCCCTGTTACCTGTCCAGTGGTCATAGGGGCAGTGAGGAGGTAGCCCTCACTGTGATTGCGGGTAAGGGAGAGGGGAGCTGAGAGGGATTTCCAGACCCACAGACACTCAGACAAATGCAGCTTCCATAGGAAACGGTGAGAGATTGACCGAGGAAGAGGGACACAGAGACTAACAAACGCAAGCTGAGACCGAAAGCAGTCATAGTACAGGCAAACCCAGAGTCAGACCGTCGGAGCCCCAGGAATACCGCCACAGCAGAGAAATTTTAGGGAGGGATCACGAGCAGGCGGCGCACTCCCTGGGTCTCCCCGCGAAGGCCTTGAAGGGAAGGGAAGGAAAGGGGAGCAGACAGAATCTCTCACCTCTCGGAGGCGCGAGGATGCGAACGCCTGGTTTCCTCCTCGAGATCACTCACCCCCTTGGGCCGGAAGCCGCTTGGGCTCCGGCGGGCCCTGCAAGGCTCCGCTGGTCTGGACGTCTCAGGCTCCCGCTCGCCATCCAACGGCGCTTTGGCCCTGGTGGCTCCGGGCGCTGCTTTGGGGAGATGATGGGCGGGGGCTGCCACCACTTCTACCAGCTCTGGCTGGAGCCCGCCTTGACTTCCAAGAACTGAGCGCCCTGAAGGCAGAGGTTCCCGGGAGCCGAGGACTTGCGGGAACTGTGGGAAGGGGAGGACCCGCCTCCAGCCACGCGAACCCAGCTCCCGCCGCGGCGGCGGTTTGTTCCCGCCGGGCCCCTGCGTGAAGGCACTCCGCGGGTCCCCTCCCGCCCCGCCCCACGCAGAGAGCTCCGCCCCAAGCCCGCGGCTCTTCCGCCTTAGGCAGCGGCTTAGGAGAACCCCGACTTCCACCCCTGGGGGAGTAGGGACGGACGCCCGCCAAGGTGAGGGGTGGCTCAGCTCCTTCCGCCTGCGCGGTGGGTGTAGGTCCCGGTTCTGGCTCCCAGGGCAGCAGAGGGAGCGGCCAGTTGGGTGCGCCCTGCAGGATGAGACCGGCTGAGTTAGGCCACCAGGGGGCGCTGCGAAGCTGGGGGACACCCCTCCCTGTCCGCTTCAGTCCGCCCCCTCCCCGCCCGCGCGCAAAACACACTCGCCCCAGAGGCAGCGCGGCCGAGCCGGAGCCGCGGCCGGAGCGGAGCCCGAGATCGCGGCGGCGGTGGCGGCGGCACCATGACCCTGGGCAGCTGCTGCTGCGAGATCATGTCCTCCGAGAGCTCCCCGGCCGCACTGTCCGAGGCCGACGCAGACATAGACGTGGTGGGCGGCGGCAGCGGTGGGGGGGAGCTCCCAGCCCGCTCCGGGCCCCGCGCCCCCCGGGACGTGCTCCCTCACGGCCACGAGCCTCCTCCGGAGGAAGCCGAGGCAGACGTAGCAGAAGACGAGGAGGAGTCGGGTGGCAGCTCTGACGGCGAGCCTCGCGCTCTAGCGCCCCGGGGGGCGGCGGCCTCAGCGGGAAGCCCAGGGCCAGGCGCGGCCGCGGCCCGGGGCGCGGCGGGGCCGGGGCCCGGTCCACCGTCGGGGGGCGCGGCGACGCGGAGCCCTTTGGTAAAGCCACCCTATTCATACATCGCGCTCATCACCATGGCCATCCTGCAGAGCCCCAAGAAGCGCCTGACGCTGAGCGAGATCTGCGAGTTCATCAGCGGCCGCTTCCCCTACTACCGGGAGAAGTTCCCCGCCTGGCAGAACAGCATCCGCCACAACCTCTCGCTCAACGACTGCTTCGTCAAGATCCCCCGCGAACCGGGCAACCCGGGCAAGGGCAACTATTGGACGCTTGACCCGGAGTCGGCCGACATGTTCGACAACGGCAGCTTCCTGCGGCGCCGCAAGCGCTTCAAGCGGCAGCCGTTACCGCCACCACATCCACACCCGCACCCTCACCCAGAGCTGCTGTTGCGTGGCGGGGCTGCAGCGGCCGGGGATCCCGGCGCCTTCCTGCCCGGCTTCGCCGCTTACGGCGCCTACGGCTATGGCTACGGGCTAGCACTCCCGGCCTATGGCGCACCCCCACCGGGGCCGGCCCCGCACCCGCATCCACACCCGCACGCCTTCGCTTTCGCCGCCGCTGCCGCAGCAGCGCCTTGCCAGCTGTCGGTTCCCCCAGGCCGCGCCGCTGCGCCTCCACCCGGACCTCCGACGGCCTCGGTGTTCGCTGGCGCAGCCTCGGTTCCGGCCCCTGCGCCTGCCCCAGGGTCGGGCCCTGGCCCCTCCGGCCTGCCCGCCTTCCTAGGCGCGGAGTTGAGCTGCACCAAAGCTTTCTATCCCGCGTCCCTGAGCCCTCCCGCAGCTGGCACAGCGGCCGGTCTGTCCACCGCACTCCTGCGCCAGGGCCTCAAGACTGACGCAGGAGGTGGTGCGGGCGGCGGGGGCGCAGGCTCTGGGCAGAGGCCTTCCTTCTCTATAGACCACATCATGGGCCATGGTGGTGGCGGGGGAGCACCCCCAGGCAGCGGCGAGGGGTCCCCGGGATCGCCGTTCACGGCAGCTGCGGGACCTGGGGGTCAAGCCCAGGTCTTGGCCATGCTGACTGCCCCGGCCCTGGCTCCGGTGGCCGGTCACATCCGCCTCTCGCACCCTGGGGACGCGCTCCTGTCTACAGGGCCGCCGTTTGCCGGCAAAGTCGCCGGCCTCAGTGGCTGCCACTTCTGACCACAGCGGGCTCAGGGTCAGTTAGGCCCGCGCTCAGCTTCTCCCGGGAGCTCCTGCAGTCCCAGCGGAACTCAGGGAGTCTATTTATGAAGAGTCTCCAACCTGGGCCGGCGCGCGTGACTTGGCACTTCAGGTTCCACGCTCAGAATCTCGCCGAGGGTTGGGACGAAGCGGGCTCCATCGCTCAGGGCGAGGCCTGGGTTTAAGCTAAGTGGTCCCAAGCCAAGATCCCATTCCTGTTTGAGCAGCAAACGAGGGAGTGGGGAACCTTCGGTTTTTCCCTGCCTGAGTCCGCTCCGCAACCCCGGAAGAATGCCTTCCCGGAGACGTGCCTGCCCAGGCCCTGCGGATCCCACCAGAAACACCAAGGGCGCTGAGAGGTCTCCCTTTCTTCCTTCCTCAACTTTGCGACCCTGCTTGTCCAATATTATAATTTAACAACATCTGTTATCCGCTTGTGCTTAAAAGAAAAATTCAAAGTTTTTTTCCCTGTTCTCCAAGGAAGTTCGTTCCCTCTGAAGCCTAGCGCAGTATCTACACAGGCGAAGCTGAACCGAGAGGTGAAGCAGCGGATCTCCACATCTTTGCAGAAACCCCAGATCCCACTCCATGAGGAAAATCCTTTCTCTTTCATGTTTGGGTGCTTTTCAAGGAACTTCTTCTCTTTCCCCTAGCCGGCAGGGGCCAGCCATCCAGGGCCAGCAGCCCTTTCAGCCTCCAGCTCAGCCCCAGGCCCTGGGGTATTTATTGTAGTTAAAGGCAATGAGGTCGGGTGGGAGAGGAGGGTCTGGGTCAGGGACTGGAAAGGTGGGGGTGGGGTGGGCAAGGGCACCGAGCTGTGTCAGGGGGTCCTGTAATTATGTGTAAATATCTGTACAGCAGGCTGCTCTCTGTTCTCTGTCCACTGGTGTGCATTGATTTAGAAACCTCTGCTTAGGGAAGACTCTGTGAAATTGTCTGATGGTTTGTGTGGAAGAAAAGAAAAATCTGTCTCTTTCCTCCCTTCCCACTGGTGTCAATTGAATAAATATATGCGAACTTCAGCAGTCACCAGCTCCGTCTGCTTGCCTGCACTCCCTTGTCCTTGTTGGGGGCTCACCTAGAAGACCCCAAGCTCCCCAGCAGAGGGGGAGTGAGGAAGGGCCAGGCAGGCAGAGGAGGGTTTGGGTTTATCAGATACTGGGGGCACTGTGACGTTTGCCTTCAGCTGCTAATGGGGCCAGGTCTCTGGGAAGCCAGTGACCCCTCCAGCACTTTCATTTTCACTCCGGGACTAGGAAGGTTTTCACCATGGAATTGGGCACATGGATTCTGTTTCAAATGCACCTGAGGAGTCTTACCTCCTTCTTGTTTAGTTTTAGCATGGCCTGGGTAGATCTGGGTGCTAAGTGCTCTTGAACACTGTATCCACTGAGTACAGGGCGAGTAAGTCTCTTGATGCACATTCTGTGTGCCTCTGTATAGATAGATATGTGCAGGGGCTTTTATGGAGCTTGGATTGTTTTGTCTTTGGGTTTGTGTGTGTATATTATTTTTCAGAATATATGTATTTTTATTTTTACATTTGTCCGTGAACATTTTTCTCTGGGTGTGTGTTGACTCAGTTACACTCTCTGAGAGGAGAGAGGTTTCTCTTTGGCCATTGTAGGGCCTTTAGGAATTGGCCCCTCCTGACATAGGTAACAGAATGGGAGGTATGAAATTAGAGACTGAAACCTCACTCTCTCCCCACCTGAGAGGGCTAGAGGTGTACTGTGAGATAAAGGAGAGTTAATGGGGTCTGTCTGCTAGGGCAAAACTCCTGGTCCCTTGAACCACGCTCATAGCTGGAAGCTACTACCTGAGTGCAAATCCATTGGTCTGATTGGAATCTCCCACAGCTTACTGAGCCCTCAGCTCTTTACATGTGTTTGGTACTACCTGTAGTCAGATTTGCAAATGCGTTGGGTGAGGTGATGCTTTGGAAGAAGCAGAGATAGTTGTTGCGCTTTTTTCTCTGTGTGTTCCACTGAGATCATAGGAGAGAAGAAATATGGAAATACACGAAGAGACAGTTCAGTCTTCATAAAACACACACACACACACACACAATTTTGAGGGCAAGGGTTAGGAGACAAGTGACTGAAAAGGAAGAAACAGGATCAGAGACTCAGATGCAGAGAACTTGAGATTGTGGGCAGAGAGAAGTACGAAGGCTTCTTCAGCAACTGGCAATAGTAGGAAGGAAGAAGATATTAGAGGGCAGAGGCTGCTATAGAATCAGAATAAGGTGTGAATCAGGATAAGACTGGGGAGAATATCAGAGTTTGGGAAGGGTTGTTGGGATTCCTAAGTCTCTCATCCTCTTCACAAGGGAGGAGAGACAAGTCTGTAGGTATATTTGATAAATGCAAGTTCTCTGCCAGAGGTGAGGCAGAACCCCTCTCTCCATCTTGCTGAGAGTCTAAGGGAGTAGTGGTGGTGGTAGGGGAGTTGGATACAGTGGGCCACCTGTCTACCATTTTATCAAATGATACAGGCCAAGTAAGCTTAGTTTCAATGGTAAAAACTGGGAAATGTCTGCTAATACTGGGATAATGGTCTCTGGCTGCTTTGTTGACTTCCACTGCTCTGAGTTTGTTTTCATTTCTTTTTACTTGAGGAAGGGTACATGTGACTGTATGTGTGTGCATGCATGCCCACCCAGTGTGTTTGCTCTCAATAAAGCCCTTTGCAGCTATGTGATCTCATTGATCATGAAAAGGTCACGCCCAGATATTAATTTTGGGGGTTTTAAGTAAAAGACTTCTCAGTTGGTTTTTCCTTTCTTGAAAAGAGAAATTAAGTCAGGCAGAATTCATATCTGATGGTGGATAGATAGATGAAACACTTCCGTAAGTGCTGTTTACAGGAGAAGCAGCAGATTTTTGATGTCTTTGTCAAGTGTGTGTGTGTGTGTGTGTGTGTGTGTACACTCCAGCATATGTGTGTAAGAGAGTGGGGGAGAGGTAGTCGGAGGGAATTTTTTTTTTTTTTTTTTTTTTTTTTGAGGCTATTGCTTGATGTCTCTGTGTGTAGAAGGTTCCTGTCAGGAAAAGACAGAAATACAGGAATTGAAGGAGTGTGGTGCATGAGGGACTCCCAGACCCAGGACTCAGACCCTCCTTTTATAGAGGGTCAGAAAGGTCAGGCCTGGGCCAGATTACAATTATAGTTGAGGTTGGAGGCCAGAGAGAAACCACTAATGCCCAACTGGCCATGAAAACTACCCAGAAGAGAATTATTAAGAGAGCCCACAAGGTTCCACATGCTGAAGGCAGGGGGGAGGGAAGGTATTTGGAATTCTGGACCATTTTAGATTGTTTTGTGGGTAACATGTGAGTTGGGACCTGGAGTGTAGGAAGAATGAATGAGTTACAGGATTTATATGGTAAGAAACCTCTAGGCTTTCCGCTGCTTCCAGACTGTGGAGGGGGCTCAGTTGGTGACTCCCTTCTAATCTGTGGCTGCATAAGGTGGGTGTTGTCTCACTTAGGAGCTCAGCCTCCTGGGAGGAGAAACTGGCCATGCCTTAGGGAACAGCTCCAGTGGGTTCCCTCCTTGCCTGGGTGGAGGCACGTGAGGTTCTGTCGTACACAGGCCTCAGCAATTGGTGACAATAATAAGAAAATATCCAGGGCACACCTTCATCTCTCCGAGGTGAGAAAAAAAAATGATAAGAAATCCGCCTAGGGTTCAGTGAGTGCTGCTGAGAGCGGGAAGTTTAAAGGGGAAGAAAATTGGCGAATTTCACTGGTCAATTTCACTTCATTTCGTTCAATTTCGTTCAATTTCATTCCTTTTCATCCGGCGCCGAGAGGCCCAAGGCCACAAGGAGAAGGAGGGGGAAGGGTCTTTCCGGGCAGGATTTTCCCCATCATGCAGACTTACTTACTATGGTTGTGAAGAACAACCTTGATTCTCCAACTTTGACATGCGTTTTTCAGCCACCGCTAAGGGCTGACATTCTATTTTATCGAAGAGTATTTGGCTTGGGTGATCGAGGCCCATCCGCAAGCCTCCCCGCACTTCTCTCTTGCAGCCCAATTAAAGCGGTTAATTCTTTTCACCGCCTATTCCTCCCCATCTTTTACCCCCCTTTCTCCAGGGGCTCCCCAGACCACCCAGGAGCCGGAGTTGGGGCGGGGGGGAGCGGACACTTCCCCTCCATATCCAATTTGTTCTCGCCACAGCGGGCGCGTCTTCGTGGTTACAAAGCGCTTTTCCCCCTGATGACTTTTTTCCCCTTTTCAAAAACACTTCTATCTCCCCCCTTCAACTAGCAACCCTCCCCAGGCCCACCCCTCCTCCCTCTCCGCTCGGGTTTATTTAAACTTCGCCTCCTCCCGCGTCGCCTTAGCGCTCACTTAATGAAGTTGAAGGCTCGGTGCGCCCGGGTGAAGAGGGTTTGGAATCTGTTGAAAGGGGCGTTTTGTGACACTGATTGGGGCGGGGGCGGGGGCGGTGGCAGACCAGACAATGACCGACCGGGCGGGTTTTCCTGCGCGCAGAGTCAGGCGAATAAAGGCGCCGACACTGTTTAAACGAGGGACCTTGCAAGAGAAAGGGAGAAAAGATTCCGAGTGCGGAGTGTGCCTTGTATGGTTTGGAGCTTAGTGAGGGGTGGGAGGAGGCAGCTCGCCTGCGGTCTTTACGGACCCAATTCGGTGTTTACTTCGAACCCTGGGCTCCCGGTTGAAGAGAAGAGAGGCGAGTTTGGGTTTGCGCCTAAACTATTCCGATACGTGATTTAAAAGGTTGTGTAGCTGGGTCTAGGGTAGCCAACCAACATGATAAGACCCGGTTTACGTTTGTCCCTGGGGCTGGGGTTACGAGATTTCTAGAGACACGCTGAAAGAAAACTAAAGGTGGGCAGTGGCCGGACAGGAGAATCCAACCTCCCAAGTCTTTCGCCTGTCAGGGTATTTGAGAGTAAACGCTGGTTAGATTGGGGGGGGGGGGCGGTGGTTGAGAATTATTCTGCTTTTTAAAGGTCGGCGTACATGTGTATTGTACCAACGGAGAGAGATGTAGGGAGGACAGAGGGTCCCAGTTGTGGCTTTGAGAACAAAATGTTTCGCGGGCTGGTGGGCGCGGCTGGTGCGGAGCCTAGCCGGCACCGCCTCCTTCCCTAGCGGAGCAAGCGCTGCAGTCCGAAGCTGCAGTCGCTCGGGGGACCTGGAGGCTTCGGTCTGCTGGGGAAGGAAGTCTGTTTCCTCCCATGCACCCCACTTCTTGACTCAGCGCTGACATCCTCAGGGTTGTTTCCGACCCCGGCTGAGCCCCCTGCTTTGAGTTGGGGTCCCTGCAGAGCGCTGTGTTTTCGCTGCAAGCGGACTCCCAGAGGAAATCTCTCGCAGTAGCGACTTGCGTTTCTCAATGCAGCAAGGGTCTCCGCCAGGTATCTTCCTCCAGGCTCTCTAGTCTCCTCGCGGAAATTTCGTCGTCACGGAGGGGATCGAAAGGTTCCTAGTCTTCACCACCCCTCCGCTCAGTTATTCCGAGACACTCCAAGGAGTGCGGTCAAAATCCTCAAGCGCGGGGCGCCTCAGGAGGATGAGCTCAAGTCACCGCTACTGGAGTCCTGTGCGGTTCACCACTGGAAGCCGGCACCTTGGAGGTCTGTGCTCAGTTTTCCTAGAAGTCGGAAAAATGTCCAAGGCTGGTTTCACGTCTGGGGCATTTTCTCTTTCAGGCAGAAGTTTCTTTGGGATTAGGGCTCACGGATCCTAGGACTGGAAAAAAAAAAATTGTTGGGGCAACAAAAATTTTAAATTCATCCTAAAATCATTGCGGACCTGAAAAGTGCATTTGAAGTTATCTGTGTAGACACGGTCAGAGTGTGTGCGGCAGTATAACCGGGAAGCGCTGAGGGTACAGAAGAGGGCTTTATTGTTAATTCGCCATCGCTTACAGAGGACACCCCCCCCCCCTTTTTTTTTTGCGCCCCGCGCTCTCCACCCAAGCAGGTGTTTTAGGACTCCAGAGCTAAGTTGCCTCATCCCATTCAGATGTAGATATGCTGGATCGGGGCTAGGGTGGGGAGTCCACCTTGCTCCACTCTCACCCTAGCCCGAGCTTTCCTCCCGAACTTCCCTCCTGGCTGCTTATCCTGGGCCTTACGGGTTCGAGTCTCAATTATTAGTTGTATGCAAATGTTCCAGTCTTTTAGGGGGATAGGTCTCGCTTCCCCACTTTGAGTCATTTCAGTCTAAGAGGGCAACTAAGGAGGCTATCACTTAAATTAGTCTAGAACACAGACTGCGGGGGGGGGGGGCGCGGAAAGAGGGTCCTGAGGACCAGAGGGTTCCACCTTCCCCTTTTCAAACGGAAAGGACCAGGCCGAGGTGACTCAACCGGTCATTTACGGAGCTATGGAGAGGAGCCAAGGGCCCGCGACACTGGTGGGCCGACTTTGCGCCGGGTTACCCTGTCCAAGCTGTCCCTGCCAGCCTGGCTGTGTGAAGCCCCTGACAGGTGGGAGGTTTGAGGGTCATTCCGAGTGTACATTTGCAACCCCACGGGTCTTAAGTGTGCAAAGCAAGGGCAGTCAGACTGCAAAGCTGCTTCCGGGTTCCTTTGGCGGCCTCTCGGCACCCCCCCACCTCGGTCTCAAGATCCCTCCGCTAGCTGAAAAGTATGGGGCCAGAACCAGGAGCAGTTTTTCTGAGAAGTTAGCTGATAAGCATCAATTAGGGGTGAATTAACAAACACGGGCGAGTTAATTCACCCAAGCCTGGAGATCTCTTTCCTGTCTGGCTCACACCTTCCTACCTACCTACCAATATTCCTTCCTTCCTTCCTTCCCTGTCTCCCTTACCCGGTTCCTGTACTTATTGCTCACCTATTGTGTCCTGGAGGTACAGAGTGAACATCTGCCTCCTATCATTGCAGGCAGTCTAATTGGGAAGTTGAAAACTGAAACAAAGGCAAAACAAATGATTATCCGATATTTGATGTAAAAAAGAACGTTTGGTGCTTTAAGGGCTAAGGATGTAGATTTCTACTTTATGATGATATCACAGCCTTTAAGTGTGTCTGTGCTTTTTGGTATTTGGGGTCTGTGATTGTGTTTATGTTTGTGTGTGCCAGAGGGGATAGGTATCTATCACTGTGCTCTGGCAACTGTGCTTAGAAGTGAATATTTTAATTTTTATTTATTTTATTTGGTGATGCTGAGGATTGAACCCAGGGCCTTGTGCTTGTAAGCAGGCCCTCTAGCACTTAACTACACCCCCAGTCCCTAGGGGTGAATATTTGTAAAGTGATTATGTGTGTGCTAGCATGTGTATTTGTGACTATATCTGTGTGAGTCTGTGAGTGTGGTGAGTCTCCTTGGGTGGCTCTGGCAGAGGCTGGAAGATGTGGGTGGAGAGGATTGGAGTGGAAGAATTAGGAATGGATCCCTTCATAAATGAGAAAGAAGGGATTTGAGTTTCCAGCCTCTTTATTTTTTAGCAAAGACTGGGACCTGTCCTCAGCTCCCCCCACTGTAGACAAGACTGGGAACATGGAGCCTGAAGCAAATCTGCTGAAGAGTGCAATGATACAATTGGCAGGGGAGTAGGCTGACGGCCTACCCCAGGCTCCTGCTTCTTCTCTTTTCCATCATGTCCACCCGCTGAGCCTGCCTGGGTTCAGAATTTGGGTTGTTTCAAATTATCCAAGAGGCTTCATTGTCTGGCCCCTGTCTGCTTTCTGGCCTGGTGCTGCTAGCTTCCTCTCCTCCAGGTTGCACAGAGGGCTTGACTAGCAATTCCTAGGTGGCTTTGGAGCCTTCCCTTCCATTCTAAGGAAACTTTCTTTTCCATCAAAGGTGCAGGTGCAGACTGTAGAGCCTGTAACAGCAGAGCTTGCCGAGCAGCCAAGGCTAACAATGTATGGATGGGAAAACAGGTCTAGAAAGGGGTGAGGGGTGGAGCTTGACCAAAATTGCTCAGTAGGTTCTGGGACATGCAGTTGTACCCTATAGCCCCTATACACCAACATAGATAGTTAAGGCACATATCCAGTTATTTTGAGGAAACTTAAAAACTAGCATCTCCCCTTACATTCTAGGAAAATCCTAAGTGTCACTGGGCTTCTGAATTTCCCTTCCTTCCCAGTGGCAGGATGGGAGGAAAATTGAGATCGAGATGCTGTACAGCAGACAATTATCCAGGTAATTAAAGACATGATCTAGATTGTCTTTAGATGAATGAGGTGCTAGTGGCAGAAGGGAGGTGTGTGGACTAGCAAGAGCATGTGTCACTCCTCTTGGCCTGTTTCAGGGCAGAAGTGGGAGTTGGGGGAGGTGACTAAGTCCTACCCCTGGCCCCAGGCAGCACCAAAATTCTGGCACCAGCAACCTGCTTGGAGGCAAGGAAGAGATAGTAGTCAGTAAATCATTTCTGCAAGTCTGATTGAGAATCTGTCGACCAACCCGAGCCTTATTTCCTGTGCTCAGGCCTTTAACAAAGTGGAGACTAAAGGGAGAAAATCTGGTCCAGACCCTAGGCAGCCCTAGCTGGAGCCATTTCTTCCTGGGTGGGATGTTTGCTAGAGGTTCAGAACTGGAGGGGTGGGAGGGGGGTGTTGGGGTATGTGTGGGTGTAGATAAGTGTGTGTGTACACAAATTCAGTATTAAGGATTTTGACTTCTACACATCCTTAGAAGTTGCCAGGCTTTGGTTTCTCTTTCTCCATCCTGGCTCTACATCTTAGCACCCATTGTGAAGATGATGGGATAGAGAAGGAGGAGGAAAGATCACTGGATCTCTCCAGAATGCTAACTGTGACCTTGGACTAGTACTTCCCCTACTATTTGGACTTCAGAGAAATAAGTTAGCCTTGACTCATCTTCAGGTCCTGGCCTCCCTGCCACCCCTCTGGTGAGGAACTTTTTCTCCAGCCGGGTTCTTTCTCTCAGTGAGAGTGCTGAATGGGACTGTGCTGAACTCTACAGACATATTTCCTGGGGCTCCCACTCCCATACCTGCCCTTCCTTTTGGATCCACGTAGGCTCCTGGACTTTCCTCTCCTGGCAGGGCCCTAGAAGGGGGGCGGGGCAGCACTGTGAGTGCCCTTCTCTGTCTGGTGAGCTGAAATCTGTCATAGGGAAAGGCCATCATTCCCCAGTTCTGCCCAGTTCATGGAGAAGGGGCATGCGGATGAGTATGAAGGTGAGTGGACACCTCACTTCTGGCGGAGCTCTCAGGCCTAGCGATTATGACTACGCTGGTGCTGGGATGGGGTGGCACAAAAAAACATTTACCCCAACTTCCTTTTACTTCAGTCCCTTGTGGACCTTCTTTCCGGAAGCCCTGTCAGGACTAGAATGTTGGGGTGTGCAGAAAGACCAAACACCCCATGGGAGTTGGGAGACTGGAACCCGGGCGGGGAGGGTGAGGAGAACGGAGCCTTTCTAAAGCCCGAATGGGAAAACGACTGTGGCTCCGCTTTCTCCGCAGATGTCACCTTTAGGAGCAAACCTGAAAACTTGACGGCGCTCTCAGAGGCAAGTCGGCAGAGGGGTGTGGGCTCTGAGACCCGGGGAAGTGGGGAGGAGCCAAAGGGAGGGCAAAGGGCTGCGGTAGCTTCCCTGGAGCGGGGCTGGATTTTGCGGGTGAACCGTCTCTCCGCCTACATCTCGGATTCTTGGTCTCAGATGCGCTTACGCAATACATTGCACTCTGTGAGCCGAAGAGTTCCAAAGATGCGTGCAAAGAATATTCGGAAGCGGATGCAATTCCTGAAGGGCGAGGCTGGGACCGAGTGGGCGAGGTTCCCCGCTTGAGTGTGAGAGAAGCGAGGGTGGAGAGCTCAGGGACGAGGTTCCTGAAACCCTCCCGGGCACTGGATCCCGATCGCCGGCCGGGCCCAGCCACCTGAGGGCGCCGCTGGCCCCAAAGTCCCAGGAGCTTACTCTGTGCAGATCAGGACTTACCCTACGCTAATAGAGATGACCCTATGCTAACCCAGGTGACCCTGCCCCACGCCAGGATGACCCTCCGTTAGGGGCCGACTCTGCAAGACAGGGTGACCTTGCGCCAAAGTGGAGACCTGGTGCTAAAAAGGGATGACCCCTGGCCAACAAGGGTGACCCTGCTTTGAGTGGGCCTGATCCCATGCTAACAGGAATGACCCTGACCTGACCAGGGCACATCCCAGACTAAATGGGATGTGCTTGGGCTACCTGAACCGTCCTGTGCTCTGGTTCTCAAGGCTTGCCTTGCTCACATTAGGTGGGAGGACTGTCCTGTGGGTCCAGCACAGGCTTCCCCACCCTATCTCCCAACTCCACCACTCCTCTCCCCTGTGGCCCTGTCAGGCAGTTCTGGCCAAAGAGAAGGCTGCCATGGCCAGGCACATCCTATAGCTCTGGGACAAAGGGGTTAAAAACCTCAAGAAGAGTATGCAGAAGGGGGTCCCCTGGGGTATCCTCAAGGGTACAGATTCTCTCCAGGAGATGTATCTTGGGGGCCAACACTGTGAGTGCCCTTCTCTGACTATTCTCCCTCTAATGCCAGCCTTGCCACATCCCACCTTCCCCACAGAGGTGGCAGCTTAAGTTTTGTACCACTCTCTCCTTTCTCGGGTCCAGTTTCCTCTTTAAAATGAAATGAGCTCATTGCCAGGCTGTCCTCATCTGCTGGAATGTACTTCCATAGTCACCCATCAGTCCTGATTCATTTTCACAGTCTTTTGTGACCTACTTTGTGCCTGGTCCTCTGTCCTAAGCTTAGTATACAAGTTTTATGAACAAAACACATGAGGTTCCTGTCCTCAGTATAGTGACAATCTAGTGGAGGAGAGAAAGATATGCACAAATGTGTATCTAATTAAAGGTGTGATTAGGCTCTGAAGAAAGAATACCTTGGGCTTTGAGAGAGAATAGCTGATGGGTGTAATTTAAGGCAGGATTCTACCCCCCCAACTCTGGTGAGCTGAAATCTGTCATAGGGAGAGGCCACCACTCCAAATCCATCCTGTTTGATTTTATCAGTTCCTGAATCTACATGGAGCCAAGGTCCCCTCTCAGAGTGCCAGTGTCCATCCCAGAGAACTCCTAACTGAATAGCCCTCTTTGAACACAGCGAGGAAGGACCCAGCCTTCGTTCTGACTCCCAGGACATCTTCAGACCCCTTTTCCTCTGCTTGGGACCTTGGTGTTAGAACTGACAGTTATCCCTTAGGAGCAGGGTATGAAAGCCAGGACAACTTTGGGATATGAGATCCCTTCAGTTCTGAGACCTCTTTATCCAGCCTGGCATTTGGCATGATAAATAGTTGTTGATTGAAAGAATAATTCTAGGAGCCGGTGAGACTACCTTTTAGTGAGCCCAAGAGCCAATGATTCTATGGTTCATGGTCTGATTATTCCTTTTCCTCCTTTCTGCCTGGTTGTCACCCTGTTCAGTTGTCACCTCCTCTAAACCTTCTCTGCCATCCTTGTCCCCAAGCCTGGAGTTAGAGCTTGTCCCCAGAACTCTTCCCCTCCCACTCTTGTATTAGAGATTGAACCTAGGGGTGCTCTACCACTGAGATACACCCCCAGCCATTTTAATTGTTTTTTTTTTTTTCCATTTTGAGACTGTCTCCCTAAGTTGCTGACGGTCTCACTAAATTGCTGAGGCTGGCCTCAAACATACAATCCTCCTATCTCAACCTCTAGAGTTGCTGGGATTACAGGTGTGCATCATCACACCTGGCAACTTTTCCTGCTTAATTGTGAAGCATTATTATTATTATTATTATTATTATTATTATTATTTTGCCTATGGCTCCACCTCTTTCATTAGACTGGGTGCTCCTGAGGGCAGGAGCTGAATCTGATGCATCACTCTGTACCAATCACACAGTGCAAGGCCTCCAAAGGTGTGTTGCATTGCCTAAAGATGAGTGGAGTTAATGTTACTCAGAAGTGTGACCCTTCACAGAATAATAATGATTTCTGGTTCTCTGTGTGGTGGGGGAGAGGGAGTGGGAACAGCAGCATCCAGGGCGGGGTCTGGGGACCCTGAGCCCCGTGTGGCATGATAACCTGAGGGGAGAGAGGGGTCCTTTATTCAGACTCTGTGCATCTTCATCCTGGAGACAAAAGGAGCTTGGTGGAGTGGCACTGTGAAGGAGCAGGCCAGAGAGCTGCCTCCCTGCCATCCTCACGGCCTGGTGCAGCTGCTGTCTGTGGAGTAGGCCTGGGCTCTCCAGAGCTTGAGGAGAGGATGAGTGCTCCTACCCAAGGGCAGGGGCTCCAGTGCCTATTGGGGGAGGGGTGGAGCAGGAAAAGAAGAAAGGGGGTGGGCAGAGGGAGTGGCTTTGAAGGGTGTGGGACAAAGAGGCTGACTCAGCCTTGGGACCCTGGAGGAGATATCATTCACCAGAATTGGAGAGGACCCATCTTATTTTTAACCCCTTCCTGACTTTTAGTGTGGTTTGGCTACTAAAACCACAGTGGTTCCCCTCACCCCTTATCCACAGGGATAGGTTCCAACACCCCCAGTAGATGCCTGAAAATTGGGATAGTACCAGATCCTATATATGCTGTTTTTTTCCTCTATATACATACTTGTGGTGAAATTTAATTTATAAACTAGGCACAGTAAGAGTGTAACAACAATAAATTAATAATAAAATAGAATAATTACAACAATATACTGTAATAAAAGTTATTTAAAACTTATGAATTGTTTATTTCTGGAACTTTCCATTTAATATTTTTGGATCGAGGTTGACTACTGGTAACTGACACTGTGGAAAGCAAAACAAAGGATAAGGAGAGACTGCTGTACAGAGACCTAGAGGACAATATATATTAGTCTGAAATCCAGACTGGTCAGAAATAGTTTCAGGGAAGGGAAATTGAGGCCTCAGTGTGGGAAAGCACTGGTATATTTTTTTTCCACTTGAATCATACATTTTCCTTAAACATACATATTCTGTGTGGAACTGGGCCAGGCTGTCAAAGGACAAAACTGAATCAAACAGACAGTTTCTCAGCCACCCACTCGCCTCCATGCAGCAAATGGTCCTACTAAGTCTGGGCATCCCTGGACTAGGCACACTGTAGGGGTGAGTGTAGGCTGGGGGGATAGGCAGGGAATTCCGCCAACTTTTTTCCCTGGGGAGGCTCAGACTATGATGCTGACGGCTCTTGGCGTGTAGGGTTGGGGATAATAAGTTTCATGAGTGGGGAGGAGGCACAGATGGCTTCCTAGAGGAAGTAGAATTTGAATTGTGCTTTGAAGGTTGGGGTAAATTGGAACAGTAGAAGTTTGGATGAAAGGGGAGGGCATCTAAGACATTCCACCCTGTGAGCAAGGGCATTTAGGAGAGCTAGGAATGAGTCCAAAATTAGCTTAAGCTGAGAGGTCTGCCCAGCATTCTCCATGTCTTGCAGATTCTCTTATTATAATGGTTTTTCAAAGTCTCAGTCACTGAACAAATAAAGATTATTTTTCGCTCATCTCAGAGTCCAGATGTTGGCTCCGTGGTGGTGATAGTGGGAGGTACTTTGTTCCATGCAGCCATTCAAGGGTCCCTGGGCCTTCCATCTAGGGGCATCAAAATTCTGTGGAGGAGTTCTGATTTTTTTTGTTGTTGTTGTTTTGTTTTGTTTTTTGGTGCATGGACCCTGTTGGGCAGTCTAGTTAAGCCTCTTCTCACACTTAAGAATAAAGATTTCTAGGGCTAGGGTGGTGGCTCAGTGGTAAAGTGCTCGCCTAGCATGCATGAGGCACTGAGTTTGATCCTCGGCTCCACATGAAAACAAACTAATGTATCCACTTAAAACTAAAGATACATAAATAAGCAAATATTTTTTATAAAAGAACAAAGATTTCTAGTGCTGGGGATATAACTCAGTTGGTAGAGTGCTTACCTCACATGCATAAGGCCCCTGGGCAGTCTAGTTAAGTTCAATCCCCAGCACCAAAAAAAAAAAGATTTCTAAATTCTTGACATCGATTCACAGGACTACAAAAAAGACCAGTTGGGGTTCGAGTACCAAATATCTAAAAAGTTCTATGATATAATATTTGTGATAATTGAATAATTGCTGATATAACAATAATGATAATAATAAAACAAGTTAAATAAACTCTAGCATGGGATTAACAGTGCAATTTCAATGTTCATACAACCTAAATGAGCTTCTGATATTTTTGCAACAATGAAGCATGCCACATAATAAACGCCAATAATTTTTATGGGTGGCAAAATTATAAGTACCAGGAATACTGCTGTGGTTTGTTACTTCTCTTTACAATTGAATAAAATGCTGAGTCTTCATTTAGAGGTTTGTGAGAATAAAGACAAATTTTTTTTTCCATTCAAATTTATGGAGCTCTCAGCCAACAAATTCTTTTCATGGGTCCCCTGGAGATTGTGGACCCCAGCTCTAGGCCCTTCACATACTCTATTTAGTCTTCTAAACTCTGTTAGCTGAGGGGAGGGGAGAGGGAGAAAAGGAAGGAAGAAGGGGGAGAGATAGAGAGATAGAGATAGATAGATAGATACATACATACATAGAAGAAATAGAGGATTCTGGAGGAGATGCTTTTTAAAGGTCAGGTCTGCAGGTGGCAGGTATCACTTTGACCACATTCCTTGGCCAGAATCCAATCCTAGTCATGCTCCTCCTGACTACAGGGGAGATTGGGAACTATATTCTGGCTGTGTGTGCAGGAAGAAAGGGTAATGGGGTCCCATGACACACAGTCTTGTGTGCTGTGCAAAGTTTTCTGAAATCTTCTGTTCCGTTCAGTATCTAAGGATCCATTTGAGTGACTGGAGTATGCCTAGCTTTGGTGAACAACACAAAGGGCATCATGCCCATATCTTGGAAAGAAGACAGAGGAAAACAGAAATATTCCTTTATTCCAAGTCCATTAAGTCCAGCTGGAGGTACAGAGAGGTCTGTGCTCCAATCTGCACTGAGTGGCTCCAAAACCAAGTACCCTGTCCCCTCTTTTAGTCCTTCACCTATCCCTATGTCCCACCCGCTGCAGAGCAGCACTCAGAGCAGCCTTGGCTCCCAGTAGGCCATGGGATCATCAGATAGTGGCCCATCCCATGGACCAACACTCTTGTATCTGTCCCTCTTTCTCTTTACCAGATCCCATTGGGGACACTTTTTCTTTAGGAATGGGACACACATGTGCATAGAAGAGGCTCCCAGGAGCATGTGCAGAAGGCAAAGGAATAAACTCACTTTTTTTTTTTTTTTTTTGAATACCAGGGATTAAACTCAGGGGCACTAGTCCACTGAGCCACATCCCCAACCCTACTTTTTGAATTTTAAGAGACAGAGTCTCACTGAGTTGCTTAGCACCTGGCTGTGGCCGAGGCTGGCTTTGAATTTGTAATCCTCCTGTCTCAGCCTCCCAAGCCGCTGGGATTACAAGTGGATTATTCACTGCACCCAGTGAATAAACTCACATTTGCCATTGCTCTGTCCTGGGTGAAGTTGTCTACATTCACTGATCATAACTATAATTAAACCCAAGAGTACCCAACACATAGTAGGTGCTCACTGAATGAGTGTCAAAACAAACATCTGAATGAATAACCTTGCTGCCCTGGAGGTCTCTTGCCCTCTTATTGCCTTTGTCCTTACTCTTCTGTCCATCCATCTGCCTGTCAGTGGTCTTTCTCTCTCAACCAACTCAGATCCTGTGTGGAATGAGGCAGGACACATGAGCACACACAAGGAATAAAGATAGTAAGAGCTCCATGTTGGTAGGTAACCGCTCACTGTCCTTTCCACCCTGTGCTTATGATTTTTCCCCACTGAGAGTCTTGATCAACAAGGAGGCTCAGTAGTCATTAAAAAGCATTACCACCCCATTGCCTCATCTGGTGCCTTGAGATGGGCACGTGCAGCTAACTGCTTTACAGATCAGATGTGGTGAAGCTCTGTGGCTGCTTCAGGTTTGCATCAGCAATAGCAGCATTTGCACTTGAACTCAGGGTCCAGTTGCCCCCTCCTACCCCATTCTCAGGTTTGCTTTTTATTCTCTCTCTCTGGCTTCCTGCTGTCCCAGAGCCTCTAGTCTGGCACTTTGTCCGGGTCTTCCTGGAGGGTATACTCAGACTTTTCCTTGTTCTGCTAGTCCCCAGAGGCCCCAGGAGCATTTCCTCAAGGACGGGAGGAGCCATTTAGAGGGGTACAGGGCAGGATCTTTCCATCAGTGTTTTGCTAAAGTTGCAGGAGAGACGCCCATCTCCACCCCAGTCCTGAGTCTTTTCACTAACATCTCTGACTGTAATCTCCTTCCTGTCTGTGGCAGCCCTGGGTCTCCTAGGGCTGCAGTCTTCCCATCCTCCCCTTTCTTTACAGGTTATCTTTCTGGCCTATCGCTTTGCCTAGTCTGAATCTCTTTGTTTGCAGCAGGCCCAGACCTCCCAGGAAGGCCTCTCTGCAGGTCTCCTTGTTGGCTAGGCTCATTCTGCTCCCTGCACCCAATGGGAGTCTTCCACACCCTTCCCCCAACACCTCAAGAAGGGGCTAAGGCTGGTCCCTGTCTTCACAGATCAGCGACCCCAGGAAGGCTAGAAATCTGCACCTTCTCCAGACCCTTAACAGGTAAGCTTCCAGTGCTCCAGACCATCCCCACCCTGACTACAGATGAGTACCTGTCCCTGAATCTGTTCTCTCCTGGGTTGATGGGCCACAGCAGCTTTTTCTTTTCCTTGCCCTCGCTTATCCTTTGCTCCCTCTACTCTTTCTGAATTTCTCTTATACCATTGTTACACTAATGGAGGTGGCAAGGGATGTGCTTTCTGGGACGTAGGGATGTGTTTGCTCTTGAATTGTTATGCAATGGACAGCCCAGACTCTGAAAAGACTCCCTGGGGAGAGGGCGGGCAATGGAGTCAAAGAGTTGGGTCTGCTCTATTCAAACAGAGGACCGCTAGTGTGTGAGCACAGGCACACCACCACCCCCTGACACACATGGGCCCTGATGCTTAGATTTCAAAGTCAGGGGTTTATGTAGATGCAGCAGCATGGAAGCACATGCAGATAGAGTCACATCCAAGTGACATCTGCATTTAACCCAAGCACATGAAAAAATAAGTAGAGTATTTATCTGGTGACTCTGAGTTGAGCATGTGGGTAATTTTCCAATAAATTATTACCTAGAAGAGAGTTATTTCCAGAGGGTATATTTGGGATAGGCATTCTGAGCTGTCACTTCCCTGTGAATACTACTTTACCCAGGGCATTCTCAGCCATTCTCTTTTCCGTGTCTTTTGTGTGTTGATGATGGAGGGGAGAGGGTGGGAGTCTGTGATATATGCTGTGTGTGATGACATGTGCTTTGGGAGGGGAGTTGACAGAGAACCGGAATTGTTTTTTGTGATGGTGACTGTGTGTGTGGCAGCATCTGTGGTGATGGTGTACTAAGCATGTACACATGTGTACACGCCTGGGGCCAGCAGGAGAGGCATATAGACATCAGGAGCAGTGGAGAGACAGCCAGCCTGGCTCTTGGGGGAGACACTCATGTATGAAGAGCTTGGAGCTTGAAAGCGGCTGTTTAACAACTTGAGCATCAAATTATAGCCCACGTGGGCAGAGGTGTCAGCGGTCGCTGGTTGCTGTAAATACTTTAGTGCAATTGACAACAGCTTGTGGAGGGCTAAGTGAGATGGGGAGGGGGCAGAGGGAGGGGCAGCGCCTCCCGCAGGGACCCTCCACCGTGCAGTCCTGTCTCTGCTGGATCTGGTGCTGGTGGGGAGGGGAAACAGGATGGAGGGTAGCAGATCTGTAATAAGGTAGGCTTCAGAGCAAGAACTGTTCTAAATAACCCATCATTTGCAGCTGGGCAACCTTAAGCAAATGACTTACCTACTCTGTACCTTAGTTTTTCTATCTGAAAAAACAACAATAACAGAGATAATAGCCTGTGGGATTTTTGTGAGGAATTATGGGAGCTTGTTAATCTGCAAGCCTTTGTGGTTATACAGATGTTAGCTTCTGTTGCCTTGTAATGAATGGGAATTAACACAGTGCCTCTCACATAGGAAGCTCTGGTAAATGATAGCTAATGTCGTTAGGCAATTGCCATTGCTATTGTCCTCGTAAGCCTGGACCCTAGCTGGAGACACCTCAGCTCTTCCAAATATGCGTGGAAAAAAAGACTTCCCAGAGGGCAGCCAGTGGGTCTTTGTGGATTTTCAGAGAAGATGGTTTTAGTCTCCAATCTTTCAGAGAATCCTGCTGCACAGGATCTGAGACACAGAGAGCATGCCCGGGGAGCTCTCGCTGGAGACCCGTCTGCCTTCATTAGCGCCTTGGCTGCGTTTTTTTTTGAAAAGTCATGTGTAAATGGATTTCTGCAAACCCAATCCCATTTAAAATGCACTTGCAGGGCAGAGGGCTTAAAGGGTCCCCGTGGTGAATTCTTTTGTAAAGCAAGGTATCTCCTGAGTGTATCTATTTTGTAAAGTACAGATATTTATGAAGTAGAGTCAGGATTTCTTGAATGCCTACTATGTGCCAAGTATTCAACATCTATTATTTAATTATAGCCCCACAACAACTGAGGGAGGGCAGCATTCTAATTTCAGAAGAGCAGCACACAATCTCCCATGTCTTACCACTGGAATAATGATGGTCTGGTCCAGCGTGTGAGCAAGCTCATTGTCTTCCTGCTGTGCCCTTCTTGCTTTCTCCTCCTCTCCCCTGTCTCTTCTACTTCCTTCCTTTCTTCTGTAATCACATAATCTTCTTTTGCATATACTACAAAGAGGGTAGCTTTAAGACTAGTGTAATCCAGTTACCTGAACCTCAAGGACTTAAGAGTGTTTAAAAAGTGGGAGCAGTTACCTCTGAAGTTTTGAGACCACTTGTTAAAAATCATTTCAAATGAACATTTTCAGACATACACAACCCCCTATATACCTACATCTTTGATTGTCAAGAGTTTGTTTTATCTATTCTCCACTTTTCTGGGATTCTGTTTAATTTGGTGAGAGGGTTAGATGCATCCTTCATACCAGCATTCTGATTACCCAGTGAACTCTACCCATGGGGATGTTGGCTTTTATTCAGAAAAGCAGGAAACATAGTCATATATTAGAACAAATGTCTTTTCCTACATTTCTGTTTCTATGGAAAATGATTGCAAGATGCTTCTAGGTCTTGTTACTGTGTGGTGCTATGGTATGGATCTAGAATGTTCCCCAAGGCTTATGTGTTAAAAGCTAGTTTTCAACTTGGCACAATTGGGATGTGGCAGAAGCTTTAGGAGGTGGGAAGACCTTCTGATCATTGCGGCTGTGCCCTTGAAGGGGATAGTGGGAGTCCTGCTCCTTCCTCTTCCTATTTTACTTCCTGGCCATAAGCACAGCAGCTTCCTCCACCATGCACTCCCCACCATGGTGTGCTACTCATGTCAGGCCCAAACTAACAGGGTTAACTGACTGTGGACTGGAACCCCTGAAACCACAAGCCAAAACAACACGAGTTTCTCTTTAATAAGTTGATTATCTCAGGTATTTGTTATAGTAACAGAAAATTGATATATTGCTTTTATTGCTGGCTCCCTTCTGCATCATGTTCAATATTTCCTGTTCAAACCCACTCAAAGAAGGAGATCACTAGTAAGTTTGAAGAGGTCAAATTTTCCAGCAGTCCCTTTCCCCAGGCTGCAGTCATTTGGTGGTCACCGGAGTATATGTGACTTATTTCTTTTCTTTTTTTAAAAAAATATATTTTTAGTTGTACTTGAACACAATATCTTTATTTATTTTTATGTGGTGCTGAGGATCGAACCTAGTGCCTCACACATGCGAGGCAGGTACTCTACCACTGAGCCACAGCCACAGCCCTATATGTGACTTATTTCTTAATGCTATTGGGAGCAGTCCTTCTTCTCTTCCAATTATGATACTGTTTGACTTTTTTAAATTTTAATTTTTTTCAATTTTTTTTTCCACCACTGTGACCACAAAACCTAAGAACAATTAGAAGAGGAAAAGTTAATTGTGGGGCTTGTGGTTTCAGAGGTCTCAGTCCATAGATGGCCAACTCCATTCCTCAGGGCTTGAGGTGAGGCACAACACCATGGTGGAAGGGTATGGAGGAGGAAAGCAGCTGGGAACTTGGCACCAGGAAGGAGAGAGAGAGAGAGAGAGAGAGAGAGAGATCCTCAACAAGGACAAAATATATACCCCAAAGTCATGCCCCAGGGACCCACCTTCTCCAACCATACACTACCTGCCCGGTTACCATTCAGTTAATCGCTATTAGGGGATTAATTCACTGATTAGGTTAAGGATCTCATAATCCAATTTTTTCACCCTAACCTTCTTGATGTATTGTCTCACCCAAGAATTTTTAGGAGATACCTAATCTGAATCATAACAGGGCCTTTGGATATGGAATTTACCCAGGTAGGTGTTGCCTGTAGTGATCGCACCTTGGATAGGTACTTGTCTGGAAGCAACAGAGGGAGTTTTACCATTTCAGAGTACCCTGGCTTCAGGTGTGTTCTGCTCCTATCTGGATCATTGGTCTCAGGTCTGCTGGATGGCTCTTTAGCATTCCCGCATGTGGATATGTTCCAAGCACTTGGGAGTGTTCCAAGCACAAGTCTACAGGAGGTGGTAAATCCTCGCACCATGACACCTGCCCCTCTGAGGTGGCACTTAGTGCTCTGCACCCATGACAATGGCTTTTAAAGCAACTGGCTGAATGGAGCATATCATCTTCAGTGTGGCAGGTGGCTGCCCATACACAGGAAGCACCACTCTGCAGCTGCCTGGGGTCATTGGTGGGATCTTCATAGGAAAGTATGAGGGGTGGGGCTAGAGTAAGATCCTATTCCATCTGTGAGCTATGCCACCCCTTCACTCAGGAGCAAAAGTCTGTCCTACTTCCCTTTTTAAAACAGGTCAAGCATTATGCTCCTCTGGGGAGCCAATGTTCTAGGACCCCCAGGAAATTAGAAACATTTGTCTAAAAATTTGAGACTTGATTGCATCTCTGACTTGCTTTTCATTATCTTTGTGAGATACTGTCCCTCCCTCAGTGCTTGTTGGAGTTCAGAGCTGAAAGTAATTTCACCTTCTTTCTGAATGTCCATTATGAAGTGGCTTACAAATCAGTGGCTTATACTGATTTGGCCCTTTCCCCTTTGAGCTTTTTTTTTTTTTTTTTTTGTCTTACCAGATTATTTTTGACTAATATTAATGAATGAAAAATTCCCATTGTCTCAATTCCTGAACAATTTGGGGGGCAGTGAATAGAGACACGGAAAAACAAAACAAAACAAAACAACAACAACAAAAAAACACCACACATTTTTTTCACATGTGTGTGGTGCTGGGCATTGGACCCAGGGCCTCATACATGCTAGCTGTACCACTGTGCTGTACCATTCCCCCCCAGTCTGAGAATGATTTTTTTCTGGATACTGTACTCAGAGCAATGTGCATGCTGTATAGGCAAATACTCTACCATTGAGCTATATCCCATCCTCCTAGAGATGATTTTTGCTGGTTGAAGCTGTGTCTGCCTAAACTGTGTTTTATTTGTCAAGCAGCCCACAAATAAGCTACTAAAAATATATCAACATCACCCAAGATAATAAGTTTGAGCCAAATACAAAAGTTAGAAACGATCTGACTTTAGCCACAGAACTAACGCTGCTCAACACAAACTTCTAGATTTCTGCGGTGAACATGGCGACATTTCAGGCTCAATCAGTGGCACATTGCAGTGTGAGATGTGTCCCATAAATGTCACAGTTTTTAATATATAAGCCTTGGGGAGCATTCTAGATCCACACCATAGTACCACACGGTCACAAGACCTAGAAACATCTTGCAATCATTTTCCACAGCCTTGCTGTGATGTGACACAATGGCCTCTATATGGCACACTGGGGCAAGTGAAGGAGGCTGCAGGTCAGAGGGTTCCAGGTTGCAGGATCTATGTGATGACTCCATGAGATTCAGCATAGGGCCACCCTGGAGAAGTCCACCTATCCTAGCAAGCCCTAAGTTTAGAGGATGGGGGTAGTGCAAGGTTCCCTGGAGAAAGTGGGTGTTGCTTGAAAGCCTTCAAAGTTTAAGAGAGTTACGCCAGGTGAATTGGTGCATGCCTGTAATCCTAGTGGATTGGGAAGCCTCCCAATCCAGGAGGATCGAAAGTTCAAAGCCAGCCTCAGCAACTTAGTGAAACCCTAAGTAATTTGGGGAGACCCTGTGTCTAAGTAAAATAGAAGTAGGGGCTGGTGATGTGGCTCAGTGTTTAAGCACCTCTGGGTTCAAAAAAAAAAAAAAATAGCGTAAGAGAATTTCCCTTGGTGGAGTTTGATGAGGGTGGTGCCATAGCTAGGGGAAACCTGAGCAGAGGGTCAGTGAGGAAGGCTTTTCACCATTTGCATTGGTGTAATTACTTTTTAATGATTGTTTTCAGAGCAGAGACCCCCGACCTGGCTTACTCACTGTATTCCTGGTACCTAGAACCACGTGCTAGGTTCTCAGCCAGGTACTTGTCTTCAGCAGGATCTTGAAGGATGGTAGGGTTTAGGTAAAGGGAGTGAAGAAGAGCAGGCATTCCTGGAGGAGAAGACGTGTGGGCAAAGGCACAGAGGTAGGAAAGCATGAAACATGTGTTGAGATCAATGAGGAGCCTGGTTTGTCTGGAAAAAAGACTTTGTGCCAGGGAGTTGCGGGCAATGAGGTTGGAAGGTGGGCAGGAATGCTGCATTTTCCAGGTTGGGTTTGAAGCCACAACAGTAATTCCCTGCAGAAGGAAGGGGAAAAGATTGGGCTGCAGAGGGGTTTGCTGTGTGGCCCATGGCAGGGTGGGGGTGGGTGGGCAGGAGGCTGTGGTTACCCCCTCGTGTTTCTGTCCAGCTCCTTGTCTCTTTTGGAGTTATGCAACTGGGAGTAGTGGGAAGAACTAGACAGGCTATTTTATTTCTATGGGCAAGGAAACCACACACACACACACACACACACACACACACACACACATCAATCCTAAGAATACTTTTTCCACTTGTCAAGAGCCAGGAAACAGCTGAAGGTATAAAGTTCAGAACTGGCAGGGCTGGAGGCTGACAGGGGAAGGGCTGGGATCTTTGAGTTCTGTAAGTGGCCACCCTTGGGAACTGGGAACAAAGGAAACAGAATGTTGGGGAAGTCTCAGGGTCTTAGGTGGGCTCTGGGGAGTTCTGGAAGAGTGTGGCTTCTCTCTCCAGAGCCTCTGCCGCACCGGAGAGGCATCCGTGGGCTTGGAAGAAAAGGCCTGTGTGCCAGGCAGCTGGAAGTCCCTGGTCCCAAGGCCAGAGAGCCACTGCCTGGGTTCCAATCCTGACCAGGTGGGCTGTGACCTACCAGTGGCTTGCCGGCTCTGTGACCTTGGGCACATCATTTTACCTCCCATGCCTCTCTGTTTATCAAACAGAGGTCACAGCATCCACCTGACAGGGTTATAGTGATTTCATGAGTTAATGCCTTTTTGGAATAATGCACATAATAATTGTGCAATAAATATTAGTCATTATTATTATTGAGCAAATGGAGGTGGGAGAGAGTGGAGATGATGAGATACACACACTCAGGACAAGAAGGACTACCCGTGGGCTTTAAGAAGTGGTTATATTATTTTCTGTGTATCCTGATTAAGAAGTTAGTAAAAAGAATGATTAAAGTTGATGCTTAAGTCCATGGCTGTCCAAAAGCTCAGGTATTTGGGATAATATACTAATCAAAGATTCTCAATAGCTGAAGTTTATATGTGAAAATTGGACACACGTAATAATTAAAAATTGAATGCATGGGTCTGGGGTGTGGTGGCAGAGAACCTGCCTAGTAGGTGCGAGGACCTGGGTTTGGTCCCTAGCACAAAAATAAAATAAAATAAAGTAAAATAAAATAAAATAAAATAAAAAACTTGAATGTAAGGACTGTCAACATAAGGAAGATTTTATATAAAAGTGTGTTCTATGTCAAGGGCATTAGTCTTTTTTTAAAATTTTTTTTAGTTATACATGGACACAATATCTTTGTTTATTTATTTTTATGTGGTGCTGAGGATCGAACCCAGTGCCTCATGTGTGAGAGGCAAGTGCTCTACCACTGAGCCCCAGCCTCAGCACCAAGAGTATTAGTCTTGCAGACAGATTTTAGTGCTGGCTCCACCAGTTATTGGTTCTGAGTGTTTGGGAAAGTTACTTAGATTTCCTGAGCCTCAGTTTCTTCATCTGTAAGATGAGCATAATATTCCATAATTAATATGATGATAACAATACCTAAAAGGAAAATCCTTGTAATGAAAATAGCAATGCAGATAAAGTTCTCATAATTTAAAAAACTAACTTTTCTCACTCTCTAAGTATAATATATATATCTTTCCTATCTTATTAAACAAATAATTCTTATTCACTGTAAAAACATTCATTTTAAGAGGAGAGGCATTGCTGGGATTGAACCCAGGAACTTGCCTGCTAAGCAAGCATTCTACCACTGACCTACACCTTCTGTTCCTAAAACCTTTTGACTTGTATAGCATTATTATTATTATTATGATTATTATTATTATTATTATTTTGAGTCAGGGTCTTGCTATGTTGCCCAAGCTGGCCTTGAACTCCCGGATTTAAGTTATCTTCCTGCCTCTGCCTCCTAAATAACTGGGACTACACTGTGCTCGGCTATATATAATTATTGAATGTTTTGCCATGAGAAAAAAGAAGAAAATAAAATATCTGCTTAACATAATTGTGTTTACCTTTAATAGATATACAAATGAGAGATAGTTTGCATTTCATTTCAGTCTAATGAAAGCCCTGGAATGATTAAATTTGTTTTATAAGGCAAAGGAATTAGGTTTAGAGATGTTTCTGATTTAACTAAGGTTACACAGCTAACCTTGTTTCTTCTGGATGAAGGAGACAGGAATCCTTTCCAATTAGGCCAGGAGAGTTGGGAGTGTGGCAGGAGAGGGGAAGGCGGCCCAGCTGGCCCAAAGTGGACAGAGAGATATTTGAGCTCAGTGGGAGCCAGGTGGGCTGAGCTTGGGTTTGGTCGCTGGTTGCCCCTGACCAGTTCCTTCTTGGTCTTGGAGACCTCCAAGGATGGGAGGATTTTTGGATAGATGGGGTGGATGGAAAGAAGGGGATTAATGGAAAGTGCAACTTCCCAGAGCCATGTTGGCTTCTCCCCTGGTGTCTTTGCCAGCAAGGACTCCATCCTGCTCCTAAGCTGGGGTGTCTCTTCCTGTAGGAAGCCTCTGCAGTCCCCTCAGGCAGGCTCTGGTCATGTCGGGCTCAGTTCAAATGTCACTCCTGTAATATTCTTTGCCACATCTTCTCCTATCTCCTTTCCCAACTGAATTAATAGTCTCTTCCTCTAAGCTCCCCAAACACTTTGTGCATCTCTCTAGCATAGCTCTCACTATGTTGAATTTTAATTACTTGCTTGCTTGTCTGTCTCACTGGCTGGAGGTAGCATGCTAAAACCAACATTGCATCTTTGGTACTGGGCTCAGAGCTGGACATCTGTTTGCCTGTCTATCTGTCTGTCATCTATCATTTATCACCTGTCATCTATTTAATCCATGTATCTATTATTTATCTATCTATTATCATTCCTTATCTACCAATAAGCTATCATCTATCAGTGTGATCCATATATCTGTTGTCTGTCAATCATTTTTCATCTATTATCTATTTAATCTTAGCAACGAATAATTAAATCATGTGGGTGAATGACCTCTGTCTCTCACCACTGTGTCCCCATTCACCTAATTACATCCCACTCCTCCTTGAAAATTTTGCTCAAGTGCTTTCTTCCTAAAAAATCTTCCTTGATTTCTTTACCCTGGTGGGAATTTCCCACACCCTGTTCCAGTACTTTGTTGAAGGGGAGATGG